>NC_137331.1:47553800-48164078 GCF_965287045.1 Carcharhinus amblyrhynchos
ATGCAAGATTCCAACACGAGACTGTTCATAAGTCACATCTGCCAACATTTTTGCATCTTCTTACTCTTTGTTTCCAATAAGTTCCTCTCACCTACTCTTCGTTCTTACTTTTTGGCCGCTCAGCATTTGCATGACTCTTCACTACTATCAAAAGCCTCCTACCATTCTCAACAGCCAACCCGACTTGTTAGTTGCTCACTAGAGATTCTCAGCCATCAGTTTGCTCCACACAGATCAGTAATATTATGTTTAGACCTCCTCATTTTGCTCTCCTTTTTTTTACATTCAAGGCTTGCATTTCATAGCTTGAGGAGTCATTTTCATGTTTTTGTCATTTCACATGCACTAAAATTCACAGTGACGAGTAAGAGGTTGCTACTTGGTTCGCAAAATTAAGGGTAGAGTGGAATTTTAAGTTAGTAACAGACACAAGACAGTTAAAAATAACAAAAGTTAAATATTAGGGAAGTGTTGCAGTACAGAACGATTGTCAGCGCAATGCAAAAAGTGCAAATTATGCTGCAACAATACTTTGAGCTACATGAATTATAACCTGCAATTATAATGGATTTTCATTACTGTGGAGTAGAGGGATAGAATTGACACCATATGTGCATACTGAAATACATACCTACAAACATTTAACAATTGGTTAAATTTTCACTGACTGTAACAAAATTAAGCAAAGCTATTCTCAAACATGAATTTATCTTCATTGATACATAAGTACATAAACAGCAATATACTGCCCTTTCTGCAGTGAGCAACACCTAATGTAACTGTGGTATACAGTAAGAAAACAGAAGGAGAAACTTGAGTTTGATACGTACCACCCGATGCATTGCTCACTGCAGATCCAGCTGATGCCACTTTAGTGACAGCTGCAGGGTTGTACGTCCAAGAAGTCCCACAAACCTCTACTTTCAAATCACTGTCAGAGTAAATCTGTTGGACACGCCCAACTTTCCCCAAAGTCTATATTAAAACAAAAACATTTCACAGTTTAGACAATAGCTCAGCATTGTTGTGTTGTGGAAAGGTTTCACTATATTCAATATTTCAATTTGCACCTATACCATACAGCTACGCTATAAAGCAGCCCGATCAGATTCTTGTAATTCTGACTCTCTCACCCAAATTCTCCAACTGTTTGACAATATTTTAAAGCTTCCACTGGCATAGGCAACAACAAGGTTGTACACATATTATTTCTGTGCTGTATATTTTCTTAAAAACTTCAAAACATAGCAGAAACAGAAGACAGCAGCATCCACGAAGGGTGTAAAATAATTGGCGTTTCAGGCTGATGAGCATTCATCTTAAAATTCAATGGCATTGGGAAGAGGGGGAGAGGTGGAATAAATTGTGTGGTTATAAGAGTAGGTCTCTTGGGCTGGGAATTCTGTGGCAACTCACTACCTGACTCCTCAAAGCCCGTTTACAATCCAGATAGTACATGTCAGGAGTGTAATAGCATACTCTCCATTTGCCTGGATGAGTGCAGCTCCAACAATACTCAAGAAGCTGGATGCCAATAAAGTGGGCTCCTTTGTCATGGATGGCACCCTATCCATCACTTTAAAACATTCATTTCCTCCTCCAGTGATGCACAGTGGCAGTGCTGTGTACCATCTACAAAATGCACTGCAGGAACTCAACCAATCTCCAAAACTGAAACCTCCATAACCTAGGACAAAGGCAGTAGATGCATGGGAAACAGCACCACCTGCAAGGCCCCTCCCAAGCCATACATCATCCTGACTTGGATTTTGACAGTGATGGAATGGTGATACAACAAGTCAAAATCCTAACAGCACTGTGGGTGTAACTACACCATGTGGACTGCAGCAGTTGAAGATGGTAGTTCACCACGACTACCTTTGCAGGAGCAATTAGGAATGGGTAGTAAATGCTGGCCTAGACAGTGACACTCACATCCTATGACCCAGTTAAAAAAATCTCAACGTGAAGTTACATTTCTTCCAGTTCTGATGACAGTAAAGCTCTTGTAGCATTCTGATTGCTTTCAAAAGCTCAACTGAAATTCAACTTTTTCTGCTGCAGCCACAGAATTCTGAATGCAAGTGACATAAAGGTTGGTAGTAAAGAAAGGAGTAAAGAGACTAAGGAGGAAACTGGATTCAGAAATAAGGCAGCAGTCCCCTGTTACTTGATAGCATAGTGGATTTACACTCCATGTAGTGTCAAATTGAAGTTGTGAATATAAGCTACTTGTAAGGAGTCCATTTCCTTTTCATCTAAAACCAGGTTAGCCCGTAACTCTAGTTTACACTCCCAGTTTAGCACTTTTTCAAAACAGCAATTGCTCCACAGACCCCAAACTTTCAGTATAAACGTATTGTTAAAACATAGCTGAAACACAGCTAAAAAATTAATTTCTACTTACAGGGAGCATTGCTTCAGCCCATTCTCCGTGACCGCGCTGAAGAAGCTTGATTCTCTCCAAGTCATAACAGATTTGAACCAAGTCACCAACATTGAACTGTGAAGATCCACCTTCTGCTCCTTGAACTGAATCCCCACTTCGAACCACATTAGCTTTAGTAAGAACTGCAGGATTGAATGTCCACCTATAGACATAAAGGGTCATTTAGAAGTTTGATTTCAAGAATAGAAATGCCACAAGTCAAAAAGACTTGTTTCTGACATATTTCAGGAATGTAATTTTCTTTTCAGATCCTTTTTTTTGTACATACCTGTTGCCACTTGGATACTGTACAACAATGTCATGATCTTCATCAATGCCACAGACTGTGCCAGTGGTTGTCAATGTCTCAAACATACCATCAGTCCAACCACCATGCCCATGTTGCAACGACTGAACGATCTCTAGATCCAGATCAATATTTACAAGATCACCAACCTGCAGACCTCCAGGATTCCGACTCCCATTTTGTTCACCTAGTATCATTTTTAAGAATAAACTGATCAAAATGCATACCAGTACCCTAAAAGATTTATTAAGAAGAAAACTTAATTTTTTATTGCGATTGAAAATAAAATTGCGATTGAACTGTGTAATGCTATCAACTGATGGTCAAAACTAACAAAATTTTTCATTCCAATGAAATACATTCCCTGTATAAACACCAGACACTTTATAATACACAAGGTTCTGAATAGAGTTGCACACAAACAAATGTGATTTTTAGTAAAATAATTGCTCAACCTTCAGAGTTCATGTGGAAACACTATATTAACCACACACAAAGAAAACTGGAACAGCAGGAAAGTAGCTTAGCAATTGGCAAACATGCTTTGTTTTTACTCCCCTATTTATGAGAGCTAAACTGGGTACAAACTGAATCAAAAGATCAGCAACTAAAACACATTTTGGATTGCTTTCTTTTTCCAAGTATTTAATAATAACATTTAAGCTGATGAAAAAAGCAACTGTCTGTCATAAGATGCTGTTACCCAATGCAATACCTGAAGCAACAGGTTTGCTATTCCAGGAAATAGTAACATGAAGAGTAACTGCTCATCATTCAACTTGCTTCCCAATTTTTCCAAAACGTCAAGGTTACCACAAAGAGAGTTCCTCATCCTTTCAGCCTCAAAGATCTAATTAAGATTTCCAATCTCCCAAACTGGATTAGTGACAATGGCTATGTGCACATCTCAAGATTGCTCCACTGATTTCAAATAGGAGCGAAAGTTTTGA
The DNA here is from genome assembly GCF_965287045.1 of Carcharhinus amblyrhynchos. NCBI lineage: Eukaryota > Metazoa > Chordata > Chondrichthyes > Carcharhiniformes > Carcharhinidae > Carcharhinus > Carcharhinus amblyrhynchos. Next base: position 47,557,486 of record NC_137331.1, read on the forward strand.
GCCAAACCTAGAAAGAAAATTCTACCTCCTAAATGTACAACTGTTCTTTTTCCCTGGGATCACAGTACCTTGATTCTTGATTTTGTCAAAAACCATTTCCAGTTGAAAAACAAACGAAAAAATGCTATCCATGATCTTGTCATTCACACCTCACCTATAATTCTGCCATTACTGTTCCTTTTTTCATTTAAGCTCATCTCCCCTTCACTCGGAGGCCTTCACTTTTGTTCTTTTCCTTTTCCTCTCCCTGACACTTGTTCAAAATCTATTACATTTCTAACTTGTCCCAGTGTTGCTGAAAGGTCACAGACCAGAAACATCAACTCTGATTCTCTGTCTACCGGATTTTTGTTTCTACTGCTAGTTACTTATGTCTGTTCTGCATTCAGTGCATCTTAATGAAGTGCAAACCAGTAAACTTTGTTGTTTCTGTCAGAAATAGAAGTACTTTAAAACATTATAACTTGGAAATTTCCACTAATGCAAGCAGTGTAATGGTTTTCGCTTCCTCAAAGTGTAAACAACAATCTGTTTTAAAATGTTATAATGCCACAACATGATGGAGGATATTTTGAGTGTAAAGACAGGATATGCTCCCCACAAAGACTGCTTCAAGGTCACTCCTAATCGTGCTGAGGAGAGAAGCATCTGCAGTTTGCTGAGGACAAGATCAAGTAGGGAAAATTATATTCGAAGTTTTCATCCAATTCATCTACACTGGAAAGAAACCTACTGGGATTTCTGGAGATATGATCAATTACTTGACTGTTCACTGGCAATTGACATTAACCAGCCACAGGTAATACTGCTCATTGTTACTACAATATCAAGTTTAATCCCTGACCTCCAGAAAGTGACAATGGCTCCAGATGGAGGAGTGCCTGGAAAAATGGTATAGAAACATTTGATGTGGAAAATATCAAAAAGTAATCACTGAATTAGCTAACAGTCTGCAAGCCATGATACCATCGTGCTATGTGGAATCAAGAAAAAGAAAACCAGATAGTCTGAAACACACAAAGCATTACCATCATGCTTGATGAAGAAAGGTGTGGAACAGTCATGGGGAGCTCAAATCATTTATAGGCGATAATGATGGATACATATCCAACCTCAGGAGTTTGTATGTTAAACCACATGCACTCATCTAACTCACTTGAATTTTGAGTTCTTAATTAACTTTCTACAGTTACATACCCAACACAGGACAATGGTCTCTGTAAAAGGAACCTCCTTTTGCATCCTGGACGCATTTCAAGTCAGACTAGTTAAAAGGGGAAAATATAATATTAATGCTCTTAAAACAATATGCTCATCATATAGACACACATAAACAGAAGTCAAGGTTTCATTTTTTAATTCCAGTTACTAGGCAAGATAGAAAGCAGAACTTTCGAGACGGTTCAGGAACTTCATCCAGTACATGACTGAGTACCATGAGGCATAAAGGCTCCATGTCCAATTACTGCTCAGTGCTGACTTAGCTAATCGCAGACAGTGCAGCAATAGGGGCTGTGCAAATGGACTCAGGCTACACAAAATCTTCTCATCCAAACAAGCAATCGCCAAAGCTTCTCAGTGCAATGTTTTTAACAAACAGCCAAAAAACAAATCACTCAGTTTCCATAGAGGAACATTGGAAATACAAAACATCCACAAAGTCAATTTCTCATTAGAATGTAAAATGCAGCCTCAAATTCACTTCAAACTAAATATAAATACCATTCCTAGAGCACTACCTTACATTTTTAAAAAGAATGAAGTTTAGCACTTGTATTTAGTAGTCTGGATTTGTTAAGATTGGGCTGGCTGACTCTTCATTATCATAAATGGACCAACTTCCACACAAGTGACAGCAATGGAGAACCACTTTTCCATAGGTTTAACATTGACACTGGAGAAACAAAATACTTCTGCATCCAGCAAAATGCAAACCAACTTTGTGTTTTACATTTTGATTTGAGTTTATCATTAGTCCCAGATAACGTTATGTAGAATTATCATCAATCAAGGTGCCTATTGCGTCAAACTCCGAGGTGGAGGTCCTGAGGTGTTGATCACCGGAGAAAAATAGATAAAACCCACATTTGCAGACCTCTTTGATGCACTAATATACCTAAACACATTCCTATTTCTGGAGACAGGAAAGGAAACAATATGGAGATTGAACACTCTACAGCTGCAACTATGGAGAGAGAGTCTCAAAATAACAAATTGAAATAAAACAGGTGAATTTTGAGAGCACACACATAATTAATTTGAAATATGTTAATTCAGATCCAAAATAATGTGCAGAACACTTTATATTCCTTACCTCTTTTGGCAAAACAAACTTGCTTCAGAATGAGTGTCAAGATTTGTGAAGCAATGGACTAACTGTCAGTTTTAACTTGTTGAAGAGCCTGTCAATCAAACCTGTACTACAAATAGCTTGAAAACTCTCAATTCTGTGCTTCTTAAAAAAAAAATCAATTTTGCTTTGGTTCTGCTCTCAGGTAAACAAAAACCAGGTTACTGACTCCTTTGGCTATAGTAAAAAGATGATTAATCACAGAGTAAACAGTGAATGAACAGTGCTCTTCGTTTACCCACCCGAGAGCTGCCTAGTTGCTTTTGAGTACAAAGTACTCTAAGCTCGCTCTATTTCTACAACAGATTTGTAGAATCTGTGAGCAGGGCAAGAAACAACCCATCAATTAGGCTGAAGAATTCCCAGTGAGACTGGCAGATTTTCAAAATTATTCATTCATAGTATAAAAGTGTTGCCGGCAAGACCAGCATTTACTCCCCATCCCTAATTTCCCTCGAGAAGCTGGGGATGAGCTGCTCTCCTGAACCACTGCAGGTGGCATAGGAAGACTCAGTGCGGTTAGAGAGGAATTTAATCTATCAACAGTGATATAGTTCTAAGTCAGGATGGCATGTGGCTTGGAGGGAAATGGACCAGGTTCCTAAACATCTACTTCTCTTACCCTTCTCACAGAGTTTGGAAGATGCTGTCCTTTTGCTATATATGGCACACACTGCTGCACTGTGTGTTCGTGGTGGAAGGAGAGAATGTATAAAATGTTGAATGGACTGCCAATCATGTGCACTACTTTGTCGTGGAAAGTGTCAAGCTTCTTGCATGTTGCTGGAGTTGCATGTGAAAAGCATTCCATCACACTCCTGACTTGTATCTTGTAGATGGTGGAAAGTGAAGAGTTGAGTTACTCCTACAGAATTCAACTCTTTTGTCCATGCTTGGATCAAGGCTGTAATGAGGTCAGTAGGAGACCACATTGTCAAGAGGTGCCAATGATTTGGCTGTACTGGAACTGCTGGGCTAGCTGTAGAGCACAGGTATTCAATACTGCTGCCAGATATTATCAGGGCCCACTGTCTTTATTATATGCATGCCTTCAATGCATAGCCATCATGAAAATGGATACCTCGGGAGGAGGCTGAAATGGATGGTTCACTCAATGCTTCCATCTAAAGATGGCTGTAAATATCAACAAGAAATACAGCTTAAGCTTTTTGTAAATCAAGAAGATTAAGGGACAGAAATAAAAGGAGCAGATAGACAACAAAAATTCTTTAAAATTGGACATAACTTTCCTTTTGGGAAACAAGACACCATAATTCTAAATATAAATTTCTAATTCCTGACAGATTGTTCAGAAACGATTAACCAAATTGCTAAAAACTAACTTACTTCTGAATTCACCAGCCTTAACTATTTAAGCCATTTTTAGTGCAAAATAGGTGATAAATACCCCAGATTTATAGTTGTTACAATCATTTCAGTGCTGGGTCCATCAGTAAGGAATGAAATAAGTGCATCCGATTAACAGCAGACCATCTCGAATAGCAACTTCTGCATTTTGATGCTTAACTACATGAATGCACATTGTCAGATTTTCTCCATTATAATGTTGAGCACTGTTATTTTCACTATGATTCTTATCACAAAATCCAGCTGGTTTTCACTGTAAATTTATTCAGGAGCAAATTTCATACTGTTCCCACATTTCTGAACCATGTCATAACAAAAGATTCTGAAGGGCCTTGAACTTCTTCCAATAAATACTTAGATTATATTTGCAGTTTCCAACTTGTAATGCTTAAGTTCGATTTTGATCTACATTATATCATCCATTGTAAAAAAGATAACTGAATGTGATTTACTAACTACACAAGGGCTGGGTAATGGAGCTCAAATCCATAAATAAGATGTGTAACATTTTACTCTACTTTACAACTTGTGGTGTGTATAGTGATCTTTACAAAAACAAATTTTTGTTTTGATTAATATGCATGACCACTTTCATTAGAAGGTTATTACTTAAGTGCAATTCCTTTCTGAGTTTCAGATCACAGACAACACATTATTGCACATAAAACATTCAGATCCTTCATCCAGATAATACTTAATTATTTTGGTGATGCCACTTACCATGCCTTCAAATCCCACTCTGTATAAGTTTTTGGCTCCATTGTCCCACAAAACGTATGCTGCACTGTGAGGGCTAGAGGCACTCCAATCTTGGATTTCAGTCACCTAGAAAATGACATTCACATCAATACAGATGCCAAAAAAAATTCAAGTATAAATCAGAAGAGTGGAATGGTATTGAGTGTCATAGAACATAGAACATTACAGCGCAGAACAGGCCCTTCGGCCCACGATGTTGCGTCGACCAGTTAAAAAGCAATGACCCTCTAACCTAAACCAAACCCTTTCCATCCATAAACCTATCCACGGATCTCTTAAACACCCCCAAACTAGGTGCATTTACAACTGCAGCGGGCAGGGCATTCCAATCCCTCACCACCCTCTGGGTAAAGAACTTACACAGTAAAAAGTCTGACAACACCAGGTTTTAGTCCAACCTATTTATTTGATAATATACTCACTAGCTTTCGGGGTTAGCCCCTTCGTCAGGTGAATGGAGAGTTCTGGCCTCAGACAGAGCATATAAAGCACAGTTTAGAGATTACTGATTAGAATGCGAATCCTTACACCTAACCTGCTGTTCAAGACCTAAAGTGGCTGATAATGTGAGTGGAAGGAGCACTGATCACAGTTTAAAGAGATGTGTATTGTCTCCAGACAGTATAGTGAGTGAGGTTTTGCAAACCCAGGCAAGTCACGGGGGTTACAGATAGTGTGACATGAACCCAAGATCCCTGTTGAGACCGTCCTCATGTGTGCGGAACTTACGCCGGCATACCCACATCATAAAGAACTTACCCCTGACATCCGTCCTATAACTACCACCCCTTAATTTAAAGTTATGTCCCCTCGTGCTAGCTTTCTCCATCCGAGGAAAAAGGCTATCACTGTCCACCCTATCTAAACCTCTAAAATCTTATATGTTTCAATAAGGTCCCCTCTTAGCCGCCTTCTTTCTAACGAAAACAACCTCAAATCCCTCAGTCTCTCCTCATAGGACCTCCCCTCCATACCAGGCAACATCCTGGTAAACCTCCTCTGTACCCTCTCCAAAGCCTCCACATCCTTCCTATAATGTGGGGACCAGAACTGCACACAATACTCCAAGTGCAGCTGCACCAGAGTCTCGTATAGTTGCAACATGACGCTGCGGCTCCTAAATTCAATCCCCCTACCAATAAATGCCAAGACACCGTATGCCTTCCTAACAACCCTATCTACTTGATTCCCAACTTTCAGGGATCTATGTACACATACACCTAGATCCCTCTGTTCATCCAGAGTCCTACCGTTTGCCCTATACTCTACACATCTGTTATTCCTGCCAAAGTGAATTACCTCACACTTTTCCACATTAAACTCCATCCGCCACCTCTCGGCCCAGCTCTGCAACTTGTCCAAGTCCCCCTGTAAACTAAGACACCCTTCCTCACTATCTACCACACCTCCGACTTTGGTGTCATCAGCAAATTTACTAATCCACCCAACTATACCCTCATCCAGATCATTTATAAAAATTACAAATAGCAGTGGCCCCAAAACAGATCCCTGAGGCACACCACTCGTAACTGAACTCCATGACGAATACTTACTATCAACCACCACCCTCTGTCTCCTATCTGCCAGCCAATTCCTGATCCAATTACCAAAATCATCCTCAATCCCATACATCTGCATTTTCTGCAGAAGCAGTCCCCCAGAGGAAGGGCAAATAAGGCACCAAGGACTGGAGAACTACCATAGGGAGTGATGAAGATGTCATATGTGTGTGGAAAAAAGTTATGATGCAAGTGGAGGTGGCAGGGAGTTGGAATCACACTGGGAAAGTGCTAGCTGCACTCACTGTTTACTCAAAAATAAAAAGAACATTTATGCCATTGCATCAAACTGAAAACTTTGGCCGGAATTGAATACGCTAATTTGTCAGAAGTTAAGTTATTCAGGTCCTTTTGTTTCCAATATTTCTAGTAGCAGAGCACTGTATTCCCATCCAGAAGATTCAAACTCTGAATTGCAGCCTTGAATGACATGTACTCTTGGCTCAGTAGGTAAATGTTGTCCATTTTTGTGTGAGCTGCCAAATTAATGCTTACAGTACAATAAACCTAGTTCCTCAGAAGCACAAATGTCTGCTACTGAAGGCTGACACTTTGTAGGAAGCATGAGGATGACCATCAAGACAGCCCTAACTGAAGGCAGCCAGAGAGAGGAGAAGGAGTTTAAAACGTACCAGAATATCTAAAAGTAGTTCCAGTTTACTTGACAAAACTCTACGCAATAGTTTACTCACTTCTAGTTTTGAAATATGCACAGGTATGCTGTATTTGGAATTGGGTGTCCACAGAGAAGCTACCAGTTCAGATCTTGCAAGACGGTTTGCATTTAAACAATGCATTTCATGAACAGAAGACACCCAAAACAGTTCATAGTAAATTTAATACTTTCGGAATATAGTCACTGATGCAATGTTGGAAATGCAGCAGCCAAGTCGTGCACCAAAAGATCTGACTAATAGCAATGTGGCCATGACCAAATAATCTGTTTTTGTGATGTTGAGAGGGAAAAACACCATCCACGACACCAAGGTTATTAACTCATTCCTACTTTTTCAAAATAATATCATATTTTGCTTCCACCTCTGCAGACAGAACTTCAGCCAAGTATCTCATTTGAAAGATAGCACCACTTGAGCTAGCTGAACCGAAGGTCAATCACAAGAGTACACAAGTTCAAGATGAGGGGTAAGAGGTTTAGGGGAGGGATGTGGGGGAAAATGTTTTTACCCAGAGGGCGGTGAAAGTCTAGAATGCGCTGCCTGAGGGGGTGGTAGAGGCAGGGTGCCTCACATCCTTTAAAAAGTACCAAAATGAGCACTTGACATATCATAATATTCAAGGCTGTGGGCCAAGTGTGGATAAATGGAATTAGGTAAGTTGATCAGGTGTTTCTTGCATGTCTCACGAGCCTCTTCTGCATTGTGTGATTCTGTGAATCTTTAATTATTGTGGCAAAATTTGACATTCCAGATTTACAGAAAATTAGCTTTTCTGAGCCGGTTAGGATGTTTAGAACTTATAAATGTGTTATGAACATTGTGTTTTACCTTGTTAAGATTAGAGGTCGGGAACTTCAACTCCCAATGGGCCTCAGGGCTTTTGCACATGCACAGATTGGAGTAGGCTGCGCAGTTCTGCAAATTTGGCCCTGTCCACTCAGAAAAGGCAGCAAGAAAATCCAGGTCAAATAACCAGGAGCAGAGTGCCATGAAATACCAGAGCCCCAAGCAGGGCAACAGGGAGAGAATACAGGTAGAAGTCTCAAAGGGATAAGGGACAGGGAGAGGTCCCAAAGAGACATTCCAGGCAGAGAATACAGGCAGATCTCATTAAGTTAAGATACAAAGGAGCAGAAAAACAGGCTTCAAATAAGAGAAGAGTTACAGATAGCAGACTTTAAATGAAGAGGGCTAAATAGCAGCCTTGATACTTGAAGAGAAGTCAAGAGAAGCCCTGAAGATCCAAGAAGACAGCTGAAGGTTGGTGATTGTGTTGAGGGCAAAGATAGCCCTTTAGAGCAGTCAAAAGTAGCTCAGCGCAACCAAAGACTTAAAACTGTCCTTCCTCTGGATTCGCAAATGTACATTCAAACACCAAATGAACAGAATCTTGGGGAATGAGATTGAATCCCTGCTAGGTAGCCTGTCATTGATGCTGTCCAAATCTAATGATTGAAGAGAGCTCATGAGAAACCTTAATGATCCTAGAAGGCAGCCGAAGGCTGGTGATTCTGTGCTGTGGGCCATTGGAGAATTAGTGTTTTGTTCGGTGCAGCCAAAAAGATGAACTTATGCTTGTCAATTGGTGCTCAAATATATATTCCAGAATGCTGGGGAATGGAATCTCGAAAGACAAGATTGAAACCCTGCAAGTTGGGCCATTGTTGATGCCACCCAAGGTGGGACAACGTCTGGAGAGAATTCTAAGATTAGATCTTCAAAATGAAGACTACAATCCCTCATGAGAAAGAGAGAGAGAGATAGACAGAGTTTCAGTGAGATTGGTTTACTCTCAGTATTACTCACATTGATGAAATGTAAAAAGATCTGTGGACTCTGACTTGGCCGCATCATGTATTGTGGTATGCCTGATCACAGTTTGTCTATTAATTCACATGTAGCTCATATGAACTCTGAATTTTAGCATATGAGATAGATATTGTAAATTGTCTTATCTTTATTTTTGTACTCCAGCTATGGCCTAACCAAAATTTTGTATAGCTCCAACATAATCTCCCTGCTTTTGTAATCTATGCCACGACTGATAAAGGCACGTGTCCTGTATGTCTCCTTAGCTAGCATATTAACCTGTCCTGTGCCTTCAGGGATCTCTGGGCACCCACTCCAAGCTCCCACTGCTGAGTAAAACCTAGCCAAAAGCCAGGGATGATGGTTGCCTCATGAGTCAGGTCAGCTATGTTAATTTGAAAATAACCAGCAAAAGAGCATCCACCCAATCATCTCATGCTCATTTTCCTTCAATGTAACATATTACTTAGTTAATTCTCTTCCTATTGTAATTTTAAGTTACCCATCTACACATTGGCTCCTTTGCTATGAGACAATGGACAGTGAGCAACCTTGGTTAGATTTAATTTGGGGCAATTCAGAAAGTGGTATTTGGGTGGTGGAAAACGACAACTCCAGAAGGAGCAGGAGAAGAAAGGCTGAAAGGACTGAAATAAAAACCCTTGGTTAGGTTTAAGATCCAGCAATAAAATGGCTTGTTCAGGAAGCTGTGAACATTGAAGAACAACATTTTGTATATTATACTGGTCGCTGCTTTACCAAACAAACTGTATTTCCCATGAACACATTAGAGGGACGGATGGAAACAGTTTTTATTATACAAAACTGTTTTGTGCTCAAAATACATAGCACCTTTAGAAAATATGAAACTATCTGTATTAGTTAACAATGACAATCCTTGTTTTTCATATATTAAAAACGCAAATTCAGGAAGCCCAGTACATAGAGAAGCTGCAAACTACATCAATATACTGAAGCAAAATGTTTGCACTCAAAGGAAAGTTCCTTAGCCAGCACAATGAATTTACTTAATTACTCACTGAACCACGCATTAGGAAGGGCTGAGATTCACTACTTGAGCATTACTAACATGACAAGCATTATAGATGGCTTCAGTACACCTGGATACAGACAGGAAATAAATCAGAAGGAGGAATCAGTTAGGATTCCTGATAATCAAAATATGGCAAACCATTTTAGAAAATGCAACTTTACAGGAGGCATTTGCTATGAAGTTCCCAACATTTCAATGACCCGCTAATAATAATTATCTACTTTCACAGGCAAAATATGACCACTCAGCAGGAGCGCTAAAACAATCCTGACACCTGTTAAACTATATGTAGCAATAGTAGACACTCTCTGAACCATGTTCTACTGGGAAAAACCACACGCAACTTTGCTTCACGCAGATTTCAACATTTAACTCCATCCCAAATTCAAGTCATGGATTATACAACCAAAAATTAGCCTCAACACCAAGCAAGTATCTGAGTCTTGTCTGAACTGAAATCCTTAAAGCACTAATCACATGTAACTAAACTGCATTTAGATAATTCCAACAGGATAAGGCTACACATTTATACACAGTACAAGAATTATACAAGGCCAACTGGATGCAGGTCTGGCTAGATGATCTAATTCAGCATTCCTTCACATTATTCTTCCATTTCCACAACCACTCCCCACCTCCCCCTCCCCTCCCCAAACCTCCTCACCACCCTCTCCTCCCACCAATTCCTCTTCCAGTGAAGTCATTCAATTCTAGCACCCATGTTTCATCTACATGACACACCTTTCACTCCACTACTTCCTGCTCTCCTATTACCTGAAACAAAGAATTAGTAATCTTTTGTTTTAAAGTCAGGACAATGCTTCGTTTTTTTTCTTCACATGTGCATTATCAACACAAGCACATTTTTAATATTTTAGTATAAAATTACAATCTGATAATTGTAACTTTTTTAACCTTTCATTCTTTCACAGGTTATTAAAAACACGAGAACTTAAACTTTCATTTACTGTTTTCATTTTTCTTCATCAAATAGTCATGATGCAGTTCCAGGTTTTGGTCACCAGGTGTTGCTGTGGAGCAAGTTTCTGAACACTTCCCTTGTCATCGTTATGTTTACTGTCAATGAGTTTTTAAAAAAATTTTGAATTGTATCTGATTAATTTTAAACAGTTATTTTAATAATTCAGCCTCTTACTTATTCCAGTCCTTCTTCAATGTTTATCCTACTTAGCACTCATCTACCTAGTGCTCCATGCCTCTGACCCCAGCTACAAATACCTACACATCCACCACGAGGTCAACTTCCTCAATGACATGACTAAATTTAACCATCGAATTTATCTTGCGTCTAATACTTTTATCATAGTTGTTGCTTCAACATCTCAATTCAAGCCAAAAATGCCTGGGCAATTACTGATTATTTTCCCTTCTTTCCCATCAATAGGGTTATAGCTTCCAATCATATCTGCATACTCTCATCCAAGTATTACCAACCTGATTTACAACAGTTTGACAGCTTATTTAGTTTTTCCAGAACATTTTCAAACAAAAGGGAGATTCAATTCTCAAATATTGATTTTGAGCTAGTAATTGCATTTATTAACAATCACTATAAACTCCATTCAAATGGATGGCACTGGAAGGAGTAATGGTAGTGATTGTGCTCTTTACCAAGACAGCTGCCCTGTCAAAAATCAAAGTCACTAGAGCTTTAATTGGTGTTGAAAATTCAGTAACAACTCAGCTGAAGTCTCCTAATACTGCTCTTCTGTTCCAGTGTTTCTCAGCAATTTGCCTACATACTTTCTCTTCTACCTCCCTAAGGAAGGATAGAGTCCACAGGAGGTTCACAAGAATGATCCCAGGAATGAAGCGTTTGTCATACGAGGAACGGTTGAGAAGTTTCGATCTATACTTGATGGAGTTTAGAAGGATGAGGAGGATTTAAATTTAAACTTATAGAATACTGAGAGGCCTAGATAGAGTGGACGTGGAGGGGATATTCCCAAACTTGGGAGAGACTAGAACTTGAGGGCACAACCTCAGAGTGAAGGGATGCTCCTTTAAAACTGAGATGAGAAGGAATTTCTTCAGCCAGAGGATGTGAATCTGTGAGACTCATTGCTAGAGGGTTGTAGAGGCCAGATCATTGAGTGTCTTTAAGACAGAGATAGATAGGTTCTTGATCAATAAGGGGATCAAGGATTACAGGAGAAAGCAGGGGAATGGGCTTGACAGCCACATCAGCCATGATTGATTGGCGGAGCAGGCCCAATGGGCTGAATAGCCTCATTCTGTTCCTATATATTATGGTTTTATGGACTGTATGAGGATCCATAGGAGGTTGATAAGTATTCAGAAGCATGATTGCTCCTTGTTCCTCAGTTCAAGATTTAGGACTTAATTTTACATTTCTTCTAGCCTATCATCCCTCCACGTAGCTGTGATTGCTCCCTTAACCAAGATTGCAAGTGCACCCCATCCTTTTTTTTAAATCTTCCTATTCCATCTGAAAACTTTGTAGATAGGAATGTTCCTTTCTTTTAAGCTATGTTTCACTAATAGCTGTGATATTATAACTTTACGCCCTCAGCTCATCCATCTTATTCACAAGACTCCTTACACTGAAATACATACATGTAATCCCTGAACAGTACTCAGGAGTCTCTTTTCTCAGCCTTCCATACTCAAGTATTTACTTTCTCCCTTGCACTTGCAATTTTGCTTTTCTTCCCTTTTAAATCTATTCAGGTCTACATCACCATGCCAAGCTAGCTTAAACCCACTGCAACAACATTAACAAACCTCCTCATGACGACATTTATCCCTGTCCTGTTGAGGTGCAACCATTCAGCTTCTACAGGTTCCAACTTTGCCAAAAGCTGTCCCAATGCCCCAGGAGTCCAAAACCCTCCCCTCAAAATCATCTTTCCAGCCTCTCCTACAACCACTTTATCCTATTTCTGCATTTACTAGCATGTCACACCACATGCAATCTGGAGGTGTCTTTGAGATTTTGCTTTTCAATCCTTTCCATAACTCCCCAAAACCTGCCTAAAGGATGACTCACCATCATTGGTACCCAAACAGACTCCAACGTCTGCCTATTCAAACTCCACACTTAGAACGTTCAGCAGCTGCTCAGTGATTTTGTTGACCTTGGCACCACAGAAGCAACATACTAATCTGGAATCACACTTGAGATGAAAGAAATGCCCACCTGTTCCCCTAATTATTGAACTGCCTATCACTATTGCTTTTCTGACCTCCTTCCTCCACAGCTGTATTCCCCTGAGAAACCCATATCAGTTTTTAAGAATTCAATGGCAGTTAGATAGCAAGAGGCAAGAAAAGAGACTGCAGAGTATTATTCAGTGATTAGTGATATGTATTCTCATGGAATCCTGCATTACTTGGTTCTGTTTGACTGTCTGGTGGTCACCCAGCCCCATTCTGCCTTTACACCATGAAATTGTGGCATGGTCATATCTGTCACTTGTTACCCATGTAGCTCTCAGTCTCACATTGGAGACAGCTAATTCTTGAGGTGAAGGGGTTGCGTTATGAAGAAAGACTCACCTGATGAAGGAGCAGCACTCCGAAAGCTTGTGATTCCAAATAAACCTTTTTGACTTTAACTCTGGTGTTCAGAGACTTCTTACTGAACAAAGACTGAGCAGAGAAGTCCTGAACAGAATGTGATTGAGGGAGACTATAGGTTTAAAAATTATATTTTTTTGGTAGAACTAGAATAGGGGGCATAGTTTTAGAGTAAGGGGTCAGATGGAAAAGAAGAGGAATTTATTCTCCGAGGGATGCTAATCTTTAGAAATCCCTACCCCCACCAAGAACTACGGAGGCTAAATCATAAAGTATATTCAGGAATCTCTCTACCTCAATCTTGAATTATAGGACAGTTAAGGATTTTCAGGAAAAGGCAGAAAAGTAATTGAGACCAAAATCAACTATGATCTTATTGAAGGCAGAGCAGGCTCAAGGGAGCACATGGCCTACTCATGCCCCCATTTCTTATGATCTTACGCTGAAACCCCTCTCCACCTACCAGCATCTAACGCACAGCTACTGCAGCTTTCAAGAAGGTGGCTCTCCAACACCTTCTCAAGAGAAATAAGAGGATGGGCAATAAATGCTGACTTTGCCAGCAACACTCACATTCCATGAACAAATAAATCATAAATAGCTAGGACAATATCCACTCAATCCATGCAGGGTCAGAAACATTCCACTCAGTTGAGGGAGCAAGCCAAAAATCACTTGGACTAAGTGAAAGTCAAATGGATGAGCCACAAAACACTTGCACTGGCCATGCATGGTGAGGTAGTGGGTTGGTAAAGCACTCAAAACTGGAAGAATCAACACCCAGAAGTTCTTCACATTGTTCAAATGAATCTAGGTAAATAGCGCAATCTTGTGATTTATTTTGAACCATATCCTTTTATTTTGAAAACCTAGAATCTAACCGTTAACTATTACACATTCAGCCCAACTACACACACCCCAGATCCAAGTACATCACTACAGCTGACAACAAAACCACAGTAAAAAGTCTGACAACGCCAGGTTTCAGTCCAACCGATTAATTTGATAGTAATTTGATAGTAAATTGAGTGAATTTACTATCAAATAAATCGGTTGGACTGAAACCTGGTGTTCTCAGACTTTTTACTGTGTTTACCCCAGTCCAACACTGGCATATCCACATCATGTCAACAAAACCACATGCAGATAAGATTCAGCCAGAAGATCAGCACAGGTTAAAATCATGGTTGACCATATTCTAAAGAACTCCAAAAATAGCTGTGTCCAATAATGTAGGGGCCAAATCAAGTTACCCAGCAGAGGAGGTAGGTGTAGCCACAGGAATAGTAGAACCTATCATCTTAACTGGTGTGAACTGCAATCAAGTATGAAAAATCATTTGATGAAATGGGGAGAAAAGGCCAATACAGCAGGTAAAGCTTTAGCCAAGTACACTAGATTGTGGAAGCAAGGCCACATCTGTAGGTACAAAGGATTAACAGTAAACCTTTTATACAGGCTCATTTAAACTGACGTCTTGCAGTTACATTTATCAATAACTTTACAGCCGCTGGAACAAACTAGCTTAAAATAATTCTGGTGATTTGACTAATACATTTGTAGAACTAGCAACTTTTAAAAAAATGACCAATCTCATTGGGTCATTTTCTCCTGCTTATTTGTTCTCATTATCTGAAGGATGATCATTGATTTACACACATTTAATTAAATGGATATCCCTTAACTGTTAACATTTCAGCCCAAGACTTGTAACATCCTGAGGTATGATACTTTCAATTACAGCTTTTCACAGGCATATGACAAATATATTCTAGGCAAATTTCAAGAAGACAATTTTCTTTTAAAATGTGATGAGACGTTTTCAAGTATAAGTACTCAAAATTCTCAACATCACGAAGTTCATCTCAAACTTCTCTGAAATCAACCATAAAGGTATACAGCAAATCACGAAATACATCAAATCTCCTGTTCTCAACTTTCTGTAGTACGAGTAAAATGCAGTCATGACATCACATTTCTTTATTGCTTACTGTGCAACATTATTCAATCTCAACAGCCTTTCATCAGGGTGGCACAGTGGTTAGCACTGCTGCTTCAACACCAGAGACCTGCACTGGATTCCAGCCTCGGGTTACTGTCTTTGTGAAGTTTGCATGTTTTCCCTGTTTATGCATGGGTTTCCTTCAGGTGCTCCAGTTTCTTCCCACAATCCAAAGATGTGCAGGTTAGGTGAACTGGCCATGCTAAATTGCTCCTTATGAGCCAAAGGATGTGCAGGTTAGCTGAATTAGCCACGGTAAATGTGCAGGATTACAGGGATGGGGCAGCGAGATGAGCCTGGGTAAAATGTTCTTTTGGAGAGTGGGTGCAGACTTGATGAGCCGAATGGCCTCCATGCTTTGTAGGGGGTTCTGCAATTCTATTAAATGTGGATTCTAATAGTTACTGCAAAGTGCACAAAAATGCATAAAACAAAGCACACACTTGCATTGCATCCACCATCATTCTGCTCACACTTTGGTGCTAACTTCTCAGATTTATGACAACAGCCTTAGGTCAGCAATTCAACAATGCTATCAAATACGCAACTAATACTTTAATTATTCACTAAATTCCAACAGTGGTTGAAACGACTGCTCACCTTTCCCCTACGTCCGTTGCCCCCATCTTGGTCTTCCCATTGCCAGTCTACTCCACGTACCACCCGTGCACCAGCAAAAATCCCTCTTGCTGTTATTTTCTTCGACTTCCGTCGAGACTCCAGCAAAACTCTAATTAAAAAAAAAACAAAAATTATACTCGACGGAAAAAATCTTGATTTCAATACAATCCAAACTGGTGATATTCTCTTCATCTCCTCTTCTTCCAATCATCTCACTCCATTGTCAATCAACTGTCTTTTCTTTAGGTCTCCCAAAGTCAAGAGATCATGGGCCACAAGTAATATGCCAATAACAGTTAAACTGCTGGTCAGTCAGGGAGAATCAAGTTTAACCATCATCTCCAACTCTGTCTACACTTCTTAGCAAAGCAGCCAACATAATTAAGGACCCCATGCACCCCAGACATTCTCTCTTGCACTTTTTTCCATCGGGGAAAAAGATACAGAAGTCTGTGGTCATGTATCGACCGACTCAAGGACAGCTTCTTCCTTGTTCCTGTCAGACTTTTGAATAGACTTCCCATGCATTAAGTTGATCTTTCTCTACATCCTAGCTATGACTGTAACTCTACATTCTGCACTTTCTCCTTTCCTTCTTTATGAACAGTGTGCTTCATCTGCATAGCTTGCAAGAAATAATACTTTTCACTGTCTGTCAATACATGTGACAATAAATCAAATCAATTTTAGGTTTTCTTGGTATCTTGGGCTATGCCAATTTCATGTTACAATCAACAACCAGAGGTTGAATATTCTGGCCATTAATGTAGAGATATGCCCTTCTCTTTAACACCATTATGTGATCTGTTGTGACTCAGCTATCCAAGACCCATTGACAGAAAAGGGAAGAAAGATCAGATGCCACTGTCAGCTTATACATCTCTCCACATTAAGCAAATAGTTCTAAAATACTAAACTTACAACGCTATTTACTTTGGAATGCAGTTGGCTTAAATTTTCTACTTTCTGGCATATACCTGGTAACTTCTTATTTGAAGCAAGGTCGAAACCCAGCAATGCTTCCGAAAGACAAAAAGGCTCAATTTTAAGAATCTGCGCAAATCTTTTCATTGTGTTTTCTTGCTAATTAATGAAAACTAACTTAAATATTATGGCTGGCTGTACTTTTACTTAATTTCACCATTATGCTTAATCTTCAACTGAACTATTTTATTCTTGCTGGTGATGCATTCTGGGTGAAAGTAGCTGCTGAGAGGTGATGTGATGGGTAATTATGGTTTGGACTTTCACTGACCAAGTTTTTTTTTAAACCCCAACCATTTGGGAAGGAAGCAAATTGTAAAAAGGTAAACTTCACACAAATCTAGCAGAGTGTCAAAACAGCCAGTTTGCTGTGTGGAAACTAGAAGATAAACATATTTCCACAAACTCAGAAACTCAAATGTGAACCAGATTTGAGACAAAATAACTGCATGCCAAGGCCACCATGTTTTCCTTGATTTGGCCAGGCACCAAGCATTGAAATGTTTATGAGCTGATAAAAGTCAGAGCTTAGGAAACCAGAGATTTTGAGAGTTTGACTTTACTTGGGCAGGAAGATTGTTCAATGATAGCTCTATAATTCAGCCTTTCAAATAAGATAGCAAGGCAGAGAGAAATAACTGGGCTAAATTGGTTGGTCTTTATGTCTTTTCTTAGCAAAGGCTAAAAGGAAATTGCTTGAACACAGAAATTGTATTCCATATCACACTGACTGACAAGGCTGCACCTGGGTTACGACCAGGAACTTAAGTGGAGATCATGCTTCTACCCAGGGTGTAACAGCAGTGCCCTTTTACTACCCCAACATTACCTTATGTCAAATTTAATCATACTGAATAAAATATAACCATTGGCACCAAAAAGGTTCTCACTTCAAATAACTTCAAAACTTGAAAATTGTTTCACAAGGTTAATTGACTCTGATACCCTGAATTATAATGCAACGTTCTTGAGTGGGCCATATTCACACAGACTACAGATCGGACAACTTAATTTTGGACCATACTCCATTCTCTTGTGCAGAGAGCAGTGGGCACGTTAATTTTAAGCCTAAACCAGCGGCAAAAGTGCTCCAGTCAAAAACCAGATTTCCACTTCATTGAAGAGAAGTGAGAATTTTAATTCCCCTGTGGCTAGGTTACCTGTGCTAAGTACATGAACTTGATTTGCCAACACTGTATTATGCACAACAACCTAACCATAGCAGAACTGACGGTGAAGGACTAAATTGTCTAATTCATAGACTGTTAAATGAATATGCCCCACTCAAGAAATTAAATGTAGTCTGGTTTCTCACTGTGCTTGCAAATGTGTCACACAATGGGATTGTAGCATTCCAAGTTCTACAATTAGATCCCATAATTAACAATTTCTGAAAAAGACAAACCAAAAAAAAAAGAATTTCGGACACTATTTCAGATTATCACATAGGTGAAAGGTGAAAAGTCAGTTTCAGAACAATTTAGCAGCTCTGACCAATTGTACATACAGCTTTCAAAGAACAGAGCAGAATAGCACAGCACAGGAAACAGGCCCTTCGGCCCCACGAGTGCACGCCGCCCATTCTAACATTCAGTGAGTGCCTTATTCAAGTCTTTCATCGAACGTCGACGTTTTTGTCTACCTCTAGTAGAACTCCACAATAAAGGGGGTGCAAATTTAGGGAATTATACATACTCCAGATTAAGGGAGATCCAATTCAGGGACAATTTATTGACACCAATCAGCCTAAAAAGCACGTTTTTGGGATGTGGGAGGAAACTGGAGCACCCGGAGAAAACCCACGCAAGCACGGGGAGAACGTGCAAACTCCCACAGACATTGATTCAAGCCGGAGATCCGACCCGGGTCCCTGTAACTGCACAGCAGACAGTGATAGTCACTGAGCTGACATGTTGTCCGTCAATTGGTCCAGATTAAGCATACACTAACGGACGTGAAGCACTAGGCAACTCTCAAAGCAACATCCAAGAGCAACCCTTGCACGACCCACCGCATGTGTGCCCCTTGTTGGCCAACAAGGGGGACCGAATCGCCTGTGGATGTAAAAGGAGACATCAATAAACATAAATAGACATACAACAGGCTATACAGACAGTAATGAAAGCATACCTTTCATCTTTAAACCAGACCTACTGGGGTATAGTTGCACAGGTATTATATGAGATATCGTCTACATGCAAACATCAGTCATGAGTTTGTCAGGTTATCTGACTTGAAATGGAAGATGACAGCATGTCTGTCCTCACGCAACATCTACTTTTTTTTTAATTCATTCATGGGACATGGGCGTCACTGTCTGGCCAGCATTTTTTGCCCACCCCTAGTTGCCCTTGGAGGATAGTTGAGTGTCAACCACATTGCTGTCGCTCTGGAGTCACATGTAGGTCAGGCCAGGTAAAGACGGCAAATTTCCTTCCCTTAAGGACACTAGTGAACCAGATGGGTTTTTCCGACAATCGATAATGTATTCATGGTAATCAGTAGATACTTAATTCTAGATATTTTTATTGAATTCAGATTCCACCACCTGCCACGGCAGAATTTGAACCTGGGTCCTCAGAACATTAGCTGAATTTCTGGATTAATAGTCATGCGAAAATACCACGAGGTCATTGCCTCCCCATACTATAAACAGAACGGCTAAATAGTGACAGGGTGCTGAAACTTCTTTGGAGTTTATTTATTAGCGTTACAAGTAGGCTTACAATGAACTTACTGTGAAAATCCCCATGTCGCCACACTTCAGTGCCTGTTTGGGTACACTGAGGGAAAACTTAGCGTGATTAATGCACATCTTCTGGATTATGGGGGGAACCCATGCAGAAACGGGGAGAACATGCAGACTCCACATACGGTGATCCAAGCTGGGAACTGGACCCAGGTCCCTGGTGTTGTGAGGCAGCAGGGCTAACTACTGTGCCACCATACAACCCCATTAATTTCTCACAAATTGTTGTGGTCCTACCACAAACTTGGTTAAGGTCAGCCATCTCATAATGCAATGTTGGCAAATCAAGTCCATGCACTTAGCACAGATAATCTAGCCATAGGAGAATTAAAATTCTCACTTCTCTTCAATGGTTTTTGACTGGAGCACTTTTGCCGCTGGTTTAGGCTTAAAATTAATCTGCCCACTGCTCTCTGCACAAGAGAATGGAGTATGGTCCAAGATTAAGTTGTCCAATCTGTAGCCTGTGTGAATATGGCCCACCCAAGAACGTTGTATTATAATTCAGGGTATCAGAGTCAATTAACCTTGTGAAACAAGGTTTCAAACCTCAAGCACTGGTGATCAATGTTGCTCAAATATTCACTGAATAAACTCACCAAACCATTAGGAACCTATTGCCTCCCATTTTAACATGAAAACAATGGCATGCCATAACCAATTAAAGCATGCTTTTGCAATATCACATCAAAGGATAAAAATCAACGTAAATGAGATGACCAAATAAGGGTTCTGACAAGCTCTGTACACTTACCTTTCACTACCAGGAATAGTGATTCTATAGAACCTGTGCCTCAGATGGTGCTTATCACCATGGTAGCAAACTGTGCAAAGATCATAATTAGTACATTCTGCACACTTCCAACGGATGCCAATAATCGGCTGCTGACGGCATGTATCACACATTGTCCCATCATGCTTGATCCCTTTAAGAAAAAAATAATAGAAGTAAATTAGCAAAGATCAGGATGGTTTTGACTCATCCAGAATTCTAGACTTATTTTGGTAACCATGATGGTTTTCTTTATGATTAGGAGGGTGGGAATAGGAACAGGCCATTCAGCCCTCAAGCCTATTAACTCATTCAATTAGTTTGTGTTAAATCACGACACCAGATATCCACCTTGATTTTGTAACCCTTAATTCTCCAACCTAACAAAAATCTAATACTCAGTCCTGAGCACTGACTTGACCTAACCCTAGCAGCTTTTCCCAATGGGGACAGGAGGCGGAACGAGTATTCCATATTTCCACTACATTTTGTGTAAAGAAGTGTTTCCAGATATCAGCAACTAACAGCCTAGCTCTAATCTTAAACATATGTTCCCTTGTTCTAGACTTTGTTATGTACATCAAAGCAGCATTTGGCAGAGTGTGCCATCAAGAGGCACTGGGAAGACTAAAATCATCTGGAAGAGTCGGGGGAGAACACTCCACTGGTTGAATCATACCTAGCAATGGCCTAGTGGTATTATCACTGGACTATTAATCCAGAAATTCAGCAAGTGTTCTGGGGACCCAGGTTTGAATCCCTCCAAGGTGATGGTGAAATCTGAAGTCAATTAAAAAAAATCTGGAATTAAGAATCTATCGATGACCACAAAACCATTGTCAAAAAAAATCCATCTGGTTCACCAATGTCCTTTAGGAAAAGAAATCAGCCGTCCCCAATTGGTCTGGCCGATATGTGATTCCAGAGCCACAGCAATATGGTTGACTCTCAACTGTCCTCAGGCAACTAGGGATGGGCAATAAATGCTGACCAACCAGTGACACCCATGTCCTGCAAGTGAATGTTAAAAAATGAAAATTGTTGTGGTGGTTGAAGGTTAAATCACCTGAATTACTCAGGCCCAATCATCTCCAGCTGCTTCACCAATGACCTTCCCTCCATCATAAGGTGGGAATGTTCACTGATGAATGTTTATCATCATTCACTACTCCTCAGCAGTTCCTGTCCTTACGCAGCCAGATCTGGGCAACACTGAGGCTTGGACTCACAGGTGGCAAGTAAGTTTTGCACCACACAAGTGCCAAGCAATGACCATCTCCAACAAGAGAAAATCCAACCATCACCCCTAAAAATTCAATGGCATTACTCTCAGTGGATCAGTCACCACCATCAACATCCAAGGGTTACCGTGGCTTAGAAACTGAACTGGACTAGCCATATAAATACTATGGTTACAAGAACAGGTCAAAGGCTTTAGATTCTGCAGCGTAACTCAACGCCTGACTTCCCAAGCCTGTCCACCAGATATAAAGTCACATAAGAAATAGGAGCAGGAGTAGGCCATCTAACCCTTCCAGCCTGCCCCGCCATTTAATAAGGTCATGGCTGATCTGAAGTGGATTAGTTCTACATTCCCGCTTTCTCCCCATAACCCTTAATTCCCTTGTCTATCAGAAATCTATCTACCCATGACTTAAATATATTCAGCGAGGTAGCCTCCACCACTTCAATGGGCAGAGAATTCTAGAGATTCACCACCCTTTGAGTGAAGAAGTTCCTCCTCAACTCCATTCTAAACTGCGCCCCCCCCCCCCCCCCCCCCCTTATTTTGAGGCTGTGCCCTCTGGTTCTGCTATCCTTTCTATCTCTACCCTATCTAGCCTCTTCATTATCTTGTAAGTCTCTATAAGATCCCCCCTCAGCCTTCTAAACTCTTAACGAGTACAGGCCCAGTCTATTCAATCTCTCTTCATAAGCTAACCCCCTCATCTCCAGAATCAGCCTGGTGAACCTTCTCTGTACTCCCTCCAAGGCCAATATATCCTTTCTCAAATGCGGGGACCAAAACTGCACACAGTACTCCAATTGCGGCCTCACCAGCGCCCTGTACAGTTGCAGCAAGACCTCCCTGCTTTTATATTCTATCCCCCTCGCTATAAATAAAGACAAAAAATGCTGGAAGTATCAGCAGTTCAGGCAGTATCTGTGGACAGAAACAAAGTTAACATTTTGAGTGGAAATGACACTTCATCAGAATTGTTCTGATCCTCCACAGATGCTGTGTGGCCTGCTGAGTATTTCCAGCATTTTTGTCTTTATTTCAGATTTCTACATCAACAGGGACAAAGTAGAAAGAGTCCAGAGCTTCAGGTTTTTAGGTGACCAGATCACCAACAACCTATCCTGGTCCTTCAATGCCGACACTCTTGTTAAGAAAGCCCACCAACACCTCTACTTTCTCAAAAGACTAAGGAAATTTGGCATGTCAGCCACAGCTCTCACCAACTTTTACAAATGCACCATAGAAAGCATTCTTTCCGGCTGTATCACAGCTTGGTATGGCTCCTGCTCTGCCCAAGATCGCAACTAACTACAAAAGGTTGTGAATGTAGCCCAGTCCGTCACGCAAACCAGTCTCCTATCCACTGACTCTGTCTACACTTCCCGCTGCCTCAGCAAAGCAGCCAGCATAATTAAGGACCTCACACACTCCGGACATTCTCTCTTTCACCTTCTTCTGTCAGGAAAAAGATACAAAAGTCTGAGGTCATGTGCCAACCAATTCAAGAACAGCTTCTTCACTGCTGCTATCAGACTTTTGAATGGACTTACCTTGCATTAAGTTGATCTTTCTCTATACCCTGGCTATGGCTGTAACATTACATTCTGCACTCTCTTATTTCTTTCTCTATGAACGGTGTAT
Source organism: Carcharhinus amblyrhynchos (assembly GCF_965287045.1). Lineage (NCBI taxonomy): Eukaryota > Metazoa > Chordata > Chondrichthyes > Carcharhiniformes > Carcharhinidae > Carcharhinus > Carcharhinus amblyrhynchos. The sequence continues at coordinate 47,580,635 of NC_137331.1, forward strand.
TTTGTCTATATAGCGCACAAGAGACAATACTTTTCACTGTATGTTAATACATGCGACACTAATAAATCAATCAAATCAGAATCTAACCAAGGCTCTGTACAGCTGCAGAATAACAACTACTCCTTTCTTACTCTCATCTGACTCAGACAAAGACAAACAATAGAAGTTTTTTGTGTCTGTTCAGTAGCTTTTAAATGATTTCCAAATTTGAACTCCTAAACGTCCATGATCCAAAATTTCCAGTTGCTTGTTTAGAAAATAATGATGTCTTAGGTCCAAAGTGGATGATCACACAGTTCAAACTGAACCCCATCTGCCACAGTTCTATGCACTTGCTTAATCAATCTACCTGTGCAATTTTGTACACTATTAACTGTGCCATCTAACTTAATGTTGTCAACAAACTTAGATGTTTGGTTCTCTATTCAGTCATGCAACTAATTTATAAATACCGTGAAAAGCTGTGACCTAAGAACAAAACACTAAGGGCCACCACATCACACTCTGCCAATGTGAGAACATCCCCATTTATTATCCCTAATTTGTGTCTCCTACCTCCGAGTTAATTTTCTATCCAAACCAATCGGTTGCCTGCAATTCTACGTGCTCTGATTTTTGTGAACTTGCTCGAACACCTTCTGGAGGTCCACATAAGTAACATCCATCAACAATTCCTTGTCTATATTAGTTACATACTCAGAAAAATCAGATCTTATAGAATCTCTGTAGTGCAAAAGAAGGATTTAGTCCATCAAGTCCGCACCGACCACAATCCCACCCAGGCCCTAATAACATCATCCCACATATTTACCCTGCTAAACCCCCTCAATTTAGAATGGCCAACCAACCTAACCCACACATCTCCGATCTGTGGAAGGAAACCGGCGCACACAGAGGAAACTAACACACACACAGGCAGACTCCATACAGTCAGTGATCCAAACCAGGAATCAAACCCAGGTCCCTGGTGCTGTGAGGCAGTAGTGCTAACCACTGTGCCACCGTCTGTTGGACATCACTTGCCCCTTTCAAATCCATGTTATTTTTTTTTCTGATCAGCTCATATTTGTCTAATGCTCAGTCATTCTGTACCAAATAAAAAGATTTGAGTAACTTCCCCACAGACTAGCTCTAGTCAAATAGGCCTATAAATATACTAGTTTATCTCTGTTACCATTTTTAAATTGTGGTGTCTGGACTCAAACAGATCTGTCACTTACTGTCAGTGTTGTTCTCTAAGTCTGAGGATGGAATGGGGATTAAACAAAAAGAACTAAGGGGAAAATCAGCCCTCAGGATTTCTTATCCATGTTGTTTTCCAGTCCCATCCATGAATCAGTGAGAACCAGAATGGTAAATTATGTATGCCAGTATATGCTTGATCCAGATTCTCTTCCGCGTTAGAAATTTAGCGCACACAAAAAACAACATTGTCAATAGAAAAAGGACAGATTTATCATGCTTGTCATTACACCAAACTAGGCATTTGTCAATTGTGCACAACTCAGTGAAACTTTAAAATGTGATGATAATGAACTGGACTTGTTTTCATTGCACAAAGATTATCCAGTCTTCATTTCAGATAAATCATAACCGTAGAGTGAGAGCTTGGACACTAATTGAATAATGCTAAAGAGTAGCTGTAGATTTTACTGGGAGGATGGGAGAACAGGCATTTCCACTTTCAACTCAATTAGATTTAGTTTGCATAACAAAAAAAAACAAACAGCTCCTCATTAAATTTAGATGCTTCCCTTTTTCTGGGCACAAAGATTCATTCCTGGTCCTCAGATTAGCATGGCTCTTTGCTCTTAAATACTGTTCTTGCATGAAAAAAAGGCAGCATCAATTGTATTTTGATGTGCAGTAGGATTGACATTCTGATCATAAAGGATTCTCAATCAGCTCACGCTGATGGTGGGTGTCGGAAGCTAACAAAATCATCGTCCAAAGAGACATTTTCAGCTGAGACACAATGCTGCAAGTCTCAAAATTGCTAACTCACATTGAATGCTACTAAAAATGAGCAAAGAATGATTTATATTAAAAAAAACATGTTTACAGGGGAAAGGAGTAACTTTACATTGTTGTGACATTGTAGGAGACAACAATGAACCATTTTAAAACGCCCTTAATAAATATTTCCAGAATTGGAAGTTTAATTAGTAACTACAGTTATAGACAGAACATGGAGGAACTTTGGGAAAATATATCATAAAATTGAGTAATGAAGAATGTGATGTTAGATCAATAATCTGGACTTTTCAATTTATTAATGTGGAGATTGAATGGTAGAAAAATTTCACATGGTTATCTTACAAATTTAATCTGCAGTTATTGACTTGACTTTGCCGAAGAAATCAATAAATACTACATGACAATGCAAGCTAAACTTAACATTTGAAAGTGCAAGGCTCGATATGCTACCTCGCCTGATCTCATTCAATGTTCAACTTTGAGTCCTATGACTCATTGGCAATTGAAACTCTTACACTAAGAGTTCTTTGACATAACAGCCTTACACACTCTTCATTTTCTTCAGATCATAAACCAAACATGAAATTGAATACATCTGTAGCAAATTAAAAGAGATCCAGATGTTCAAATGGAAAAAATAGCTACACCATATCCACCTGTTGCAAACGTATTAACTTCAATTATAATCAGGTTCCACGTTATGTCAGACAGCAGGTAGAGACTGGAGCCAACGTTTTGAGTCTAGATGACCCTTCTTCAGAGCCAACTCTCCCCACAGATGCTGTCTGACCTGCTGAGATTTTGCAGCATTTTCTGTTTTTGTTTCAGATTTCAGCATCTGCAGTGTTTTGCTTTCATCCATGTCATGGCCCCCCAACCCCATTGCTGAAAAGCATCATGAAAGTTCAAGGCTATAGGCAACTTCCGAACCATGTTGCAGCGCAAGTTACTTTGTGGTATGACACAGAGATCTTCAGAACGTACAAGAACAAAGACCCCTGCAGTCCACATGAACAAGAAAAACTCATACCTGAACTAGTAAATTCAGAAGAACTGTGAACTTCAATCATTTGTGGCCAGTCTTCTATTCTGACTTTATTCCCTCAACTATCTATTTCAATAAATCAGAGTTTTACAGCACAGCAAGAGGCCATCTGGCCCATCATGTCAGCGCCAATGGAATAAGAACAAGATTCATGGGGAATCACTGATTGATCTCTGCGTGGGGCACGTTGAGTACGAGTTCCCCTGGCAAAGGGCAATGGTCTGCCAAGCCAGAACTCATTACCTGAGTCTTTTATAACACAACAGTCCCAGCAGGGATAGTGTGTTTATGCCACAGTAGTAATTTATTGTACAATGCAAAGTAAAATATGTTCCTTTCCAGTCAAGCTTCCTGAGTCATCACAAAGATAGAAGTGGGCAATGTTGTAAGAGCAATTGCTGAGTTCAAAATTACATCATAAGGACCATTGAAGTTAATGATTACATGACATCTAAAGACGTTACGATAACTACTCCTGGAAAAAGTAGACTCAAATACTCCTCTAGCTCCCCAATGTCCTCATCAACACTCAAATTCTTTTTTAAAAATTAATTATACAATGATAAAGTTTTTTTTTCCCTGCAGCACCATCAACCAGCCATGGATATGAAAACACAAGACAAAAGAAGCTCTCAAACCTATGATAATTTGGTTTTGTGACCAATTGCTAGGAGATGTGAAAGAGTAATCCTGGACCAACTTTTCAATTTCCTTTCCTGCAAGATACCAACTGGGCTCAAAGCAATTGCTTTGCATAGCATCATTGCGGCACCAGCAGTTCAAAGTTAGCATAAAGCAACTTCCACCTGCACACTATGGACTCTGGATCGCCAATGTACAGCATCATCTAGGTTACAAAATCAGCACCACGAAATTTTCTCCAAAGCCGCTCTATATTGTAAATTTTGTTTCTAATTGAAGCTGTGGTGCCCAGTGATTGTCCCATTTACACTTGGTTGCCATCAAGCTCATTGATAATTGCAAGCTGTCTGCAACACCAGACTATTTTCAACAGTTACGCAATGCATACTGTAACCATACTAGATGTTAAAAGCTACAAGTTTACTCTTGATCTGAAGTTGCTTAACTTATACTCATTTTTGTTAAATTGCACTAAATTCTGACTCTATGATTTAATAAATTAGACAATTCAATTTTTAGTACATAAGCAATTAATTGTCAGTTTTGTCTTTTATTTAGACCAGCAACTAACTGTGCAAGGTGTTTTCTGCAGTCTTACAAAAGAAACATTAGTTGAAAGAACTGCTGTGAATTCTCAGATACTGGCCAAATACACATTACAGCATTTGAGCCTATTCCTACAAAATACTTAAGGATGCCAAATTCCAAAGTGGACTTCAAATTTGTGAAGAAAATACATCCAAAGGCTTCCAGGATCAGATTTTTTTCAAAGTTGTATGATTACTAGTTAAAAATACCACAAAAGACAGAGAAATCTTGTTGGAACCTGTGCAAACAGACTGCATGTGCAGCTTGCATACCTCTAAGAAAAGGTATTTCAAACACAAAGTGACATGCACTTAGTGCAACAGATGTCTTACAAAAACAACTTCTGGTACGTCCCTAAAGTTTGTTCTAAACTACAGAACAGTTCACAGAGATGATATGAAACATGAAGGGTTTTACAGCTAAATAACAGAACAATTTACCACTGGTGTACCTAGATTTTTTCTATGCTGAAGTTAATCATTTGGCTCACTTACCAGGCAGGCGTAACAAGTACTCAAAGCAGACTTCTTGATTTGATTAGTTAAGTGTCCATTGCAGGGCAAAACACTAACATACACCAAACCAATTTGATTGTTCGAGAGAGTAAATGTTCTCCTCGGAAGAAAAGAGATCCCAATGGCAGGAAGATGGGTCAACATTTGATAAAATCAGCATGATTTTTCAAAATGGTGGAATAGGCTTGAGGGGTTATATGACGGACTCCTACTATGTTCCACTCAGCTACAATCAAAAATATACCCTTCTGGGCAATTGTGGATAATTCCACTTTAAAGACAATGCACTGAAGCACAAGCAAAACTCGTACCTTTCAATTAAGTGATCCCCAACTGGTTTACTGGCAAAACTATTGTTTGAAGTTACAATATTTAAATAGATCCTCCAACAGCTCAATGGTTCACTGCATTCCCTGTTGGGTTTTACTGAGCAGGAGGTCCCAGATTCATTCCCTTCTGCTGTGCCAACTTGGCTAGAAAGGCAGTGGAAACAACACACAGGCTCCAGTGTCACTGGGTTGGTGAGGGGAAGATTTATTTTAAAATCAGCCAGAATTTCACTCATGAATCTGCCAGAATGTGAAGACTGATGAGCATAGGACTGGGATGTTCCACAACATTCACTGTCTCAATCTACATACAAGAAACACTCATTTGGGAAACTACTCAATAATAGCCGATCTCTTTGGGACATGGTTCAGGACTTCAAAATAAATTGGAAGATTGGAGAACGAAACTTTTATTTCTGAAAACCCTCATCATTAGTCCAATGATTTTTGTACTTGAACCATTAATTACAAATTAAAAATAAATTAATCCCACCAAAGAATAAGCATTTTAAAACACTACCCGCCTACACTTGTTCAACAGTTATGTAAATAGATTGAGTGGAAATTTAAGGGGAAAAACTTTTTGAAACATACAATTTTGGAAGCAATTCTCACCCATATTATGCATTGCCTGAAGTAGAAACTCCAACCTAGTGAGTTTACTTTCTGCCTCTCCAAGTACAAAGGTACTAATTTCAGTTGCAAGGATATGTGCTAATCTTCAATAGGTTTGCTACAAAAGGTTAAATGCTGAATTCTACCACACTGTCCCTGCTGAAAACACAACTCAGGTTGCATTTCCAATTTCTACAAAATTGGAAATACCCATGATGGTTTGTGATATAATTTACACTAATCTACCCTCTCTTTATCAAGATGTGACGTTTCTGAAGGTTGACCCCAGGTATAGGCTTCTAGGAAATTCCCAGTTAACAAGAAATATGTAAATCTCAAACTCTGACTGCCAAACTCCCCCATCTGATCCAAATGGGTGTAGCAAGGCTGGCAAAGTTTCACTAAAGCAAAAGAATCAAAGCTTCTGCCAACGGTAGTTATGCTAATCTCAGGTAGACCTTGATCCCCTCATCTCACATCCAATGAAATGAATCTAAAAGATCAGTGCTGCTCAAGGCTGTTAAAGTACAATGTGTTTCTTTTCACAAATTTGAATGAGGACACAGCTAAGTACACATAAATATGCAGTAGTGCCATATCTTCTGATGCGATGAAGAGTCTATCAAGTTACTATGACATATGGTATTTTGGATGAAGTAGTTAGAGCTGACTCAAATTATTAAATAAGAGTTAAAAGATTTGTTCATGTCTCAACGCTTTACATTATTTGGTGGCTTAAATCTCACAATCCACTTTCTTTTGGACTTCTACCCTTAAGATGAGTGCAGATGCCAGAGATAAATGTTTGACTGCTCCAGATGTCAAGATAGTGGCTCAAGAAAGGTACATTTCAGGCTTGTATAAATAAGCATAACCCGGTTATTAGCATACCCTTTGAGGTGGTCACGACAGCATTCACCTTCACAACACCTCTAAAACAGAAAGCAACCTCAGCAGCCCACACATGCGTAGAGTAACACGTAAATGCAGAAGGTGCTGTCAGCGATCCCTGGAATGCAATCAATACGAAACCTTTAAATTGAATTTACACTCTGATGCCATTATGCACACTACAGAAATATTTGAAAAAGTTACACCCAGTCAAATGATGTATATCTGGGTTTTTTCTAAACGGCTTACTGAGCTCATAATTACCGTTAAATACTCACTGGCACAAAAAGGCTCATTTTAAATGTCAAATTTGTCCACTATGATAAAAAAATTCATTAATTTTTAACTTTATCTTAATTCAAATCATTCATTTCATTGTCTGAAATTTAAAATGAAGAAAATATATAATCAGTAGTTTAACTTCCTTAATTAGATACCAGTCCAAAAGCATAATACTGCAGATGCAGGAAATCTGAAATAAAAACAGAAAATGCTGAAAACGTTCAGCAGGTCAGATAGTAGATCTGGAGATGGAGCAGTTAATGTTCGAGATTGATGACTTCTTACCAACCTGAAACATGAACTCTGTTCTCTTTGCCCAAAGCTGTTGTACCTGCTGATTACTTACAGCATTTTCTGTTTTTATTTCTTTGAATCTTCTGGTTTGCTGTCTGTGAGAGTGCACCAATATGATTGGCTGCATAATCTTTTTGCTGATATCACTGTGTTGGCAAACTTGGAGATCCCCTTGGCTAGATGCAAAATTAAATCACCACCAAAAAAGGAATCCACAACATCAATCGTACATCAGTGACAGCTGTTGGTTCATGGCTGATCACAAAATTAAGACCTACTTGTTGAGAATATGTACCAAAACTAACGCTAACAACTTCCCCTTTTTTTTAGAAAGTAAACTTGGATTTGAAAATTTTAAGTTAATACTGGATCACTGGTCACATAATTAACAGTTTTACTATTTTGAACTATAATTTTTTGTAAAGTTTAGGTTCTCCAAATAAAGTGACCCAAAATAAGTTTGACAGGCAGACCAGAGTTCAGGGTCACTGAATTATCTGTGCAAACATGTGACGAGTAAAGCACCATCAATAGCTTTAGTTCAAAAGATTGACTGAACAAGAGGTAAGGAACTTGCAAATGCAGCAGCTAATATACAGACACCACTGTACCAGAAACACTGAATGACTTAAATATCCAATTAATGTATTTTTCACAGGTCGTTGAGGGATAAATTTTGGCCAGGATACTCCCTCACAATTCACCTTCAAGTATCATGGGAACTTCAAAGATTCCACAGCAAACAAAACATCAGTTTAATATCTCAACTGAAAGACAGCACTTCTGACACTGCAGCACTCTCAACGTTACACTAAAATGTTACCACGAGCTCATAAATTGTGGTGAAATTTATACCAACTGAGCCAGACTGACAGTTTTGTAAGGGAGCAAAGGCTAGCTTACAAGAATCACTAGGTTGTAAGAAACACTGACACAGTACAACATGGTCCGAAAAATAGTTTAAGGAACCCATTGATTTTTGTCTTATTTATTGCACAGTTTTCACATCTCTTATTTTCAATCAAATGCAGATCACACAAACCCAGAATAATGCAACATAATTTCTAAACTTACAAGGCCACCTTCTATTAACTACATCAACTGTCCTATTCACATTTGCTGCTACTCGCCACCTCCTCACTTTATAAAACATTTCTAATCGGAAGATAGATGATAATAGTATTACCAAATTTACCACGCAATCCTTGTTCTGTTGTTAGACCTTCTTGAAACATTAAGTAGAATATTCAAGGATGTTGGCCTACTAATGATGGACATCATATTTTCAAGATAAGACAATATGCCACTTGGGATTGCCCTGACTTTGTGGTTCTTGTTCTAATGATGAGGAGATGCCTGCTTTGGACTGGGGTAAACACAGTAAGATGTCTCACAACACCAGGTTAAAGTCCAACAAGTTTATTTGATAGTAAACCCACAAGCTTTTGGAGCATGCTGTTCCTTCGTCAGGTGAGTGGAGAGTTCTGTTCAGAAACAGGGCATATAAAGGCACACACAGTTTACAGAATACTGATTAGAATGCGAGTCTTTACAGCGAATCTGCTATTCAAGTCTTAAATGTGTAGACAATGTGAGTGGAGATAGCATAAAGCATACGTTAAAGAGATGTGCAATGTCTCCAGACAGGACAGTAAGTGAGATGTTGCAAGTTCAAGCAAGTCATGGGGGTTACAGATAGTGTGACATGAACCCAAGATCCTGGTTGAGGCCGTCCTTATGTGTGTGGAACTTGGCTTTCTGTTTCTGGTCAGCAACTTGGCGCTGTCATGCATCGATAGTAAACTTGGGATTACTATCAAATAAACTTGTTGGACTTTAACCTGGTGTTGAGACACTTCTTACTGTTCTTGTTCTAGTCAGTGGAAACTGTCGCTGGAGAGAAATGTGCTATTTTAGAACCCACAGATTCTATATATTGTAAACCACTGTGCATTAGCAATGGTTAAAGTCCAATGACAGACATGGCAATCAAGAAAACTGCTATTATGGATTCTATTGAAACTGAAATTGCAACCTACAAGGGAGAAAGCTATTCTAGATCTGGTCTGTGTAATGAGATAGGAATAATTAATGATTTTACAGTTAGGGATCCTCCCGGAAGGAACGATCACAGTATGGTTGAACTTAAAACACAGAGCGTGAGAAGGTAAAATCCAATACCAGTGTCTTGTGCTTAAACAAACAGACTGCAATGGGACGAGGGAAAAGTTGACTAAGATGGACTGGGAGCAAAAACTTTATGATGGGACAATTGGGGAACAGTGGAGGACTTTCAAAATGATTTTTCACAGTGCTCAGCAAAAATATATACCAGTGATAAGGAAGGACTGTCGAAAAAGAGGTATTCAGCCATGGATATCTAAGGAAATAAAGGAGGGTGTCAAATTGAAAGAAAATGGCAAAGTGGCAAAGATTGGTGGGAAACAAGAGTGGGAAATCTTTAAAAGTCAACAAAAGCCACGAAAAAAATCTATAAAAAGTAAACTGACAGAATATAAAAATAGACAGCAAAGGTTTCTACAAATATATAAAACGAAAGAGTGCCTGAAGTAAACAATGGCCCTTTAGAGAATGAGAAAGAGGATGTGATAACTGTAAATGGCCAAGGCATTGAACAGGTATTTTGCGTTGGTCTTCACAGTGGAAGACACAAATTACATGCTAAAAATTGATGACAAGGAGGCTATGGCAGGTAAGGACCTAGAAACCATTATCACGCAAGAGATCGTGTTGGGCAAGTGTGCAGAAGTCAGTGAAAGTCTGCAAAGGGATATAGATAGTCTAAGTGAGTGGGCAAGGGTCTGGCAGATGGAGTACAACGTTGGTAAATGTGAGATCATCCATTTTGGTAGGAATAACAGCAAAATGGACTATTATTTAAATGGTAAAAAAATTGCAGTATGCTGCTGTGTAGAGAGACCTGGATCTCCTTGTGCATGAATCACGAAGTTAATTTCCAGGTAATTAAGAAGGCAAATGGAATTTTGTCCTTCATTGCTACAGGGATGGTGTTTAAAAACAGCAAGGTTATGTTGTAGCTATACAAGGTGCGGGTGAGGCCATATCTGGAGTACTGTGTACAGTTTTGATCTCCTTATCTGAGGAAGGATATACTGGCACTGGAGGGTGCAGAGGAGATTCACTAGGTTGATTCCGGAGTTGAGAGGGTTGGCTTATGAGGAAAGACTGAGGCTGTACCCAATGGAATTCAGAAGAACGAGGGAAGATCTTGCAGAAACATGTAAGATTATGAAGGAAGTAGATAAGATAGAAACAGGGAGGTTGTTTCCACTGCCAGGTGAAACTAGAATTAGGGGTATGGCCTGTATATAAAGGGAAACAGATTTAGGACTGAGTTAAGGAGGAACTTCTCCACCCAAAGAGTTGCGGATGTGTGGAATTCCATGCCCAGTGAAGCGGTTGAGGCTACCTCATTGAATATTTTTAAGGCAAGACTAGCTAAACTTTTGAACAATATAGAAATTTAAGGGTTATAATCAGCAGATGGTGAAGTGGAGCCGTGATCTTGTTGAATGGCACAGTAGGCTCAAGAAGCCAGATGGCCTAACCCTGATGTTCCTATGAGTGTTGTTCCAGCTGCACCTACGTAGGGAACTAGCAAGAGTGCCACTCTTTGACTTCAGGACAGAGGAGGAATTTTTAAGAGGTCAGCAGGTGATCAGCCCTTGCAGAATACCCAGCCTTTGCTCCATTCTTGCAGCCAGTGTTGATATGGTTAGGTCATTTAACTTTCTGGCTGTTGATAGTGGTGCTGCTGAAGAGCAGGTGAAATTGTCTGAGTACACTTTGTTCAAAAGTAGTCAACACACGGTGACAAATTGTAGTTGGGAAGACATGGTGGCACAGTGATTAGCATTGCTGCCTCACAGCACCAGGGACCCAGGTTCAATTCCTGGCTTGGATCACCATTCTTCCTGTATCTGCGTGGGTTTCCTTCGGGTGCTCCGGTTTTCTCCCACAGTCAGAAGGATGTGCTTGTTTGTTGCACTGCCCATGCTAAATTCTCTCTCAGTATACCCAATCAGGCGCCACAGTGTGGCGACCAGGGGATTTTCATAGTAACTTAATTGCATTGTGAATGTAAGCCTACTTGCGATGAATGAATAAATTTGCATTTTATTTTGTTCATGGTGCCATACTCAGCCAAATACTATCTATGTTTTGCTCATTCTATCCTGTTTATAATGCAGGTTGATGTGAATGTCAAAAAGCAATGCATACACCTTGGATATATACAACTTCTCAAATCACAAGTGCAACTTCAACAGTTTGACAATTTGTTTCAGTGGCAAATCTGTTCAAGCCAATAAAGCTAAAAGTGCATTACTGGACTTCAGGAGCAGACTGACAGCTAAGGTTCAAGTACTACAGCTACATAGCAATATACAGACAGTGGCTTAAATCTAACCTAATCTCAAACTTTCAGATGACATCAACTGCCTGAGCAATACATGTAAGAATTCTGATGTTCACCAACCAGAGAGGGACGGTCTTGGAAACACTCTTACTTAAATTTATTCATTTAATTAATTAAGCCCACACACGTATGAATCTCTCGTATGAACTAAACAAAATCCAATTTTATTTGGGAGATTAAATGATGATGCACAAAACTCCTTTGTAATATATTCCTTTGCAATGTATTGTGGAATAACTCTCACTATAGAAAACATGGTGAGTTTCAAACACATGTCTCTAATTAGATAACGATAATAAAAACAAATCCACTGTTTAAAAATACATTTTTTCCAAGCTTTAACTCAGATTGAGGGAAATCTAAAGAATTGGCTGAAGTACATTGTTGCTATCACAGAGGAATGGGATGTCTTAATGGTAATTCAATAATGGAGGTATTAATTCACAAAGTCTGCCAGGAACATGCTCATGTATTTATTAGCTAGCTGGTGTCATTTTCATGGTGGTAAGGAAGCAATCATACTTGAGCCCATGAGTTATTTTCAGGTTTCTATGGGAGCAGATACTACTAGAAACATTTAATAAACATAGACTTCTTTAAAAAAAATCAACGTTTTCTGGATCTGTAAGACTTAACATTTGCAATTATGTTAAGACAATAATTCATCAACTACATTCTGTACAAAACAAATCATTATGCCTGATCTAAGATAACCTAGCAATGTTAGTGTACCACAAAGCCAATGCAGTTGAAGATTATTCACCCCATACTTGCTCATCCATTGACAAAAAGAGTTCAATGAATATATAAAGCCCTTCTGGTAATTCAACACTGAAGGGCATAACTAATCAAAAAAGTGCAATAAAGGCTAGATTCCATCAAAGATTAATCAATGGCAGCTTAAACCATGCACCAGATGTGTCAAAAGATCATTAGTCTATAGCAATTGTAGTTGGGATAAGGGAGGAAAGTGTAATGATCCCTTAGGCATACAGTAATTTTCGATCAATAAATATTGTTCCATCACAGCTTGGCTGTTGGTTCTGAAACAGTCGAGACATGTCAGCTCCAACCACAACATGCCACATTCTACACAACTGAACGAACCCTTGCCCCCAAAAGACACAAAATCAAGATACGATTCACGAAAACTTGGAAACAAAACGTGAATGAAGGGAGGGGGGGGAGGGCTTGTACAAAGCTGCGATTATCTGTCATTCATTAATCCCCAAAACTAATATAAAACGAAGTAACATCAACAAATCAAGTGCAACAACCATGGCATTCAGGACAATGCCGTCGTGATAATATTATTTTTCATCAGCCGTTACTTTTTTGAGTGTCAATTACACAACACCTGAATTGTTAACTACTCCAACATTTACTTAATTTTCTTAAGTTAGCCATCGTTCAATTCTAATTGCGTTGATGAGGACACATTTCCTGGGCATTTGAATCATGGATGTAGCACTGGAATTGTGGATTTATTTCCAATCGCAGTTAGTTTCTGGTTTGAATTATGATTTCCAGCCCTCCTGCGGGTGGGGCCTGGCAGCTCAGCTCCATCAGACAGACAGACTGAACACAATGAGGCAGCTGCCCGTCCGTCCACCCGCCGTTATGATCCCCTCAGCCTCACCTGTCGGCGCGCTGTCCAGGATTCGCAGGTCGTAGGCCCCAGAGCAGCGGTAGTTGGCGGCGGTGCCGTTGTCCCACACGACCACCACCTCCTCGGGGCTCTCGAAGCTCCGCACGGTGCCCACATGCCCCTCTCCGCCGTCCTGCTTGCCCCACTTCCAGTCGGGGCCCCGCACCACTCGCGCCCCGACCCCCTCCATCATCACCCGGTTATTCCTGGAGCCGCTCATACCGGGGACCCCGAGTCCGCTTCACGGGGAAGGGGGAGGGAGAAGGGGGAAACCCCCGGACGCCGCTATGATTTGGCGAAATCGGGGTTTTTTTTGTGTGTTGTTGAGAAATCCGGGAACTCGGCAGAAGGAAACGGAGGGGGAGGGGGAGGAACCGGGACCGGTACGGCGCGTGCGCGGTTACTGGCCCTGTGAAAGTTAGGGCGCCGTCATCTTTGATATGGGCAAATGGCAGCTATTCACCTGGTCACAGACCAGAACCATTCATGGTGCACTGAGTATCACAGAATCCTACAATGAAGAAGGAGGCCATTCAGCTACTGAACGATAGAACCAGAGAATCCCACAATGCAGAAGGAGGCCATTCGGCCCATCGGGTCTGTGCCGACCACAATCCCACCCAAACCCTATCCCCATCACCCCATGCATTTACCCCAGCTAGTCTCCCTTACATTAAGGGGCAATTTTGCATAGCCAGTCAGCCGTTAGAGCCTGCACCAGGTTGGCATCCTACCCAAGCCCCATAGCCGACGATGTATAACCTACACATCCTGGGACACTAAGGGTAATTTAGCCAGCCCAATCCACCTGACTTGCACATCTTTGAATGGTGGGAGGAAATCACAGCACCCAGAGGAAACCCATGCAGACATGGGGAGAACGTGCAAACTCCACAGAGTCACCCAAGTCTGGCATCGAACCTGGGTCGCTGGTGCTGTGAGGCAGCAGTGCTAACCACTATCCCACCCAGCAGTCTAATCAATGTTCAATGCAAGTTTAGCATAACTTATCTGCTTTTCAATTCTATCCCTTTATAAATGAATTCCAGTACCTTGTTTGCTTTTTGATGACATTATTAACCTGCACTGCTTTTTTAAAATTTATTTATTAGTGTCACAAGTCGGCTCTTACCTTAACATTTCAATGAAGTTACTGTGAAAAGTCCCCTAGTAGCCACACTCTGGCACCTGTTGGAGTACAGTGAGGGAGACTTTAGCATAGCCAATGCATCTAACCGGCATGTCTTTCTTACTTTATTGTTTCTTTTCTATTTAGACTTTAGTATTTCTTTGTGATCCCTCTGTTCATCTGTTCTAACTTATTTTCCAAAGTTTACTGACCTTTATATTCCTCTTCTCAAAATGTATTACCTCATACTTTTCTGTATTGTGCTCAATGTGTCTAATTTTATGATTCACATGTTTTGGGAATTGAATTTTTATAGATTAAGATAATTGGAGGGAAAACTGAGTTCAAGGAAACACCTTTAATTACCATTTAAAGGATGGCATGTGTTTACAAAAATGGGTTAGCTTTAGATGTGTGAAAGCATTTTCTGCACTTGGTTTAGGAATGGAGCCAGCAAGTCTGGTAAGACTGTAGATGTTTATTTTATTTGTTAGTGTTACAAGCAGACTTACATCAACACTGCAATGAAGTTATTGTGAAAATCCTGTATTCGCCACACTCTGGTGCCTGTTTGGGTACACTGACGGAGAATTTGGCTTGGCCAATGTACCTATCCAGTACATCTTTCAGACTGTGGGAGGGAAATTGGAGTACCTGGAGGAAACCATGCAAACACAGGGAGAACGTGCAGATTCCACACAGACAATTGTCCAAACCGGGAATCAAACTCAAGTTCCTGGTGCTGTGAGGCAGCAGTCTAAATAGAAAAGAAACAATAAAGTGGGGAAGACATGCTGGTTAGATGCATTGGCTATGCTAAATTCTCCCTCAGTGTACTCCAACAGGTGCCAGAGTGTGACATTAATAAATAAACTTTAAAAAAGAAGCAGTGTGGTTTAATAAAGTCATCAAAAAGCAAACAAGGTACAGGAATTCATTTATAGAGGGATAGAATTGAAAAACAAATAAGTTATGTTAAACTTGCATTGAGCATTGGTTAGACTACTGGGTGGTACAGTGGTTAGCACTGCTGCCTCACAGCACCAGGGACCCAGGTGCCACCATGCTGCCCATTAATGAATGGCTCCATTACAGATATAAATTATTCAGATAATAGCAGATCCAGGAAAATTTGAAAGCAATGGGTGAACAAGGGACAGTTAAGTATTCATATACTTTTCAGAACAAAGGACAAGTTTGATCATTCTGAATGATTGGTTTGAATCTCTACCTGGAACATCCCAGATCTGCCACATTGCCGTAGAGATAGGGAGGCAGCCTTTTGTTTTTGGTTTTATTTATGTGTTTTTTTCTCACAGGAGCAGATAATCAAGTTGGAAGTCTATGAGCAGGTAATTGTGTGTTAAAACAGCACAGAGGCCATTCGCAACTAGGGTTGTTTCTGATCTGGAATCGCTAAGCAGAGTTCAAAATGGTAAGTCCAAAAATATGAGGAACTAAAATTATCAGATCTGCCTGGTAAAGCAAGTGGAATCCTCAGAGGGAGAGAGCTCTGGAGGTCTAAATGCCAAACTGGAAAACCGAAGAGAGTCAAAGTGAATTCCTAAGACCTGTGACATACCTTGGTTTCATCCCAAGAGAACTAAAGGAACACTCAAGATCCTTTAACTTGTAGCACAATGTTCGAGCTTTCTTTCAGAAATTCAGGAAAGTTAGGTTTCACGTGAGGGATTTCCTTTCTTAACTACAGCTCAGCTAACACAAAGACTTGCGGAGACAATATTCTGGTTAAAAACTTTATTTTACAGGCCTGGTCAATACATAAAGGAAAGAGATTTGGTGCAATGCCAAATCACTCTGAAATTACATTACTCTCAATATTACAATTATACAATTTTCGAAAGTCATTTGCCCACTCTTCTGTTCACCCCAGCTGGGTATGAACCAATCATTATTAATATGGGTTATTTACCTCGGCCAATAAATTTTCCCTCTGACAGCATGAGAATACATGAAGTTGTGGACTTTGGAGTATTTCTCACATCTCTTATCTCTAGACTTTCTTATCTGGTGTAATGTAGGATCTACTCATTGGCCTGTCTGAGATTTCTAGTACTGTCTTTGGCTTAGTGAATATTCTATTCATTTAGGACCTTCTAAAGGTACTGATAAGAACTGTTTTCTTCCTTCATTCAGTCACTGTATTGTTCTGAGGAATGTGGTTCTCTTTACTTGACAACATTCCATTATGCCTTGGTGCTGTGTGTCATTAGCAAACGTGTGTGCTTTTAATACAGAATATAATATTTCAAAAATACATGTTTAAATTCTCTAACAGTGGTTATATGTGTCTCTGTGCAAACAATACCTTTGTAAAACATATTCCAGGCACTTTGTGACTTCTCTATACTGTATTCACTCTGATTGTTAGTCTTTTAGTCCCAGGTTGTTCTGGACTCCCTCTTATAGGCAGGGCTGGGTTACTAAAGGACTCAAGCCCTGAGTGACCTCTCAAGAGGATCAGGGAACCCTAAGCATCCTCAGAATGTTAACACCCTTTTTTTGCTATGAAACAGGTGCGAACATAGAAATCAAATATGAAAAATATTTTCTAGCTATGTCTATGCATATATTAATCTAATGACTAAAAGGTATCTCTGAGTAACAATATTTAAATCTTACCAATTGTCATTTTACTGGGAGTAATGATGTTGGAAAGTTGCTTCTAATCTTGGAGACATGTACCTCTCCCTCTCACATTCATGATTCTCACATATTCACAATCACATGCAAGCCTGTCTTTCACATTCACACAAACACTCACATCTCTTTCTCACATTCATACACACATGCATCTCTCTCCCTCATATTCACAAACATACAGATGTCTCTCTCTCTCTCACATTCATACAAATGCACACATCTTCTCACTTTCACATACAGTCGCCCTCACATCCTCACACACACGGGACGGCACAGTGGCACATTGCTTAGCACCACTGCCTCACAGCGCCAGGGACCCGGGTTCAATTCCCAGTTTGGGTCACCATCTGTGCGGAATTTGCATACTCTCCCTGTGTCTGCACAAGTTTCCTCCGGGCGCTCTGGTTTCCTCCCACAGACTGAAAGACATGCTGGTTTGGTGCGTTGACCCGAACAGGCACTGGAGTGTGGCAACTTGAGAATTTTCACAGTAAGTTCATTGCAGTGTTAATGTAAGCCTTACTTGTGACTAATAACTAAACTTTACACACATCCTCACAGACACAAATGCACTCAAATTCTCACACCCGCATGCACACTCACCTCTCTGAGGCCTGAACCGTACCCCCCACTTTCCTGAGGACCAAATCCCCCCCCTTGTTCCTTTCTTAAGGACCAAACCCGCACCCCCCCTCGCTCCTTTCTCAAGGCCCAAATCCCACCGGCTCCTTTCCCAAGGCTCCGCTGTCAGTGCTTGTAGGCCTTTGCCTGCCACCAATCAGAGGCAGAACCTTTGGTGCCTCTTTGCTCTGATTGGCCTATTTGATTTGTCTAATTCTTTTTAAATTTTATTTTTATTTATTAGTGCTACATTAACATTGCAATGAAGTTTCTGTGAAAATCCCCTAGTCGATACAGTCTGGCGCCTGTTTGGGTACACTGAGGGAGAATTTAGCATGGTGAATGCATCTAACCAGTACGTCTTTTGGACTGAGGGAGGAAGCCAGAGCACCTGGAGGCAGCCCACGCAGACACGGGGAGAACGTGCAGACTCCACACAGATAGCGACCCAAGCCGGGAATCGAACCCGAGTCCCTGGCCCTTTGAGGCAGCATTGCTAACCACTGTGCCACTTTGCTGTGTGTTCAAACAGATGTTTACCAGTCATAGGGCAGTTGCCAGATTTGTGGGCCCCTGGAAGCCCTTCACTTGTTTCAGGGGGTCCACGGAGCCCTGTTTGAGAATCCCTGGTATAGGGGAACATTCAGTCGCAAATTAAAAAATGGAAAATGCCCTGTTGAGTGTCCAATTTCCCAATTTAAAATTGAAGTGTTACAAAATATATTAGGGATGGCAAAACTTTCTGAACCTCAGAGTCACATAGAATAATCTCCAGACATTCAAGAACCATGAGACACCTTAGGACAAACTCAAACTGCTTTGTGTAGTGATCTAGGCTCAATTACCTTCAGCTGCTTCGTCAATGACCTGCCCCTATCACAAGATCAAAAATGTGGATGTTCGCTGATGACTGCACAATGTTCAGCACCATTCAGTACTTTTCAGACACAAAAGTAATCCATGTCTGTATGCATCTTGGGCTGATGAGTAGCAAGTAAAATTAGTGCCAAACGAGTGCCAGACAATCATCATCTCCAACAAGAGAGAACCTAACGATCTCATCTTGACATTCAATGGCATTGCCATCCCTGAACGCCACCCCCCCCCCCCCCCCCCCACCCAACTATTAACATCCTGGGCACTATCATTGACCAGAAACTGAACTGGACCAACCATGCAAATACTTTGGTTACAAGGGCGCATCAGAGGCTCAGAATTCTGCAGTGAATAACACACCTCCTGACTCCCCAAATCTTGTCGTTTATCTACAAGACACAAATCAGGAGTCTGGACATGTATTGGACGCACTATATGTGTCCTAACTACATCTACAACATGGGGTCTCCAGCAGATCTCACAATTCAGACTGACATCTTTGGATAATACTTTAACAATTGACTTAAGTTCCCATTCCTGTGCAAGTGCCTTTTCATTTTGTCCTTGATTACCAGAATAATGTTCAGCTCCCTTGTAAACCAGTCGATTGTAAAATTCCGCTCATTCTGCAAGTAATGAAGTTTTTTCCAATCATGTGTTTGTCCCCCCAGTCCTTGTAGGGAGCATTTGCTATCTTTCCTTTCCTCATTCAGGGTTGCATTTAGTAGACGACAATCTGAGTTTTACAGTCTGCTAAAAATTAACAAGATCAGGAGTCAGTCAGGTGCCGAAACATGTGGACGTGCTCACCAGAGTAAGGGCACTTAAAAAAAGAGATGGCCCAGAACTTCCAATCCCCAGGGTGGTGGGATTGTACACGGGAGATACCCCAGAAGATGTGCTGGGGGAATATTTGATTGCCTGAGTGCAGCTCCAACAATACTCAAGAACTCCAACATCATCCAGGTTTGCCTGAGTGCAGCTCCAACAACACTCAAGCACTCCAACATCATCCAGGATAAAGTAATCCACTTGATTGGCACCCTATCTACCAATTTAAACAGTCACTCCCTCCACCACCAATGCAAATTGGCAGCAGTGTGTATCATCCACATGCTGCTCTGTGGCAATTCACCAAGGCTCCTTTAACTACACCTTCCAAATTCATGACCTAGAAGGAAAAGGACAGCAGATGCATAGGAACATCATCACCCGCAAGCTCTCTTCCAAGTCACTCATCATCCTGACTTGAAACAATATTGCCATTCTTTCACTGTTGCTGAGTCAAATTCTGGGAACTCCCTCCCTAACAACACTGTGGTTGTACCTACACCACATAGACTTGAGCTGTTCAAGAAGGCAATGCACCACGACCTTCTCAAGAGTAATCAAGGTGGGTATTAAATGCTGGCCAGCCAGCAAACTTTTACATGCACATTTATATCACGATTGCACACACCTCTGTTCCCTTCCTTCTCAGATACCCCTGGTGTTGAATGCTGCCAGCCTGATAGCAGAGAATGCCATGTCTTTTTAAAAGTAAGAATGCCCCTCCTTTTGTTTGGAGATTTTTAAAATGTTTCAAGACACAGTTATTTAGGTGATAAGCATTGATCCTGCTAGGCCAAATGGACAATTAGAGTTTTATTCAAGGGCACTAGGTCCAAGCTGCTGAAATGGATTGCTTGAATCGGGATCTTGCCAGTATCTGATTGATGGCTTGGCTGCTGAGCTAGTATTCCTATCAGATTATTGTATTTCAGCACTGCGATAACAGCCATGTGTCCTTCATGTGTCCTAACTATACCTACAGCATGGAATCTCTAGGAGATTTCATAGTTCACACTGACATCCTTGGATAATACTTTAACAGTTGGCTTAAGTTCCTATTCCTTTGCAAGTGCATCTACCATCCTTGTCCTCAGTGTAGCATGCTGTTCAGTTCCCCTTGTAAACCAATTGATTGTAAAACTCTGCTCATTCTGCAAGTAATGCAGCTTTTTCCAATCGTGTCTTTGTCCCCCCTGTCCTCATTGGGAGTACTTACTATATTTCCTTTCCTCTTACTGGATTGCATTTAGATGTAGACAATCTGAGTTTTACAATGTGCTAAAAGTTAACAACAGGAGTCAGTTAAGATGGGAAAACATTTGGATGTGCTCTCCAGTGTAAGGACACTTAAAAAAAGAAATAGCCTAGAAATTCCAATCTCCAGAGTAGTGGGGCTGTACACAGGAGATTGGATTCTTTTTATTTGATTTGATTTATTATTGTCACATGTATTAACATACAGTGAAAAGTACTGTTTCTTGCACACTCTACAGACAAAACATAGTGTTCATAAAGAAGGAAACGAGAGAGTGCAGAATGTAGTGTTACAGTCATAGCTAGGGTGTGGAGAAAGGTCAACTTAATGCAAGGTAGATCCATTCAAAAGTCTGATAGTGCATGGAAGAAGCCGTTCTTGAGTCGGTTGGTATGTGACCTCAGACTTTTGTATCTTTTTCCCAACGGAAGAAGTTGGAAGAGAGAATGTCCAGGGTGCATGGGGTCCTTAATTATGCTGGCTGCTTTGCCAAGGCAGTGGGAAGTTTAGACAGAGTCAATTGATGGGAGGCTGGTTTGCGAGATGGATTGGGCTACATTCATGATCTTTTGTAGTTCCTTGTGGTCTTGGGCAGAGCAGGAGCCATACCAAGCTGCGGTACAACCAGAAAGAATGCTTTCTATGATGCACCTATAAAAGTTGATAAGAGATTGAATGAATTAAACCAGTGAACTGGTGCGGCAACAATAATTTCTCCTTCAATGTCACCAAAACGAAGGAGATTGTCATAGACTTCAGGAAGCATAATGGAGAACATGCCCCTGTCTACATCAATGGGGATGAAGTAGAAAGGGCTGAGAGCTTCAAGTTTTTCGGTGTCCAGATCACCAACAACCTGTCCTGGTCCACCATGATGACACTATAGTTAAGAAAGCCCACCAACACCTCTACTTTCTCAGAAGACTAAGGAAATTTGGCATGTCAGCTATGATTCTTACCAACCTTTACAGATGCATTTTTTCTGGTTGTATCACAGCTTGGTATGGCTCCTGCTCCGCCCAAGACTGCAAGAAACTTCAAAAAGTCGTGAATGTAACACAATCATCACGCAAAATAGCCTCCCATCCATTGACTCTGTCTACACTTCCAGCTGCCTCAGCAAAGCAGCCAGCATAATTAAACACCCCATGCACCGCGGTCATTCTTTCTTCCACCCTCTTCCTTCAGGAAAAAGATACAAAAGTCTGAGATCATGTGCCAACCAACTCAAGAACAGCTTCTTCCCTGCTGCTGTCAGACTTTTGAATGGACTTACTTTGCATTAAGTTGATCTTTCTCTATATCCTAGCTATGTCTGTAACACTACATTCTGCAGTCTCTCATTTCCTTCTCTATGAATGGTATACTCTGTTTGTATAATGCACAAGAAATAACACTTTCACTATGTACTAATATGTGACAATAATAAATCAAATCAAATCAGAGAAGGAAAAGCAAGAAACTGCTCTCCCTCAACTAAAAAGCCGTGATGTGGAGATGCTGGCATTGGATGGGGTGCTCCTTCATCAGTTGAGCGGTCACCTAAAACTGTTACAAAAAGCAGCGTTCTGAAAGCTTGTTATTCCAAATAAACCTGTTGGACTTTAACCTGGCATTGTGAGACTATTTATTGAACTCCAAAAGTAGCATCTGGGCTTGAATATTCTGTGAAAGCCCAGCTTCCCCATCACATGACTGGGATGATTGGCAGGTACAATCAAGCTCCACTCTGTGAAATGCTAGGGCAAAACAGCATTAATTCGGATTAAAACCAACATTCAAGCCATTCGAAACAATGAGGCTGCTGCAACAACAATACAGGATTCCAATGGACAAGATGGCTCTGAGTGCATAAAACTGCTAACTGCTGCAACAGATTCTGCACAAGAACATGACTCATATATATCTCTTACAGGCACGGTATTGGCACAAACGGATGAGCAATGAGAATAAGTGCAATTCATACGTCAGTCTCACAGTGACAGTTAAAGTTTATTTACTTATTAAAGTTTTTATTTATTAGTCACAAGTAGGCTTACATTAACACTGCAATGAAGTTACTGTGAAAAATCCCCCAGTCGCCACACTCCAGCATATGTTCAGATACACTGAGGGAGAATTGAGCGTGGCTAATGCATCTAATCAGCACATCTTTCAGATTGTGGGAGGAAACCGGAGCACCCGGAGGAAACCACGCAGACATGGGGAGAATGTGCAAATTCCACACAGACAGTGACCTAAGCCAGGAATTGAACCTGGGTCCCTAGCGCTGTGAGGCAGCAGTGCTAACCACTATGTCACCTTGCCACCCCAGGCACACATCATTGAAACCCTACACCAATCTCTTCGCTTTCCATTGCATTTTTACTCTCAACCTATACCCATGCCTCTCTGTGACCCTGGCTCCTTACTGCTCCTCTGCATGACTGGGGATCAGTAGGTGTGTTATCCCTTATCCAGCCCATCCTCCCTCCACTGAATTATGACTCCACTTTTCCTGTAAGGAAAACAGTGCTTCCATATGTCCCCCCAAACATGCTGCCACACTGCAGCCTCCCCACCCCCAAAGACGCAGTAACATTTGCCTGTCATGTTGCAAATCATCCTGACATACAGGCCAGCCATGGTCTATCAAGGCACATGATGTGCCACATTGCAATTCATACTCACTGCCACCCACAAAGACATCTATCCAAAATTCCAGCTGGAAGAAATACACATTCTGACAGAGCACAGGTGGTCATTGAATTTCTTGTGGCATTGGCAGAGGGGCTGCAAAGCTATGGCCGATGATAAGGGGCACAACCTTCGTCCAGGCCATCTGGGTGGTATGCAGGGGCCTCCTCTTGCCATAGCCTGGTAACGGGATGTGATGGCAATCACTTACAGCCTCTAGTAAGACTATCCGGCACCCATCTGTGAAATGGTCCAGTCTGAGGGGGCAGACTGGATCATTTCCGTTCTTCCTGGCATGGGGTCCGAATATCGATGCCATCAAGCATAGAGGAGCAACACCTTGTTTTGGTACCGAGGACCCAAAATCTTGCCATTCTAAATAAGCTCCCTGAAGTCCTATTCATAGACTCAAGCCTGCAGGTAATTGCAATTAAATCTCCCATCCATACCCTTCCTGTTTAAGGCATCCGCCCTCTACCTGGCCTGCCAGCAACTCTTAGCCTGTCTGAGCACGTGTTTCAACCTGACCACCAGATAAATCACTGGCCAACGTGAAATTGCATTTGACAAGCTGATCATGTGTGGGAGACGATTCCACATCCGAGTCTGGGCCCGCTGGGCATTTTCACACACTAAAAATTCGGACCTGTATATTTTGTAGTGACATTGCAATAAAATGTGAAAGGCTTGGGCAGACCAGAGGCTTATTTTTCCTGAGTGTCGTTTTACGTATGTTCTTATATTTTCTTTCAATGAACTAAATGTGAAAAGTTCAACATCTGGAAATAAACATGGAAGGAACATTAACTGACTGTGTGTGGTCTGATTTGTACACAGCCCCTCGCATTGATCAAATAGAGGAAGAATCAAATTGTCCAGTGGGGGATTGCACTCTGGGGGTTCTCACACAGCTTACTATTCTGACTCTGAGCCATACACTGGACAAGTGGAACAGAGCCTGCTCATAGAGATGTGCAAAAAGATGAGCAAGAAAAACTGTCAAATCCATCAAGCTTTCTGTTTAATTTTGTTACCATTTCACAAATTTTTAAAATAGAAGAATAGAATCCCTACAATGCTGAAGGAGGCCACTTGGCCTATTGAGTCTGCACTGACTCACCGGCAGGACATCCCACCAAGCCCTTATCCCAGTTACCCCGCTATCCCCTAACCTATGCATCTTCAGACATTAAGGGACAATTTACCATGTCCCAATCCACCTAACTTGCACATTTTTGGACTATGGCAGAAAACCAGAGCACCTGGAGGAAATGCACTCGGACACAAGGAGAAGTTGAAGACTCCACACACACAGTCACTCAAGGCTGGAGTTGAATCCGGGTCTTTGGCACTGTGAGGCAGCAGTGCGAACCATTGTGTCATTGTGCCATCTGTGAGTTTATGTTTCCCTTATTACTGTCTTTATCTTTATTTTACATTTGTAAATTTTATGTATCTGTTATATACTATTTCTTTTTATATTACTTGACAATTTAATTTCATTATTTCTCTTTGCCATCCTATTTTATCTCTCTCCACATGTTTTTATATTCTTCTGGCACCTTTCCCTTTGTTATTTATATATTTAGTTGCAGGCCATTTTCTTTGGTTTCAGTTTTGCTCTTCTTCTTTATTCATTCATGGTGTCACATTATTGGCACATTTACTCTTGTTTTACATCTGGATATATTTCTCCTGGACTCTAGCGATCAGCATTTTAAATGTTTCCCACTGCTGTTCTCCTTTGTTTGGAATTTTTTTCCTGCTTTTCCCTTACTCCACTCTCATCACCTTAAAGCCAGCTTTATCTGATTTATTACATCGGTCTTTGTCTTACTTAGTCTTAAACTTTAACCTTGTAGTCTGGAGATGACAAAGGCATGGTTAAGTTTTCAGCAGCAGATGGGACTTGCATTGTTCCACTCTCATCCATCAAAACATGACCAGCGCATCTCCAGCAAAGGGTTCTCTTCCCAATCTGGTACTAGCATTATACAAGGAACTACTTTAGCTGAATACAGGCACAGCATACTCACAAATAAACAAAGTTTAACCAAAAATTTACCTCCATTGCATGCTATTGAAATATGTATTTTCATGTTTTCAAAAATAAATCGGTAATGTCAAACACAAACTGCCAATGGTGGAGATTGAAATAAAAACAGAAAATACACAGGTTCACAATAAATTCAGTTCTGACTGAAAGTCTATATTCAAAACTTGAATCTTTTACTCTTTCCAGCTGGACAGAGACTTGCTATACAAGATTTTTAATGTTTTATGTTAATAGATTCCTCATTAACTTGATTGGTCAATAGAGTTAATAATTGGAATACCAATATAATTTTAAACTCATTTAACTACAATTTTCAAATAAAAACAGAGATATCTGACCCTATCTTGGCAGGAGTGGGAGGGGTTTATGTTGGGGAAACTGGAGTTCAGGGTTTCCTGCCTGCTGTGAGTTTCAAACTTAAAAGTGTGCGAACTTTCTTTCTGCAGGTTCACCATCCAGAGGCCAACCTGATTGACAGAATTGGCTTCCAGACAGATGGGGAAAGCTCTTTAGCAGGTTGCAGGGAGAATGCAGTTGCTACACAGAGTGTTGAGGGGATCTGATTCTTTTCCTGGCAGTGAGAGACCAGTCCATAGTCAGGGAGGGGTCTGATTGTCAATCTCATAGCAATATCCAAATGCAAACTACCTGCTGGGAGCAAGTTAGTTGTCTGCCCCGATACATATTTGTACACAGCCCCTCACGTTGATCAAATAGAGGAAGAATCAAATTGTCCGGTGGGGGATTGCACTCTGGGGGTTCTCACACAGCTTAATATTCTGACTAGCTGAACTCTGAGCTAAGAGCTCAGACTCATAAAAGGGTTATGTCAGTAGTATACAGCTAGAGAGAACTGTTGGCTTTGCTCGATTGACATCGTTCTGTAGTTATAATAAGTTATTTTCTCTGTAATCTCTTTTGTTAATGTCTTAATGCTTATTTGCACAACATTAAGAGGTGTCAAATTCTTAAAGCTTCTATTATGGATACTTTTTAATTGATGCTTTTGTAGGGTTGTAGGAACAACAGTTGTTTCAAAGAATTATGAATGGATGTTTTCTCAAAGTTTCAAACATGCCATTGTTTCTAAAGGGTTCATTGATTCTGTATGTAGTGTATACTGGATGACTGAGCATGGAAGGGCCATAAGTTGACATGGAAAGTTTGAGGAACCATTAGGGGTGCGTGGGTGGATATGAATTGGCATTGTGCTGGCAGGGTGCTAGAAAAGGCCATGGGGGTGGGTGGGAAGCTTGAGCTATCATGGAGAAGACATGGGTAAGATTTTTTAAACTTAAGTTTCAAAAGGTTCCTGAATCGCCACCTAGTTTCCCAATTCCTCTGAAAACTGTGAACCACAAGTCTTAGAGAAGCTGTCCCAACTCAAGCAGGCAGCTCAGAGATGTCTAACCCTGGGCTCACTATCCACATCCTTATCCCATGCTAGCAAAAGTTAGAATCACTGGGAACAGGGGTGAGAAACCCAGAATTGGGTCACTCCCACCATTTTAAAATGGCTCCAGTATCCTTTTGCTAGAGACACAGGAACTAGGGAAACATTTCCCCATTTTAGTTTAATCTTATTTTATCCTGTAAAACCAAACAAGCCTAATTTTTAAAGCAAACATTTTCAAAAGAAAGGCATAAAACTTCAAAGAAAAATAAATGTAGTTTTTGTGGCAACAAAGTTTTCTCTAATCACAGTGCACCCACTGTGCATAGCCATCGAGACTGTTAATAGCTTTAACATTGTTACACCAGAACTAAATTGCATAATTCTAAAGATTAATTGGAGAGCAGTACATTGCAGTGAGATGTTGAAAATTCTTATCCAGACTGTAATTAAGCATGATGTGGAGGTGCCGACATTGGACTGGGGTGGACACAGCAAAAAGGCTCACAACACCAGGTTAAAGTCCAACAGACAGGTGAGAGGACTCACTTGATGAAGGAGCAGCACTCCAAAAGCTTGTGATACCAAAAGAACCTGTTGGGGACTTGATGTTGTGAGACTTCTTACTGTAATTCAGCATTGCAGCAGTATTTCTTTCAGTAAGAAAGTCCATGTTCCCTCCTCCCCACAACACAAATAAGAATGCGATGGAGTAAACTTAAGAACTGTGATAAATAATTGTCTTTGGGAGCAGAAATAGCTAAACAGCACCACATGCTGGCACTTTTTGAGAAGGTATCTGTTCAGTAGTGAGAACCTGAGAGATGCAGGCCTAGTGGCGGTTCGAGAGCAGTACAGAAATCATGTTTATTGGTATGTGAGTACTTGTACTCAATCTCTGCCATCTGCTCTCTTCACAGAACAAAGAAAAACGTTGAGCACTGATTATTACTATAAATCATTCTATTAAACTTCAAAGCAAGGAGATTTTCCTGGTTCTGTCCACTGATGTAGTCTTTACCTCGGTGCCATGAATATTGGAAAATTGTTGATTTTGAGAACAAGTCTGTAAAGGAATTGTGCCCAATTTTGCTTCCACTGACTGGATGAAGAATTGCTGTTGATCGGCTCCTCTAAAATATTGGGCACGATCTTATGAAAAAATTCTAAATGCTGAATGAGCAAAAAGAGGGAGAAAATCACACCACTTCCTTTTTCAAAAAGTGCCAGCATGTGGTGCTGTTTAGCTATTTCTGCTCCCAAAGACACTTATTTTTCACAGTTCTTAAGTTTATCCCATCTCATCCCTATTGGTGTTGTGGGGAGGAGGGAACGTGGACTTTCTTACCTAAAGAAATACCACTGCAATGCTTAATTAAAGACTGGATAAGAATTTTCAACATCTCACTGCAAAGTGTTGCTCTTCACTTATTCTTTGGAATTATGCAATTTAGTTCTAGTGTAACAATGTTAAAGTTGTTAACTGTCTCGGTGGCTGTGCGCAGTAGATGCATTGTGATTGGAGAAAACTTTGTTATTATAGGTGGTGCGGGGGTGGGAAGAAGTAGTATGAAGCATAAGCTTGCCCAGGAAGCTGGTTGCTGAGCTCTCAGGCTGCCATTGCGCAGATGCTCCAATCCCTCAGTTCACTGGGATATCTCTTTCCGTAACCTCCCGCGCCTGCCTGCCCCAAGGACATCAGGACCCCCCTGCTTTGCCAATTGCTCCCTGTGCCAGTCTACCCCCACCCATCCACCCCATAGACATTGAGACAGCCCCCCACATCCCATGGACCCCTGTCCCACTGATCACCATCATGGCAAAGTTCCCTTCCCTCCCCAGTCACCACCATGACAGAGTTTGCTTCCCTCCCCGATTACCACCCCTGCTGATTAAATCCATCCTGCCAGCAACTTTGGTTCAAAAAGTTTGGGGTGCCATTTTTAAATGGTGCAGGAGATTAAAAATAGAAGCCCTTTTTGAACACCCCGCCACTCCTCTCAACAGCAACCCCCATGGATCACCCCATTCCCTGCAATGGAACACCCCCCTCCCATGGAACATCCCCCACAGAACACCCCCCTGCTGCCTCCCACCACCCTGTAAAACTGCCACCCTTGCAGAATATACATGGAATATATATATAGTTACGCGTTACCAATAAACAGTACTGTTCAACCTTACAAGCCCCTGAACCTGTTAATGAGACTAATGGAACAAACCATTACAATACTTACATCCTTAAAATAGGCAAACACATAACAAATAAAGGCTTGAAAAATTTTGGTAGGAAGAATGAGAAGAGACAATATGAAGTAAATGGTGCACGTTGAGGATCGTACATGAACTGAAAGACCTGAGGGCGTACCTACATAAATCTTTAATGGACAAGTTAACAAATCTATGCAAATTGTGTCTTTATTATTGATGGAAAAGAGCACAAGAAAGTTATATTAAATGTCTATAAATTACTGCAGACCTCAGTATGGTATTATATTCAGTTCTGGGAGTACATTGTAAGAATAGTGTCAAATATGGTACAGAAGAGATTTACTAAAATTTTATGAGGAATTTTAAGTGGAATTTTATGTGGAAAGATTGGGGAAGATGGGGTCATTTCTTTGGAGCAGATAAAGATAAGAAGAGATTTGAAAGAGATGTTGTGAATCTGAATGGTTTTAATAGAGTAAATATAGCGAAACTGTCAATCAGAGGATTGATAACTGGAGGACATAGATTTAAAGTATTTGAAGAAATACCGAGATACATGAAGGAATTTTTTTCAACAGTATGTTGTGATCTGGAATGGACTGCCTGGAAGGATGGAAGGAACAGATTCAACTGTAACTTTGAAAGGAAAGTTGGGGAAACACTTGTTTTATTTATTCAAAGCCACTTCAGGCTGCTCAAATGTGCAGAAAATTGTGTTGCATTTTGCAGGGAAGGAAATGAGTGAGTGATTTAATGTGGGAAAACATCTTTGGTAGTCAAAATGTCAACACAAATTGACGACGTAAAATCAGAGAGAAAGAAGATATCAGTATCTGGTGTCTTTCTGTGAGCGACCTCCACAAAACATTATTACCAACCCATGCTTAGAGATGCAAGAGCACCATCTTCTGGTCAAACACAATCTTATGAAAATCTTGTACTCAACTTCATATTGCTGAGATCTCCAACAAAATCCACAGGGAAATGGCAAGCCGTGCATGAAGCCCAGTCCATCACTCAAACCAGTCTCTCATGCACTGACACCATCTATACTTCCTGCTGCCTCGGAAAAGCAGCCAGCATAATCACGGACCCCAGGCACCCTGGACATACTCGCTTCCACCTTCCTCTGTCGGGAAAAATATATAAAAGTCTGAGATCACGTGCCAAGAAACTCAAGAACAACTTCTTCCCTGCTGCCATCAGACTTTTGAATGAACCTACCTCATGTTAAGCTAAGTTTCTCTTCCCCCCCAGCTATGACTGTAACTCTACATTCTGCACTCCTTTCCTTCCCTATGTACAGTACGCTTTGTGTGCAAGAAACAATACTTTTCATTGTATACTAATGCATGTGACAATAATAAATCAAACCAAATCAGATTCAGGCAGGAGTTGGTGGAGACAACTACATATTGAAATCAACAAACTGCAACTAAGCAGAACCCCAAATAGATTAACAACATAATTAAAGGTGAAATAAAGAGGAAAAATAAGCTCCACAAATCTTGCAGGAAGTAAAGTGAAGGAGGTACTAGGATACATAAAGGATCATACCAAACAAGTTAAAAGCATGATCAGAAAGACTAAGAGAAGCTTAAAGAAAAAGTCGATGGAACTAAAATAAAACAGTATCATACTCTTTCAGGAGGTCAGCAACAGAGATGTCACAGAGTCATTTAGAGCACAGAAAGAGGCCATTTGGCCCATCACAACTATGATTGCTTTCCCACAGAGAAATCCACTCAGTCCCATTCACCCTATAGCTCAGCAGGTTTATTTCCTTCTAGTGTCATCTGATTTCCTTTTGAAGTTATTGATTGTTATCACTTCCACCACTCTCAAGACCACCAAGTTCCACTCGCTACAGACAAAATAAGCACAGCCAGTACAGCCCCATCAGCCTATGTAGAATAAGTGAACTGATTATCAAGGGTAGTTGGATTGAAATAGAGAAGATCTAAACTGACCAATCTGATTCCTTCGAGAAAATGACAAAGCAGATTGACTGTAGCAAACCCAATGGCATGATGTGCTAAAACCTGCAATAGGCATTGGGCAAAGCTCCATAAGAAAGATAAGTATTTATGCTCAAAACTGTGGGAATTCAATACAAATCTTGCTTACAGATTTGAATTTGGATGAAAGGTAGATAAAAAAGGATATTAGTTAGAGGATGTGAGAGTACTACATGGGTGGCACAGTGGCACAGTGGTTAGCACTGCTGCCTCAAACACCAAGGACCTGGGTTTGATTCCTGGCTTTGGTTACTGTCTGTGCGGAGTCTGCATATTCTCCCCATGTCTGTATGGGTTTCCTCTGGTTGCTCCAGTTTCCTCGCACAGTCTGGTTAGGTGCATTGGCCATGCTAAACTTTCCCTTAGTGTACTCGAACAGGCGCCAGAGTGTGGCGACTAGGGGACTTTCACAATAACATCAATGCAATGTTAACGTAAGCTGACTTGTGACACTAATTAATAAACTTTACTAAACATTGGGACCACTCCTATTTCAGATATATGTCAAAGACTTGGGTTCTGAAAGTCAATGCACATTGGTTAAGTTTAACGGATGATACCAAACTAAAAGGTAGAGTGGAATTGAAGGAGATAGCACAGACACCATGGGTATCTGAACAAAGTAAGTGACTGAACAAGAGCAAGTTAAACTCAAAGTTGACAAGTATTGCATGTGAAAAGAATAAATAAGCAAAGATAAATATTTCATGAATGGTGTTGAAATAGCTAAGGATTAGACCCAAGAGGCTTCATATGCTCAACGTTCAAATATGTCCAATTTATCCAGAACTGCAACGAACAAAGCAGGCACCAGATTGAACTTTACAGCAATAATAGTAGAATACAACTCAAAAAGAAGTCATGCTGAAACCGTTCAGTGCTCTGGCTAGTCCATACCTTAATCCTCATTTCCAGGAATCAAGAAAGACATTAAATGCTGGAGAAGGTGTAGAGAAACTTGGAATCAACAGCCTGAAGACGATGGAAGATGGTCTCATTGAAATGCAAAAGTGGTGTGGAAAAGGTTAACCAAAACTAAATGAAACCATGGGAGTAAACTACTGGATTGGGTCAAACCTTCAAAAAGGTAGAAGTGCCTGTAATTCCTGTAATCAGCAGTCATTTGCCACTCTATGAATGGCAAATGTGGCCTTGGACAGAGCAGGAACCATACCAAGCTGTGATACAACCAGAAAGAATGCTTTTTATGGTGCATCTGTAGAAGTTAGTGAAAGTTGTAGCAAACATGCCAAATTTCCTTAGTCTCCTGAGAAAGTAGAGGCATTGGTGGGCTTTCTTAACTGTAGTATTGGCATGGAGGGACCAGCCAGGTTGTTGGTGGTGTAGATCTTCTAATCAGTGGCAATGATGAAAGACAAGGGACCTATAAAGGGATTCTACTTCAAAATTTAGAACCCTCATTTCCATCTCTTTAATGTCCTGCATCTATCCAGTTTAGGCCCTAAAGATCACTACAGAAATTCTCAGCCGCAATTTTGTTCCCTACAAGTTTGACTTCTGTGAATTCTTTGAAAAGTAAATAAAGATTATTTATTAGTCACAAATGGTCTTACATTAACACTGGAATGAAGTTACTGTGAAAATCCCCTAATTGCTACACTCTGGCACCTGTTTGAATACACTGAGGGAGAATTTGGTGTGCCCAATTCATCTAATCTGCACATCTTTTGACTGTGGGAGGCAGACACAGGGAGAACATGCAAGCTCCCCACAGGCAGTGATCTAAGCTGGGAATTGAATCCAGGTCCCTGGTGCTATGAGCAGCAGTGCTAACTACTGTGCCACCATACTGCCCTGCTGGTCTCCTGTGTTCCACACTACATACACACTGACAGACTCAAATCTCTGCTGCCCACATCACTCCATGCTGTCAATG
The DNA here is from genome assembly GCF_965287045.1 of Carcharhinus amblyrhynchos. Lineage (NCBI taxonomy): Eukaryota > Metazoa > Chordata > Chondrichthyes > Carcharhiniformes > Carcharhinidae > Carcharhinus > Carcharhinus amblyrhynchos. The sequence goes on from NC_137331.1 coordinate 47,613,547, forward strand.
CTGCACTAAATCCTTCTACCATGTCAGCAATATTCTCACCACGTCTCCAACAAATTAAGTTCAAAATCTTATCCTAATTTACTAACTCTTTCATGGTTTTACCTGCAAACTATTATCTGGCTCCATGAGCCAATGTCGTTATGGCTGCAAGAGGAGGGATAAAAATGATTCCATTGGTTTACCACCCAAAGCCTGACCGTAACATGGTTTTGTGTGAGTCTTGAAGGATGAAAGCACTGTCTATGCTTAACTATGTATGTGCTGATTGCAAAGGAACTAGTCTGGCACAGTTAGCACCACTGCCTCACAGTGCCAGGGGAACGGGGTACAATTGTGGCCTTGGGTGATTGGTTGTGGGGAGTTTATACATTTTCACCATGTCTGCATGGGTTTCCTCTGGGTGCTCTGGTTTCCTCCCTCGTTCCAAAGATGTGCGGGTTAGTTGATCGGCAATGATAAGTTGCCCCTTAGTGTCAGGAGGACTATGAGGGTAAATATGTGGGGGAAGGGATCTGGATGGGAATATTCACACACACACACACACACACACACACACACACACACACACACACACACACACACACACACACACACACACACACATTCTGAGCCCAAATTAGGGTTCCCTGTTTAAAGAAAAAAACAAAGTTGAAAGTTGACTGTTTATATGTCCTTGGCTCCAGCAGAGTTTCTCCTGGGTGGTCTTGAGATTTTAGAGCTGAAGCCCATGTAAAACTGCAATTGTCAGAGTCAATTTGTTTAAAAAATATGATCTGTCTTTTCCAGAAGTTGATGGTTTTTGCACCTGAGATTCCTGTCAATGAAAAATTCACTATTTCTGTGCTGAATTTTAAACTGGAACAGAGATAGGGTCTTAACCTGAGGAAGAAAATCAATGCTTAATTGGCATGTTTTTCCAGACTATTACTTTAGCAGCTTGCATGCTATATTAAAACAGATTTACAAAATGTTTTCCCAGATCCCATTTCTCTCCCTATAATGATTCCAAACGTATTTGCCGAACTGATATCTGAACCCACTGTGTCTCTTTTTCCATGGCTAAGGCAATTAGATTCTGTATTGCCCCAGCCATTAACTCCTAAATATCTATTATACATCTTGGTGATATAGGAAGAACCCTTTTCCATGTACCTATTGAGTTAATAGACTTCCTGTCTCCGCTTGAGAGGTAGTCTGACAGAAATGCAAATCTGAGGTCCAGTGCAATTTTCAATAAATCCTTTTGAAGTAGGTCTTGAATTAGCAGGTGTGAAATGCCACTGGAGGATGTCGTGGCATGCCTGAACTGTAATTCATTCCAGAATTTTCCTGAAACATGCAATACCAGATGTCAGGTGACTTGCAGCAACCATCTTAAGTCAGTGTCTTTTTTTGTTTTTAAAAAGTGCTTTTTAAATAGTTCAATATATATTTGTTCAGACAGTGAAATTATAGATTGATACCACTCATGCATAAGTCACATTATTGTGACAATGTGTACCCTCAATTTTTCTGACTTCAGGTTCCTTTGCATCCCACCACTTTTCAGCAGCAAAACATTTACCCATCAGGGCCCAACATTTCTGGAATTTGGACCTTTTGTCATCTTCCTGAACTCTATTCCAATGAATTCTTGCTATTCTTTTTCACTTGTAAGAATCACCTTGGTGTGCTTTTTTTAATATTAAGGTTGCTGTATAAGTTAATGCCATTGTGTGTGAAATTTATAGTGACAGGCTTTGTTCCTATGTTTAATCATATCTTCTGAAACCTTGATAGGATTATAATTTAGTAATCCCTTTCAGATATTCATTATCTCTATATAATATCTCCATGTGTGATTTATTTCCCTCTTGGTTTTGGATCTTTATTTTATGGCCACAGGTTGAACACATGGAATGCTGTGAGATTTGGACTAACCTCACTCTGATGTTGGCTGCTCTAGTGAAACTCCAGTCATTTACTGATTTCCTCTCCTTCCCATTAGAAAGGCATTTTATAAGTTTAATGCAAACTCCCTGTCCACATTTCAATGCTTCTATTGAAGAATGGAAAAGTATTTGGGGAAGAAATTATGGACAAGATTCACCCGTTTGTATTCTGAGTGCTCCTGCCTGTGGGAAAACCGATGTGTTTCCTGTTGGTATCAGCTGCGCCTGTGAAGTGGGATTCACCCACCTGGTTGATGCAAATTTATATGTTGTGGAAAACACAACAGCCAGACCAGTTTTTCAGAGTTCAGGCTACCCTTTAAAAAGCATTCATATATCTTCCCCATTCTCCCTCAGAATGGAAAAAGGTGACACCCTCCACTGACCAAGAGACTACCCCAATCCTTCAGCATAGTGGGGATCCCTTCCCCCCCCACCACCGGGAGAATGATTACCTCCCCTACACCACACAAGCATGAGGGTGACTCGACCACCCCCACCAGACAAAGACTCAATATACAGTCCCTTAGGCCTCACTCCCGTTAGGACCACTCCCAGCTACCTGCCAGGCTCCACCCTCCTACCACCCCAGGTCCCCACTTCATGGTGCCAACCTTACATTGTTCCCTGGCAGTGACACCCTGATCTGGTGCATTGGACTCCAGGGGTAGCAAGAAGGTAAGTGGTCTGCCCAGGTGCCCCTCCTCTGCTGCCATGCTTCAGAGAGAGAGTCCGCCAGTGTTCTGGGGTGGGGGTGGGGGCTCAGACTAGGGAGGGTAATGGGTTGACTTTGGGACTGTCCCTGGGATGGGGGAGTCTTGTTGGACTGCCTCTTTTAGCCTTTGGAAACCTAAAGATCACTCTTGGCACGATGATTTAAGGCAGCTCTCTGATCAAAATCTTCTTTCTTGTCTGTGCACTGTGAAAACTTTAAAGTGGCCTGCTCAATTGGACACCTGGAAGGCTTCTAAAGGTGGGAGAAGACCAGGTCCATGCCTGCAGTGATGGTGAGGCCAGTGCTGCACACCCAAGTGAGAATCCTGCACCAGCTCATCTGCCAGTCAACGAGACTGCGAATGCAATATAATGCTTTGTATTTCGATGCACACACCAATTATCTCTACTCGCTTTCACAGGCACCTACACAAAGTGCCCTAGGAACATGGAGAACAAGCTCCTCATTTCCACCTCCCTTGACACTTTAGATGAGGATCCTGAGGACACAGCAATTGAGGACCTGTTACAGCACTCATCCACATCCTTCACCAATGCAGACAACACATCTCAGTGGTTCCTGGACTTAGAGCAGGCTTGGAGTCACAATCTGGTGAGCACAGCTCAAATTCTGGACCACAGCAGGCTGAGTCAGGGACATCAAAGTTCCCACTTTCTTGAAGGACTGCTGGAGGCCAGGATTCTGATAACGAGCCTCCGGACTTGGTCTTAATGCCAACATTGGAGCTGTAGGAAAAGACAATGGAATATTCGGCAGGGTTGTCTGATACATTCCACAGATGTATGATGGAGGAGTCCCTTTGTGTTCAGTCTTTGTGGCGGCGTGCCAAGGCATTGAGGTCAACACTGGTAGGGTGGCTGCCACTATGGAAATTGTCACCTGGTACTTAGGTCATGCACTGTGCCAGAAATTGGAGGCATTGGTGGAATCTATCAGTAGCTATGTGAGAGGGTCCAGTTCACCACAACTCACTCCAGTTGTCTGTTCTCCTCATGAAGTCAGCCGGGGGGTTTCAAGCACACATTGGGATAAGGACCAGCAGCCAGACTTATTGGGCCGTCTGCCCAAGTTACTCTGGAAATGTCCAGCTGATGACAATCCCTGCCCCAACTCATCTCCAATGTGGAAAGATGAAATTGCAGTGTCCAAGGAAATGTGTGGATCTGCATGGAGAGGGATAAGTTCTTTATCTCTGTGCACTGTATGTAATCGCTGAGGGTCTGCAATCTGAAAAGCTATACTCAGTGGTCGAGCGCACTCCTGTCTGCCATGCAATGATACAAGCAGCGTGAATGCAACCTCTCTGTTGGATCATTGAAATAAACCGGTCTCCAAAGGTTCTTTTTCTGACACTGATTAGTGAGTGATTGTGGCTTGAAGGACTAGCTTACAGCCAATGTAATTGTGGCCTAGGCTACGAATGCTCTCAGTGTCACAGTACCCTTCCTCTCCCCAAACCACCCTTCCCCACTCCCACTCCCCACTCCTCCCGACTTTCCCCATCGCAGTAAACCTGCTGCTATGAGATGCATTTGACCAGCTGCTTAATTGCTCTATGAGTGTGTGGGAGTCTTTTCCGGGGTCCTGGGATTCCGAACGTGGCAGCTGTGAAATTCTAAGGTGCTTTATTCCAGAAGTCTTCTCCTGATAGTCCAGGTGTGCTCTCCAGGTGTTTTTGGAGTCATTATCGCAGGGGGGAATAATTGTTGTAAAGGATTACCACACAGAGATCAATAATTGGAACTAATAGTAATTAATCTCACATAAATGTGCTTTTACATTGATGGCTCATTATTGTCTCTTAGTAACAGTGATGCTCCTGACATGTGCATTCCTCCTCATTAGTAATACAGATTTCAGATGGATGCTCATTTGACTTGTCTCCATCTGTTGTGAGGCACTCCTCCCAGAAGTCCTAACAATCCTCCCAGAAGCCCTAAATCCTCCAGAAGCCCTAACAATCCTCCCCAGCTGCCTTGTTTTCAGTTTCATTCTCCAGTGCTCCAAAGCCATTGCTTTAATTTGCAACATGGTGATCCTCAGGTTTTATTACCAGACCTGCGCTCTCACACCTCCCCTTCATCCCAGAACCATAATAGGGACCATCTTGTCCTCAGTTTTGACCCCACTTGTATTCACATTCAAAGAATCATCCTCCACCAATTCAAGCATGATGCTATCACAGGATGCATCTTGCCTTTACCTTCCCATCAGCATTCAGTAGGACTGCACCCTCCGTGATACCTGGTCCTCTCCTCCATCATATGCAACTCCTTATCCCCTTCCCTCAGCATTTTCCCTTGCAATTGCAGAAGGTGCAACATCTGCCCTTTTACCTCATTCCCCTTCACCATCCAAGTCCCAAACCTCCTTTCCTCACACCTCCTTCAATTTGATGGACTATTTGCTGCCCCCAATGCAGTCTCTCTATACTGGGGAGACTAAACGCAGACCAGATGATCACTTTGCGGAACACCTTCGCTCAGTCTGCAAGCATGACCCCAACCTTCCACTTACGTGCCATTTTCACTCAGCATCTTGCTCTCATGCCCACTTGTCCGTCCTTGGCCAGCACTATGCATCTCATCTTCTGGTTGGGAATGTTGCAACCTTAGGGACTGAATGTTGAGTTTGACAACTTTAGATTTTAAGCCCCCCTTTTTTAAAATACATGTACTGCCTCAAAGCAAACCCTGCCCCTCCTCCCTCCCACAAAGCTACATCTTTTGTTCTTAAAGTTGTACTTTCTGTTGCAGTTTCTACAGTTCTAACATATTATCCCTCCGTTCATTTCTGATCAAGAGGCTAAGGACTCAAAAAGTTAACTCTGTTTCTCTCCTAATAGATGCTGGCAGACCTGCTGAGTTTTTCTAGCGCCCTGTGTTCTAATTCCAATAGAATCATAGAAATCATAGGATCCCTACAGTTGCGGGGGAGGCCATTCGACCAATCAAGTCTCCACTGACAACAACCCCAGGCAGGCCCCTATCCCTGTGACCCCATGTATTTATCCCTCTGACCTACACAATGGGGAACACTATGGGGCAATTTAGCATGGCCAATCCACCTAGCCCGCACATCTTTGGAGGGTGGGAGGAAACCGGAGCACCTGGAGGAAACCCATACAGACACGGGGAGAACATGCAAACTCCACACTTACAGTGACCCAAGCTGGGAATTGAACCTGGGTCCCTGGCACTGTGAAGCAGCAGCACTAAACACTGGGCCACTGAGCACGCAGTATTGGAAGTATTTTGCTTATTTCAGCTCCAGCCCTTGCTGTGTGACTATGGACATCCCTTTCATCATCCTGGAGTAGCAGAATGTTTGCTTTTCCCTCCCTCCTATTAATCTCAATCCTACCCCTGTAATTCCGATCCCATTGCAGTACGAACTGCAGTACAGATATGGTGCTTAGGGGTGGCATAGTAGATAGCACTGCTTCTTCACAGTGCCAGATACCCAGGTTCAATTACTGCCTTGGGTGACTGCATGAAATTTGCACGTTCCCCTGGTTGGCTTTCCTCTAGATGCTCCAGTTCAAAAATGTGCTGGTTAGGTGGATTGGCTATGCTAAATTGACCCTTATGTCCAAAGATATGTAGGTTAGGTGTATTAGCTATGGTAAATGTGCAGAGTTATGAGGATAGGGTGCAGGTGGGCCTGGATAAGGTGCTCCTCAAAGAGTTTGTGCTGATTTGATGGGCCGAATGGCCATCTGGCGAGCACACACAACTCCAATCACTCCATTGTTATTGTCATTGATATCTCTGTGATAATGCCCTGAGTCATTTGAGATTGATGTTCTTATGCCCCATGCAGACCTTACCCCTTTCCATCTTGAAGCTTACCACCCTGTGACATTTAGGGATCTTCCCCTTGAGACCATTGAGCATCCATCCCTACACCACCTGTTCCTAGTCTACAGGCTGCAGATGCCATTCCTGACTGTGACTGTGCTATCCACAACAGAATGCAATGCCAGAAACAGCCCCTGGAATGCCATGCGAAGAGTATTGGGTGACAATACCCTCCACACAACATACTGGATACTGTGATAGTGGACTAACATGCCCTCTTTCACCCTCCCTGATTGGGCTGAGTACAAATTTTTTCAAGTTCAACTCACTGTTTAAGCGTTCCTTCAGTAGGCTGGCTGGCCACTCTGCCTGGGATTCTCTTGGGACTACTGTCCTTGATTCTCTTCACTATCTGGCCATGAAATTTCTTTGCCCCCAGTCTTGCACTCCACCAGTCATGTGTTTGTGTTCAACATTTTCCAGTCTTCCCCCCATCCCCCAGTCAAGCCTTTTCCCTCCAGCCCGCTCCCTCGCCTTTGTCTAGTCTCCCTCCATCTCGCCAAACCTTTAACTCATAGCACATTGAAGCCACCGCCACTCTCCCACTGGTCTGGTATATGGAGCCCTGCCTGAAGTGGTCCCCAGAAATCCATGTAGTGAAGCCTGGTATGGAGTCTGCAGAGGCATGAGCACAGCGTAGTGCAAGGTAAGCAAACTTAGCTTGAAGTCATGAACAAAGTACTGTTCACCAAGTTCATGTTGCTTATAGCTGGTCATGATGCACATCAGTCTAATTCGATGCCTGGCCTTTTGGTTAGGGCGTGATTCCAGCAAGCTACCCTGATAATGAGCATTCAATATATTCTAATGTATCCAAATAGTCCTCTTGATATGGCTCAGTGAGATTCGCCATTGAAGGCTGGAGCAGACGATTGCAACTTATTTTCCCACCCACGAGAAACTGGGCCGAATTTTCCCATCCCGCCCACCGCAGGGATCGTAGCGGGCGGGACCATGCAAAGGTACATTGACTGTGGGCAGGATATTCTGACCTTGGGGTGAGCGCAACCAGAAAATCCCTGACTTGCGCGATATTTTCCCCTTCCACCGACCAGTATGCCTGCCATGGGTAGGAGTGGAAAATCCCTACCCCTGAATATGAAACTGATGCTTCCATTGCTCAACTATAAAAATACTGCAGAAGATTAAATAACCTTGGGGACCAAGTGGCACTAGCTAAACTTTCAGCTCTGGGAATTGGATTGAATCCAACTCAAACTAATTAATTAACAGGCCTGATATTAAATGACACTGGGCGGCCCTGGCTTAATTTCTTGTAGCCACAAAATAAAACAGCTCATAAGTTTGGACGAAATGAGTACTCCCAGACTGAAGCCAAGAACACATAAGTTACATGTTGTGAAATGCTAAGCAAGTTCTCTTTTACTATTTTCTTTTACCAGAGTCCCCAGTGTGATAGCTGCACTACAGAACTGATCAAATGAAAATAAGGTGAAGGTTTGTTGTCATGGATGCATAAAATTTGGAAAGGTTTAATTACCATTGCTGATACCTGGGTAGCACAGTGGTTAGCACTGCTGCCTCACAGCGCCAGGAACCCAGGTTCAACTCTTGCCTCAAGTCACTGGCTGCGTGCCAAGGGTATGCATTCTCCCCGTGTCTGCGTGGGTTTCCTCTGAGTGCTATGGCTTCCTCCCATAGTCTAAAAGATGTGCTGGTTAGGTGCATTGGCCATGCTAAATTCTTCTTCAGTGTACCTGAATAGGTGTCGGACTGGGGTGACGAGGGGATTTTCACTGTGACATCATTTAAGTGTTAATGTAAGCCTACTTGTGGCTAATAAATAAATAAATTTTACCTACAATGATTACAAACAAATCATCAAAACTCAGAAGCAACATATCCTGTAGCACAGCAACAACTGAATAACATCACTCATTGCACTGTATCAGCATATTACTCGAAGCAATTTGAAAGACTCAATGTCATTTCAGTGCAAGTGCTCCATACCTTAACAAGTATAACCTTTCTGCATTATGCAAGTTGTGATTGAACAACGGCATTGCAAAATAATATGGGAACTAAAGTTGGATTCAAACTTGCACGCTTAACTTCTTTTGGTCTCCAGCAGGATGCTGTCTGGCTGTGCAAATTACAGATAAATAGCTGAGTGTAAGGTGAGACTCCATTCCAGCAAGTTTCCCAGGTCACTTTAGAAATACAGAGCAAAATCTGTCCTTGAAGGGAGCAATATGGGACATTTGACAATCAACTAAATTATGGGAGGATCCTGTAAAAAGTTAGATGGCCAGTCACCCTGTGCAGTTGCATTGTCAGCACAACTGTCAGCACACTCTCTCATTACTATGTAAAACTGACAACAATTTCTGATGTGTGCCCATGCCAAACTAAATGAGTAAATCATAAAGTTCCTGTCAGTCTTGCTTCACTTGCAGTCTTGTTGTGTTGTAGCAGTCTCCGCAGATCCAAACAGTGATTTAACATCATTGAATCTCACTGGAAAATCCAATTAAAATGTTGAGCCTTGTTGAATGAGGTGTAACTGTGGGTGCGAGCTTATGAAAAAAATTCAACAGGCCAACTGAGTGAGAAAACAGGATTGTTTCAGACCTGTTTTCTGGGCGACCTGCAATCTTATGACACTTAGTGCAAAAAATGTGCCAGGATGAGATTCTCGCCAGCAATGTGGGGAGTGAAGCTTGAGCTTGTTGGTGAAGCTAGCTGCTGAGTTCTAAGGGCACCATTGTACAGGCACCCTGATCCCCCATGTACAGGGAGATATCCTGCAGTCCCCATCCACTATTCTATGGACATTGGGACAGCCCCCCCCCACAAACATCAGGACCCCCGCATTGTTCATCTCCTACGCTGATCTATAGCCTCCACCTGTCCCACGGACATCAGACCCCCTCCTGCCGATTGCCTTATTCCAGAGTTCCTTCCATCCCACCCAGAACGTTATCCCCTGTGCAGAGTTCCCTCCCCCCCCACATGAATCACTCTCCAACAGAGATTCCCTCCTTCCCTCCCTCCAATCCCTTCTGCACAGTTCACTTCCCCTCCCCCCGATCATCATCCCTGCAGAGTTCCCTCCTTCCCTGCCAGCCTGGCAGAGCTGCCCCCTTCCCTCCCTCCCTGTCATAGCTCCACCCCAACAGCTCCTACTCAGACCCCAACCTCTTGGCACTTGTTATTTCTCACCTGTATCCAATGGTAAACCTTCATTCTAGAAGATGATTGAGTTGCTTGATCCCAATTAGAAAAACTTTGCCTCATAAGTTTTCAGGAATTTTATTAATAGTTGTTTGTGGTCGCTGAGCTTCTCATGTTACAGGTTCTGACTTTAATGAATTGTGTTTGTAAATAAAGCTATGACTGTTTTAATTGCTGGCATGCTTTTTAAAAAAGTTTTTGTGATACTCCAGATAAATAGTAACTTTAACAGTTTTGTCTAAATCGAGCTGCGTTTTGGGATCCAATTTTTTTTCTTACTTTAAAAGCATTCTGAGCTTAAAAATAGAATCGGCAAAGGAATTGTGTTTTGTGGAATACAGTGGACAGAAGTTTGTGTCTGACATTGGATACATTGACCTTCACTGTTGGGACTGATGCAATGGGAATGCCTAACCCTTTAATCTACATATTTTTTCAGGCAGATCAGGGTTGCGGTGAGGAGCAGAAATCTGGGGAGACTGAGGGCTAGCTGTCTAATATAAAGTGAAGAAAGGTCAGACATCACATCATTCCTCACACTTTCCACCAGTGTAGGAACTCCCAGATCATTGGGTATACAATTTTTTTCTCACTTGTTTCTTTTGGTCAAGTGCCAATGCCCGAAAGATACCCTGGCTGGATGCCCTTGCAATGTTGGCACTCTTTCTTACCTTTAGTCTTCAGCTTCGGTTCTTGTGCTACTGCACCCTCCCTGCCACGGCATGAGGCTCCCTCGATGGCTACAGGAGGGAAGCAGCTCTGAGCTCCTACTTACTTCCCATCTCCTTCTACTCAATGAGGCTCTGTAGCCCAGTGGTGTCAGTGGGGTCTTCCGGATCAAAGTTTTAAGTTGCAGCATACTGTGTCATCCTGTCAGTTTATTTCTTAAGCTTTTAGAGTGCTTGCATGGAAACACTTAATATAATATCCCAAGAATTTGATGTCATCTTGACCCCGATTTCAGCACTTTGTGATCTGACTGAACCTGTTACCTCAGCTAAGAAATTTGACAGCCAGAATGGGATAAACATCACTATTCGCGAACCATATGTCAGTAGCGGAAGAAGATTCCAATAACTTTTGCATCACATACAGTCACCCCAGAGTCTCAATTAGAAAAGTTGCTCTTATCCACAGAATTGATTTTAATTCTTGAGTATCCATTGCCATGGATACATGTGGTGCTTCCAAATCAGGCATTTTTGTTGTTCACCCACTTGAAGACAGCACCAGCCTATGTGGATAAGTCTCCCATCACCACTGGCTTCTCTTCATTGACTATTTTCACAATGTTATTGCAAGAGCTATCGATCCATTTTCTTCTCTTGGTTCAGTGGTCCGTTTTACAGAATTGGAAATAATCTGGTATTTCTCACATTATTTCTCAAATATCATCTCACTCAGCATTTTTATTTGTTTCCTGGCAAGCATGGTCATCTCACATCCTTTTGAAGCAGTGTATAGGTGATATTCAATCCCATACTCAAATCCAGCCATGTGAGATGCATCAGAACCTTGAAGGTGGGAGAGGTAATGTTTTACCATTTCTTTGTCAGTTGGTTTGTAAATAACATATAAAAACTGATGGCTGGATCTCAATGAAACTTGGTATACAGATAGAGTATAGCCAAAGGAAAAATTAGTTAATTTTAAGTGAAGTTATGGATCCGGATCCTGATCATGGAATTTTTTAATAGGATCCATTAGTTAACATTCAGTGATAGGGCACACTGACTTTTTCTTTTATAATGTTGAGAGTTGTTTGACTTAAATTGGTTGTTGATTGTTTCGAAATGATGCAGATTGGCTCAGCTCCTGTGTGTAATTTGTTACAGCTGTTAAAATGTGAGCAGAGTATTTTTAAAGCAGATTGTTGGACATGGATTGGCCTGAACCCTCCCCTGTGAGATGGAAAAAGATTTATTTCTTCTGCTTTAACAGTGCATCAACCAGATGAAGAAACACTGGCTAATTGTAATAATGTTGAGTTAACGGATGGTGGCAGAAGTATGCACTCCACTTTTCATTTGTTCCTAAATGAACTTGTTCTTAAGTTTGGTGCGACTTTGCACCTTGATTCCATCAGTTTGTGGTTGACCCAACTGAATAAGTGAACCACATTTTACATTGTCTAAAATAACACCTTTTGTGTTTGGTCTCACTATCTAAGAGAATGTATATTTTGTCTTCAGCTTGATCAGTTTAAAAAAGAACCCTGAGAAGGACACATTCATTTGCAACTTTGCAGACTTTAATCAATTCATTGAGATCCTGGACCTCAATCTGCACAGCCCAGGCAACTGCTACATAAAAGGGTTTTACCTCCGAGTGCGTTTTATCCATATTGACAGCAAAGGGTTTCACACCTCCCTGGGTCAGATGAATCCCATCCTGACTAAAAAGCCTGTTTTTCAGCAAACTGGCTCCAGTTGTTAATGGATGGAATCTTTTCCCTCTTCTTCCATTTTGTAGCCAGATGTTGAAAATTTGATTGTACTGGTCGGGTCAGTTGATGTTTGGTCAGTGGTCCTTGTAAAATCAGTACCCTAAGTTCTCTGGGATGTTGCCAAGATAAACAGAAAATATTTTTAGAGTTTGAAGGCCCAATTGTACATGAAAGGGGTTTAAAGCTTATTAAAAATATTATCAATTTGCTTCACCCGAACAATCATAAGGACCTATCTTTGCAATGGCTACTAGCTTATTCTGCATCAGTTAAAGTAAACTGGACAAAATTGAAGTAAAATACAACAAATTTTAGTTTCAAATAGTTATTAGTTCATGTTTGCAAAGTCCTTTTGCTCAGTTGTACCCTTGATGACCATGTATTATGTGTGCCTAGTGTATTTGACTTATTATTGTCGCATAATGGTATACAGTGCAAAGCATTGTTTCTTCTGTTCTTTACGGACAAGGTGTACCATACATAGAGTACATAGGGGAGAAGGAAAGGAGAAGGTGAAGAATGTAGTGTTACAGGCATCACTAAGATATAGAGAAAGATTAGCTTAATATAGGATAGGTCCATTCAAAAGTCTGATGGCAGCTGGGAAGAAGTTGTTCTTGAGTTGGTTGGTATGTGGTCTCAGATTTTTGTATCTTTTTCCAGACAGAAGAAGATGGAAGAGAGTTATGTCTGGGGTTCATGGGGCCCTTGATTATATTGGCTGCTTTCCTGAGGCAGCAGGAAGTATAGATAAAGTCAATGGACAGGAGGCTCGTTTGCTTGATGGACTGGGCTATGTTCATAACACTTTGTAGTTTCTTGCTGTTTTACTCGGAGCAGGAGCCATACGAAACTGTGATGCATCCGGAAAGGATGCTTTCAATGGTGCATCTGTAAAAATTGGCGAGAGTTATAGCGGACATGCCAAATTTCCTTAGCCTCCTATGAAAGTAGAAGTATTGGTAGGCTTTCTTGACTGTAGCATTGGCGTGGAGGGACCAAGACAGATCGTTGGTGATCTGGACACCTAGAAATTTGAAGCCTGTATTTTTGGCTTGTGTGTGCTCCTTTTTAAAACCATGCCTTGGCAATAAAAGTCTACTGTTTTTAATGATTGAAGTGTATTCAAGGCAACTAAAATTTGGCTGTATTGTAGTCACAGGTCAGGAATGAGAATACCACCTTTGGATTTAATCTTTGGAACAGAGAAGCACTTTCTTCAAAACGCAAGCAGTCTTGTCTGCCTGCAAGTAGGTCACAGGACTAGTTAATGCATTTCTTGTGTTTGGATAGAAAAGAAGTTTCTGGAAGTTTGCCAGTCAGATGCCACAGCATTTATTTGTGTCAAGTCTGCAAGCATGGCACACCTGAAACAAAGATTTTATTTTGCCTGAATTACTGAACCTTGAATTCCTATCACTTTTGAACTCTTTATCACCTTCCATATATACTGGTGTTGTTAATGCATTAAACTATCAAGAAAATGTTCACTCGACAAAAAAATTGCTATGTCCAATGATAGAGAGTCCATCAACAATATGAACATACCTGTTAATTTACAACCTCAATCAACTGAAGGGGTTAATCCTCAGATTATGGGCCTGAGTATATATAACAAGTTGAATAGTTGCTGCAAATTCATTTTACCAAGCTCCAGCACAGAACTATTTTCTTTTCTTTATTCGTAGGATGTGGGCACTGATGGGCAGTCCAGCATTTGTTGCCCATTCCTGTTAACCCTTAATTTATCTTCCACTTACCCAGTCGAACATACTAAAGGATTTCACACGCAATGACACCAAAGGAAAGCTAGCATTGCAAGAGGGGGTGAAAGGTTATCAGGGATAAGCAGGAACATGGGGTTCAAATTATAGTCAGATCAGCTATGATCTTACCAAATGGCAGAGCAAGCTTGAGTTTCTTGAGATAGTCCAATACTGACTCCGACCTAACACTTTGGTTAGGTCAAGAAGACCAAAAACAGAAGGGAATGCTGTTGCCAGCTTCATCCACCCATTTGTCCACTTTGGGACCAGTAAACAATTCTCACATCTCTTTTATTTTCTGCTAATTTATGTATCATATGTAAACCATTGTTTTTAATGAACTGCTTCAAAACCATTGATGATTTTGACCCTCCTTTTGGGTTATATTTGTGCTTTTGAACCAAACCTCACAACGGCATGGCAGGAAGAAACAAATGGAGGAGCTGCCTCTCAATGTGGCAATTCATCCTGTACTGATAACATAAGGTGCACTGAAAACGTGGCAGGACTATTGGAGTATTGGACATTATGCTGGCAGTTATAAGGCCTTTCAACGACTCAGTAAAAAGTAGAACAGGGTCACTTCCATATGGAGATGACACTAGCACTGACCAACAATGCTGAAACAAGAGAGAGGGCAAGGAAGGACAATGGCAGGAATTTTACCATTTCACCCGCTCCAGAAATCGGAGCAGGCCAGGGGCAGACCATGGAAAGTTCTGTTGACCTCAGGCAGAAATTTATGGTTTCAGGACAAGCAAGGCTGTAAAATTCTACCTGATATGGCAATGCACTCTCCTTTTTTCCACCAGCCTCGGTATCCAGAAACATCCTTATAAAATAACTTTTACATTACTAAGCTTTCATACATCTCCTCTAACACACACCCATTGCCTTGCCCAACTCCAGACAATTATCTCTATCCTTTCATCCTCACATTCCAACATCACTCATTTCATCTCTCCCATCACAATCATCATGCATTCCTTAACCGACTGCCTTATTCTTGCACATATAAACATTCCACCCATCAACCTGTTATTAAATATTTACTTTGAATTACACTAGGCATTTTTTCATGATTTATTTAGAAGTAGTACAGTAAAGCATGAAATAAACTACTCAGCAGATTCAGTCTTCTTCATGTACTTGAGATTTCCTGGTAAGGTACTTTTGGGTCACAGAAATTGGTGTAATCTGGTACGACGCATAGAAGAAAGTCTGACTGAGGTTCTGTACAGAAGTTGATCCATCAATGAGGACATCTGATAGGATTTTCACTCTAATGCTCTTGGGTGGCAAATAAGGACATGAATTGGATAGCATGACAGGTGAAAAAGACAACCAGGGAATGGAGCTTCTTCTGTCAGAAGTTGTTTTGATTGGTAGCAATGCGAAACCTGGTGCCCTGGGGAATCCAGCTATCCTTTAGAAATCTCCAGATCTGTTCCTTTGCCGCCTAGGTTGATGCTGACGTGGACGAGTTTAGCTGTTCCATAAAAATTGTTCACCTGTTGGATGTAGTCTCTGACAGCTTCCTGGCGAACGTTGTACAGATCACTGTGGCAGCCATGGGAGTTGAAGGCTTTTGTCACATTAATTGGAAGAGACAAAGTAGTTGTGACAGCAGAGAAATCTTCATGTTGAAGTTGGCAGAAAAAATACAATAACATTGTTAGAGAGTTGCAGCCATCTACATTTCCTTATTTATGCATAGGTTTCTCAATAAAACCAATGTCACTTCAAGGAGGTGATTAGTATCAGTCATACAGCCTAAACTACCAAACACATTTAATCCGTCATGGTTTGCCATGATGGAAACAATAACAGCTTGGTTGGATGTTAACATCTGTATGACAACAAAGCACCTTTGAACTATTTCATTTTTAGGCCAGCCAGACCTTTGACAAATGTGGAAAATCATCACCATATTTGAGAGTATCTTAATCAAGCTACTGGGAAATCTGTAGTTAGTTTTCGGGCTTCCATTTATTTAAGGACACAGTTTTCTTCATGGATGAGTTTTCAATTCTGGGGTTGGAACCCTGATATTGTGATGACTTCTGGGTCCCAGCCTCACACTGCTATGGTAACATTCAGGAGTTGCAATTTAGATTTGCAAGCTAATTAGCAACAGGCAACTTGGAAAGTAGATAGACTCAGGCAACAGTGTCTGACCTGACTGTCTGCCCCTCCAGTGCAGTTACATTCACAGCCAGGTGTCCCCGGAGAGGGAGCATGCCGTGTGCAGTGGCACCATCAAGGCCTCCCATGCTGATTGGGCACCACAGGGACTGGAATGTATTATTGACCCTTGAAATCATCTTTTGATTGGATGTTTTAAGTTTCATTGTGCTTTGTTTTTGTTTTGGGTGGTTCCCCTTTAAGGGGCTGCCCTTCTTGATTTGTCCCTCAGTTTATTTAATTTAGTTTAATTTGTTCCAACTAAAAAGAGTGGCAGCAGTGAGGCTGATTTAAAGGGTGGACGGCAACCATTGTTGAGATTGCCTTTTGTCCAAATAATGAAAGGAGGAACTAAGCAGAGGGCAATGGATGGAGAGGACCCTTGTGCCAGGGCAGTCTCCATTTTTCCCAAGCCTCACTAGAGGTGCTACTGGAAACGGTGATTGAGTGCCAAAATATTCTGTTCCATGCCAATGAAGACAGAAAACCTGAAGACCAACCATGAAGACATGACTGGGTGTGACACATGAGGTCAGTAGCAGAGGAGTGCCGAGTGTCAGAAATGCTTCAATAACCTTCTCAGGTCTGAAATGATGAATCCAAAGAAAACCCAGAAGATATTCCTCCTCGTTGGCATTCATCAGAAGAGAGGACATCCTGAGGTCATGTAGAGATGCACTGATGTGTGCTCGGCAGTTTTATCATAGAATCCTACAATGCAGAAGAGGCCATTTGGCCCATTGAGTCTGCATTAACCACAATCCAATCCAGGCCCTTTCCCCATAGGCCCATACATTAACTCTAGCTAGTCCCCCTGACAATAATGATCAATTTAGCATGACCAATCCACCTAACCGCACATCTTCGGACTGTGCATGGAAATTGGAGCGCCCAGAGGAAATCCACGCAGACACAGGGAGAATGTGCAAACTCAACACAGACCGTCACCCGGGCTTATCTATTTTAAACATGAGTACTGTTGGACGGTAGACCGGTGTGTCAACTGCAGCAGTGTGTGTGAATGAGTGGTCAGGGAGAGAGACTTTGTCTTAGCTGCATCATTCTTAATGTTGCTGATCAAACAGGTATTGAATGTCAGGGAGAATGAGAGGGCATGTTTGAATGGTGGTGCACGTGCTCATGATGCTGCTGCACTTTGCTGCTGTCCCCTTGATATGGCCAGACCTGTGTCAAGCCAAAAGCTGGCAACTGAGAAACAGGAAATTACCATGGACAGAGTGAAAACACTGAAACATCTTTAGACTCAGGGGATGCCTGGCAATGTTCCCAGAGTAATGAGCTGTCAATGCATAAGGAGTCATCTCCTTATTTAAAGTTACAAAAGCATCAGTTGAGTGTTCTGACCTCTCATCACCATCTTCTCTCTGTCTCCCACAGAGTCAGCTGCAGAGGCTCAGGAGTTCACATTCCTGAGGAGTCAGAGGAGGAAGACTACTTGCAGCCTGGTGCACCCTCCACCAGTACTGATACTCAGACTGTGGTGGGTCCTTGTGCATTATAGAATTGGTGGTGCAGGGTGAAGCTCACATGATATCAGAGCTGGGGGATAAGGGGAAAGAGAGTTGGCTGTGACCAGTCCTCCTCAGAGGATGGAGGACAGGATCAGTCCAGATCAGCAGTGTGGATATGCAGAGACTAGGAAACCAAGAAACAAGCTGTTTTTTTCTGGAGAACTAGTATGAGATGCCCACATATCGGAGTTACCTAAAGAATTGTGGAGTCATGGGATGAGAATGGAACAGTCCATTCATCTCATGTGTTGCACATTGATTTAAGGTTCTGAGTGCATGAGTTCTTCTGTTAAGAGAGTGGCCAACCTCGTCCTCCTCCATAGTCCCATTGACAGACACGGCACCTGTGGAGTCACATTCAGTCACATCAATGTTGACGGTGCAGCAGCCTTTGGAGATGAGCCTCTCTTCCCTTCAAACATCTAATTTCACCACAACCAGCAACCAGGACAACTACCATGGGCACCTCAAATCCAGACAAGATGAGAGAAAAGCTCCCCCTTATCCTCAGCACCTCATCAGAGTGGCTATCAGTGAAGGCCACTAGATTAGTAATGTCACTTAATTTGATTTGATTTATTGTCACTTGTACTGGGGTACAGTGAAGAATATTAGGTGACAGTGGTTAGCACTGCTGCCTCACAGTGCCAGAGACCCGGGTTCGATTCCCAGCTTGGGTGAGTGTCTGTGCAAAATCTCACATTTTCCCTGTGTCTGCGTGAGTTTCCTCCAGGTGCTCCGGTTTCCTCCCACAGTCCGAAAGACATGCTGGTTAAGTGCATTGGTCATACTAAATTCTCCCTCAGTGTACCTGAACAGGAGTGTGGCAACTAGGGAATTTTCACAGTAACTCCATTGCAATGTTAATGTAAGCCTACTTATGACACTAGTAATTACCTTTTATTGTTTCTTGCACACTATACAGGCAAAACATTCATGAAGTACATAGGGGAAAAGGAAAAGGATAGGGTGCGAAATATAATGTTGCAGCTACAGGTAGGATCAAGAGAAAGATCAGCATAACTTGTGGGTCATTTGGGTTTTATGATGTAAAGCAATGGTTCCCAACCTTTTGCTTTATGCAGACCATGAGATCACATTCAAAAGCTATTGCGGACCACAACACATGCAAACCTTTTCAAACTCCCTCTGGGACTGGATCCCGAACTTCCTAACTCATAGACCACAATCAGTAAGGATAGGCAACAACACCTCCTCCACAATCATCCTCAACACTGATGCCCCACAAGGCTGTGATCTCAGCCCCTTATTATACTCCTTATATACCTACGATTGTGTGGCCAAGATTTTCAAGCTTGCTGATGACAGCACCATAGTGGATCAGATCTCAAACAATGATGAGACAGAGTACAGGAATGAGATAGAGAATCTGGTGAACTGGTGCAGCAACAATAATCTTTCCCTCAATGTCAACAAAATGATGGAGATTGTCATCGACTTCAGGAAACATAAAGGAGAACATGCCCCTGTCTACATCAATGGAGACAAAGCAGTAAGTGTTGAGAGCTTCAAGTTTTTAGGTGTCCCCATCACTAACATCTAGTCCTGGTTCCCCCATGCCGACACTATAGTTAAGAAAGCCCACCAACACCTCTACTTTCTCAGAAGACTAAGGAAATTTGGCATGTCAGCTATGGCTCTCACCAACTATCTCCAGCTTGGCATGGGTCCTGCTCTGCCCAAGACTGCAAGGAACTACAAAGGGTCGTGAATGCAGCCGAATCCATTACGCAAACCAGCCTCCCATCCATTAACTCTGTCTACACTTCCCGTTGCCTCAGCAAAGCAGCCAGCATAATTAAGGATCCCATGCATCTCGGACATTCTCTCTTCCACCTTCTTCTGTCAGGAAAAAGAAATAAAAGTCTGAGGTCAAGTACCAACCCACCCAAGAACAGCATCTCCCCTGCTGCCATCAGACTTTTGAATGAACTTACCTTGCATTAAGTTGGTCTTTCTCTCCATCCTAGCTATGACTGTAACACTACATTCTGCACTCTCTCATCTCCTTCTCTATGAACAGTATGTTTTGTCTATATAGCATGCAAGAAACAATACTTTTCACTGTATGTGATAATACATGTGGCAATAATAAATCAAACCAAAACTTCTGTTTACATAGCCTACGGCTGACAGGAGTCAAACTTATTTATATACCAACAAGTATTAAAACCCCAGCTATTTTCTAATAGTTTATGATGCATATGCACGAATACATTGCAATGGTCACAGCATACTTTCCTGCAGTAGGTCTACCAGTGGAAACCGATAATGTTTACATAATGAGAAGGCTGATGTTGTTTCACCAACATCAAAAGCTTGATATCAGGTTCCAGGGATGACAGTCTCAATCAGAGATCTGGTTCAATGTTAAGTTTATTCTGATATTTAGTCTTTGATACGACATGCTCTGAAAATCCACTATCACAGAGACAGGTTGTTGGAAAAGGCACCAGAAATTTTATTGCCTTGTATTAAGGCAAAAATCAGTCAGGTAGTTGTTAGAAAAATCCAGCTTCAAAGCACTGTCACAGGACAGTTCCATAAGGCTGCCTTGCTCTCTTGAGATCAGGCTTGTGAGGTGTCATCACCAAGGCTCGCAGAGGATAATTCATATATAGTTGAACTTTGTGTCAGGAACAGGCAAGTACTCGCATAGCTGTGTTTTTACATTTGCAGGTGCTCTCTAATGTCATGTTTCACACAGTTCAAAAGCTGCATTTCTGCTGAGGACAGAACATCAAACAGATTCACACACGAGTTGTAATTTAATTGCTCAAGTTATTTGGCCTACATTTCTATTTTTTGGATCATCGTTTCTATTTTGTCCTGCATATGAAAAACTGTCGCTGATTTTTTTGAGACCATTTAAGTAATCAGAAATATCTGCCATATATGCCAATTTGGCAAGCCACTGAAAATCACTGAAGTTGTGAGAGTTCAAACTACGAGTCAAGTAAAAAAATTCTCACTTCATCATGCAATTTGAAAAGACATGCTAGTTCCTTTCCTCGGGAGAGCCAGCAGAGCTCAGTGTGAAGAAATAGTTGATGGTGATCACTGTCTATCTCGTCACATAGAGCTGCAAATATCCATGAATTCAGCTGATGGGCCTTGATAAAATTAACTGTTCTAACTGCTTCCTCCAAAATGGTCATGAGATCAGCAGACATGTTCTTTCCAGCTAACGCATCGCCACTGCTTTTACATGTATAATAACCCCACCCTGTTGGTGTAACAATGCACAGGCCCCATCTTTGCTAACTCCGACACATTTTGACCAATCAATCCCATTGTAAATAATAATGTAACATCGATTATGATAATATGAGGATCACCTGCAGTATCTCTGCAGGCCACCAGTGGTCTGCAGACAACACATTGGAAACCACTGATGTAAAGAATAGTGATCTCACTAAGTCACAAAGCACCACGAAAGATGTTGCATTAAGGCTGAGTGTGTCTTCATTTTATGATCATGAAACGCTGGGAGAATGGGAATTGAGAGTTTGTAGCGTATTGGTGAAGATTGTGTCAAATACATACTCAGGAGTCTTCCTGCCCCTCATACCTGAACCCATGTGCTTCTGGCTGAAGCAGCTCCTCATCTGGTTGGACAAAACTCAGAAAGACTTGATCCAATTTCTAATGTCCTTCTTGATATTAGCATTGGACTGTGGAGTCTGCCTATGTCCTCCCTCACCCCCAAACCCAGGCAACACCACACCCTCAAAATCCCATGTCAGGAGTGCAAAGATGTGAAGGATATTTTAAACACTGAGCATAACTGCATGCTTGTGAATGAATGCCATCTCTCAGACTCCCCACTTCAATGATGCACCTTGCCTCTGTCTCAACAATCTTGATAATTTCCTATTATGTCACCATTCCAAGTGGGAAAAGCTGATAAAAGGATTATCTCAGTGCAGTTCTGGTTTGACAGCTGGAGAGATATGTTGACTTTGCTTAAATTACATTTTAAAGTGATTGTAGTAAGTGGTAGTTTCCATGACCTCTTTTGTCAATGTTTCAATGTTTATTTGCTCAAAATTAAGAGTTGTCATGGTTTGAAGCCTCTGTTATTGATACTTTAATGATCTGTCTTATCAATATATTTTATAGGGTGGTAGGAACAGTATGTTTTTGTCAAAAGAAGATTTGTGAATGAATATGTTTCTCTGAGCAGTTCCACACATTTCAATGTCACTATAAGTTTCATTTGTTCTATGCATAATATGCATTGAATGAATTGGCATGGAAGGGCCAATAGTTGGTATGTATTGGCATGGGAGTTACTTGGGGACATGGGGTGCATAGGGGGCATGAGTTGGCATGAGCTGATGTGGAGATGGCATGGGAAGTGGATGGGTGAGGGGGGTGAAGGGGTGTGCTGGATGAGGGCTACAGGATCTAAAATGCCACAAGACAACTGAGATGAGGTCCCAAGAACCAAGGTAATCCTGTTAACTAGTCTGCCTTGACACTCACTACTGGGATTAGCTAAATTGTTCTTGCAGAAAGCTAGCACAAGGGGCCAAATGGTTTCCTTCTGTGCAATAATCATTCTTCGATTCTACAATCCACACCTTCTGTCAAACAACCTTATCTTTGGCCTGAAGCTACTTCTGTTTTATATGCCTTTTACCAACTTTCTCAACTTGATGCTGCATCTCCAACAACTTGTGCACATAGACACTCAGATCCTCTGTTCCAGTACTCATTTTAGAATTGTGCCCTGATTTTATATTGCCTATCTTAGTTCTGCCTATCACAATTGCGATGACCATCCCCCAGGCAAGATTCCCAAAATTTGTTATCCCAGACAAGATCTCTCAATTTGTTAAGACCCTATGTCCCCACTGTAGGAAGTATTTCAGCACAAGCCCCTAATTTGTTAACTTCCAGATGAGATACTCCCAAATTGCTATTGTCCCCTTCCCCTTGGGTGAGGAAAGCTCCCTTTCTTCAGTCAACTCCCTCAGTTGGTCACAACAAGATTAATGTATAAAAAGGATCTTCCCCTTGTGGACACCTTTCCCCACCCAAACAATTATTTTTTTAAAGGAACCAATTTAACCAGTTTTGAGTTATAGAAAGAGTGAGTTATTTAACTAATGTGATGATAGCAGTGCAAATGATACGGATAAATAAATAAATATATTTTATCTTTAAGAAGAATGTTTAAAAATTCAGCTTTATGCTACAAGCAGTCGGTATGTCTGGAATAGAATGCAGCACAGATTTTGGGAGAAAAGGACAAATACTAATTTCAATCTTGCTAATGGTTATGCTAAGTAGAGTTAATGGACTTTTGTTTACCTAAGTTCCCCTGGGATTTCTAACTAGAGTAATTGACAAGGTCAGATGGTGATATGGTTTATGTGTAGTCCTGGATCTCTAGCAAACAGAAACATGTTTTGCAGAAAGTAGTTTAGTTTTCAGCTGAAGCCTGATAAAGTTAGATGGATGTTGCAGGCTTCTAGAACTCTATCCATCTCTGAAAGCTCCAAGACTGTTAACAAATTATAAAGCAATTATAAAGGTTTACTAACTCTATTTGTTTGAAAGTGAGTTTGATTTATGCATGAATGGGTTTATTTGGAACTGGAACGTTCAGAAGCTAGAAAGCAAAGTTGCTTCCTTTCATTTTGAAATATTGTTCAACTGTTAATGGTTAAGCTGCTTCATTTGTCAGGGTTATATCTAAACTGTGTTATTAAGTAAAGTTTGCTTCACTGTTTAAAAAATCCCTACTTTGTCAGTGGAATCATTCCTGGAGCATCCACATTTATGCCAAAAAAGATTTTAAAATGTTGGGATCTAGTCTGGCGTCCTAACGTAACTTAGAGTTTTGGTCCATGACCCTAACACTACTGAATGCAAGAAAATGATAAAACATGTGCACATACATTCATGCAGGCTAGAAAGGAGAATTGAGTCCAAAGTAAGTAATTAAAAAAAAATGGAATTGTCCTTGACTTGTTTGTGAGGAGCAGATGACGGAACGCTGTGGCCATTCTAATTCATGATTTGTGTAGCACTGACTTCAGGTGTATATTTGTCTCAAGATCCTCATGTTCTGCAGTTTGGCTAAGCAGCTGCCCTATTTACCTTTCAGGTGTGGAGTCGCTGACTTAGTTTGCTTCAACAATTAGAAAGAGAGAGAGATACCTGCACAAGCGATTACAGTGGTGTCTGCTGCTGGGTTTTCATTTCAGTGCCACACACTCAGTTCCTCCAGCACACAATCACACCCAAACAAGATTTGCAGCTATTTTTTCATTTTTAGTTTTTAGCGCAATCTTTGTGTATTCCTGTCAGTAAAATCTATAACCTGATCTGAGACATGACTTTGAGGATCATTCTTGCTGAGATGATAATTATCTCCCATTATCTCCACAGGAGATGACCATTAGTTTCTGGATGGCTTGCTCTTTACTTGAGGAGGTTTCCTTCTCTGGAAACAAACTGTGGTTCCATTGTCTCTTTTTTAGAACCACCCACCTTCAATTTAGTCAATGACTGAATCTACATCCGTTATATATCTTTGGCTTAGCAGCTGGAATTCTGTGTGCAGTTTTGGTTGCCGCACTTGCGGAAGGATATATTGGCCTTAGAGGGAATGCAGAGAAGGTTCACTAAGCTGATACCGGAGATGAGGGGGTTAGCCTATGAAGAGAGGCTAAATAGACTGGGTCTGTACTCGTTGGAGTTTAGAAGGCTGAGGGTGGGTCTTATAGAGACGTATAAGATAATGAAGGGGATACATAGGGCAGAGGTAGAGAGATTCTTCCCACTTAGAAAGGATAGCAGGACTAGAGGGCACAGCGTCAAGATAAGGAGGGGGCAGTTTAGAGTTGAGGAGGAACTTCTTCACTCAAAGGGTGGTGAATCTCTGGAATTCTCTGCCCGTTGAAGTGGTGGAGGCTACCTCGCTAAATATATTTAAGTCACGGGTAGATAGGTTTCTGATAGACAGGGGAATTGAGGGTTATGGGGAGAAAGCGGGAAAGTGGAACTGATCCACTTCAGATCAGCCATGATCTTATTGAATGGCGGGGCAGTCTCGAAGGGCTAGATGGCCTACTCCTGCTCCTATTTCTTATGTTCTTATGTTCTTATAAGCCCATTTTTAAAAAATCAACAGGCCTCATTAAAAGTTTAATATTTCATGTATCATCCATCATAATGTACCACTTTGCACCTGCCTGCATTAAATTTAATTTACCACATGTCCATGCATTCTACCAGCATGGACAATCTACAAATTTTGAAATTGTGTTGTGTATACCCAGGTTTAGGCCATTAGTGCACATCGAGAAAAGCAATGGATTCACTTGAGGAATTACTTCCTCCATCAAGAAAATGTTCACCATTACTGTTCCCTGTTGCGCAGCCATCTGTGTAACTATGCTGCTACTTACCCTTTTATTTCATGAGCTTTAACGTGAATGGAAAGTCCAAATGTGGCAGTTATCAACCCTCATCAAATAACTCAAACAAATTACTTGAACACAATTTTCCCTTCATACATTTATACTGGCTTTCCTTAATTAATCTGCACTTGTCCAGTAGTTAATTTTAATCTGTGCCTGTCCAGTAGTTAATTTTGTTCCAGTTTATAATTTCTGAATTTTCTCAACAACATGGTTGAACTGATTGGCCTCTAAATGTAGGGTTTATATTTACACCATTTTTTGAACACCAGTGTAAAATTTGCAACTTTCCAGTCCTCTGGCACTAATCCTGTATCTAAGGAGAATAGAAGATTTAAGGCTTGTACCTCCACAATTTCACTCTTACTTCCCCGAGCATCCTTAGATGCATACCGTCCAGTTTTGGTGACCTATTAATTTTAGGTGCAGGCAGACATTCCTGACCTTCGTCTTTATCAAGTTTCAGCCTATCCAGTATCTCAACAAACTCTTCTTTCACTACGACTTTGGCAGCATCTTCTTCTTTACCTAAAAAAAATGCAAAATATTAATCGAGTGCCTCAACTATGCCCTCAGTCTCCATCACTCAATCCCTTTTTTCGCCCCTAACAACTTCACCTTTGTACTACATTTTACCTGTGATGCTCATAGATGATGTTTGGAATCCCTTTGTGTAAGCTGATCTTTCTCTATATTTTAGCTATGACTGTAACACTATATTGAGCATCTTCTCCTTTCCTTCTCCCCTATGTACTCCATGAATGGTATTGTGGTAATATAATCAGGACCTACTTTTAAGGCTGATTAAATTGGATATCCTAAATTAAAGAATTGGGCATATTAAAATCAAACACAATCAAACCTCAAGCAGGCCAATTGTACAAATACACAAACATTTCTGGGCCTGACCCATCAATCACCCATCAAAGGTCATTGCACTCTACTGATACCTAACAGAAGATCATTGCATCCCATTGAAATGCACCGGTCTATTGTTAGATGCCCAGATCGGGCCAGACTTTCTTTCACTGAGAGTTCCTGCAGTTACCCTACCTGATAACTGGCTACATGTAAGCAACAGCATGGAGATGGACACCTGGGGGTGGACCCTGGTGTCCTGTCAGGCAGACATCAAGAAACTCACTGGGTAGTGGAACCCCCTCCTGGGACCTCATTGACTGGAAGCCAGAGAAGTTTCTGGAAAGGCAAGCAGGCAGGGGGATAAAGGGACACATTTCAGACACACCGGTAGGTGAGGACTTGACGAGGGA
Source organism: Carcharhinus amblyrhynchos (assembly GCF_965287045.1). Classification (NCBI taxonomy): domain Eukaryota; kingdom Metazoa; phylum Chordata; class Chondrichthyes; order Carcharhiniformes; family Carcharhinidae; genus Carcharhinus; species Carcharhinus amblyrhynchos. Next base: position 47,639,925 of record NC_137331.1, read on the forward strand.
GCCGATCTTGACCATCCAAAAGACTGACCAGAGAAGGAAGGAAGGAAAAAGCTGCCGTTGAGATTCACCTTAGTGATGACAGACCAGAGGGACTCAGAGAATCGAGCCTGCAGTTTAACCAAACCATCTTTGTGGGCAGTATACTTGAATCTGGGGTATCCTCTTGTTTTATGAGGGTAAATTAAGAGTTAATAGTGTTGTTATTCATAAACTTATTGAACCTTTACTTGTGTTTGTCCTTTGTCCATCTCGCAAATCAGGGTACTGGGGTAAAACCTTGGAGTAAGCAAACTGGTCGAAAGTATCTGAGAATTAACAGGTACAACAGTTTGTTTTGGCTGTATAGTGCACAATAAACAATACTTTTCACTGCATACCAATATATGTGACAATAATCAAATTAAATCAAATTTTAGCACATTTCTCACTTTGTCTTTGCTTCTCTGGTTTCCTTTATTTCCCCTATATTCAGCCTGGTTCTCACTTGCAAATTAATCTGACATCTGTCACACAACTCCTTTTTCTGCTTCATCTTACTCTCTATCTTCGTCATCCAGAGAATTCAGGCCTTGGTTACCCTCCCTTTCCCCCTTGTATCTTGACTGTATCTAAACCATATCCTCTATAAAGGCATCCCATCACTGTTCTGTAATAGATTTTCCTGTCAATCGTTGATTCTGATTTACCTGGCTGAACTCAGTCTCAGCCTACTGAAATTAGCTCTCCTCCAATATCGTATTTTTTATTTTATATTGCACCTTTTCCTTTTCTATTGTGAACCTAAACTGTATGCTGCACTTCACCCACCTCTTTCACCAGAACCAGACCCAGCAATGCCTCCATCTTCATTGGGCCAAAACATACAAATCAAGAAAATTCTCCTGAATACATTTCAGAAATTCCTCCTCCCTTTGCCCTTTACATTTTCATTATCCCAATCCATGTGATGAAAATTAAAGTCCCTCATTATCAATCTTTTTGACCAACCAAATAAACTAAATCAAATTAACTTAGGCACAAATTAAAATGGCAGCTCCCAAAAGGAGGGAAACCACCCAAAACAAAGGACGAAGTAGAAAGAAAACTTAAAACATCAGATTAAAATGTGATTAAAAGTGTTGATAATGCACCTGCAGTGCCCAGTGGGCATGGAAGATGTTAACAATGCCCTCAGACACTGCATTGTTCCCTCTCCAGGGACACCCGGTCGTGAATATAGCCGCTGTAGAGGGGCAGATAGTTGGGTCAGACGATGTCCTCGTCACCTGCTGCCTGGATCTGTTGATGGCGAATATTACCAGGTGCAGGAAAAGGTTCTCAAGGAGGTCTCCCCCCCCCCCCACATTGGTCATGAAATGGAAACCAGGATGATCCTGTAATCTAGGGTTAATTATTTCAGCATTTCCACATGAAGCCAGCAAAAAGGCTGTTAACTTTGCAACCATAATGTAGAGATGCTAGCGCTGGAGTGGGGTAAACACAGTAAGACATCTCACAACTCCAGATTAAAGTCCAACCAGTTTATTTGATAGTAATCCCACAAGCTTTCGGAAACGGTATTCCTTCGTCAGGTGTGTGGAAGGTTCAGAACTTTGCAACCATCAGAGGATTTCCATCAATGGTGGACATGCAGTATACATATTAGGGCTCCTGCTGTCAAATCAGACATCTTTGTTAACTACAAGTTTTCACTTCTTGATCACCCTATCCATCTGTGATAGCTGGCAATGATTCATGTAAGGTGTGTGCCCAACTTCCAGCCAGCTTTCATGATGCCCACATCCTGTGATTTCTGATCATTGGTTTGCTGTCTGACAAGGAATGTCCTGTCTGCTGCGATATCATAACACCTGGTTGATGACTTTACTCCAAAACCTAGGGCGCCAGTAAGGATCTGATGCAATAATGGTTACAACTCAACCAGAACAGAGACTAACTGTTCGTTGGGACGCTTAAGCATCAATTCTAGTATGCGGATGAGCTTCAGGATGGATATTAGCTGAGGTCTGACGGGGGAATAGGCTTTCTGTCATTCAGAGTACAAATCATTTGTGTCACTCCCATTCCCCTATGGCGAGAGGGAGAATACATCATGGCCACTCAGCATCAGCCTATTCTTCCATTCACAGATGGTTTTCTCTCCCACATTTTCTGCTGACAAACTCTGCTGGTAAGAGAACTGGCCTTTGATTGGAGATGCAGCTTCAAGCAGATCTTTCATTGAACTTGCCCGTATATTTAGTAGTGAGTCCTTGAGCTGGATAGAGAGGCATGGTAGCCTTATTGTACTACTGGCCATATGTTAGACAAGGCTAGCATAACATCTGATTTTATAGGGCCTACACAGCCACTTAAGGAGTGAATATGAGCCCCTCAATGCTTTAGCACATTTCCAGTGGGAAATACACAGGATGGCATCTTGACAGAGGGATTTGTGCACATGCCTAGTGTGGATCTACCCTGTATTTTCAACGTTTTGTTTTTATTTCAGGTACCAATGTTTGTACTTTCTAAAAATTATTTTAGGTTGTGTGTTTTACGTATTTGAGTCAGATAAAATTAATTTTGTTAGTGGTAAGCAAATAGTTATTATGTTGAAAAAGACTTTGAGAAAACAAAGTCAGGGAAAATTGTCCCTTTGACATTACATTAGCTGGAAAATTTGCTTCAATTCTAGAAACCTTCTTTCAATTGTCAGTCTTTTACTGAATGCATACTACAGTACGTTAAAAGCTTAACTGGGGTAGAAGCTATATTTAGTTCCCAAAAATGAAATTTGGGAATGTTTCAATGGTGGTTTACACCCCAGCAAAATCAACCTACATATACAAATTACATATTACTTCAGCCAGGCAAATGAGGTTGGCCTGCTGGAGTATGAACTCCTGATTGATAGCCAAATCAGGGAGCCTGTTGTTCCATATTTAAAACAGGCGTGTCAGTTTCTCTGCCTGCTGAAACAAAGATCAGACAGAGCATCTGTTATATAGTATGTCTTGTAAATAAAGGAACTTCTGGTGATGGAACCTTTGCCTCTGTGGATTTATTGCAACTTAAACTATAGACTTTCTTTAACTTTCCACCTGCTATTGTGACCAATTCTTTCAAACAATTGTACATTCACCTATTGCCTTCTCTGAAGTCTCAGAATTATTGTCATTTTGTATCTTTCTATACAAATGAACAGAACAAAATACATATGTTTTCAGATGTTTTGAAATATGTTTTTATTGAAGTTTGTTTCATATTATACAAAAAATGCAACAAACTCAAGATTGGTACAACACGCAGCAGGATCATTTTCAAACAAATACAAGTGGGAAGAGAGAAAAAGAATTCCAACACAGTTAGTTCAGGCTATTCATTGTATCTAGTGCCTCCCACCAGACAAGTAACAAAATGATATATCGTTGCAGGGGGGTGCTAAATAACAGGATACAGCCATAATTGGCTTAGTGGCGCACAATCAAGCTCACTGGATAACAGACCCACAAAACCTATGGAAAACCTTGCAGGAGTAAACTAGATAATGCGGAGCCCAGAATATTAAGATAGAGAAGAAACAAAAGAAATCCCGAACTTGGTGCAATATATCCAATTTAGCTCGAAGTAAACAAACGAAAAGTTCCATTTGTGTGCATTCCAGAATTGAAGGAAACTGATAGCTAATCAAAGGATTTTTTTTCCATGCTGTGAATGTTAGGATATTGTACCATTCCCGTTACTGATCACTTTAGCTGGGAGACCCAATATTAGACACAAGGGATTGAACTGTAAGGCCATATCAAAGATCCTCTCAAGCTCTTTAATAACGTTAAACCAATAGGGTTTAATCTTGACATAGGACAAAAGACGATGCAGGTAATCTCTTGCGTCCACCTTGCACTTGTAGCACAATGAGGATATGGCGGGGTCAACCCTGTGCTACAAAGTAATATGCAGACAGTGCAATATCTTAAGCTGAGTTTCTTTTGTTCTGTTACAAACTGAAATTTTATTCGCACATTCCCAAATATCACTACATGTCTCCTCATCAATATTTATCGTGATGTCTCTTTCTTAAGACCGCAGCGCGTCCAATATGTTATCACCAAATTTAAAGCATTGCTTGTTGTAAAATTTATTAACTAGATGCCTGGGCTCCAGAGATAGCAGCATTTTTTCCACTGGGAAATTTTAGCTTTAAAAAGAAGAGTTGTCTTGTGAAGGACCAAGTCCCTAATATGTAAAAAAAAATGGGTGTTTTAGAATATCGAGCTGTTGACACAGCTGCTCAAAAGTTAACAGAGTAGTGCTATCAAACACACCCCCATAGTTGAGAGACCTCTATATCTCCAGATATTAAAACCATGCTCCATAAGACTTGACGGGAAATCCAGATTACCCTGAATTGGAGAAACAGCAGACATTAAATTCCAGCCCATAATAAATCCAGCCTGCTTTCCCCCCTCTTCCCCAGATAGTCACAGGAAGGATTTTCTCCAGGCGCAAAACTAGAACCTTAGACAACACTTTCGAATAAACATTCAAGAAAGAAATGGATCCGGAAGAAGTACACTGTTTAAGATTCTTGCCCAGTTTTGGGATTAAACAAATATTTGCTTAAAGGAGTGACTGCAGAAGCAAACCTATGCCAAATGAATGACTATATATGTCTAATAATAAGTCTTTGCATTCCCTGCGCAATTTGCACCCAAAACCATCAGGACCGGGCACCTTACCAGGTCGAATCACTTTTAGTGCAGAGACCACTTTCTCCCCAGAGATCAGAGCATTCAACACTGTCTCAAATCCCCTGAGACAGAAGGGAGCTCAAGAGAAGAGACGCTTCACAAGCATCCTCAGCTTGTTTCAATTTGCACAAATGGGCCTAAAAGCTTGCTAATATCTTTGGCCCTAATTTTCCTATTTCCCTTAGAGTCCACTGAATCAATCATCCTAGAATCTGCTTTCTTCCAAGTAAGAAAAGCCAATACCTTTTCAATTTATTCCCAAAGTGATACAATTTCTGCACAGCAAACATCATTCTTCTCAGCATGCTGGGCTAACAATGAGTCCAGTGCCCTTCTACCTACACTGATTTCCTTCAGCTTCGCATGACATGGATCCCCACCGGACTCCCTCTCCAGTTCAGTTAGCTGGACTTCCAACTGAAGCTGCTACTCCATCAATCTACATCTTTTTCTAGCTGAGAATGAGATGGCCAGACCTCTAGCAAAGGTCTTTCAGGACTTCAATAAACAGACAGCTTCACATCAAAAGGAAAATTAACCAAATAAAAAACATCAAATTTAATCTTGAAGTATGAGATGAATCTATGGTCTTTAAATTGAGACTCATCAAATTGCTAGGACCTGGGCCAAGGGTGGGACCCCTTGGGAAGAAATTCTAAAAAGATTGGAGCATGGACAGAGATCACAATACTGCCCATAGTACAAGAGGCAACTAACAGCAGATTGTCTTCAGCAGAAATAAATAGTCAATCCTGAAGTGACACAGATGAGGGGCTGAAAAAGAGTGAACTCTTTATCCTTAGGATGAAAAGTTCTCCATACATCCAAACATCCTAGCTTGCTGTGTAGGAGGGTTTCTTGTAACTGAGTTTATCAAATAGCATGTTAAGATGGCAATTAAAATCACCGCCAATAAATGAATAATCGGGGCCAGTTCAGTAAAATCCATAAAGATCTTAGTGACAAAGTGTGGGGAATAATTAGGGGGATCATAAACAATCATTATCAATACAGTCTCCCAATATACCAGCCCCTTGATGACCCCCTTTGTCTTTCACGCAGCTTTCCAAACTAAAAGGCAGATTGTTATTAAGCAACACATCTACCCCTTGACGGCTGGTCGAGAAACAAGCCAAAAACACCTGCCCCACCCAGTCCCTCTTGAATTTGAGGTGCTCCCTGTCATCCAAACGAATATCTTGCATCAAAGCTATGTAAACTTTCTCCTTCTTAAAACAGACTAGATCTAGCAAGGATTCGATAACCCCAATACAACTAAAATACAAAAAAGTTCTGGGGATGTTTTTCCTCACATGTTATGAGGACTCGTGGGTCCCTACCCACTACCATCAAATTAAACACTTGCCCATCTCCCATTTTAATAATAATTGTAATAAAGGATATCTGGTGATATATACCAGGCTTACAGGGGATACATTAAATGATCGACAAGGATTGACAAAGAACTGATTTGGCTCAAAACAGAATCATTGGCTAAGTGTGTCTTATGGTTCTGTCACATGATTGACCCTGCCAGTATGAAAGAGTACAGTTCAGGATCAACATAAGGAAATAATTACAGGAGTACAGTCTAGGATTAATAAAGAGCAGCAGATTTTAAGGCCACAGCCTCATTAGGATTGTTGAGCATCCTAATGGAGCCATTGAGGGTAACTCCCAGGATAGTGCAGAACAGAGTGAATTCCAAAAGCCCACAAACATTTTCTGACTACATCAGAACTTTTGTGTTTTTACTGCACCACTGCTGACAAGTCCTGGAAGAACAAGACTTTTGCCCCATCAAAGAGCCAAGTTCAACCAAACCATGCACGCTCCAAAACTCTCTGTTGGCCCCTGAAGCTATGGAAATGTACAATAGGCCATGGACGTCGGCTGCCTCAAGGATAGGATACGATGTGGCCCTTCAAGCTTAATCTGCCCTGCCTTTGTGTTAAAGTTAAAAATGTGGCAGCTAGTTTTCAAAAGATTTAACCGGGAGTCTGCCTTCAGCTCCCTCAGGAAAACTGATCGTGTAGATATTCTTCTTCTGGTCCCAGTTTTCCAGATCCATCAGGATATCTGACATACCATGCAGCTGATTCTCTAAGAATTGCAGCTGATCCTTAAGCGAAGAAGTAGCACTTTCAACATTAAGGATTCTACCTTCCACCTCACTGAGCCTCTTGCTGGTATTCTGCAGTTCATCTGAGTGACCATTGATGTTCTGTGTCAGAACACCGAGTTTATTATCTATAACTCTAATAATGTTTGCAGTCTTCTCCTGCAATGTCTTCAAGAGCACCGGACACAAAACCTGCTCCCCAAACAGTCACCATATTGAGGGCCCAGCTCCGTTCCGGATGCATCCGACTGCTTCTTCTTATCGAGAATTTTCCTAACACTCCTTGGCATTCTGTCATCAATACTCCCCTAAAAGTGTTCCAAGGATATAGCATGGAGTACACACTCCAGGTTAAAGCTACTATGAGTCGTGCATCAGGATAAAATAAGAATTCAAAAACGAGCAGTGCCAGATCTTGCAGAAACACTATTAATCCTGCACTTGTATCATGTGACCCCACTTGTTTTCAGATTTTAATTAATTTGTTCAATAGTTTTATTCTTTCTGGCCTTTGCTCATTAACTTGGCATCTCAATTAAGAGAAATCATTAATTTGAAAATTCAATCAACTTAAGGCTACATAATTCTATCTGGTAGTTCAGCACCATTATGCTCAGGGGTTGTTGGCTAGGTGCTTCATCACATAATTCTCACTCTTTAAGTGTGCAATCTAAAATGTTTTTCTGAAAGGAAGAAAATGAAAATCATACGTTTCACCAGGGAAATTTATGGATTGACAAACTGATGAATGAGTTCAGAGGCATTAATCTTATACCCTTCTTAATGGCCAGTTGTGAATGAATTACAGACGGAAGCAAGTAATACCTTGCCTGTTTGCCCAGCTCTCAGGTAAGATATTTCATATCTGAGTGATGAAGATGGCTCAGGAATGTGAGAACAAGATTCCAAAGCAGACAGCCAGATTGAAACAATAAAAAGCCACAGTATTATTTCTACTCCCACTCGTGTTCTGGTTTGGTTACAACATTCACAGAATAAAATTGCAATCTATCCTTTGTTGGTAGATCTAAACATATACAAATCAATCTCAGAATGTTTTATTTATCCGGACCCCCAACTACTTCTGAATTTTTGATGAATTTACATGAAAACTCTTTGGGGCTTAATTTTAATATTCATAAGAAAAGCATTTTGACTCCTCACAGTTGCAGAGATTTTCTTATTTTTTAAACTTTACTCATAACAATGTCCCAGTAAAATGTTCTCAGACGCAATGGTCAATGGCTATTGTTCCTTAGTACTAGAACTTGCTCTGATTAGTCAATGGGTAGACTTACTACATAGTGTACTGTTGAACCATAGCAGCTAAGAATATACTAGGTTCCATCAGAAACCATCATTCTTTCCATTTGATAGATGTAGACAATGCTGACAAAAGTGCTTTATTGTGCTTCATTAGTTGACAAGATGTTGGTGAGCTTTTTTATTTCAACTTCAGCAGTTTTTATGGTAATTCAAGTGTAGATATAGCATTTCAAGATCTTGATCTAGTAACAAGATATTGGCCTGTGTCTAAGTCAGGATGATATAAGATTTGTCAGAGCATGAAGAGATGATAATGATCCAATGACATTCTGGTTCTTACCCTTTTCAGCAATGGGAGGTTAAAGGGCTGGAAGTTGCATCTAATCTGAGTTGCTGCAATTAATCCTATTAAGTTATGCTGCACCCATAAATGTTGATGACGACTATTGAAGGACATGATCAAACACTTGGACCTGGCTATTGATGAGTTTCTTTAGCAATACTATTGGCACATTTATCAGGGCAAGTTCTGAGTATTCCATCACACTCCTAATTTGTCGTGAGATGAGCCAATCATGGACAAATACCTGGCTTCCATCCTGCTTTAGTAGCTAAGTATCATCGGTCCAGCTAGACTTCTGCTCAAGACTAACGTTGATGGTGGTTTGCAATGGCGTTGCTGGAAGGTCAGGGGGAAGTGGTTGGCCTCTTTATGGCTTGAGATAGTCCTTACAAATCAATTATGTAGCACAAATGTTATCAGCCACTTGACTGCCCAAACCTAGATTATTGTTCACCTCTTATTGTTGGCTTATAATCAAAATTGAAAATGTGCTGAACCTTGGGATCATCAGCAAATTGGCCAATTCTTCCCCTTGTGATAAACTGAAAGCTACTGCAGAAACAACTGACAAAGGTTTAGTCCAAAATCTCTACTTTATGAACTCCTACAAAGATGTCCTGGGGCTGCCAAGTGTCTCTGACAGCATTAACAACTACTTACGTATTAAATATGAATCCAGTAATAAAAGATTTCCCTTTTCGAGACAGAATCATCTCTCAATATATTGGTTGAGAAGTTGGTGATAAATTTGTATGATTTATCTTTTCATATTGAGCTTCCCAACATTTCTTTCCACTTTATTAGCTTGCTAAGTCTCTTCAGAGGGCACTATTGAACTAAGTTTTTTTCATGCTCCCTGCAGCCATATTCATTTCAATATTGCATTGATGTGCGGGAAGTTGTGTTAGCATCTCCTTTGGCATTCAGCCCTGGCTTGCGCTCAGGGTCAAGACTGTAGTAAGGTCTGGAATTGAGCATTTCTGATTGAATCTGAACTGACCAGTGATAACTAATTCTTGGGAACAGGTGCCATTATGTGTTGACTGCCAGTCTTTTCCCAATTATCAGAGAACAATGTGGGAACTTGATCAAATTACATTATTGTGTTTTTTTAAAGGTAAAACATTCCAAGTTAATTTTACACATATGAGGGTGCTGCCAATATCAGATAGTCTGGAATAAATATAATGGCTAGCAGGGCAGCTAGTTCTAGTGTGCAACTTGTCAACCCTACAGCCGGGGTATTTTCACTAACCTGGACCTTTGGAAGATAGTGTAAACTGGGTGCCATTGAATAGAACAAAAGTGTAAACTGGATAAATATTGAATATACTGTCAACAGCAATACCATTGCCTGGCCTGACTTCAATGGAAAGGAAATTTGGGAGTGGTAAATAACAGGTGGTTACTAAAATTTGACCAATTTACACATTGACCAAAGTAAAAATTGCTGTAATTGTGCACACACTCACTTCTTGACATTGTGTCAAGTGTACTGAATTGGTTGGACAGTTTGCAGCCTAGAAATTAAGTAAAAGATTCTGGCTACTCTTCAGTGCCATACTGAAAAAAATGCTGCACTGTTGGATATGCCATCTTTTGAATGAGAGGTTAAACCAATGCCCCGTTCTGCACTTTCAGATGGACATAAAAGATTCCATGTCACTATTTTGAAGAAGAAGAGGAGTTTTCATCTTATTGGTCTATATTTATTTTACAACCAACATTATTAAAGACCAAATCTGGTTACAATCACATTATTGTGGAACATAGCATAGCTATCTGTAAACTGGCTGCTGCATTTCCTTCATTACAGTAACGATAACACTTCAGAAGTTCCTGATTAGCTGCAGAATACTTGGGGATGACCCAAAGTTATGAAAGTCATTTTGTAAATTCACGTTTCCTTTTCCAGTATGCACGCGTATTCCTGGTTTTAATGGGCATATGCAGCCAGTGAAGGAGGAAACTGGGATATTTGGCCGACAGGTATGTCTTTGGGCTGTTGTTATCTAGATTTTAGGACCATTCTCCTTAAGTGCAGATTTTAATAGGAATGACCTAATGCTATTGAATATGTATTGTCTCAGGGTCTGATTTTACCATTGTGTTGCGCCTGCTTTCTGGTGCGAAAACTTGGTAAAGTCAGGCATAAGGTGAGTAATGCGATCCATGCCCACCTCTCTCTTTACCAAGGCCTTAAAATGGCTTGATCCGATCATGCCTGAAACAAGCACAAATGCATTTAAACTGACCTAATGGGCTGCATGCCCAACTTTACTGGCACTTTCCCCCTTTACCAACATTTTCACCCATCCAGATTCAGCACAAAACAGATATGCTCTATAGAAGTTTGATTTGAGCACTCCAATTAGTGAGGAGGTGAGTGCCAAGCTTCTGACAGCTCTCTGCTTGAGATCGGTGGGGGTGGGGGGGGGGGGGTGCTGTGATCAGTTGGGTGACAGGTGGGTGGGGGGATAATGGGGTTCAGTAATGCTGTGGGGTTGGGGCAATGTCTGTGAGGGCCAGGGGAAGGCATTACCCAGGAGCGATGAGGCAGAGGAGCCGCATTCTATCATTTTTTTTGTCTGTGTATGTGCAGTTGGAGGTGCCGATTGGAGTTGCAAGATTTTGGGCATGCTAAGCCCCGCCTACAGGCTTCTGCAGTATGATTCAGAATTGCTGATATTTTTTCAGGGACAATGTTTATGGGACGCCTGAGAACGGGTCTAAAAGTTGGATCTGAAATACTCCCAGTTTCAAGTCCACTCAGCACTTAGAATTACAATAGTAAAATAGGGCCCTTTGTGTCAGGAAAACAAAGGTAGTTTTAAGACATTTATATTTTTATTGGTAAATATTAGAAATGAGGTATAGTTTTAAGTGGATTTAATTTAGTGTTTCTGTATGAAGAAGGGTAAACGTATAGTTAGATTCCTGCTATACAAAGGGTTTTGATTTAACTGCTAATTGTGCTTAGAGAGAGTTATGGCGTGAAATGTAAACCATTTGGCAGAAGTATAAAGTTATTGCTTAGCAATCTGAAGCATCTTTTAAGGTGGGTGGCTTTTTGAAATTAGTTTTAGCTGGATATATTGCAGCTGAAGACGGGAAGCAGGGGAGTGAACATCTCTTAGCTCTGCTTGAAGAAAAGCTGGACAGGACAAGGGCGTGGCTGCAAAAAGACAGAGTTCCCAAAGAATCAGATAAAATCCAGACAACCAGGGAATTGGGGCAGAAAGAAAGTCTTATGTGGACTGAAGTTAAGGGAACAGAGACCAAAAAGCTTAACAAGGTATTTTTCAGGGGAATTCAAGGGAAAGGCAGATAGTATTTGGAATTGAAGCTTCAGGAATCAGGTTTAAAATGAAAAAGCAGACTTCAGTGGTAAATCAAAAGTTTAGTGCCATCTTAATACAATCTGAGAATCATTGTTAAAGCAAGTGTAAAGAGTTTGTGTAACGGACCAGACAAAATGAATCCTGAAGGGAGAGGTATAAAGCCTGGAAGCAAATCCTTGATGGAAGCTGCTGAGGGAAAGCGTTGTTTAAAAGATTATTTGAAAGTATGTTTTTTTGGAAGTGAATTTTGAAATCACGTGTGAAAGCAGAGTTTAGTGAGACAAGATGGCTCACAGTATAAGAATCATCTGGGGAAGTTCTGAAGAGAAATTCACTCAGGTTCAGAGTGTGTCTGACCACAGTCAGCCTATGTGTTTAAAGGGACTGTGCATTATTGAAACTATTATAACCTAAGATATACTTTATTAAATAAGAACATAAGAAATAGGAGCAGGAGTAGGCCATCTAGCCCTTCGAGCCTGCCCCGCCATTCAATAAGATCATGGCTGATCTGTCGTGGCTCAGTTCCACATTCCCGCCCTCTCCCCATAACCCTTAATCCCCTCTCTTATCAAAAACCCATCAACCCGCGTCTTAAAAATATTTAGCGAGGTAGCCTCCACCACTTCAACGGGCAGAGAATTCCAGAGATTCACCACCCTTTGAGTGAAGAAGTTCTTCCTCAACCCCGTTCTAAACCGCCCCCCCTTTATGTTGAGGCTGTGCCCCCTAGTCCTACTGTCCTTTCTGAGCGGGAAGAGTCTCTCCACCTCTATCCTATCCATCCCATTCATCATCTTATACGTCTCAATGAGATCTCCCCTCATTCTTCTAAACTCTAACGAGTACAAGCCTAGTTTATTCAGCCTCTCCTCATAGCTCAACCCCCTCAACTCTGGCATCAGCCTAGAAAACCTCCTCTGCACTCCCTCCAAGGCCAAAATATCCTTGCGTAAGTACGGCGCCCAAAACTGCACACAGTACTCCAGCTGCGGCCTCACCAATGCCCTATACAGCTGCAGCAAGACCTCCCTACTTTTATATTCAATCCCTCTCGCTATGAAGGCCAGCATCCCATTAGCCTTCCTGACCACCTGCTGCACCTGCAGGCTGGGTTTTTGCGACTCATGCACAAGGACCCCGAGGTCCCTCTGCACCGTCGCCTGCTGCAGTTTTTCGCCACGTAAGTAATCGTCCTTCCTACCATTATTCCTACCAAAGTATCAAGAAGCTGTCTGCAAGCAAATGATGGAGCATTTCAACAACTGCCTGCTGTTTGACAGATGTCAAAGTGGAGCTAGTTTCTATGAGGTGGCTGTGAGGGAAGTGGTTCTTCGTGCCACTCCATGACACCATCTCATAGGTCATCTCAGAATCAAGCAAAGCATCAGGACACATCCAACAATTACAGTCACTGCATACTTCAATTCTTTGCCATTTGATAGCTCTCAGGTAATTCTCTCTATTGACCTGGTGTCTGAAAACACATTTCCCCTTTGTCACTGGCCCAAAGATACAAATTGGCATGTGCAACCAATCAGAGGATGGTGTCAATTTCTCAATTCCCTTCCATGCATTTCCACTGGTATGACAAACTCTAATTGAAGTGATTACAGAAGGTTAACTGTGGTCAGGTACTCACTTGTGCTAATAACCTATTGTGTCTGCTGTCTCATTTTCTTGGAAGAGAATTCCTCCTTCACAATAGTTTTCAAAACAGAGTCTCTGTCTATATCTTTGTCTGAGTAGCATGATCATCTTGCAAAGATGATTCAAGACGGTATAGATTTTCCACTGCCAGATGTCTCTTGTGATGATATCAATCAGACAGCTGATAACAGACTCTTAACAGGAGTTCTACGCTCCTGAAACCATAGCTGTTTTGTGCTGCAGTATTGTTTTCAGATGGTAGTGGGGAACAATGACACAGGAAGCACATACCTGACAAAGACAGGTGCTATTAAAAATAGTTGAGAACCTCTCATACAGCTTCATTCCCCTGGAACTACCATGCTCCTCTCCCTCTTTGTTAAAATATTTCAGATGGGGATTATATTAGTTTTGACTCAGATCAATATGTAATCCTGAGCTGAGTTTCCTTCTCATATCCAATTCACTACCAAGATAATTTCTTCTGTTTTTAAAAATATTGCTTGTTTCTGGACCTACCTGTTCCCTACTGCCATCTTGACCCTAATCTCCCCATCTTCACCAACTCAAGGTTCATATTCCCCTAATACTTTCCTTGCTGTTCTCCACATGTTGCAAGTTATTCATAATGTTACAATTTGCATAATCTCCCACACAAAATCCCACGTACACTGCTCAATGAACATCTTGTCCTTGGATGAGTGAATTTTAAAATCTTTGCTGCCCTTTGTATATCTTTTTATCTCAGTGATTTTCAAAGGGGAAACTCTATAAAGTTTACACTTCTTTTCTTTAGATTTTTTGCTTCATTTTTCTATTTTTCATTCTATCTCAATTCTGGCAGATGTGTATGCAATATTCTTATTCAATTTCTTTCTCCTTCCATTTCTATTTTATCCACTTTTGTGCTTGAATTCTGTTGCAGCTCCAATACCTACCCTTTTTCTAAGGTCACTGCATTGTTGGGACTGAAAGACATTCAGGGGGATGCTGTTTCAAATCAATTTACATTATGTTTAAAAAATACTTCCTCTGTATTCTTGACATTGCTATGTGGTAAAGGTTTACTAAAATTAAGAATAAAGCAAAATTTTATTTAAAGCAGTTCCATCATAACATTTTGTTTACATCAGTGCTAAAAACACTGTGCTGTATCTTTTGGGTTCAAATGAGTATAATACATAAGAACATATAAGAACATAAGAAATAGGAGCAGGAGTAGGCCATCCAGCCCTTCGAGCCTGCCCCGCCATTCAATAAGATCATGGCTGATCTGTCGCTGCTCAGTTCCACTTTCCCGCCCTCTCCCCATAACCCTTAATCCCCTTTCCTATCAAAAACCCATCAACCCGCGTCTTAAAAATATTTAGCGAGGCAGCCTCCACCACTTCAACGGGCAGAGAATTCCAGAGATTCACCACCCTTTGAGTGAAGAAGTTCCTCCTCAACTCCGTTCTAAACCGCCCTCCTTTTATCTTGAGGCTGTGCCCCCTAGTCCTACTGTCTTTTTTGAGCGGGAAGAGTCTTTCCACCTCTATCCTATCCATCCCATTCATCATCTTGTACGTCTCAATGAGATCTCCCCTCATTCTTCTAAACTCTAACGAGTACAAGCCCAGTTTACTCAGCCTCTCCTCATAGCTCAACCCCCTCAACTCCGGTATCAGCCTAGTAAACCTCCTCTGCACTCCCTCCAAGGCCAAAATATCTTTGCACAGGTGCGGTGCCCAAAACTGCACACAGTACTCCAGCTGCGGCCTCACCAATGCCCTATACAGCTGCAGCAAGACCTCCCTACTTTTATATTCAATCCCCCTCGCTGTGAAGGCCAGCATCCCATTCGCCTTCCTGACCACCTGCTGCACCTGCAAGCTGGGTTTTTGCGACTCATGCACAAGGACCCCGAGGTCCCTCTGCACCGTCGCCTGCTGCAGTTTTTTGCCCCGTAAGTAATAGTCCTTCCTACCATTCTTCCTACCAAAGTGGACCACCTCACACTTGCCAATACAACACAATACAGAAATACAGTTGTTGAAAGTTGCCAGATGTAAATATTGTTGGACTTATTTATTTTATTCATTTATGGGATGTGGGTGTAGCTAGCTTAATCAGCAGTTATTGCCCATTTCTAGTTGCCCCTGAGAACATAGGAACATATGAATTAGGATCAAGAGTAGGCAATTCAGCCTTTTGAGCCCACTCCGCTATTTTATATGATCATAGCTGATCTCCATCTCATCCTAACTCCACTTCCCTGCCTTTTTCCCATAGCCCTTTGTGCTGCTTTTAATCAAATAGTTATCTATTTCTTTCTTGAATCCATTGATTTGATTTTGTATCTATTGCACTCTGGGACAGTGAGTTCCACAGATTCACAACCCTCTGTGTTAACTTCTCCTTATCACTGTCTTGAACTTCCCCCCTCTTACGCTACAACTGTGATCTCTTATCCTAGTCTATTCTAGAAGGGGAAATATTTGATTAACATTTACTTTATCAATCCTGTTCAGTACTTTGTATACCTCAAATACCCCCTCGTTCTTCAGAAGTCCAGCAAGTACAAGCCCAAGCTACTCAACTGCTCCTCATACAACAGCCCCTTCAAACCTGGAACAATTTAGTGAACCTCTTCTGAACCACCTCCAGTGCCCCCAAATCCTTACTCAAAGAGGTGACCAAAACCAAACACAATATTCCAAGTGTGGTCTCACCAATGCCTTATACATTTGTAACAACATTTCTCTACTGTTATATTACAGACCCTTTGCAATAAATACTACTTGCTTTCTTTATAACATTCCACACCTGCATACCCACTTTCTCAGACTCATGCACAAGGACACCCAGATTCCTCTGTGCAGACACCTTTGGAATTTGTTTCCTATTTAAATAGTAATTTGCCCTTTCATTTTTTCAGCCAAATGGATAACTTCGCATTTATCCATGTTAACATCCATCTGCCAGATTCTGGCCCATTCACCTAGCCTGTCAATATCCATTTGTAAACTTTTTATCACCTCATCACAGCCTGCTTATAGATGGTGGTGAGCTGCCTTCTTGAACTGCTACAGTTCCTGAGGTGTAGGTACACCCGAAGTGCCATTAGGGAGGGAATTCCAGGATTTTGACTCAGTGACAGTGAAGAAACAGCAATATATTTCCAAGTCAGGATAGTGAATCACTTGGAGGGAGATCTTCAGGTGGTGGTGTTCTCAGGTATCTGCTGCACTCTTCCTTCTAGATGGTAACGTTAGAAGCATTAATATTTGTTCAGGCAGATTTAACAATAAAGGAGATGGCAGAGTAAAGAGTATCTCAAAGTTCAACGATTAAGAAAAAGAACAGTAACAAGATAACATCAAAAACTGAGAGTGACCACAAAGACTTGTACACGTGCTTTCTCTTCATCAAAAAGACTGTGGTGATTGTCTTCAATAACAAACACAACTTGCCCAGATTAGATATAAACAAAAAGATCTGATTTGTTCTATAGTTACCAAGCTGAAATGATGCAAGCCATTGAAAACTTGAATGGTAGACTGCCAGGCAGTTGTGGAGGGATACGTTTCTACTCTCAAAACAGAGCAGTAGGGAAAGCTACTGAGGAAATTTTGAACATGATAACATTCATACAGAATTGCCTTGAATAATGAATCATCTCTGTGATGGCACTGGAAGTGCAATTTTGACACGCAAACAGATCATCCAATGTACAATAATTGAGGATAGTGGTGATTTTTACTACCATTAGTCATATGCAACAGACAGATGATGGTTTCTCTAAGTTTTTTTGTACCAGGTGTCACAGCTGAGAATGATAAAATCATCTTTGGCAGTATATAAGAACATGCCTTTTACATAGATTGCAGTTAAGCTATATTGTTAAATATTGAAATGCTGAAATATTTAAATTCTGGGGCAAAAGGCCTGGCTTCATTTCTTCCATTCTAATTTGATTCATTTTATACTTAAACATAAGAGATCAGATTATCCAATACATGTCATTGCATTAGATCAGTTGTAGAATATAGCTAACATTTTATTTTAAAAAAGTCAAAGGTTAGAAACATAATCCTGAGAAAAATAGTTTTGATAACTTTCTATCTTTAGGAGTAACAATATTGGGATTGATTCCAATGAATGCAACGCACAAATAAAATAATTCCAAATCAACTGGATTTATAAAAGGAGGCTCAGACATAAATATATTCACATTTTTAAAGAAGTTAGTGGAGGAATATAATATAATAAGAGGTGTATAGCTTAACTTTAAAAATACAGTTTATGAGGCTTTTTAGAAGATTTGCGGCTCAAGATAAAGGAGGAATTTGAAAATTGGATAAGGAATTGTCTAGGTGTCAGAAAGTACAACAACCAGCAAAGATCAGGGTCAATATTGGGATCTCTGCTGTTTAAAATATTGTGGTGAGTAGAATGTCAACATTTACAGTGAAGACTCACTTGTGTGAAAAAAGGATGGCTTCTTTACAGTTAATATTAAATGTTGAAAAATACAAAGCGCATGTGGAACTTCAAAATATCAAACATGGTTCCATACTTTAGAGTATAACCTGAGTAAGGTGACTCAGACCTGGTTATAATAATTGAGTAGACAAAGAAAGTGGTCACTGTCACTGCAAGAACAAATGCGGGACATATGAAGATCAATCATCAAATCTATTCCTTCAGCAAACCATGGTCAATTTTGTACTTCATGGTTGCTGTCCAACTCAATCAATTTTCTCAGTAAAACACTTAGATAAATCTCTTCAACCTTTTTGAGGAATTATTAAGCAAAATTCCAGAGCATCTGCCTCACCTCCACTGGTCAGCTCCATCTCCTTGTGCCAGAAACAAATGAATCATAGCACTTGTTCATCTTTGTCACTCTTCATATATTTCTACTGTATCTCAGGCAGTTATTGAAACAATTCTGTTTTGAAGTAACGGATTAATGTTTCATAAGTCTTTGCATGGATATATGTTATATGTGTATATTATTTTTAAGAGAAAAAATAATTCCAATTTCTGGTTATCTTAATTGCAACTCGTGTGCATGGATTAGTTGGGTTGAACGACCTCCTTCTCTGTCATAAATGACTTCATGAATCTATGTTTTCTAGTTCTTGGATCACAGATTAAATTAAATATGTAACCTTACTTCATCTCAATCCTTATTTTATAGATGTATTTCAAGTTTTCTCAGAATATTAAAAAATATGGACCAGGAGGTGACGAGATCCAGTTTAAAAAAACTATGATGGAAGGCAATAAAACATATATAAAGAAGCACTTGATTAAAAACTAGATTAGAGAATCATTATTAGTCTTATCATAGGAAGCAACTTTACCATATTTAGAATTATTGATCTGTTGAGTAAACTGCAGCTTAGATTGGTAATAATGCACTAGTTGAATATTTGAAAAGGAACTGCAGATTTCTGATTCAGTGGGAGTAGAAGATTATAGATTTATATCTAGAAAATTAAAAACAAATGATTATTCATTTTTTTTCTGAAAGAGAATGTAGACGGCAGCGCAAAATGTTCAGTTTATTATAGTTTTTACTTTTGAACTTTTATTTGTTTAATTTCATTGCACTTCATTCTGAACTTCACATTTATCCTCATTCCCAATTATTAGTCGGAATGGTAAATTGAACTTAATTTCATTACATCTTTTTCCTCAAACTTCCTTTGAATTACATCTATATACTTTTCATTCTGTTCCTTTTCCTCTCCTACTTCTCTTTTGCCCTGTCGAGATGAATTCATGTATGCTAAATCATCACATCGTTACTTTTCTTCCTCTGTTCACATCCAAATAGGTCCTCACAGAATTCTTTCTCTATCTTTCTCCTCAGACCAGTTGACTGCTCATCTCTCTTTATTCAGGGTCAGATGGATTCTCATATGTTTGCTTTATCTCTCTTTTTATCATTTCTTTACTGTATCCCTCTCTCTTTCTCTGTCTTTTTCTTCTTCAATACCAGGTGGATTCGCATATCTTTACATTCTCCTTCTCTCTTTCTCATCCTTTCTCTCCTTCAATGCCAGTTAGGTTCTCATATCTCCCTCACTTTCTCCTCTTCAATACCAGATGGATTCTCATATCTTTACTTTCTCCTTCTCCCTTAATCTCTCCTTCAATACCAGATGGATTCTCATATCTTTACTTTCTCCTTCTCCCTTACTCTCTCCTTCAATACCAGGCGGATTCTCACATCTTTACCTTCTCCCTCCCTCTTTCTTTCTCCTCCTCAGTACCAGATGGATTGTCACATCTTTCTCCCTCTCTTTCTTCCTCAGTGCCAGGTGGAGTTATTACTTTGCTGCCTCCAGCAGTGGGTGCTCTCGGCGCCTGCGCTCTCTTTCCCAGCTGAGAAGGGCCTGGAGTCACCTCTCTGTGTCTGGTAAGGAAATTGAGCCTCACGTTTATTTCTCATTTCAGAAATGGGGGGGAAAAAAACAGGAAAACTTTTGCCCGCGCACCCAGGCGCCCGACTGAAACCATAGAACAGACTTTGTTCCACACTTTTGTGACTGTTTCCTGTTTGTAGATTGCGCTGAGTGTTAGGATATTTTAGTTTTAATAACGATCAATGCGGAATTGCTGTGGGCTGGTTTACAAATAAAATTCCTTTAACAATCTGGGGAATAGGAATTTTGGGAGGAAAATAATTTAAAATAAATGTTAGAAGTGCAAAATGCGCCAGTTCTTTTCTCTCAGATTGTTTAGTTTAAAGGAAAAAAATCAGCTTTTAAAAGAAAAAAAAGACAATATTTCTCCATAACAGCTCTCATTGCATTTCTGATGCACTTACACAAAAACAAGAAAAAGTCAGCCGTCTGACAGAATAACTGCGGGTTTGCAGGGGGACGGGTTTACAAATGTGACTTTACAAGTGTTTGTTATTATTTGAAGTTGTTGTTATTTGGGAATCGAGCCACAGTTTCCCCCCTTCAGATGTTTTCATCTAATCTATAAGAGTGCACTCAAAACATTTGCTGCGCTATAAATATTCTGCGCTCCGCCATTTTGACAAATATTCCTCTCCTGTCAAGGTTTTCTTTTTTTAAAAAAAAGAATAAATAAAATAAAAATAAAATCTTTCCCTGTTTTGTCCAGCGCCTGGTTTGGCCTGTTTTTTCTGGGGGGAGAAAGTGAGTGAAGAGGAGTCCTTTCCTGGGCAGGAGGGAAAGGACGCAGCTCGCCTGTGGAAGTCTTGTGGCTTGTGCTGTGAGGAGGAGAAGCTGCTGTTAACTGACTGACTGACTGCTGCTGTGTTCAGCGGAGTTCCCACTTGTTTGCAGGTATTTGATGGAATTTTCCACTTATTGCTGCTTTTATTCATCACCTTGCCCCAGCACTTTTCTCACCACCAGCGGCCCCCCCCCCCCATTTTTTTACTCTGTGTTTGAAGTGGCTATCAATGTCTTTTTGTTTTGTTCTCTCTTTCTCCCCATCTCTCCGCTTCCCCAGTTTTCCTCTTCTGAAGCAGGCGTTAAGATGTTTCATTCAATGACATTTTGTCAGGCTGGCAGTGAAAGATGTTGCTGCATTTTGGACACGCCGGGAGTGGGGAGAAAGGCATCCCTTGGCAGATGTTAACCATGTTTTATTTTTTGCTTCTCCCCCCAACCCCCCCGCTTCTTTTCCCTCACTGAATACGGAAGTAACATGTTGTGGAGGAACGGAAGCACCTTCACATTATGTAGATTAAAGTTGCATTTATTTAGTTTTGTCTCCACCTAGGAAGGGTTTTTTAAAAATTTAATACATTCTTAACGTTCAGCTTGGACAAGTCACTGATCAAGGTGGTGATGAATGGGAGGAATGCAAAATTGACAGTGCTATGGATATAAGAATAGCGGGAGCGACTATTGTTGACTCATGTTTAGCAGGTTGAGTCCATCGTAAATATGGATAGCAGTTGTTAATCGGGCCGATCTGAAAAGAGGGCACAAAACGCAGCCTCACAATTACAATAAAAGATTCACCGCACTGTGTAAAATTATCCAAGACGTGTATGAGTGCTTTTAAAGCAGTCAGCTGGATTATTGGACATCCTAACTGTCAGCCACTACTAAGTGAACAACTTCTTGCCACCAAATATTAACTTAACCTCGTTAGTCATACTGGGCTGAGCACTGCCAGGAAATCTCGGAGCAATATGAATGAACACGTGTTTAAAATTAAAAAAAAAGTGGAAATGCAATCATAAAAGATTTATAAAATATTAATGAACACTAGCTGAACTGATGTATTCGAGACAAACTAACAGTGTGGTGTTTAATGTAAATGAATATCTATTCTGAGGGGAAGTTATTTAATTAATTTTAGGGTATGCAGAAGGACAAGAACAACTTTACGATTTGCAAGGATGAGTTATTGTTTGCTAGGGATTTCCATAGTAACTTCATTGCAGTGTTAATGTAAGCCTACTTGTAACACTAATAAATAAACTTTTATATCAATGTTCCCTTTCCTGTTGTCTCAAATTTTCCATTCAAGTGAAAGCAGTATTTAATAATATTAGTTTTAGCGGCATATGGCAACAAACATATTCGGAGTGTGTTTTTAACTTTTGTTTGCTAAGTGTCTTTAGTTTTGTTATGGAAGGCTAATGAAGTGACTTTTTCATCAGTGATTAAGAACTGAACTGTGCAGTCAACTTCAATTAATTTCTTGAAAATCAGCTGAACAATATCTAGCACCCATTTGAATGAACAGAAGGAAATTCTTTAATTTGATTCTCGTAACAGTGAATTGTCCTCGAGGAGGGATCAGAATGAATTCTGGTGATATGCTAGAGGGCCCTGTAAGAAATCGGAGTGCAGATGGAAGTCTCCCATTACAATCAAATGCCATCTCCACACAAATGATGACAGAAGTTAGCCAACCCCTCAATCTGTCAGGTGGGAGGAATTTTATTTTACCATGCATTGTTCAACCTCAAAAGGGTTAAACAAAACTTGCACAGTGAATACTGAAAATGCATTTTTTTTGCTGTCTGTGGCTCAATAGATTGTGCAATATTGCAAATACATTTAGTAACAGGAGCACTTGCTTTCAATGGTATGTTTGAGGTTTGTTTCCTTTGAAAACTTACTTGTTTGAAGATATAGTTGTGGATGTAAAGATTGCGAACTGTCACAAGGAATTATTGTGACTTGAAACTATCATTCTTTCTTGTGGAATAAATAACTTTTCAATTGCTGCTGTTTCTGAATGGAATATATATAAAAGGCGAAGAACACAAAATTTTTCAGACATAATATAACTGAATTCATAAATTTGTGTTTCCCCAAGGTGCTTTACAACTTGGGTAGGCTAATAAACAAATGAAGTCTAGCTTCAAAGGCAACTGAACTGTGAATTTGGCAAAAGGTATATAATAAATCTTACATTGGGATAATACCGAATGGATTTGTTGATTTGAAATATCAATGAGCTAAAGGAACTGAAGTATTTTTCATAGAAATCAAGTAACCCATTCATTATTTCAGTAAAAATGTGTGGACAATAATTGTACGAAAGTTTTTACCAGAGCTCGCCAAGTTCCTCATTTAGTTAATGTTTTGAACTCTTACATAGTAAGGAAGGGAATAGCTGAGTAAAGATCCTATCCTGAATGTACAACATATTGGTTCAATGTATAACAGCCACTTTCCTTTTCATTGTATTGAAAAATATATACTTGATATTCATAATTGTCTACTTTTTGTCCATAAGAAAAACATTTTTTGCCTTAAGTTAGAAACTAAGCAGATAAAAACGCCATGATTCAGAGCTTACACATGCAATTGGGGCAGCATGGTGGCACGGTGGTTAACATTGCTGCCTCACAGCTCAAAGAACATGGATTAGATTCCCGGCTTAGGTCAGTGTCTGTGCAGAGTCTGCACGTTCTCCCCATGTCTGCATGGTCTTTTTCTGGGTGCTCGGGTTTCCTCTCAGTCTGAAAGACATGCTGCTTAGGTACATTGATCATGCTAAATTCTCCGTCAGTGTACCTGAACAGGCGCTGAACTGTGGAGACTAGGAGATTTTCACAGTAACTTCATTGCAGTGTTACTGTAAGCCTACTTGTGACAATAATTAAACTTTAAACTTTCATTAAAAATAACTTTGTGATTCTTAGGAGTATAAAGAAGGAAAAGTTGTTGCCGCTGTGGTGATTGTGGGTTCAAGCCCCACTTTGAAGTCATGAGCACAGAAGAGATACTAAGCCACCTGCCGCCTTGTACTATTTCAAAGAAAAGCAGGGAAGCTCTTCTCTGTTTCCTGACCAATATTTATCCCTCAATCAACACCACTGAAAACAGATTGTGTGTTCATTATGTCATTGTTGTTTGCATGACTTTAATGTATGCAGATTGGGTGCTGTATTTCCTACATCGCTTCACCTGCAAATTTTATTGGTTTCAAAGTGGTTTGGGACAGTGTGAGGTGGTGAAAGGCACTACACAAATGTGTTTTTTTCTTTTTCTATTGTAAATATTTTATTAACTGTTTTTTACGCTCAACACCTCTGACTTGTATATATTAAATAACTAATGCAGCAGTGTTCAAACAAAGAAATGATAACATGGAGCGACATGTAAGATGAACAGTTTACCATTCCAATTGATAGTACTGTTGTAAACTCCTAATTAACAACACTGGTTGCTGTTATTTGAGATGTCAGGCACCACCAACGTAGGCACTATTCAGATTTGTGTCCAAGAGCGGCTAAGTTTTTGCTATAAACGCCAGGAGGCACTGTTGTTAGAAGCAAAGCTTGCCAAGAGTCATGGCCCATTCATTATTTCAATAATGCCTGGCTGAAATGCTTTTCTATTCTGCTATTTCACTGTTGCTTGACTATGTACTTTTTCCAGGTCATGAGGGAATGATATTGTTACTGAAGAAAATAGTCATAGGTGGATTCCAAAGCAACTTCCCCATATAAACTGAGCTATGAGAGACAACACCATGTACAGATTAGAACTTGTACTAGGCCATAATTCAGTTGCATACTTTTTACCTTTCAAGCTCTGAAGTTGTTTCAAAAGTCTAGATGTTAAGTCCAATATCTTCAATGCCTATATCAGGATTGGTTTGATAAAAATGTGTCTGGCAGAATGTCCAAACTCAAAGCAAAATAAACTGGTTGACCAGCAAGTAAACTCTAAGATACCAAGGTGCATCCATGATATGGAGAACATGTGGTGAGTAGACAAGACAAAGGAAATTCAAAATCTTGTTAACGCAAATATGTCTGTGGCTTTTTTGCTGCCACAAAGATCATTTGTGGTCAGGTAGTCAAGCACCAGCTTCTCTGAGGCCAAAGGATGGGGGAGAACTGATCAAGGAAAGGGAAACTGTTACTGCCCAATGGAGGAAGCATTTTGAAGACCTTTTCAATTAACAATCAATTGCTGATGAGAGTTCATCCTGTAGCACCCATTTAGAGATGAGCATAGAACTCTGCCGATGCCTATGGAGGTGATGAAAGCCAACACACAAGAAAGAAGAAAATAAAGCATCAGGAGGTGATAGAAACCCTACTGAGATGTTTTGAGCACGGAGGAGAGGAACTAAGATTACAGCTCCAGGCCCTTGGTCTACAGATGTGGAATGAAGAGGAAGTCCCAAATGATCTCAAGGCTGCCATGATTGTGCCAATCTTCAGGGCAGAAATGTAATTGTGGAAATTCGAGGAATCTGCTTTCCATTCTGTTAGGAAAACAAAGGTAGTTTTAAGAGATTATTTATATTTGTATTGATAAGCATTAGAAATTGGGTATAGTTAATGTTAAGTGGGTTTAATTTAATGCCTCAGTGCCTGGATGGGTAAAACCGCAAGTTAGAATCATGTTGGATAAAGCTGTTTGTTTGTGTGAGGGTTGGTTAAGTTCCAGCAGTGTTTCTATAGCGTTTGGAGTGGGCTACAGCATGAAGTATAATTCTAGTGTCTGGGATGCTGCTTAACAGGAGACCACCTTCCAGAAGAAAGGTGTTCTCAGTTTTAACTAGAAGTTAAAACAACTACAGACAGGACACGCTGAGCTGCAAAGATGCAAGCCTCTTAAGGAACAAGATATAATTCAGATAACCAGAGAAAGGGGATGCAAAGCATGTTCAAGATGACTGAAGTTAAATGAACTGAGACCAAGGTATTGTTCAGAAGAATTCAAGAAAGAGTAAACAAAGTGTTTGCAGTTAAATAGACAATGTCATAACTAGATTTAAAATGGGACATCACACTTCAAAGGGAGATGAAATATTTGATGTCATTTTAATAAGTGTCTGGCACTGATAGTTAAAGCAATTACGAACTGTTTGGTTGGCGGTCAAAAATCCTAAAGGTGTAAAATCCTGGACTGGATTTGCTGTTAAAGATGAAGCGGAAGCATTGGTTAAAAGTGTTGGGCCTAGTCTGGATTTTGGAATGCAAACCACTCATTTTTATAAACATTATTATAAGGGAAGATTTTAAAACTTGTTTTTGGGAATGGAATTGGACACTCTCATGTAACAATCGTAGAATCACAGAATCCGTAGAGTGCAGACGGAGGCCATAAAGTCCATAGAGCCTGCACCGACAACAACCCCACCCAGGCTGTATACCCTGTAACCCCACATATTTACTCTGCTAGTCCCCCTGACATTTGGGGGAAATTTTACATAGCCAATCAACCTAAGCTGCACATCTTTGGATTGATCATCTACGGGATTCTGCGGAGAAAACCACAGACACTAACTTGGGTTCAGAGGGGCATGTGCATTTGACCAAGGCATCATATGTGTGTGCGTGTGTGCGAAAGGGACCTTATATGTTAATAATCATTGTAATTTATGATGTATGCTGAAATCTGTGTTAATCTTAAAATCTGTATGTAATTGTTAAATTATGGGGGAGTAAAGGAGTATTGTGTAATAATGCAACTTTTTATGTTTAACATTTTGTTTATTGTTAAATTTGTCCTCTGACAAATTTTATATTTTATTTGAGTCAGGTTTCCATCTGGGGATCTTCCCTTCCAGTTCTAACATGAACTGGGATTGTAACAATTGCAAGAAGGACCATTATAAGAACTCTCCTGAATTGAATTATTGCACTAGCTGAAGAGCTACTCCCCAATCTTGATGTGGGTTTAGGTCATCACGGGGTAGAAGTGACATAATTTCTACAGCTCAGCAACTAGAAGAAAAAATATTGCACACATCAACCCCTCTGCATAGCATTCTTTGACTTTACAAAGGCTTCTGACTCTAAATCATATGGCACTCTGGAAGATTCCACTGTAGTATAGATGACCTCCAAATTCTGTTACCATCCTTCACCTGCTTCATGATGACATGAGAGTAGAATGGTAAGTGATAAAAAAACAGCCTCCCATCCACTGACTCTGTCTCCACTTCCCTCTGCCTCGGAAAAGCAGCCAGCATGATCAAGGACCCCACGTACCCTGGACATACTTTCTTCCATCTTCTGTCAGGAAAAAGATACAAAAGTCTGAGATCGCATACCAACCAACTCAAAAACAGCCTCTTCCCTGCTGCAATCAGACTTTTGAATGGACCTATCACACATTAAGTTGATCTTTCTCTACACCCTAGCTATGATTGTAACATTACATTTTGCACTGTCTCCTTGTCTTTCCCTATGTACTGTATGCTTTGTTGGTATAGCGTGCAAGAAACAATACTTTTCATATACTAATACATGTGACAATAAATCGAATCAAGTGATCCAATAAAGACCATTTTGAGCTTAAGGCAGGAATCAAAGATTGTATGATTGTTCCAACTCTTTTGTTTTCTATCTTCCTTGCTGCCATGCTCCATCTGACTGGAGACAAACTTTTGATGGAATGCCACTTATTTATTGAATGGACGGTACACAGTTCAACCTCAGACAACTCCAGTCAAGAAATAAAGACCACCCTGATCTCAATCATCAAGCTCCAATAGACAAATAATGCTGCAGTGAATGCTGTGCCCAAAATGGATCTCCACATAATCATTAGTGTGTTCACTGAGGCGTATGCAAAGATGGGACTTACACTCAACATCAGAAGACCAAAGTCTGCCATCAGCAAGCGCTAAATGCATAGTCTGCAACCCCATTGATTAGAATTCAAAATGTGTGCCAGGAAAGTTTGGAAGAATTCCAGTACCTTGAAGTTATCTTTCACAGAAGGCTGGCATTGACAAAGAAATCCAGCATTACTTGAAATCTGCTAGTGCTGCCTTTGACTACTTGAGGAAGTGAGTTGCTGAAGGTTACTATATCAAAACTGAAACCAAGCTGATGGTCTAGATGTTGAAGTCGTATGGGATCAGAGGTGAGCTGGCGTGGTGGATATAAAACTGGCTCGGTGGTTGTGATGTCTTCCTTACTGTATGGGGCTGAATCATGGACAGTGTATAGGAGGCATCTCAAAGCTCTGGAGTCAAAAAACAAAGAACAAAGAAAATTACATCACAGGAACAAGTCCTTTGGCCCTCCAAGCCTGCACCGACCATGCTATCTCAACTGGGATCTTGGGTTCATGTCGCACTATCTGTAACCCCCATTACTTGCCTGGACTTGTAAAATCTCATTAACTGTCCTGTCTGGAGACAGTACACATCTCTCTAACCTATGCTAATGCTATCTCCACTCATGTTGCCTCCATCTTTAAGACTTGAATAGCAGGTTAGCTGTAAAGACTTGCATTCTAATCAGTACTCTGTAAACTGTGTGTGACTTTATATGCCGTTCTCTGATCAGAACCTTCCACACACCTGACGAAGGAACACCGTTTCCGAAAGCTTGTGGGATTACTATCAAATAAACTGGTTGGACTTTAACCTGGTGTTGAGACTTTTTACTGTGACCTCTCCTGTAGCCAGTGAGGATACAACAATTTCTCTCAAGGCCCCAGCAATTTCCCCCCTTGCCTCTCTCAGTATTCTGGGGCCTATCCCATCAGGCTGTGGGGACTTGTCTAACTTAATGTTTCTCAAGAACCCCAGTACCTCCTTTTTGATCTCAACATGACACAAACTATCTGCACATCTTTTCCCAGACTCATCATCCACCAAGTCCTTCTCTTTGGTGAATATTGATGCAATGTCCTCATTTAATACCTCGCCCATTTCCTCTGGCTCCACGCATAGATTCTCTCTCGTGTCCTTGAGTGGGCCAACCCTCTCCCTGGCTACCATCTTGCTCTTTATATATAAAAAGCTTTGGGATTTTCCTTAATCCAGCTGGCCAATGCTTTTTCATGACCCCTTTTAGCCCTTCTTACTCCTTGCTTAAGTTTCTTTCTACTTTCCTTGTATTCCACACTTGCTTCATGTGTTCCCAGCCTCCTAGCTTTGACAAATGTTTTCTTTTTCTCTTTGACAAGGCTCACAATATCTCTTGTTATCCAAAGTTCCCAAAATTTGCCATACTTATCCTTCATCCTTACAGGAATGTGCTGGTTCTGAATCCCTATCAACTTACATTTGAAAGCCTCTCACGTGCCAGACATCAGGCACGTGAGAGGCATCATGTCTGATGTCTGGTGCCTCCTATACATGTGGCATCAGACATGTCCTCAAACATCTGCCTCCAATCTACATTCTTCAGTTTCTGCCTAATATTGTTGTAATTAGCCTTCCCCCAATTTAGCATCTTAACTTGAGGACTACACTTTATCTTTATCCACCAATACCTCGAATCTTACTGAATTGTGGTCACTGTTCCCAAACTGACCACCTGGCCGGGCTCATCCCCCAATACCAGGTCCAGTATGGCCCCTTCCCTTGTTGGACTATCGACACATATTTCAGGAAGCCCTCCTGGATGCTTCTTACAAACTCTGCCCCATCCATGCCCCTACCACCAACTGAGTCCCAGTCAATATAGGGGAAATTAAAATCTCCCACAATAACAACCCTGTTACCTTTACACATTGCCAGAATCTACCTACATATCTGTTCCTCAATCTCCTGTTGGCAGTTGGGTGGCCTATAGTAAACCCCCAACATTGTGACTACACCTTTCCTATTCCTGAGCTCTACCCATATTGCCTTGCAGTATGAGCCCTCCGAGGTGTCCGCTCGCAGTACAGTTGTGATACTCTCCTTAACCAGTAGTGCAACGCCCCCACCCCTTTTTACATTCCCTCTATCCCGCCTGAAACATCTGTATCCTGGAATGTTAAGTTGCCAATCCTTAAACCTCTGTAATGGTAACAACAACACAGTTCCTAGTACTAATTCAAGCTCTAACCTGTTATACTTCTCGCATTGAAACAAATGCCCTTTAGTTCACCATATCCTCTCTGATTAGCAATCCCACTCTGCCTGCTGTTTCTCGGAGTCTAACTGGCCTTACTCTCTGGTTCCCCTTCAGCTAATTCATCTTTGCTTTGGTTCCCACCCCTCCCCTCCCCCGCCAAACTAGTTTAAATCCTCCCATGTGACACTAGCAAACCATCTGCCACAGTCAGTGAACAACACTGCCTGCAGAAGATCTTGCATGTTACATTGGAGGACAGGTGACCAACATCAATATCCTTTGATAAACATGCACCACTAGTGTCCAGGCTATTACCCTCTGTTATTGAATAGGTCATATAGCTCAGATGTCAAATACCAGGCTCCCAAAACAGGTGGTCTTCTCCCATCTTGGTCAGAGCAGATGCACCAAAACTTGGCAGAAGAAGCACTTCAAGGTTGTGCTGAAAGCCAAGATGAAGAAATGCAACATTGATATCAATTCCTGGGAGACTGTTGCTTCAAATCAAACCAGGTGGCAGGAGAGACTGTGAGAATGATCCCAGGATTTTGAGACTCAACAATGTTTGGAGCTGGATCATGGACAATTTGGGCAGTACAGTGGTTAACACTACTGCCTCACAGCACTAGGGACTTAGGTTGGGTCACTATCTGTGCGGAGTTTGCACATTCTTTCTGTGTCTGCGTGAGTTTCCTCCCACAGTCCAAAGATGTGAGGGTTAGGTGGATTAGCCATGCTCAAATTGCCCCTTAGTGTCAGGGGGACTAGTTAGGGTAAATACATAGAGTTACAGGCACAGAGCCTGGGTGTAATTGTGGTTGGTGCAACTCAATGAACTAAATGGCCTCTTCTTCTGCACTGTAGGATTCTATGAATGGCAAAATGAAAAGGAAAGGTGACAGTGGTGGAGAGAACACAACCAGACACTCTACATGAGGATAAATGCCCTATGTGCTGTAAGGTTTGCTGTTTCTGAACCAGCCTCATCAGCCATCTTCGGATACTTAGAATACAGTCAATTCTCACTCACAAGGAATAGCTAATAGTTCACTTTTAATCCATAGTTTAAAGGGCTAGAAGGTTGTGTATATTGAAGGTTCATGGTGGGAGATATAGGAGGGATGTCTGAGGTAGATTCTTTACTCAGAGGGTGGTTGGGATGTGGAATTGACTGCCTGCTGTGATAGTGGAGTCAAACACTTTAGGAACTTTCATGCGGTTATTGGATAGGCACATGGAGCACACCAGAAATATAAGGAGTGGGATAGATTGATCTTGGGATTGAACATAGCTTGGCACAACATCGAGGGCCGAAGGACCTGTACTGTGCTGTACTGTTCTGTGTTCTAAATTGGCATAAATTGAAATCCTTTCACAATGCAACAGAAGCAAATCTGTAAATGCTTAAAAGCTTGTGTGCAAATCAGTTGAAAATTAAGATGTTAACCCATACATTTGTTATTTTGTGTTAATGGAAAATCTCTTTGTACCTAAGTAAAAGTTTTCTGCATAATTTTTAGACATGTTTAAGCAATTAACGTAACATATCTGTAACAATGTAATGCTTCCTGTGAGGATTCCATCCCATTCTCCCAGTTTCTCTGCCTCTGTCACATCTGTTCTGGTTCAAAGGACCACCTTTGAAAATGGCGCCTTTGACATCTCTGCCTTTTTTCCTTAATCAGGCTCTCCACCTTCCTGTGATTGACAGGGCGTGCAACTAGGTTTGGCCCATTTCCCATGTCTCTGCCCTCGCCTCTTCCCTCCCAGTACCATGATAGGGCCTCCCTGCCTTACCCTCACTTTCCACCCACCAGCCTCTGCATTCAAAGAATTATCCTCGGTTATTTCAGTCAATTCTAGCATGAGGCCACCATGAAATGCATCTTCCCCTCACTTTCCCTGTCAGTATTCTGCAAGGACCACTCCCTCCGTGCGCCCGAACAGGCGCCGGAGTGTGGTGACTAGTGGATTTTTGCAGTAACTTCATTGCAGTGTTAATGTAAGCCTACTTGTGACACTAATAAACTCTAAAAACTTTAAACATGTTACATCCCTCAACATTTGAGTTCAACAACTTTGGACTGTGATCTTCCTCCTCTATCTTTACCTTTTATTAAAATATCCCAAACATTTTTTTGTTTCTAGGCAAAAACCTGCCATCTCCACTGAACCATCAGTCACTTGTTCTCAAATTTTGCGACATCTTTGTTGCAATCTCTCCTAGCTGCCGCTAATCACTATTTCACCTATTCTACCTATTTCAACTATTCACCTATTTCACCTCCACTTATACAGTATATGATCCAACACATTTCTCCCTTTGTTTTAAGCTCTGAGTAAGAGCTGTACAGACTTTTCTCTCCCTACAGATTCCAGCATCCACAGTATTTTGCTTTTGTTACGATGTAATTATGTTTGTGTCATTGTGAAATGCGAACAGAGAGTCAAACAAAAAATCCTAGCTTTCAGAAAAATATTTTATTCCTGGGCTGTGAGTATCACGGCCAAGGCCAGCATTCGTTTCTTGCAAGACTTGTTTTTTAACTGTGCTCTGTTTTAATGCAATAAAATTGGGACAATCACAAAGAGCAGATGCTTTAAGGTATTTTTCTTTACTTGTTTTTTTTTGGAAAAGACCTTTTCCCTTCCTTTTTATTTTTTAGATCCTTTCATATCCAAGAATTTGAAATTGTCTAAGTGTTTTTCTGAAACCATTTTTTTCCTTTTCCAGTCATGTCTTTTACTTCTCTGACCATAACCTTCACAGGGAATTGGTCTATGGACAACTGGCTGCAGTTGCATTCCCTCATGGTCATTCTTCATGTGTGACTGTGAATATCGATTTGTGTCAGTCGGTTATGAATGCAGATGTATTGAATGCAGATGAAGATGATACTCTCATCGTAAGTCCATGCACTTGAGTCATGAATTTTCAACTTGGTCAAAGTGAGCTCCAACCTATCTCCCCTTCCCCAGTTTAGGGACGTGGGGGAATGATAGTGGCATTTTCCAGACACTCCATCTGAAATTAGTTGAATTACCGCTGAGAACAGGTCTCGTGTGAGCGCTCGAGAAAGCTGGTATTAAGGGAAACTTATTTGAGGCAGTGATATCAAGGAAGCTCACATATTTTCAACACATGATTTGAACAGGAGGGGAGTGCTTGGGGGACAAAGAGGGAATGTAAGGCAAAACACCTGGAAAACGTGCACAAGGAGGATCCAAGATGGTTTGTAGGATAATATCAGGATGTGGACTAAATTCTTTATGGGAAAAACACTGAGGGCAACTGAAATGAGTGCAGAAAGATTGTTCACGATGCAGCCAGTCCTCGGAACGAGGACAGATAGAAGACAAGACGGAAAAGACATTGGTCTGAAAGAAGCAGCTTCAAAAACACATAAAAAGCCATTGGATATCCAAAAGAATGGGCTTGCTCTTGACTGAGCACTAGCTGACATTCTATTCCTGATTTTCCTCTGCCCTGAGGAAGTACTTCATTTCTGCTTAGCAGAGTCTCTGGTGGTCTGAATTAAATCAGGAACTGACATATTGGAACTGCAGAGCGATCCTACAGCTTTTCTTCTTTGTTCAACCTAGCTAAATGTCTTCTTGATTAGAAAGCTGTGTTTTAAATGCCATATTTAATATTTCCTACTTTGTACAACTGTCAGAAGTAGTTTTATTTTGTTTTATTTTGTAATCATCAGTCCTCCTGGATGCTATCATTTATAATACTTAGAAGGAAAAGCAGAGAACAAGGCAAGGATTTTTGTGTAATGTGCTGCCCCATCTTCCCCTCAATGTTTTAAAAATCAAAATGCTTCGCACTATGTTGAGAGTTTGCTGCATTTTCTCCTTTATGGACAGCAATCATTTGATGCATGCATTACTTTTTTAACTTGCCACAATAATGCAGGTTGTGATTGGCCCGTGTACCTCATGAAGTGATTTTAATGGCAGCAGGTATTCACATAGACTGAAGGCACTGATATGGCAGTACTTCAGCATCAAGAAAACATGAGCAACTCCGGAACGATCAATAAAATGCTTACTTTTGTTGTGGTGATTTTTATAGCAGCAGTGATCTTGCGTAACGATCTTGTAAGATCCATCTCTTACTTTACAAATGCATGTGCTGGTGATGTCAGTGCTTCAGTGTTGCCAGGGCATTAGTTAACCCCTTTGTACGTTTGCCCAGGCAGTAATCATTCTTCATATTTTGAAGGCTGCAGATTGTGTGTTGTGAGCTTTCTTTTGCTGTTTGTTCTTAGATTCTGAATTTCCATTACAGATACTAAAATGGCTACCAACTTTTGTCACTGATCAATGATTATGCTTGATGAAGAAGAATCCTGCAGCATCTTTTAAAACCATTCATTGTGCGTAAAGATATACAAAAAAATGGAAATATTCAAATGCATAGAAAGTCATCTATGCATTTAAATAGGCACTATCTGAGAGAGCGGCAGGTAGCAGGTGTTCTGATGACTGGTCCCACCTAGAATTCTGAGCATTCTCCTCCTCTCACAGGTTTTCCTGTTTTCATGTGATTTCTGATATGATTTCTAACATTTTTAAAAATCTCATCATGTGGCTCCCTCAGCAACAGTAGCAACGACAACTTGTATTTTATGTAATGCCTTGAATATTGCTGCACAGCCTGAGGATCACGATTAAATGTGAACGAGAGCCACATGAAGAGATATTCGAGGAGACGATCCAAAGCTTTGTTGAAGAACTAGGTTTTAAGAAAGATCTTAAAGGAGGATGATACAGGGGTTGCTTTGGAAGGGAATTCCGGAACTTTGGGCCTTGGTAGCTGAAAGTACAGCCACCAGTAGTGCAGTGGCTATGCTCAAGAGGCCAGAATTGGAGGAGTGCTGATACCTGAGGGTTGTGGAATTGAGGAATCACAGATAGAGAGGGACGAGGTCATGGTGGCAGAGAGGGAGAGATGTGGTCACGGCAGCGGGGAGGGAGGGATACGGTTACGGATGCGGGGAGGGAGGGACACGGTTACGGCTGCAGGGAGGGAGAGGGGGACGTGCTCACGGCTGAGGGGGAGGAAGGGATGTGCTTGCTGTTGCATGGAGGGTGGGACAGGCTAGTAGCAATATGAAAGTGTGAATGAGGATTTTAAAATCAAGTTGGTAGTTTATACAGAGCCAATTGAGATCGGTGAGAATGGGTGATGGGTAATTGAGATCTGTTAGCACAGGCCGAAGAGTTTTACATAATCTTGAGTTTGTGGAGGTTAGAATTTAGGAAGCTGGTCATGTGTGCATTGGAATGGTAAAGACTAATGGTAACAAGAGTATTGATAAGGGTTACTGCAGCAGGTGAGTTGCGGCAGGGTGGAGCCAGTAGTGTCACAGAGGTGGAAATAGGAAATGCTGTGAACATGCGATCAGAAGCTCTTCCTGTGGGTCAGATTGACAGCAAGGTTGTGAACAGTTTGGTTCAGCCTCTGACATTTGTCAGGGAAGAGGATAGGATAGTGAGCAGGGAATGACATCTTTGGTACAGACCAAAGACAATGGCTTCTGTCTTCCTAATTCTTTAGGTGAAATTTCAAGCAGAGAGCGGGTTTGCACCGGAATAGAGAGGACCCTTACAATATTGACTAACACAATTATGAGAAAAGAGGTTGAGTGGTCAGTGAATTAATGGAAATAGGACTAAGGGAACATGAGGTGGTTCTCATATACAAGATGAGCTCCGAGGGCATGAATGGAGATGCGGATAAACTGGAGAAAGATACAGATTTAGGGCTGCAGGAGGGGAGTAGCTTGGAGAACATTTCAGTGAAGAGGGTGGTATAGTGGTAATGTCATTGCATTTGCAATCCAGAAGCCCAGGCTCCTCCTGTGGGGACACAGGTTCAAATCCCACCAAGACACCTGGTGGACTTTGAATTAGACCATAAGATGTTGGAGCAGAAGTAGGCCATTCGGCCCATCGAGTCTGTTCTGCCATTCAGTGACATCATGACTGCTCTGATATGATACTCCTCAACTCTGCTTCCCTGCTTTATCCTCATAACCCTTAATTTATTTACTGATTAAAAAGCTACCTCTGAGCCTTGAACGTATTTAATGACCTAGTCTCTACAGCCCTCTGCAGTAAAGAATTCCACAGATTTCACTACTGTCTGAGAAGAAATTCCTCCTTGTCTCTGTCTGAAGTTAAATTAATGTTACCATTACTGAGACTATCATCAATTGTCATAAAAATCCATGATTCACTAAAATCCTTTAGGAAAGGAAATTTGCCATCCGTACCTGGTTTGGTCTACATGTGATTCCAGACTCACAGCAATGTGGTTAATTCTTATCTGCACTCTGAAATGGCCTAACCAGCAACTTAACTCAAGGGCAGTTGGGGGATGGGCAATAAATGCTGGCCTTGCCAACAATGCCCACATTGCATGAAAGAATTTAAAAAAAAGGTCCAGTGGGCTATGAGAAATAAAGGAAATGATGTCTGGTGGTCTCACTCCTAAGAGACAAAGAATAATCTGTAATGAAAACAAAACAATGCTGGGAATACTCAACAAGTCAGGCAGCACTTCATCTGCCTGACTAGTTACCCCCTGAAACCCTACGCTGACCACCTCTATGAAGTCTCTGACATATCCTTGTGGCCTCCCATTCCCCCTTACCTGCTTCCCAGCAACTGCCTTCTCTGGATCGTAATGAACTTTCAATCAGGCTTATTTTTGGGGGAGGAGAGAACTGTGGAGTTAAAACACTATGGCATGCACCAGAACCCCCAAACGTTAGATTCCCCATGCCCCTGATGTATTCATTATAGATTGCTTACATTGTTAAGGTAAATTGGCAAAGGAAGTTTTTGGGCAGACGGTGGCAAATGATAATCACTAGCAATCCAGAAGCTCAGACTAAAGCTCTGAGGACATAGGTTCATATCTCAATAAATGCCCCTTTAAGGGGCTGGTTAATTTGATTAATTACCGAGAGACTGCTGGGGTATGGGGTAAATAGGTTGGAAGTAGAAAATGTCCTGTGTCATACTCCACCAAGAGGCTGGAAAGTGATTTAACATTAGCAGAGAATGGTTGCCTAAAGGTGAAGATTGGAAACCGAGAAAATTTATTTTTTAGACAGAAGATTGTGATCTGGTTTACTTCTGTGGAAAAAAAAATGTCTAAAGACAGGTATAAAGTGTCAGGATGTAGAACATAGAACACTACAGCACAAATAGGCCCTTCGGCCCACGAGTTGCGCCGATCACATCAACTCCTATCTATAACCCCCAATCCCATAAAACCCCATATACTCATCCAGAAGTCTTTTAAAAGACCCCAGCGAGTTCGCCTCCACCACCACTGACGGCAGTCGATTCCATTCACTCACCACCCTCTGAGTGAAAAACATCACTTCTGTACTTGCCTCCCCGCACCTTAAACCTGTGTCCTCTCGTAGCGACCATTTCAACCCGGGGAAATAGCCTTTGAGAATCCACCCTATCTATTCCTCTCAACATTTTATAAACCTCTATCAGGTCGCCTCTCAACCTACGTCTCTCCAGGGAAAAGAGACCCAGTTCCCTCAACCTAACTTCATAAGGCATGCCTCCCAGTCCAGGCGACATCCTTGTAAATCTCCTCTGTACCCTTTCAATGTGATTACTCAGTGTTACTATCCATAGCTGAACTTTATGTCCAGTGGAAAAATAGAATGGATATGCGAGCACGGGCCACACCTTTACCAAAGAGAAAACAAGTTATTGCCTTGGCATTGTTACTTCCTGACAAAAGCAAAATCAACAGCAAACTATTTTGTGATCTGGATGCCTGTCAGTTGGATGCTGATAAGGGTTTGGATATCTTTTTCATGGGTAAAATTTATGAGAAAAAAGATCTACTGAATGTGTTTTGAAGCATGATCAGACTTTAATAGATTTAGAAAGACGGTGATTATTCTATTGGCGAATATATATTATGAACTTTAATTGATTTTATCAAATATTGCCAAAACTAAATTTGGAAATTTCTTGTTCAGTGCTTGCTTTGAAATAAAACAGAAAATGCTGCAAAAGCCAAGCATAGAACATAGAACATTACAGTGCAGTACAGGCCCTTTGGCCTTCGATGTTGTGCTGACCTGTGAAACCAATCTAAAGCCCATCTAACCTACACTATTCCAATATCATCCATATGTTTATCCAATGCCATTTAAATACCCTTAATGTTGGCAAGCCCACTACTGTTGCAGGCAGGGCATTCCTTGCCTTTACTACTCTCTGAGTAAAGAACCTACCTCTGACATCAGTTCTATATTTATCACCCCTCAATTTAAAGCTATGTCCCCTCATGCTAGCCATCTCCATCCAAGAAAAAAGGCTCTCACTGTCCACCCTATCTAATCCATTGATCATCTTACATGCCTCTATTAAGTCACCTCTTAACCTTCTCTCCAACGAAAACAGCCTCAAGTCCTTCAGCCTTTCCTCATATCAGGCAACATCCTGGTAAATCTCCTCTGCACCCTTTCCAATGCTTCCACATCCTATAATGTGGTGACCAGAACTATACGCAATACTCCAAGTGCGGCTGCTCCAGAGTTTTGTACAACTGCAACATGACCTCATGGCTCCAAAACTCAATCCCTCTACCAATAAAGCTAACACAGCGTATGCCTTCTTAACAACCCTATCGACCTGGGTGCCAACTTTCAGGGATCTATGCACATGGACGCTGAGATCTCTCTGCTCAACCACACTACCAAGTAATTTACCATTGGCCTAGTACTCTGTATTCCTGTTACTCCTTCCAAAGTGAATCACTTCACACTTTTCCGCATTAAACTCCATTTCCACCTCTCAGCTCAGCTCTGCAGCTTATCTGTGTCCCTCTGTAACCTGCAACATCCTTCCGCACTGTCCACAACTCCACCGACTTTAGTGTCATCCGCAAATTTACTAACCCATCCTCCTACGTCCTCATCCAGGTCATTTATAAAAATGACAAACAGCAGTGGCCCCAAAACAGATCCTTGCAGTACACCACTAGTAACTGAACTCCAGGATGAATGTTTCCCATTAACCATCACCCTCTGTCTTCTTACAGCTAGCCAATTTCTGATCCAAACTGCTAAACCACCCTCAATCCCATGCCTCCATATCTTCTGCAATAGCTTACCGTTGGGAACCTTATCAAACGCTTTACTGAAATACGCTACATCAACAGTTTTACCCTCATCCACCTCTTTGGTCACCTTCTCAAAAAACTTAATAAGGTTTGTGAGGCACGACCTACCCTTCACAAAACCGTGTTGACTATCCCTAATCAAATTATTCCTTTCTAGATGTTTATAAGTCTTATCTCTTATAATCCTTTCCAAAACTTTTCCCACAACAGAAGTTACCAGGGTTGTCTCTACTCCCCCTCTTGAACAAGGGGACAACGTTTGCTATCCTCCAGTCTTCTGGCACTATTCCTGTAGACAACGATGACCTAAAGATCAAAGCTAAAGGCTCTGCAATCTCCTCCCTAGCCTCCCAGAGAATCCTAGGGTAAATCCCATCTGGTCCAGGGGACTTATCTATTTTCATACTTTCCAGAATTGCTAACACGTCCTTCTTATGAATCTCAATCCCATCTAGTCTAATAGCTTGTATGTCAGTATTTTCCTCGACAACATTGTCTTTTTCCTGTGTGAATACCGATGAAAAATATTCATTTAGCGCCTCTTCTATCTCTTCGGACTCCACGCACAACTTCCCACTACTGTCCTTGACTGACCCTAATCTTACCCTAGTCATTCTTTTATTCCTGACTTACCTATAGAAAGCTTTAGGGTTTTCCTTGATCCTACCTGCCAGAAACTGCTCATGTCCCCTCCTGGCTCCTCTTAGATCTCTCTTTAGGTGCTTTCTGGCTAACTCTCAAGCACCCTAACTGAGCTTTCATGTCTCATCTTGACATAAGTCTCCTTCTTCCTCTTCACAAGTTTTTCAACCTCTTTAGTAAACTACGGTTCCCTTGCTTGACCACTTCCTCCCTGCCTGTCAGGTACATACTTATCAAGGACATGCAGTAGCTGTTCCTTGAACAAACTCCACATTTCAATTGTACCCATCCTCTGCAGTTTCCTTCTACATCCTATGCATCCTAAATCTTGCCTAATCGCATCATAATTTCCTTTCCCCCAGCTATAACTCTTGCCCAACAGTATATACCTATCCCTTTCCGTCGCTAATGTAAACGTAACTGAGTTGTGGTCACTATCACCAAAGTGTTCACTTATTTCCAAATCTAACACCTGGTCTGGTTTATTACCCAGTACCAAATCCAACTTGGCCTCGCCTCTTGTTGGCCTACCAACATATATGTCAGGAAACCCTCCTGCACACATTGGACAAAAACTGACCCATCTAAAGTACTCAAACTGTGGTTTTTCCAATCAATATTTGTAAAGTTAAAGTCCCCCATGACAACTACCCTGTAACTTTCACTCCTATCCAAAATCATCTTTGCAATCCTTTCCTCTACATCTCTGGAACTTTTCGGAGGCCTATAGAAAACTCCCAATGAGGTGACCTCTCCTTTCCTGATTCTAACCTCAGCCTATATTACGTCAGTAGACGAGTCCTCATCAAATGTCCTTTCTGCAGATATGGCAGTCTCTGTGGAGAGAGAAACAGACTTAACACTTCGAGTCCGTAAGACTCTTCTTTAGGGCAGGGCTTTGAAATTGTTGGTGATGCTAAAGTGTCGCGTGTGGATAGACTCCTGGTCTTGGAGTTGGATTCTTAAAAAGAGACATGCTTTTGGATCAATGTCTGATGCTTTAAATATATTGCTGGGAAAGCTGTCACTTCTAGTAGCCTTTGTGTCACAATTGCGACAGTCGGTGGTGTCACAGAGGATGAAGGACTGTATGATCACCGCCTTTAAAAGTTGTTCAGATATGGGGTGTAGGCATCAGTGCAACAGAAAACTTGCTAACAAAGGAAATGAGAATGAATACGTTCTTGGCGAACCTTGCAGCTGACAGGATTGGAGTACTAATGGAGTACTATCAAGGGCAGGAGTCTTAGTAGTGTTGAAGAGCTGAAGGATCTTGGGGTCCAGGTCCACAGGACTCTTAAATCGGCCTCGCAGGTGGGGGATGTGGTCAAGAAGGCGTATGGTGTACTGGCCTTCATTAATCGAGGGATTGAGTTTAGGAGTCGGGAGGTAACGCTGCAACTTTATAAGACCCTTGTCAGTACTTGGAGTACTGTGCGCAGTTCTGGTTGCCTCACTATAGGAAGGATGTAGAAGCTATTGAGAGGGTACAGAGGAGATTTACAAGGATGTTGCCTGGATTGGGAGGCATGCCTTATGAAGATAGGTTGAGGGAGCTGGGACTCTTCTCCCTGGAGAGACGAAGGTTGAGAGGTGACCTGATAGAGGATTATAAAATGTTGAGAGGAATAGATAGGGTGGATTCTCAGAGGCTATTTCCCCGGGTTGAAATGGTCGCTACGAGAGGACACAGATTTAAGGTGCGGGGAGGCAAGTACAGAAGTGATGTTAGGGGTAAGTTTTTCACTCAGAGGGTGGTGAGTGAATGGAATCGGCTGCCGTCAGTGGTGATGGAGGCGAACTCGCTGGGGTCTTTTAAAAGACTTCTGGATGAGTATATGGGATTTAGTGGGATTGGGGGTTATAGATAGGTCTATGGATTGGTAGGTGTTGATGTGATCGGCGCAACTCGTGGGCCAAAGGGCCTGTTTGTGCTGTAGTGTTCTATGTTCTATGAATGAGTCCTGGGAACAGTTAACAGGCATTTCAGTTGGGATCTAAAATACGATAATGCGGCAAATTGTCCAAAGTGGAAGAACATAGTTTTTGAAAGCATGCATGAGTCAGAAAGCTTGGAAGTTGATAACCTTGGATCAGCTGGAAGGAATTGTACTGGTCACAGGCTTCTGCCAGTAATGACTAGTAGCCGTGGATTCATTTAATTGCACTGTGTTGGATAGTGGTTACATGACAGTCGCATGTGTAAT
Organism: Carcharhinus amblyrhynchos; assembly: GCF_965287045.1. Classification (NCBI taxonomy): domain Eukaryota; kingdom Metazoa; phylum Chordata; class Chondrichthyes; order Carcharhiniformes; family Carcharhinidae; genus Carcharhinus; species Carcharhinus amblyrhynchos. Next base: position 47,681,674 of record NC_137331.1, read on the forward strand.
TGATTGTTTCAAATGTTATTTAGGTTCAACCAATAGTAAGGATCATTCACTCAGTATTAAACATCAAAGTAAGATCAGGGAATATGAATATTTTGTTTGGTTTGGGTTCGGAGCTGACAATAACACTGAGGTCATTGAAAAGAATAGCATGGATAAGCCACTTTATTAGTACAGATGTGATATCCAACGAAAGATACCATTGCCACTGAGCAAGCCTTCCATGAAAAAGGCACAAATGAAACTGACATGGAACATGATAAAGCAATTATTGGAAAGTCAGTAGATTTGTAATTTACCCAAATCAGGGCACTGTTACATTTCTTTACCGAAACCTTGCATCAGGATGTCAAATAATAGCATTAGGTGACAGGAATTTCAGAGAAAAAAAATTGTCTTGAATTTACACCTCTTGTTCCAGATTAAACTATACTAAATTGGTATATTTATACTAAGGAATACAAGGATGATTGACATTGAGTACAGAAAGCACATTGAAGAGATTACTAAAGATTTTGATATATGCAAAAAGCATTGAAGTCCAATTGTAGGCCTGTTGTGGGAAGTGGATGTTGCTGACGAGGCCAGAATTTGTTGCTCATCCCTAATTGCTTTTAAACTGCTTACCAGGCTATTTCAGAGAGCAGGCAAGAGTAAACCACATTGCTGTGTGTTTGGAGTCACATAGACTCCAGACCAGATAAACACGGCAGATTTTCTTCTGTTACAAGATTGCATGTTGCCTCATGAAGGGGTCTAAAGCTTTGTGTGGTTGAATGATAACTGGTTATTGATAACAGACAACTAGATACATATATGTATACATAGGATTAGTCTATCTTCATGTTGACTTCTCCCAGCCTTGCTACTACTACTACATTCAACTACTCCCACATTCAACTACTCCCATGTGACTGTCTATCGTAATGGGGGCTAGTCCTATATTAGCTCGAAAAGTCCCAAACATCTTGATACTAAATGTTTCCTAAAGGACATCGTGAAACAAATGGGTTTTTACAAGAATTAATGATAGTTGCCATGGTCACCATTACTGAGACTAGATTTCAAATCCAAATTTATTAATTGAATTTTAATCCCACCAGCCATGATAGGTTTGAACCAATGTCCCCAAGAATTAGCCTGGACCTTTTGGATTACAAGTCTAGTGTCATTAGCACTACACCACCATCACCCTGCCTCCATATTGTAAGTTTCTCATTAACATAAGGGTTTATGAAATATTGGCTAAAGATAAAATGATTGTAAATAAAGTCAGAGTAAAATGGGTGGGGATGGGACTGGGAGCACCGACTAACTTGCAGACTGACAATGGGAGGGGTGTTTACCAGTGCTGAGTTTAGAGACATGTGAAAATATGAACATTATTATGAACACTGTAGTTTAAAGTCCTTTCAGAAATGGATTCTGAAAGAAATCACACAGTGATCAGTGAGATATTCCATACGTTCTTAGTCGATTTAGCAAACAGCAGGCTAACATTTGCACTGGTGTGGGCAGTCCATGCAAATAATTCACTTCAATTGATTTGGCATTGTAGTTTGTATCACTTGGTCTGTGGGGTGGGATCGCAAAATACCTTCTGTAATGTGTCCTGACCCTATAAGGGACGATAATAAGTTCCACTTTATCTGAGCATTTGGGTAGCCTACATCCAGGAAAAAGTTTCAAGAGAAAATTCAGTGACCTTTAAGGCATCACATAAGACTGTCCAAAATAAATTTTAATCCTAGGGATTTAGCGAACAATAAGAGGAGAGAGTCCGAAAGAGTGGAGAGGCTGGTAAGGTGATAGGCTGTGATGGAAAGACATGGTGGTCAAACTATTAAAATCCATTCATCTTAGTTAATCATTAGAAACTTCCAGAAATTGAGCAATTAGCAGGAGATGGTGAGGCATCCTGCACTTTACACTTATATGTTCAACAATTATGAGGAGTAGAATATGGTAGATAATGGGATGGATGACAGTAGACAAAGTGATACTGATGCACAGAACAGGGCTCTCATACCCAAATGACAACAGTCTAAAGTCAGTACCAGGGTGACGTATGTACCAGAAGGGGGCAGTGAATGGAACAATGTGACTATTGTACGAAGAGCAGAGAAAGCCACCAGCAAATTCAAACATTGTCTAAATGTCCAAGATGATGGCCAAAGAGATAATAAGTGAGGTGGAACAATGGAGAGCAAGAAAGTGCAGTGAACGTTCCTGTATTGGGTATGGGGATGACTCTGTCAATAGGAAGCGGTCATGGAGTGATGACATAACCTCTGACCATGGGAGGAAGAGATTCAGGAGCAATAATCTAGAAAGAGATAGAAGTACAAGTCAAGGCTTGTAGCTTGATTAGTCACATGAAAGAACAAGGACTACAGAACAGTCTAGGAAAACTACTAGAAATAAAAACCCTAATGACAGCGAAGCTTTGTTGGTTGCAAACAATTAATAGGTATTTTAATAAAAGGATAAACAAAAAGAATTGGATAGTTGAAAGGAATTTCGGACTGCTCTGAAGCGCCAGATAGGGGACAGTCAATCCTGACCTATATATGGAAAAAAGTATTCCTAGACAGGACATAGTAGGCCTCAGTGTTCTCAGGTTTTGAAGAGAGGATTGGCGATCATGATATTAGAGGGGCCTCCCCCATTGCAGTTAAAGTAATCTTAAGAATTTCCTTAGCTCTGTTGGCCATGTATTTGTGCGAATGTAGGTCAATCAATATAAGAGCTGCGTATTTGTAGCGTGAAAAATTTCAGAGAAGGGTTTTTGAAACTACCTAAATAAATGAGCGATGGCGAAAGGAAGCTAGTAATTAAACAAATGCATTTATGGATTAAATGAGGCATCAAGGGTATGGTATTTTTCAGTTATGTCTGCCTTGCTGGAAGTAGGCTGTATTTAATTGAAAGTAGATCCAGCATTGTTTTGCTGGTAATGATAAAGAATGACTCTTGGGAAACTTTGATGCACAGCGATAATTTTACATGGGGAGTTTCTGCAGAATTTGAGCAATTTGTTACATATATGATCTGTAACAGGAGAATTAAGATTGGAAGTCAGGCTTCAGGAAGCTCTAAATATAAAGGCCTAGATGTTAATCAGAAGTTGTTGGAAGTAACCTTGAATCAACAATCATGTCTAGAAAGTGCTACATGAATACTGATAAATCAGGCTAGTTTATCACAGAAAGATGATCTTGTATCCAAAGAAGTAACAGCAATTAAAAAGCTTAATTGGACAGTTCAACTGGCTGAGGTCAGACAAAGACTCAATGCCAGTTATGGCACATTGGAACTTAGTACTGTGAGCAAACACGCTACTCAACGATTGAGGAGGTTTTGAGGACAAATAAATCATTAAATAAACTAAATTTGGGGGAAATGTGTGATCCCGTTTATCTGCTTGGTTGACCCAAAGGATAGGAAACAAATCTTTTCTGGTGATGCTTCCCATGTGGATCTTTTGAATTGGTTCAAAATATTCTAGGTGAATAAAAATGGCAAGTGTTGTCCCTTGGCCTCGAAAGCCAAGAAAATAAAAAGGGTGATTAAAAGCACCCTAGCCACAGGAACACTGACTTTAGCAGAAATGATAGAAACGCAATCATAATCATCAAACATTTTGAGGGAAATCCTACTCGAGACATTCTGAAAAATGTTTGCTTGTTGAATACATGTCGATCAGCGTTCTGTACGGGATCATGAACATTCAAACAAAACTGAGAAAAGGCTAAGGATTCACATTGTCAATATAAAAGCAATGTTAAAGTGGAAAGAGACCTCGAAAATAATGAAGGTCAACACACAAGTCACCAATTATTGGACTGCTTTATAAAAGAAATGCTGGAGGTCCTTGAAGAGGGATATCTTTTGATGGATTCAAAGAAACTTGGAAAAACAATTTTTCTCTTTGATTTGTTTTGTAACCATTTGTGTTGTCTTTTTTTGGCTGAATAAAGGGAGGGTATCTGAAAGTGGTATAGAATATTAAGAAGCGTAGGTGAAAGGCATTGTTTAATTAAGTACCTGGAGCATTTATACAGAGAGACTGCTGGGATAATGTGGGGAGAACAGGTAGGAAGCAGACATACGTACTGCTGCATTATATACAAACAAATTTATTAGTAAGAAAGGTGCTATGTTTCATACTTCAGTTGGTTTGGGATTGAGTGCCTTCAGTGCGTCAGGCAAGTTAAAATTCAGCCCATTGTCTTTTATTTGTACCAAAAATGTATTTGCAAAGCAGGTTAAAATCTTCCCTGTCACATTTAACATTTAAAGTCAGTGGAACATCGTTATAAAAGTGACTCATAAAGGTTGCGGATGACAGATATTTTGATCGTGGAATGCAAACTGTAGACAGTGAAATAAAGCTGAGCCAAACCAACATTTTGTAAGGGTTTGAACACTAAACTATTTGAATTTCTTTTTAGGTTTTTATTTTTAGTGGAAAATGGAAACTTGGCACTGAGTCAACTTTTCCGTTTGCCATGAAGCTGAATGCACAGAGTGATGATTCGAATACTTTTGAGATTTGTCCTGAAATTCATTTGGCTTGGATTTGATGTAAAGCTGTTCACTCATGTGTAATACAAGTACACTTCTGATGTGTTTTATCTGCTTTATTTAATACAAATGCTGTTGAAAAATTAATTGGAGTGAAATTGCTCTATTCATGTACCTATCTTTTGTATTAATTAATAACTAGATCAGTGTTCAGCATTAATATTCCTCTTGAAAACATTTTGGACTATATTTTGTTGCTGCTTTGCCAACCAGAAATTGCATTTGCATCATAATTGGTGATTTATGTGTTATTGAGGCATGTGAACCATGCATCATGTTCCTTTTTTGTATTAAAAGAGCATATTATGCTTTTAGTAAGTTACTGGATTAGGAGCAAATCATACAATATCATCATGCAATTTTTTACTTCAGAGGTTACCTGGGACTCGGTCTGGCACCTAGAAGTTACATTAAAAATAGCGCTATGCCAAATTGAGGTAGAAAGATTTTATCATTATGATATGAAACTATGAAGCTGGGCTAGCGCTTAATATAAAAAAGGATAGCAAGAGTTTTTATAAATATATAAAAAGGAAGAGGCTGGCTAGGGTGAACGTTGGACCCTTGGAGGATGAGAAGGGGGACTTAGTGGGAGGGGATGGGGATATGGCTGAGGTCTTGAATAGCTTTTTTGTTTCGGTCTTCACAGAGGAGGACGTGAATAATTTGCCGGGTGTTAGAGATGGAAAGGTGGTAGGACTGGAGGGTCTCAATGACATTACTGTTACTAGAGAGGCGGTGCTCGACAGACTGGAGGGGCTGATTGTGGACAAGTCCCCAGGACCGGATGGAATGCATCCGAGGGTTCTGAAAGAAATGGCGGAGGTGATAGTGGATGCCTTGGTGGTTATTTTCCAGACGTCGCTGGATTCCGGGGAAGTGCCGGAAGATTGGAAAACGGCTAATGTTACGCCGTTGTTTAAGAAGGGTGCCAGGCAAAAGGCAGGGAATTATAGGCCGGTTAGTTTAACGTCTGTTGTAGGTAAAATGTTAGAATCCGTCATCAAGGAGGAAATAGCGAGGCATCTTGAGGGGAATTGCTTGATAGAGCAGACGCAGCACGGTTTTGTTAAAGGGAAGTCATGTCTGACAAATTTACTGGAGTTCTATAACGATGTGTCTAGGGCGGTGGATAGAGGCGAGCTGGTGGATGTGGTCTTTCTTGATTTTCAGAAGGCGTTTGACAAGGTACCTCACAAGAGGTTATTGCAGAAGGTCGAGGGACATGAAGTTGGGGGTAGGGTGTTAGCGTGGATAGAGGATTGGTTGTCAAATAGGAGGCAGAGAGTGGGGGTCAATGGGTGCTATTCGGATTGGCGGTTGGTGACTAGTGGAATGCCCCAGGGGTCGGTGCTGGGGCCTCAGCTATTTACCATTTATATAGATGATCTGGAGGAGGGAACAGAGTGTATGGTGTCGAAATTTGCTGATGACACCAAGATTGGTGGAACGGCAAATTGTGCGGAGGGAGTGGAGAGTCTGCAGAAGGATCTAGATAGGCTGGGCGAATGGGCCAGGAACTGGCAAATGGAATTTAATGTTGGCAAGTGCGAGATGGTCCACTTTGGTAGGAATAATGGTAGGAAGGATTATTACTTACGTGGCGAAAAACTGCAGCAGGCGACGGTGCAGAGGGACCTCGGGGTCCTTGTGCATGAGTCGCAAAAACCCAGCTTGCAGGTGCAGCAGGTGGTCAGGAAGGCGAATGGGATGCTGGCCTTCATAGCGAGGGGGATTGAATATAAAAGTAGGGAGGTCTTGCTGCGGCTGTATTGGGCATTGGTGAGGCCGCAGCTGGAGTACTGTGTGCAGTTTTGGGCGCCGTACTTACGCAGGGATATTTTGGCCTTGGAGGGAGTGCAGAGGAGGTTTACTAGGCTGATACCGGAGTTGAGGGGGTTGAGCTATGAGAAGAGGCTGAATAAACTAGGCTTGTACTCGTTAGAGTTTAGAAGAATGAGGGGAGATCTCATTGAGACGTATAAGATGATGAATGGGATGGATAGGATAGAGGTGGAGAGACTCTTCCCGCTCAGAAAGGACAGTAGGACTAGGGGGCACAGCCTCAAGATAAAGGGGGGGGCGGTTTAGAACAGAGTTGAGGAAGAACTTCTTCACTCAAAGGGTGGTGAATCTCTGGAATTCTCTGCCCGTTGAAGTGGTGGAGGCTACCTTGCTAAATATTTTTAAGACGCGGGTTGATGGGTTTTTGATAAGAGAGGGGATTAAGGGTTATGGGGAGAGGGCGGGAATGTGGAACTGAGCCATGACAGATCAGCCATGACCTTATTGAATGGCGGGGCAGGCTCGAAGGGCTAGATGGCCTACTCCTGCTCTTATTTCTTATGTTCTTATATAACAGTGTTGTAATTAACTTACTGAAACTGAGGGATGTGACCAAACTTTGAAGTTGTGATTGATTGAGCTCGAAGTGGATTTGTGTTTTGCGTATTTTATATTTTTTTCTTTTTGTTCTTTTGATTTCTGTGAACTGGGTTCTTCTAAGGAAGGCGGACACATCTATTTTACATAAGTGTTTTCAAGGAGATTAGCAGATGCAAAACTCACATTTGGACATGTTTATCTCTCCCTATTTGTGAATTTATATGATGCCTTTGCTGACATCAAGACACCCCAAAATGCTTTCCAGCCAACAAACTAATTTTGAAATATATTCGCTATTATTTTACAGGAATCAACTGAGCTTCACTTTACCACTCCCTCAATGATAGCCAACTTTACAACTTCCTCAATGACAAACCAAAGCTGGATTTATATTTAAGAATGGCTGCCTCAAGTACTGTTTCAATATTGGCTTTTATTTCTGCAACTGTAGAAAATGCCTTGTTTTATCTTGTTAGGGTCTGCTGAGAGAAGCTGCGTAGAAAAAGTTACATTAAAACTGCAAGCCACAGCTAGCTGGCAATGACTGGGACCTTCCCCAGTGACGGTGGAATGCTCATGCAACATTAGGTGGCTCAATTTGTTCTGGTTTCCTACAATATAGCTGCTTTGAATAGCAAGTTGTTAGGTTTTAGGCCGCCGACAGTGGCAACATTGTCATGGATTGAAAGCACCTGTTTGGCCGATACACACTGCTTTTGGCAGAATATGCACTCCTGTTTACATTCATAGATTTGAAGCAGAATTGCAGAGCAGCTGAATATGGGTGCGCTGTAACCTTCCTTTGTGAGGAATGGAGATGAGAGCTTACGCTCTTCCATTCAGCAGCAATAGAATGTTGATCAGTTAAAATCCATTTTCATTGGCAGCCATTGTTGTTAATTATATGTATTGCAAGGAAATTCTTTTACCCATATGACTTCCAATATTGCTATGCTGAAATTGATGAACATGATGTGGAGATGCTGGCTTTGGACTGGGGTAAACACAGTAAGAAGTCTCACAACACCAGATTAAAGTCAAACAGGTTTATTTGGTAGCACAAGATTTTGGAGTGTTGCTTCTTCTTCAGGTGAGCGAGGAATTGTGTTCACAAACAGGGCATATATAGACACAAATTCAATTTACAAGCTAATGTTTGGAATGCAAGTCTTAACAGGTAATCGAAGCTTGAAGGTGCAGACAATGTGAGTGGAGAGAAGGTTAAGCACAGGTTGAAGAGGTGTGTATCGTCTTCAGCCAGGACAGTTAGTACGATTTTGCAAGCCCAGACAAGTTGTGAGGGTTACAGGTAGTGTGACATGAACCCAAGATCCCGGTTGAGGCTCTTCTCATGTGTGCGGGACTTGGCTATCAGTTTCTGCTTGGTGATTCTGATTCTGCATTGTCATGTCATGAAGGCCACCATGGAGAACACTTACCTGAAGATCACGGTCATTCAGTCACGGGCAGTCAGCCTCTGATCTTCAGGAAAGCGTTCTCCATGGCAGCCTTCACGACACACAACAGTGCAGAATCGCTGAGCAGAAACTGATAGCTAAGTTCCTCATGCATGAGGATGGCCTCAACCGGAATCTTGGGTTCATGTCACACTATCTGTAACCCCCATGACTTGCCTGGGCTTGCAAAATCTCTCTAACTGTCCTAGCTGGAGACAATACACATTTCTTTAATCTGTGCTTAACCTTCTCTCCACTCACATTGTCTGTACCTTTAAGACTTGATTATCTGTAAACACTTGCATTCCAACCATTATCTTGTAAACTGAGTGTGTGTCTGTACATGCCCTGTTTGTGAATAGAACTCTCACTCACCTGAAGAAGCAGTGACACTCTGAAAGCTTATGCTACCAAATAAACCTGTTGGACTTTAACCTAGTGTTGTGAGACTTCTTACTGAAATTGCTGAAGACAGGGTTCTACAAAGCAAGTACACTAATTTATATTCCCATGATAACTGCTGTTACTACAGGGGAAGCTGGATAAATGTATGATGGGGAAAGAACAGGATACATTGATGGAGTGACGAGAAGTTAGTTGGGCAAGCATTGTATGGGGGCGTACAAACCTTTTGGGATGGATTCGGTGCTGTAAAATTCTACATACATTGTTTAAGATAAATGCAAAGTAACTTTTATTTTGTTCAGTGATTGGAGAATAATGATTTCAACAAACAATTTAGTCATTGCACTGCTGGTCTTTTTAAGTTAGCTGATAAGCATTCTGGCTGTGATTTAGAAAATATTACAGCTGGTCGTGGCTTGTTTATGTTACTGAACTATGATTGTGGGGGAACAAGCACATATTTGAGATTGTACTTCTGCCATTGAAGACAGCAATGTCACTTCATGTTATAGTCCTAGAGCCAAAATGTAGCTGCAATCGAATTTGTGGGGAGAAAAACCTAAGATTCTAATTTATCGTGCTGACTCTCCCCTGTTTCATCCATGTTGGTTTTGATTCTGAAGTGGTAATGGCAGTGAAACTGTCAGCACTTGCCATCGTTATTCCATTGAAACTCACTGTAACTTCTGGAGTCCACACATGCAGAACAATGCAGAAATCCAGAAGCTGGTGTTATGGATTGTATGCTTCTCCGGTGGGTGTGCTGTTGAGCTACCTTAAGAGCGTAGGCAAGTAAACAATCCTATGAATTGATGAGAACTTCATCTTCCACTTTTATTTTATTAGAAACGCCATTGAAAATGTTTTTGTTTTGAATGAAGGACAGCTGGGTATTTAATGGTGTACCGACTTCGTAATTATTGTTAAAAAGTCCTCATTCTCCCTAACTTTATATTTAAATAGCATCTACCTGACAATGTGGAGAATAGCTCAGGTCTGCCTGCCCACAAATAGCAGAACAAATCCAACTTGGCCAGTTCTTGCCCTATCAGTTAATTCATAATTATCAGCAAAGTGATGGACATTGCTATCAAGCGGCACTTATTCAGCAATAACCTGCTCACTGACACTCAGCTCGGGTTTTGCCAGGTGCATTCAGCTTTTGACCTCATTACAGCCTTGGTTCAAATATGAACAAAAGATCTGAACTCCAGAGGTGAGGTAAGAGTGACTGCCATTGACATCATGACAACATTTTGCCAAGTGTGACATCAAGCAACCAGAGCAAAACTGGAGCCGTTGGGAATTGGGAAAGATGCTTCTATTGGTGGAGTCATTCCTAGCACAAAGGAAGATGGTTGTGGTGATTGGAAGTCAGTCATCATCGTTCCAGGACTTCACTGCAGGAATTCCCCAGGATGGTGTCCTAGGCCCAACCATCTTCAGCTGCTTCATTAATTATCTTCCCACCATCACAAGGCCAGAAGTGGGAATACTCGCTGATGAATGCTCAGTGCCATTTACAACTCCTCATATACTGAAGCAATCCATGTCCTTATGCAACAAGACCTGGACAACATTCAGGCTTGGCTGAACAGGTGGCAAGTACCCTTCATACCAGGCAATGATCATCTCCAACAAAAAAATCTAACCATCATCCCTTGACGTTCAAAGGAATTACTATCACTGGTAATCACTAATGGAATCCTCCATTATTAACATCCTGGGGTTTCCATTGACCAGAAACTGAACTGGACTAAAAATACTGTGGCTACCAGAGCAGATCAGAGGCTAGGAATCCTGCAGTGAGTAATTTGCCTCCTGACTCCTCAGAGTCTGTTCACCATCTATTAGGGACAAATTGGGAGTATGTTTGAATAGTCTCCCCTTGCCTGAATAGGTGCAGCTCCAACAACATTCAAGAATCTTGGTACCATCCAGGAGAAAGTAGCTGTTTGATTGGCACCCCATCCACAAACACCCACTCTCTCCTCTACTGATGCACAGTGGCAGCAATCTACAAAGTGCATTTCAGCAACTCTCAGATGGCCTTTGTATAGCTTGTTCGTCTGTGCACCCCACTGTGAGGTTATCACTGTTCCTTCAGGGACAAAAAAGAAAAAGTTTCATGAATACTGGTAGGTAACTCCTTTTGTTGCGGGTCACAGACAGACACGGAACCCGCCATTTAAAAGGTCTTTGTCCTTTTTTTTTATAATTTTAGAAATAGCTATGGGATATCTATAACATACACATTCATACATTTATCGTAAAAATATCCAAGGTGAGGTCTTAGTCCACTCACAATTCCAGTCAATACATACTAACATTGGATCCTGTTTCATTTTTGTAGTTGGTAACTTATTAAATATTCCATGTTCGGTATGACTGTGTTTATTCCACAAAATGTAAACTTGTCTTCCTCTAAACTTTTGATAAATTTATCTGAGTAAAATGGATTGGGGTTTAATGGAAGTGTAAATTACGGTTGCATTTCTTTACTGTCACATTTTATTTACTTATAAGACTCCCATCCTGGCCATGTGTGGAGTTTTTCAACATCCGTGAAATTTCATTTCAAAATTGTGGCATATCTCAAAATAAAATGTCTTTGGTCTCTGATCGGCTTGAGTAAACTGTGGATCTCAGATGTACAACAGTCTGGCTCAGCTGATTTTTTTGGTTATGTTTCTGTATAAGTGAGGTTCCTTTCACTGTATGAGTGAGTATTATACACCCAAGATAAGTGTAAACTAAAAAGAATACGCAGAATCTCTCGGTTCTTAATTTAATCGCAATTTGCAAACAATTTCTGTGTGTTCTATTCACAGTCTCTTGTATGGTTTCAGTTAACACAGAGTGTTGTAAATTACAGGAGTGATTATGACCGTGTGTCTATATTTATATAAGCATGCAATCCTAATTGTATTGCTCCTACATCAGAATAATTCAGCAGCATGCTTAATGTATTGAAAAAGTATATATTTTTCTGATTGAAAGACATTGAACAGAATGAACACAATCTTTGAGTAGTTTGTAATGATTCCTTCCCTTATTTCTCCATGACCTTTAAGTAAGCAATTCAGGAGGAGGGAAGAAAATGTCTGAAGAAAAAGGCTGGCAGGCTGTACCAATCAAAATTGAAAGAATCGATGAAGAAGCTGAAACAAGCAACGCAGCTAATGTGCAGGACTTTGATATATATAGTGCCATGGAATGGAAAAATGGAGTGGGTACCTTACCTGGCAGTGACCTAAAGGTATGCATCATTAATTTGAGTTTTAAGTTTTCAAGTCTTTAATTTTTCCAATGCAAGTTTTTGGATGCAATAATTACAGCGACAGTAAACTTTCCCCTTCGAACAATCAGAAAAATGTACAGACTCAAGCTGTCTATGTAGCAAATTAAAGAATAGGATAAAAAAAACAAATAATCAATGAATATTATAGGCCAGGTTATTCAGCTAAAATCTATGATGTAGTATTTATTAAGGAAACAACGCCATTCAGAATTTACTGATACTGTTGGTTTGGCTGGTGTTTGGGAGTAGTGGCATCTGCTGCTTGGAGCTACTCCTATCAAGGGAACTGCTGTCATGGTACGTCACACTTGTCTGTCTTGTGCCATCCTCACATATCCACTATAGCTCATCTAACATCCGTCATCCAACAACACCTGGGCCCACCCTTTGTTCTGCTGCCCTCCACTTTGCCCTTTAGTTCTGATCAAATGGCTTGCTGAAATTTATTTTCTGGAAGTCATTTTTTAGAGTTCTGTCTGCTCCTGCAATTTCAATCACCTCAGCATTTGTCTTTTGTATATGGAATTTTCAGCACACTCCTCAGCATCCACGTTTCAAAGGCATCCATTTCTTTCCACACATCTTACTGCATCTTCTGAGGCACACAGGAAAGTAGATAGAATATAGCATCTTGTGAATTTTTTCCTCATTAAAAGTTTGAATTTTCTTGTTAACGCATCCTTCACCTTCAAAAAATTATTTCTGGCTATCATCATATCTACCATCTGCAGTTATGATTTGTCTTAAACTGACAAACTTATCGACCAGTTCCAGTGTTGTATCATCCACTTCAGTCGTCATTGCGGTTTCTTCTAATGTAGTCCTTTTAAGTACCATAGTTTCTGTCATTTTGATGTTCGTGCTCAATCCATATTCTAAACTTGTGGATTCTACTTGTTCTATGATATTTTGGAGGGCCTCTTTTGATTCTGTAAGTAATGCTGTGTTGACAGTGTACTGTAAATTTGCTACGTTCCTGCCTCCAATTTATACCCCACATACGCCTAATTCTCTGAAGATTTGTTCTGTGTACAGATTGAATAATTTTGTTAACAGTATGGCCTTTTCACACTCGTCACTTGAAATAATGGCAATAGCAGGGTGAGGTACACTGCCATCCCTTCACCTGTGTGCACTTACTAGAAAGTCAGCTTGGTAGATATAGTTACAGTTGAATTCCATTATTGTCTAAATGACTCAGAGCTATACACCAGCAACTTTTCTATGTTTATAACTGAAGGTGATAAGTAACTGCAAAATCTCATCAATATGGGTTAAACTTGAAGCTTTGTTTGTTTACAAGTCATTTTTTTGAGGTTGACTTTGAACTTGATGCTTTGCCCGAACAGTAAATGTGATGCCATTAAACTACCATTGAGCATATGATGTGTATGGCAATAATGGGGACTCGGTTCAAAAGTGTGGTATTCATTACTTTTGGAGATAAGGGTCAGAATTTTATGTTGCTCAGGCAGGTGTGAGTCCAACTTGGAAGAGCATAAAATTGTGTGACAGGATGTTGGGTGCATGTTCTGATACCATTGTGCCCTTGTGCGATATTTTGGTTGGTGGACATGAGTCAGAAGTACGTCTGTCGACAATCAGGAAGTCCATTTAAATGAATTAACCAGCGGTTGACAGGCCAATTTTTACACTTTCAACCTCGATCCAGGCAGGATGAAAGTCAGGGCTCTGATTAAATTAATAAATATGTCTGAGGACTAAGGCCTGTGTATGATTATGCTCCTTCGACACTTGTGGCATAGTTTTTCTACTGATCTTCATGTTTTAAAAATCAGCAGGTCCTCGATAGCTCAACAGTGGCTGTCCCCACTGAGGGAGCACATTGGAAATGCCACCTGTTGTTTGGGTGCATAACCTCCTCCTGCCCTCCCCCAGAGCTTTGAACCGTTTGTAGTGCATGTTTCATGCCGCATGGCCATTAATTGGCCAGCCAGCATAATATCATGCTAACAATGTAGTCTTGGGTGAGAGCGGATATCACATCCGCTCTCACCTGCACTGACTTTGGATGCTCCCCGCATATAAAATTAACACTGAGATGATCAGGAAAACATGGGGAAGAAAGAGGAGGGATGGCAGTATAGACTGGAGAGAAGATATCCTCGATGGGTCAAAGACTGAATCTTAAGAAACAACCGAGGTACCGTCACACTACTGGGTGTATTCCAGAGGCAACCAACTAGTGAGAAAGATGCAGTGGAACAAATCTTCAAGGAAATTACAGAGAAGCTCAAGAACCAAAGAATGGTTATAATGGAAGACTAATCATCCAAAGACAAACTGTGATAGTAATAATGTAAAAGACAATGAGGTGGTAGTGAGAAACCTTGTGAAGTGCATTCAGGAGAATCTTGTAAATCAGTATGTTTCTAACCCATCAAGAAAATTGACATTGCTGGATCTGGCAATTGAAGTGGGCCAAGTGGGCTCAATGCCAGCAGGGGAGCACTTAAGGGACAGCGATCATAGTATAGTAAGTTGTAGGTAGCTGCGGAAAAGGACATGGAGGTTTCCTGATCATTAAATAATTGATTGGAAAAAGACTAATTAGAATTAGGTGAGAATAAATCTTGCCCATTGGAATTCTTAAAAAAAGCAAAATAACATGAATACTGGAAATCTGAAATAAAAATAAAGTACAGAAATACCCCGGCCAGGCAGTGCTGTGGTGAGAGAAACAGATCAATGACCTTTCATGAGAAATGGGAGAAGTTAGCAACAGAGATTTTAAGCAACTGAGGGAAGGGGTGTTGGAAGAAGAACCAAACAGAAAGTTTGCAATAAATGGAAAGACAGAAAAGATTAAATGACAATAGAGATGGTGGTGCAGGGCTAAAGGGTTTGGTAATGGAACAAAACCAAAAGATATGCCCAGAAGAGATGTGATTGGCAGCATGATAAACAACTGCCATCTGTAAGCAAAATCAAAGGAGAAGCAAGAGTAAAACTTGCAAATAAAAAGGGAACAAAATAGAGCAGAAGTTATGGTCTGAAATGGCTTGGAGGAAACAGAATGGGCGAGAGCAGAAGTGAAGGAAATGGATTAGATGTTGACTACGGTGGAGCATGCACTTTGTTTAGAGAGAAAGGAATGGTTTGGAAGATTACGTGTTCAGAACAGATGTGACTGACCCAGAAAAATGAGGAGAAAGGAATAAAGTTCTTATGGGAAGCACTGTGAGAGGAATTGTAGGTAAGGTAGTCAGTGGGTTATAGCAGAAAATGCTGCAAATACCCAAGGTCAGACACAAACTGAAGAGCCAAACAAAAATATTTGGCCTACCTGTGGCATTTTCCGGAGGCAACTCATCATTGGCCGCCAGTGAGTTTTTCGGTCCCACCAATGTCAGTAGTGTTTTGCGTGGCTCGCTGTCCCATCGCAGGGGATATGCTGCAAGGGGTTGTATTTGGTGAGACAGAAGATCCTACCAGTGGGAGGAACCAGAAAATTCTACTCGATACTTCAGGTTGATGATGACCTATCAGCTGTTCTGATGTAACATTTTAAAACCTGCACTTCTGATATACCCCTTGGTCATATGCGGATTAATTAAAGAAATCCAGCAAAGGGTTGTTGAAGGCAAATTGTGTTAATTGAGTTTTTTGATCCCTGCCTTGATGTGGAGGATAAAGGTGTTTGCAAAAAAAGCCACATAATTGACTTGCCAGCGAGGCTGAATAATCTGTGGAATAAAAGGCACAATGACAGTTTGCTGAGTGACAGGAAACAGGATGGTAAATGGTTGCTTTTGACCTGGAGGAAAGTATACAGTGGAGTTCACAGAAGTTGGTATTACAACGTCTGCTTTTCTTCATTTATGTTAATGACCTGGACTTTGGGTGCACATTTGCAAAATAGGCAGATAATGTAAAACTTGGCTGGATGATGAACCATGAGGAGGATGGTGATGACAAAGACAGGCTGGAATAATGGGTGGAAATGTCGCAGACGAACTAATGCAGAGAAGTTTTCTTAGGAAGAATGTGGAGAGGCAATATTAAATAAAGGTTTCAGTTTAAAGGGGGTGCAGAAGCTGAGACCTAGGAGGAAGTGTGCATAGATATTGGTATCAGGGTGCGTTGAGAAAGTTGCTGCTAAATAGACTTTATAAATAGAGGCATGGTGTGCAAAATCAGGAAATTCTGGCAAACACGATTAACATCCTGATTCTGCCTCAACTGGAGCATTTGTCTAGCTCTGGATACTTTGCTTTTGGGAAGATATGAAGGCAATAGAAAAGGTGCACGATTGACATGAAAGAAAAAGCATTTTTATGCAGTGAGTACTTGGGATCTGGATAGTACTACCTGAGAATGTGGCTGAGACAGATTAAATTGTGGCTTGCAGAATGGAATTGGATAATTACCTGAAGAGAGAACATTTGTCAGGCTATGGGGAAAGGATGGGAAGTGGCATTAAATGAGTTGTTCTTGCAGAAGGCCAGCATAAATAAGATCGTTTTCTGTGTTTGTAACCATTTTATGATTCTATAGTTGTATTAGTTGCTGTGAGTTACGCAGAACTTCATTATGTAAACTGTAAATGTGGGTATATTCACGATTGGCCTGTTGGTCTTGTTTATAGTAGTACAGTTACAGATTTGTAGCTGAACCATGGAAACTGATCAGGTTAAGAAGCTAGTTATTAAATTGGGTTGTTTAGAATAACACTTCTATTACTTGATATCAACATTGGTTTGGAGTACAGAGCGAGGTAGTCACGAGAGGCAGACAGCTGATTGATGCAAGCACTCACCTGTTTTTGCTATGAGCTGAAGTCACCATGTTTGTCATGTAGATTCTGCCCCTAAACCCAAAACTAACTTGAATTATAAATCCCAAAAGTTGCCATGAGACTATACCCCTTTTGTTGAAAATATGAATTTTCAACCTTCAGCTGACTGGAAATTTTGCAGTTTGAACTGAGATGGAGCAAATTGCTTAAACGTGCAAGGCCACATTCTGAGGTGTAGGTGAGAAACAAAACACATCACCCTCAAGGGAAGTGTGAAGAGAGTGACATTTCCTGTAATCTAGACACTCAGTGAAACTCATAACTGTCTCAGGAAGGGACATTAAAAATGCAAAGTACTGGATATTGAAACAATGGCTGCCACAGACACATCCCCAAAACCTCTTGGAAATACGTAATGGATGAATTATTTCAAACCAAGACTGCCCAGTTGCTTCAAAGAGATTGCAAGTGACACAGTGTCAAGAAATTATTCAGCAGAGGAAATGGGCTGAAGATTGCTATTTCTCCCCCTCTTTCTTTTGGAACACAAGCAATTGAGAAGCGAACGGTACCAGAAATTTGTCAACAAACTGAGATCTTGTAATGACTGTAACAACTTCTACATCCAAGAAATGAGTAAAGCAAGTTGGCCGCAGCATTTTAAAGTCTGCGCCTTGAGGACAATCAAAGGACTTGATCAATTATTATTTTACCTTTCCTTTTTGGACTTTAACTCCCTTTATTTATGATTTGTTTGTGTGTGTGTGTGTGTGTATGCATACGTACATGTGTGTGTAACTGAGGAGGTTAAATGGAAGGGAGCCGGTTAATCCTTTCTCACCTGGTTACAAAGCACAGTGGCCCTTATTCTAAATTGACCTTATGTAGTAAATTTTTAGGGTTTTAATGATAATCTAGCAGCACAGATCACATGCCTATAATAGAATCTATCTGATTTTGTAGCCAATGCAATGGAAATCAGACGCTGTCTGGAGTAATAGCATGCAGGCCAACTCAGAGGAATACTGCTTTGACACAGTACTGAAGTTGGAAACTTGCAGGTGTGAATCAAGAGTTTTTGCTGATGAATGGGGAAAGCAGCATGGAGGGCAGCTCAACAGAGGACAGGTTGCATAACTTACTGAACTCGGCAGTTGGGTAGATGAGAGAACTTGGTGTGGTGGGGTGGACAAGAGAGGAATTGAGCATCATCAAGACCTGAAACATGTAGTCTAGAGTCATTAATTAGGTATGCAGGTATGAGGTTGGTTGTTGAGTCCTAAGGTTCCTTTTTCTCTAAATTGGGAGAGAGTTTAAACTAATACCAAGGAAATAAGAACTGTGTTCAATTAGCTTAACTAGTTAAACTACTTAGAGTCAGAGAGATATCCAGCACCAAAACAGGCCCTTTGGCCCAACTTGTCCATGCTGACCAGGTTTCCGAAACTTGTTCCGTTTGCAGTGGTTGGCCCATAAAATATAATTACAAGTTATTGTTGAGTGATATTTCTGAATGAGAACCCTAATTAATTAAATAAAATATAATACAGATTACCGGGCTGGTCATGTGTTACATCTGTAGCATGTGGGGCTGGTGGACACCAGTGTGATCCACAGGAGTCACATCTACAGTAACTGTCTCAAGAAACTTAGCTCAGAGTTAATGAGCTGGTGTCTGAACTTAAGACACTGCAATGCATCAGTGAGAGTGAGAATTACCTGGATACTTGCTGGAGAAAGTCACACTGCTTTGGTTGGGCAGGTCAGATTTAGTCTGTGATCAGAGACGGGATATAACTGAGTGAAGCAGGTATAGAATCCAGAAGGAAACAATGAAGGAATCTCAGCCCTCGCACTTGTCCAACAGCTTTGATGTTCCTGCAGCTCCTGTGGATGAGAACAGGGACTGCAGGGAAAATGAGCAATCTGACTATAGCAACATGATATAGGGCATTCAGGTTGATGGAGTACAAATTAATGTAGTTGCAGTAAGAGACAGGATAGGTAAGGGGATAGATATTGTTTTCGGCAGCATTGAGTAGGAGTCCAGGCTGTTTTTGCCTCTTCAGTACCATGGCTAAGGACATCAGGAGGGCTGCAGAATACTGCAGTAAATATGGATCGGTGTGTCCTTGTGCATGAGTCTCATAAAGTTAGCATGCAGGTACAACAAGTATTGAGGAAGGCAAATGGAATATTGACCTTTATTGCAGGGAGGATGAAGTTTAAATGTAAAGGAAGCCTCATTATAACTGTACAGGGTATTGGTGAGACCATACCTCAAATACTCAGACCTGTTTGGTCCCCGACCAAAGGAGGGATTCACTTGCATTGAAAGCAGTCATGAGAAATTTCACTAGGCTGATTCCTGGGATGGAAGTGTTGTCCTATGAGGTTGAGCAAGTTGGGCCTATATTCATTGAAGTTTAGAAGAATGAGAGGTGGTTTTATTGAAATACAAGATTCTGAGGGGGTGTGACAAAGCAGATGCTGAAAGGATAATTTCTTCATGGGGGAGCTTAGAAGTTGGGGGCACAGATCAAGTATAAAGGTCTCTAAATTAAGACAGAAATGTCAAGAACATAAGAACATAAGAAACAGGAGCAGGAGTAGGCCATCTAGTCCTTCAAGCCTGCCCTGCCATTCAATAAGATCATGGCTGAAGTGGATCAGTTCCACTTTCCCGCTCTCTCCCCATAACCCTTAATTCCCTTGTCTGTCAAAAACCTATCTACCCGTGACTTAAATATATTTAGCGAGGTAGCCTCCACCACTTCAACGGGCAGAGAATTCCAGAGATTCACCACCCTTTGAGTGAAGAAGTTCCACCTCAACTCCGATCTAAACTGCTCCCCCCTTATCTTGAGGCTGTGCCCTCTAGTTCTGCTATCCTTTCTAAGTGGGAAGAATCTCTCTACCCTATCCATCCCTTTCATTATCTTTGATCTTTGAGGAATTCCTTCTCAAAAGATTGTTAACCTCAACTCCAGCGAATATGGAGGCTGCGTCATTGAATATGCTGAAGATTGAGTTCCAGATTTTTGATCAACAGGAGAACCTAGAATGCTGGGTGGCAGGCAGGAAAGTGGGGTTGAGGGCAAATTCAGATCAGCCACGGTCTTATTGAATAGTGGAGTAGGCTGAGGGACCAAATGGCCTACACTTCCTCCATCTTGTGTTCTTGTGTATCATCTCAGTGATGAAAGTAAAAAATGACTCCTAATGCTTGCCATAGAAATGGGGCTGCTGACATGGTGGAATCTAGTAAAATAAAAAAACTTAATGACATTAAAAATTATGTCACTGTAACTTTTTTTGTCTCCTTCTCTGTTCATACTCGCCCATCCACCCCAACATTTTACTTTCGCTTTTCCCCTCGGAAAATGCAGGTATGATTCATGCTTGGGTTTCTACCAATTTCATCCCATGCTGAACATCAGTAGTCATAGCGAGTAGCTAATGATACCTTGCTTTTGGATTTCCTGTGTGCTCCATCTTTGCTTCTGCCTCCATCTCCTATCATGACTAAAATTGCAAATTTGGCATCTGTGGTTTTGTAGTTGTGAATTGACTTACTTTATGACATAAATAGCAAGGCTTTCCACTGGAGTTACACTGACTCCCTGTGATCATGCAGTAGCAATTTCTTTGGCAGTTCCATGACCAGCTATTGTAGTTCTCCAATGAAAGATTTACATTAACCAGTGTATTTCCTTTCATTTGCAACATGACATTGGTGAGCACCAGAATGTCTGCACTGTAGCATTCAGGGTTGTGATGCCAATGTACAAAGGATTTAACAATACAAGGGACTGTTTGTCTGGCAGTAAGCTGCATTGGTCAGTTCATTGCATGGGTTAAGTTTTTTTTAAAGCTTTTCTGAGTTGTTAATTTCAGGGCTATATGCATTTTTCACCCATTTCTGGGAAGCGTGCCTTAAATATGTGAAACTGCTGACTCTGGAAAATCAACTGGGGTCAGTAGAAGATCTTTGGAGTTGCAAAAACAAAGCCTGGATGCTGTGCATCTTAAACATACAGAATTATTTTCAAACATCTGAAACTGTGCTTCGTATTTCTGAATAGATCAGCTTTAATGCAGAAAGCTCCCTCTCCCAATCAGATTTCCCACAATAATTGGTGCATGTTGCGTGACCTTGTCCAGAAATGAGGCCTATGCATATAGCTCAGTGAACAGGATAGTTATAGCAGAGCAATTATCACAATTTCAGCAGGCATTGGCAGTGGTTTGAATTGTCTAATATAGACGGTTGGTGCAACAGTTTCTAATATCAGAGACCATAACTACATAATTCATGTCTTTTTATGATTCATGTGTCATGATATACTCGAGGAATCTACGCTGAGACCTTCTATGTTTTATTCGTAGTAGAGAAGAGAATGATTAAGTTTGCTGGTAAAACAAAATTAGAGGATATGACAAACCAAAGAAGAATGCAAGAGATAGTAATAGACCACAGGTTGGAAGAGTAGGCACATAATGACATTGTTCAATGCACAGAAATAAATAGTGCAAGGAAAGATATTCTATATTATAAAATCCTAACAGTGAGTACATCTGTATGTTGGTTTTCTAAAGAAGAAGTGGTGGCAGAAAAGGCAAATAAGATTTGAGGTGTTATGTAGAGGTGTTATGTATAGGTGTTCTAAGTATAAAGTTTATTTATTAGTCACAAGTAGGCTTACATTCACACAGCATTGAAGTTACTGTGAAAGTCACCTAGTTGCCACACTCAGTGCCTGTTCAGGTACACTGAGCATGGTCAATGCATGTCTTTTGGACTGTGGAAGGAAACCCACACAGGCATAGGGAGAACATACAGGCTCCGCACAGACAATGACCCAAACTAGGAATCAACCCAGGTCTCTGGCGCTATGAGGCAGCAATGCTAGCCACTGTGCCACTGCCATCCCCAGCAATGTAGTTATGTTAGATCTATTTGGTTCAGCTATTGGAATGCTGAGTTTTGGGACAACATTCTAGGAAAGACATTTGACCTATGGGAAGGTACGGTGAAGATTCATCAGAATAAGATTGTAAGTTTATAGCTACAAAGAAAATCTGAACATGGATGAACAGTGAGAAAGAGCCAGTTGGATTATATAAGGAGTGAGACAGGGGGCTGAGTGGTCAAGGAGAACCAGGTAGGCAGTATAAGGAACAAAGCTGAGGGGCAGAATGGCCAGAGAGAGCCAAGGGGACAGTATAAGGAACAGAGCTGAGGGACAGAGTGGTCAGAGGGAGCCAAGTGGACAGTATAAGGAACAAACCTGCGGGGCAGGGTGGTCAGAGAGAGCCAGGTGTTAAGCTTCTCAGCTGCAGTCCAGTAATAAAAGATGATGCAAGTCCAGCTTTTTCACAACTCTTTTTGTTCTTTTTATCACTCCACAAACACACCTAACATGCAGTGCCACCTGTAACATTTTAATATATCCCAGTGAGGGCTGTTAAACAATTCACATACAAATTAGGTCTGAAGTGAAAGGTTGCAGTTAACCCGTTTGTAAAACCAGGTGGACAGTTTAAGGAACAAAGCTGAGGAGCAGAGTGGTCAGAGAGAGTCAGGTGGACAGTATAAGGGGTAAAGCTGAGGGACAGATTGGTTGAAGAGAACAGTCTGTACATCAGTGAAACAAGTGGGGAAGAAGTGAGCTATGAGGAGAGGCTGAATAAACTAGGCTTGTACTCGTTAGAGTTTAGAAGAATGAGGGGAGATCTCATTGAGACGTATAAGATGATGAATGGGATGGATAGGATAGAGGTGGAAAGACTCTTCCCGCTCAAAAAAGACAGTAGGACTAGGGGGCACAGCCTCAAGATAAAGGGGGGGCAGTTCAGAACGGAGTTGAGGAGGAACTTCTTCACTCAAAGGGTGGTGAATCTCTGGAATTCTCTGCCCGTTGAAGTGGTGGAGGCTGCCTCGCTAAATATTTTTAAGAAGCGGGTTGATGGGTTTTTGATAAGAGAGGGGATTAAGGGTTATGGGGAGAGGGCGGGAAAGTGGAACTGAGCCACGACAGATCAGCCATGATCTTATTGAATGGCGGGGCAGGCTCGAAGGGCCAGATGGCCTACTCCTGCTCCTATTTCTTATGTTCTTATGTTCTTATGTTCTTAAGAAGGATTGCACAGAGATCACAGCACAAGGAGTCACATGGGAGTAAGTCTACGGATAGAAATTTAATTTAGCCGACTCAATATATCAGTAAGATAGATCAATTAATGATACTAAGAACTAAAAGACCAAATTTAATGAAGTGCATAAACTTTAACATATTCTAAATAGTGTTTCTTGGATAATTTATCATATAATAATGATCAGTGTTAAATTACTTAATCCGATCTAGGACGAAAAAGTTAAAATTAAGTAAAGGGTGAGAATAGCAATTAGGGATCCTAATTTTACAGCACATTAAAATGTGAGCTTTGCTAACTATATGAGTTAATTAAAACATTTTAGTTAACTTACCTATAAAATAAAGTGACTATAGAGGATAAGGGAACGAGCTGTTAGTGAGTGTTCAAGTTGAGCTTATTTCTTTGTCAGCTGTAGCAGCTCAGGTTCTGGGTTTTGGAGTTAGAGCAGCAGCTGGAGTCACTCTAGTACATTTGCGAGGCTGAGAGCTACCTGAACAGCACATTTCTAAAGATAATCACTCCATAGCTCAAAGGGATTAAAGCAGAGAACAAATTGTACGATCGCAATTGGTCAAGGAGACTAGGCAGATGGTGCAGAAATGCCTTACATATCAGTCTCTACACCATGGTATTTGATTCCGATGCTGGTAAGGGTGATGTTTCCTCTGGGGACTGCAGCTAGATCCAAGTCCATTGTTTAGGTGGGGTTGGGGAAGTGGGGCAGGGTGGAGCCTGGAGACAAGAAGGCAATCGGGAAGCAATAGTGATAGGGCTGACCATAATTAGGGGAAAAGGCAGGCGTTTATGTGACTATAGCCATGAACATAGAACATAGAACATAGAACATTACAGCGCGGAACAGGCCCTTCGGCCCACAATGTTGCGCCGACCAGTCTTATTTTTTTAAAAAAAGACATTGACCCACTAATCTAAACCAATCCCTTTTCATCCATAAACCTATCCACCAATCTCTTAAACGCCCCCAAACTAGGCGCATTTACAACTGCAGCAGGCAGGGCATTCCAGTCCCTCACCACCCTCTGGGTAAAGAACCTGCCCCTGACATCCGTCCTATAACTACCCCCCCTTAATTTAAAGCCATGCCCCCTCGTGCTAGCTTTCTCCATCCGAGGAAACAGGCTATCACCATCCACCCTATGAGTCTAGGATGCTATATTGCCTCCCTGGTGCCAGGATCAAAGATGTCACTGAGCCAAGGCAGGGCTTTCTGCAGAGGGATGGTGAACTTCCAGAAATTATGGTCCAAATTAGTACCAGGATATAGGTAGAAAGGGGGATAAAACTTTGCAGGCAGATTTGAGAAAGCTAGGAAGGAGACTCACAAGCAGGATCTCAAAGTTAGTGACCCGTGATTATTCCTGGTGCCGCCTGCTGACCAGTGAGCCATGAAATAGAGATTAGAGCAGATGCATGCGTGGCTGGAGAGATGCTGGAGGAGGGAGGACTTCAGATTCCTACAAAATTGGACCACTTCTGGGGGAAGTGGAACCTATACAGAGAGACAGGTTGTACCTAATGAGAACCTGGCTCAATGTCTTCAGAAGGTGATTTGCTGATATTGTTGGAGAAGATTTGCACCTGCTGTTGGGGAAGATTTCAGCTTACCTGGCAGGGGAATGGAAACTTCTATCAAGTATGAAAGGAGAAACAAGGTGCTTGGAATATTGGGAGGGATGGATCGTGTAAGAAATTGTAAACTATGAGATGAAGTTAACCTGGGAGGCAAGGTAGCAAGGCCTAGATTAGGTTTAACTTGCATTGTTAAATAAACTTGGTGAGCTGCAGTGATAATTGTGGTGATAATGTCATTTGACAAATAATCCTGAGGCCTTGGCTAGTCCCCTGGGACATTGGTTCAAATCCTGTCTCAGCAGCTGGGAGCATTTAATTTAAATTACTCTTTAAAAAAAATCAATATCTGGAATTCTTATTCAGTAATGATGCTGTAAAGCTACAATGACTATTGTAAAAGTCCATCTGATTCAGTAATACCCTTTAGGGAAGGAAATCTGCCATCCTCATCTCAGATGGCCTACGTGTGATTCCAGATTGCCTCAGCATTTATGTTAATCTTTAAATGTCCTCTGAAATGGCCTAGCAAGATATTCCATTGTACCAAACAGCTATAACAAAATCTAGAAGAAATATAACCACCTGGCATTGACTAAAGCAGCAGAAGTGAAGGGCTGAAAATTAAATATCCATGAAGCACTGTTGGTAAGCAGCAACAGAATTATATTCAGCAACAATCTGCAACCTCATGACATGGCATATCCCGCGCTGCACCATTACCCATCAAGTTATGGCATCAACCCTGGTTCGGTGAAGAGTCCAGGAGGGCACGGCTGCAGTAGTATCAGGCATACCTAGCATTGTACTGTTAGCCTAATGAAGACACAACACGAGACTAATTTCATGCCAAACAGTGGACGCAGCAGGCGATTGGCAGAGCTAAATGATCTCACAACCAACAGATTAAATCAAAGTTCTGCAACTCCTCAGATATTAAAGTATCTATTTGCAGCAACATTTGGACAACATTCAGGCTTGGACTAAAAGGTAAAAGGAGAACAGGGGCTAATTGTGGACATAAACAAGTTTTACTTAAGAAGATAGAGTATTTTGCACTTGTCCTTACAAGGAAGAAGATGCTGCTAGAATCATCGTGGAAGAGGAGGTCATAGAAACATAGGTGCAGGAGTAGACCAGTTGGCCTTTTGAACTTGCACCACCACCGTGATTGATCATGCACTTTAAGTATCCCACTCCATATCTTGGACCCCCTAAGCTGTAAAGCCCACATCAAGTTCCCCCTTGAATGTATTTAACAAACTGACCCCAACAACTTTCTGTGGTAGAGAACTCCACAGGTTCACACTCTTGAGTGAAGAAGTTCGTCCTCATCTCAGTCCTGAATGGCTTACTCCTTACTCTTAGACTGTGACCCCTAGCTCTGGACTTCCCATCATTGGGAACATTCTTCCACATCTAGCCTGTCCAGTCCCATCAGGATTTTATATGTTTCTATAACGTCCCCTCTCATTCTTCTAAATTCCAGTGAGTACAAGCACAGTCGATTCAGTCTCTCTTCATATGTCAGTCCTATCATTCCAGGAAACAGTTTGATGAACCTTCACTGGACTCCCTCAATAGCAAGAATGTCCTTCCTCAGACTGAGACCAAAACTGCACACAATACTCAAGGTGTGGCCTCAGCAAGGCCCTGTATAATTGCAGCAAGACAGCCGTACTCCTATACTCAAATCTTCTTGCTATGAAGGCCAGCTTGCCATTAGCTTTCCTCACTGCCTGCTGTATCTGCATGCTAACCTTCAGTGACTGTTCCACCATGACACCCAGATCACGTTGCACTTCCCCTTTTCCCTAAACCGCAGCCATTCAGGTAATAATTTTCCTTCCTGTTTTGGCCATCAATGTGGATCACCTCACATTTATCCACATTATATTGCATTTGCCAAGTATTTGTCCAGTCAGTTAGCCTGTCCACGTCACCCTGTAGCCTCTTAGCATCCTCCTCATAGCATACACTACCACCCAGCTTAGTGTCATCTGCAAATTTGGAGATACTGCATTCAATTCCTTCAATTCATTAATGTATATTGTGATCAGCTGGGGTCTCAGCACTGAACCCTGCGGTGTCCCATGAGTTATGACCTGTCACTCTGAAAGGACCCTTTTATTCCCTCACTCTGTTTCCTGTCAGCCAATCAGTTCTCTATCCACATTAATATATTTCCCCCAGTATCACGAGCGGCACGGTAGCACAGCGGTTAGCACTGCTGCTTCACAGCTCCAGGGTCCTGGGTTCGATTCCCGGCTCGGGTCACTGTCTGTGTGGAGTTAGCACATTCTCCTCGTGTTTGTGTGGGTTTCCTCCGGGTAGTCTGGTTTCCTCCCACAGCCTAAAGATGTGCGGGTTAGGTTGATTGGCCATGCTAAGAAATTGCCCCTTACTGTTCAAGGATGCGTAGGTCAGAGGGATTAGTGGGTATAATATATGGGGGTAGGACCTGGGAGCGATTGTGTTCGCTGCAGACTGGATGGGTCAAAGGACCTCTTTCTGCACTGTAGGGTTCTATGTTCTATGTTTGTTCTTTAATCTCTTGTGTGGGACCTAGTCAAAAGCCTTTTGAAAGTGCAGATACACAACATCCACTGGTTCACCCCTGTCCACTCTAATAGTCACATGTTCAAAAAATTCCAGGAGATTTGTCAAGCACCATTTCCCTTTAATGAATCTATGCTGACTTGGACTGATCTTTTCACTGCGGTCCAAATGCTCAGTTATTATGTCCTGTGCTGTTGTTCGTCCATCATCGTTGATGAGGACCTCGATACCATTAGTCATTTTGAGACTGGATGTGGTGTGTCTGAAGATGACTGATCAGGCCAATTCGGGCACAGAATGTCCTGGCACATACTGGGCAGACTTGTGTAGGCACTGTAGTTGTTGCGCTGGTGGCTCATGCTTAAGTTGTGCTTCAGCATTGCACCTTGCTTCGTAAGCTTGACAGCCCTTGTGGATGAGACAGCGCCAAGTAGGGCGGTTTTGTGCCAACGTCTCCCAGGTGGTCATGTCTATGTCATGTGATTTCAGGGAGGCCTTGAGTGTGTCTTTGTAATGTTTCTTCTGCCCTCCATGTGAGCGTCTTCCAGCAGAGAGTTCCCCAAAAAGGAGCTGCTTGGATATGCGCTCGTCTGACATACAGATGACATGACCTGCCCACCGGGTCTGCGCTCTCATCAGCAGTGTGTGGACTGATGGTAGACTTGTTCTAGAGAGAACTTCAGTGTCTGGTACTTTGTCTTGCCCCCTGATGTGTCATATTCTGCGAAGACAAGTCATGTGGAAATGATTGAGCTGTTCTGTATGCCTTCGATACACAGTCCACGTTTCACAGGCATACAGGAGGGTAGTGAGCACCACAACGCTGTAGACCTTCAGTTTTGTCACTGGGCTGAATCCTTGACATTCCCATACAGTGGAGCGCTGTCTACCAAAAGCAGAACTTGCCTTTGTTGTTCTGCAGTTAACTTCTGTATCAATAGTCACTGCTTGGGAGAGGGTGCTGTCAAGATAAGTGAACTAGTCCACTGCCTGTAGTTTCTGTCCTTTGATTGTGATTATGGGTTCTGTGTACGGTGCATGAGGAGCAGTCTGGTGCATGACTTCGGTCTTTTTAATGTTGATGGTGAATCCAAAGTTGTCTTAGTCCATACTGACTTGCATCTTTGGCTCTGAGCCAGTATACAGGGCGCAGTCATCGGCAAAGAGGAAGTCTTTCAGAATAGTCTCCTTCACATTACTAATAACTTGAAGTCTCCTCAGGTTGAAGAGCTTCCCATCCACTCTGTACTTGAGGCTGATTCCAGCAACACTGTCTTGGAAGGCATCGATCAGCATGGCAGTAAACTTCATGCTGAACAGTGTGGGTGTGAGCCCACAGCCCTGTTTGACTCCATTTGTGACTGGGAATGCCTCAGAGGATCTTCCGCCATTCAGTCCTCTGGTCAACATGCCATCATGGAACTGGCGTACCATCTGATTGAATTTGAGGGGGGAGGGGGGGGCGCTGAACTTTGACATGATCCTCCACAGGCCTTGTCGGCTAACAGTGTTGAAGGCTTTTGTGAGGTCAACAAAGGCTATGTAGAGCTCGTGCTTCTGCTCCTGACACTTCTCCTGAAGTTGCTGCACAGCAAAAAACATGTCATTAGTCCTGTGACCTTTGCAGAAGCCACACTGACTCTGGAAGCAGGCCCAGCTCCATTTGAGTGACCAGATGACTTAGCAGGACTCTTGTGAGGGTTTTTCCTGTGATGGAGAGCAGCGAGATTCCTTGGTGGTTGTCGCATACTTGCCAATTGCCCTTTCTCTTGTAGAGGTGTACGATGGAAACATCTTTAAGTTCTTGAGGAATGGATCCTTGCTTCCAAAAGGACTAGAACATCTCGGTAAACTTCTCGCTAAGTACAGGACCAGCAGCTTTGTGGATCCCTGCAGGTATGGCATCTGCTTCTGGAGCTTTGCCACTGGATAGCTGGCTGACAGCTTTCGTGACTTTGGCTACTACCAGTGGGTCATCCATGGCACTGTTGATATCAACCTGGGGATCCCTGTCTATTGCCTCATTGTTAATAGATGGCCGGTTGAGGATGGCTTCAAAGTGTTCAGCCCTTCTCTGCAGGATCTAAGCCCTCTTTGTAATGAGAGCTGTACCATCCGTACTCAGGAGGGGGAACTCCCGAGAGATTGAGGTCCGTAGAGAGTGTTGAGGGCTTCATAGAACCGTTTCAAGTTGTTTCTGTCAGCATATCCCTATATTTCACCTGCCTTGGCACTCAACCAGCCATCCTGCATTTTATGCAGTTTATTCTGGACTGTCCTGCGAGCACTGGTAAAAGCATTTTTCTTGGCAGCTGAAGATGGGACATTCTGACAGGCCCTACGAAGACAGTGCTTTTCAACAAGTAGAGCCTCTATCTCCTCATCATTCTCATCAAACCAGTCATGCTGCTTGTGGGTAGAGGGCCCGAGCATCTTCAGTGCAGATGAATGGACAGCATCCCTGAAGCATTCCCAGTCATCCTCAGCGCTGCCTGTGAGGTGTAGGTCAGCAAGCTTGATTTCTAAGTCTTCAGCCAGTGTTGAAGCTGTGCCGGGGTTCTTTAGCTTGGCCACATTGATTCTTTTCATAACTTTGCTTCCTTGTGGTCGCCTCTTGGGTCTGATGCGGAGCCTCATTTTGGAGACAATGAGTCTGTGATCTGTCCAGCAGTCAGCATCATACATGGCCTTGGTTACTCTGACATCCTGCCTATCTTTTCTCCTGACTATGACATAGTCGATGAGATGCCAATACTTATTGTGGGGGTTGCATCCAAGAGGTCTTGTTACAGGTAAGCAGACGGAAGGTTGTGATGAGGAGGTTATGTGCTGCACAGGTCTTCATTAAGAGTAGGCCATTACTGTTACACTTGCTCACTCCATGCCTCCCAATTAGTCCCTCCAGGTTGCAGAGTCACACCCTACTCTTGCATTGAAATCGCAAAGCAAGATCGGCTTGTTGGTACTGCTCACTGCTGATAGTGGGGCATCCAGTTCTTTGTAGAACTTGTCTTTCATCTCGTCTGGGTTGTTCATTGTGGGAGCATAGGCGCTGATCAGGGTGGCTTGACTTCTGTTGTGTAGCAGAAGCTGTAATGTTATAAGCGGTCGTTCGCACCCTTGGGTAGACTAACAAGTTTCCGAACAAGGTGACTCCTGACGGCAAATCCAACTCCAGCATCACGACACTCATTGCTGCCACGACCGCTCCAGAAAAAAGTGTATCCACCTCCAGTTTCAGTCAACTGACCTACGTTGGCAAGACGAGTTTCACTCAGGACTGCAATGTCAATGTTGTTTCTTGCAAGCTCTCTGGCAACTAAGGCTGTTCTTCTCTCTGGTCTGTCTGCTGTAGGGTTGTCCAAAAGCATGCGCATGTTCCAAGTGCCAATGGTGAGTGGTGTCACTTTGTGTTTTATTTTGTTTGTTCGACTGCAAGATGGGATCCCCGCCAGCCGCGATAATTGCCAGGGTGTGGTGAAGCAGGCAATGTTTAGGGCACCTTTTCTAGCCCCTTCCTCATTCTACAGAGATGAGCAGTGCATTCCTGAAGAGGACTGCTCAGTCGCCCAGGTAGATGCTGAGTTCCACTACTGCTTCGGTCAGTGGAAAACAACCATGTGCAGGTCCGTGACTACAGCTCCAAGTATATCCGCACCTGCTGCTTCATCGCTCCCCATCGCCACAGGACGGTGATGATGATGATGATCGTGTCGAGACTAATGCTTGATTTGGATTAAGGTGAGGGAAAGTTGCGAAGCGTCAGCCTCACTCTCTTCCCAATTCCCATCTGGATTCAGTGGCAAGACGAGTCAAGACAGCTGGAGGTGGGACTAGGTGCAATGGATGACCAGGGCGTCTTCTGTATTTGTCCTGCTCTTCACATTCCACGATGCCTTCTGAGACTGCCTTCTTGACTGTTGGACCTTCCATTGGTCTCGTCTGCTCAATCTGCTGGAGTCTGTCTTCACATGCTGGGATGCACACCTCCCTATCTCACCGAGGATTGCAACCTGTTGGCTACCCTCACCTGGTTTAGCTAGCTTGTCGAAGCCGTTGCCCGGGGTGTGACCACTGTCGCGTGCAAACAGCTACAGGGAGCCACAGGTGAGAGCTGAGTGCCAGATGAGGACAAAGGGTGGACAAACTGCCCTGAAAAGGACGCAACATGTTCCCCCACCAGAGGTACTAGCCGTCTCTGACACCCCATACATCCTGAATTATTGATTGTAGCATTTTCCCCACCACTGATGTCAGGCTAACCAGTCTATAATTCCCCATTTTCTCTTTCTCTCCTTTTTCAAAAAGTGGGGTTACATTAGTTACTCTCCAATCCATTGGAACTCTTCCACACTCTATAGAATGCTTGAAAATGATCCCCAATGCATCCACTATTTCTAGGGCCACTTCCTTAAGTACACTGGGGTGTAGAGCATCAGTCCCTGGATTGGATTTTAAACCCAACAATTTCCCTAATACAATTTCTTGACTAATTAGAATTTCCTTCAGTTCCTCATTCTGTCCTCCTAGTATTTCTGGAAGGTTATTTGTGTCCTCCTTAGTGAAGACTAATCCAAAGTATTTGTTCAGCTGGTCTGCAATCTCTTTATTGCCCATTTTGAATTCACCTGATTCTAACTGTAAGGAATCTACATTTGTCTTCACCAGTCTTTTTCTCTTCATATATCTATAGAAGCTTTTGCAGTAGTATTTATGTTTTCTGCAAGCTTACTCTCATATTCTATTTTCCCCTTCTGAATTAAACCTTTGTCCTCCTCTGCTGAATTTCAAATTTCTCCCAGTCCTCAAGTTTGCTGCTTTTTTGGGCCAATTTCTATGCCTCCTCTTTGGCTTTCTCACTATCCCCAATTTCCCTGGTTGAGCCAACTTCCTCGTTTTACTCTTAAGTTAGACAGGGATGTAAAGTTGCCGAAGTTCATCCATGTGTTCTGTAAATATCTGCCATTGCCTATCTACTATCAACTCCTTAAATATCCTTTGCCACATTATCCTAGCCAATGTACGTCTTATACCATCAATTAAGAGACTGATGAGGCTAAAAATCGATAGAGGAGTTTATAGGAAGGCTGACTATACTTGTAAAGTTGATCAGTCACCCTAGGATACTGATGGAAGAAATTGTGGAAGCAGTGATGATAAAAGTTCCACTTCTCCTTTGATGTGGGGACTGTGTCAGAAGGTAACGGAATTGTTACACCATTTGACTAAACAGGGGATTCAGTAACTTCAGGTCACTCAATCTAAATTTGGTAGGAAAGCTTTCAGAAACTATAATCTGGGACAAAATTAACAGTTCCTTTGACAAATGTGAATTAATTAAGAAAAACCAGCATGAATTTGTTAAAGGAAATTGCGTATAACTAACATGCTTGGATCTTTTGATGAGGTAACAAAAGAACTTTAATGAAGCGAATGTAGTTGACGTTATTCTGGGTCTGATTATACTTTCTGCTGACTTCACCAGAGGTGAAGTTTTGCAATGTATCGTGTAATTCAGACAATCTGTTTGTTCTGTGAAAGCTACCAACTCAAACATGTGTATTGGTTCTCCAGCTGCTGTCAGCTTCTGAAATCAAATCCCTTATGTGTGACTGGTACCTTAATGTTTATCGACGAAGTAAACATGAGGAGAAGAAAAGAATAACCAATGTGGTGTTAATGGACTTCCAAAAGATGCTTGATAAAGTGCCACATGATAGGCTTGTCAGCAAAGTCGAAGCTCATGAAATAAAAAGCACAGTGGAAGCAAGGATACACAGTTGGCTGAGTGATAACCAGAGTAACAAACAGTTATTTTTCAAACTGGAGGAACCTATGTACTGGAGTGCTCCAGTCCCGAGGTCGATGTTAGGACCAGTGCTTTCCTTGATTAATATTAGTAACCTAAACGCACGTGTACAGGCTAAAATTTCAAAATTTGCAGTTGACTCAAACCTTTCAAGTATTCCAAACCACAATGAGAAGGGAGTATTGTGAACTGTGATGAGGATAATACAAGGCTTCAGGAGGGCATGGACTGGCTGGTACAATATGTGGCCAAGTGGTAGATTAAATTTAATGCAGGGACGTATGAAATAATACATTTTGGTAGGAAGAATGAAGAGAGGCAATATAAGATAAAGGGTGTAATTCTGAATTGGTTGGAGGAACAGAGAGATCTGATGTTACATGTGCACAAATCATTGAAGGTTGAAACAGTGGTTCAAAAGAATCCAGAGATTTATAAGCAGAGGCATGGAATGCAAAAGCTAAGGACTTGTGCTGAATCTTTAGAATATATTGTTTTCATCTCAACTGGAGTATTGAATACAAGTCTGGGCAATGCATTTCAGCAAGGATGTAAAGGCTTTAGAGAGAATGTAGAAAAGATTCATGAGACCAGGAATGAAAGATTTCAGTTACATGGATAGATTGAAAAAGCTGAGATTTGAGAAAGGGATTCAAAATCATGAGAGATCTAGACAGACTAAATAGAGAGGAACTGTTCTCACAAGTGCAATAATTCAGAACCAGAGAGCACTGATTCAAGATGATTGGCGAAAGAATCAATGGTGACATGAGGAAAAACTTTCATACGCAATAACTGATTAGGCTCTGGAATGCAGTGCTGAAAGTGCAGTGGAGGCAGATTCAACTGTACCTTTCAAAAATAAATTGGATAAGCACCTGAAGAGAAAATATTTGTAGGGCTCTGGGGAGAGTGGGACTTGTTTTTGCGTAGAGTCAGGATGGATATTGTGGACCGAATTGCCTCCTATGCTACAATCACTTTATGATTCATTCTGTGGTTCTAAGAATTAATCTTATTTCTATCAAATAGAGAATTTTAATATGGTGTCTGATAAAGGTTCATGAGGTTTTAAGAGAGTGAACTGTCTGACAGATCACAGCAGTAGCTGAAACATTGCATGAGCAGTATCCGGAAAATTGTAGGTGAAAGTTGTTTTTGTTGCATAAAGTGTAATTGGAATATGGAATGCTAGGCCACAAATGGCTGTATTGGGGCAGAGACTATAGCATTGTTTAAAAGGGAAATGGTTAAGTGCTTGAAAATAACAGTAAAAGAAATGAGGAAAGGACAGGGAAAATGTATTTGCAGTGGATGAATCCAGTTGATGAGCCAGAACAGGCTGAATTAGCTTCTTTTAAACCACAATTTACATATGGAGTTAGCTTGGCTCAGTTGACAATGGTCTTATGTTGATGGTGCATTCAAGCTCCACTTTAGAATTTGTGCTGATAATTAAGGCAATACTGACAGTAGTGCTGTCTTTTAGAAGAGATCCAGTCTGCATTTTTCGGTAAGCATTAAAGATCCAATGCACTTTTCAAAGAGGAGAAAGGAGTTACCTCAAAACTATGACAAGCATTCTTCCCACAGCCAATGTCACCAAAAAAACCTAAGATTAGTAGGTTATTTATTTCACCGCCGTCTGTAATGTCTTATTTTATGCAATATGGTAGCTACAACATGACTTTACTTTGGAGTAGGTTGTGTGAAGCATTCCGAACCATTTCTCAAATGTGTTAAAGCATTCCATAAATACAAATCTTTCTTTCATAAGGGTCTAACTCATAAAGAT
This sequence comes from Carcharhinus amblyrhynchos, assembly GCF_965287045.1. NCBI lineage: Eukaryota > Metazoa > Chordata > Chondrichthyes > Carcharhiniformes > Carcharhinidae > Carcharhinus > Carcharhinus amblyrhynchos. Next base: position 47,716,477 of record NC_137331.1, read on the forward strand.
GTCCAAATCAATTTGTGCTACACTTTTCCACTTTAGTCTTCAAATAATGTTTATTGCCATATTTATGCTGAAGAAGCCAACAAAAAATAAATATTCAACCTGTTTATATCCCATTGCAGCCTCCACATAATCGCCTTGTAACTTGTTTTCCTACCCAACTGTTTCTTCAGCAATCTTGAATGTGTTACGTTGTTCCTGTCAGTTAAGTCATTGACATAGATTGTCAATAGCTCAGGTCCAAGCAACTTAATTCGCCACTCAATTGTCAAACTGTTTCTGTAAAACAGAAGGTGCCACAGTGATTGGCACTGCTGCCTCACACCTCCAGAAACCTGGGCTCAATTCTGGTCTCAGGTAACTGTCCGTATATGGAATTTGCACATTCTCCCTGTATCTGTATGGATTTCCTCCACGTGCTCTGGTGCAGGCTTGATGGGCTGAATGGCCTCTTTCTGCACTGTAGGGATTCTATAATCTAACAACACCTTCTTTGGGAAGTAGAGATGGGCAGTAATTGGATCCGACCAGTATCATCCACCCTTTCCCTCAAGCAACATGTGATGGGATTTCTGATATGTCTCATGAAAGTTGATGAATCTTCTTGTTTCTGTTTGCTTCGTAGGGAGAGTTTTTATTAAGAAAATGATGATTGGTGGTGGAGTTTATTCAGCTAACTGAGCACTGTCTTTGGATTTGCAGTTTAGTATATTGTTAGACTGAAAGCATGGTGATCTAGTCTGTATAACATAGTTAGTGTTCTCAAAGGCATTGTACAGATTATTTAATGAAGCCCCAAGCTGGATAACATCACTGACTTTAGAAAAATGGTTCAGTTACTTCATAAATTATTTTTGCTTCCTCAGACTTGTTTTATTTTTTCAGAAAAATTCTGTCATGGAAATGACAGATTTGAAGAAGTATTTGTTCCTGCCCCTTTCCCTGCAATTGTCTCTTTTTCTGAACGTTGTGATTCATGCTTGGGTACAGTCACAAATGACCTTGAGCTCTTTGGCAGGGAGAAGAAAGAAGCGGCAGATTATTGAAGTTCAGAGGATCTGGGAGTCCTGGTACCTGAATCTCACAATGTTATTATGCAGATACAGCAAGTGATTAGGAAGGCAGATGAAATGCTGGTGTTTATTGCAAGGAGAATGGAATATAAAAGTAGAAATGTTCTGCTATAGTTATACAGGTGTTGGTGAGATCACATTTACAGTACTGTGTATGGTTTTGGCCTCCTTATTTAAGAAGCAGTTGAGAGAAGGTTCACTCAACTGACTCCTGGAATAAAGGACTGTCGTCTAAGGAAAGTTAGGGCAGGTTGGGCTTGTATCCATTGGAGAAGAATGAGAGGTGATCTTTTTGAAACATGCAAGATTCTGAGGGGACTTGGCAGGGTGAATTCTGAAAGGATGTTTTCCCCTTGTGGGACAGATCAGAATGATGAGACACAATTTAAAAATAAGGGGTTTCCCATTTAAGATGGAGATGAGGAGACATATGAGGGCTGAGAGTTTAAGAGTCTATTTAACTTCCTTTTGCAGAGAGTGGTGGAGACCAGGCAATTGAATATTCTAACACTGAATTGCTTAGCTCGAAGGGCTGAGTGGCCTACTCCTGCCACTAATTATCAATTAAGAGCAGGAGTAGGCCACTTGATGGCACAGTGGTTAGCACTGTTGCCTCACAGTGCCAGGGACGCGGGTTTGATTCCTGGTCTGGGTCACTATCTGTGTGGAGTTTGCACTTTCTCCCCTTGTCTGCAAGGATTTCCTCCGGGTGCTCCAGTTTCCTCCCGCAATCCAAAAATGTGTGGATTAGGTTAATTAGCCATGTTAAATTGACCCTAGTATCGGGGATTGGTAGGGTAAATATGTGGGGTTATGGGGATAGGGTCTAGGTGGGATTGTGGTCGGTGCAGACTAGATGGACTGAATGGGCTCCTTCTGCATTGTAGAGCTGCAACTGTTCATTCTTAATTGGAATTATAAAGAATGCAGCGTAGAAACAGGCCATTCAGCCCAACTGATTTAAACTTGGTGTTTATCCACACTGCCACTGTAATATCCTCTCCCAATCCAGCATCTCTGTCTCTTTGTTCCATTCTCCCCAATGTATGTATCAAGCTTTCCTTAAATACATCAATGTTATCTGTGAGTTCCTCATTCTCATCACTCTCTGGGCTGTATTTTATGTGCCCCCGATGTGTGTACTTTTGGCAGGCGAGTGCACGTAAGGTAGGGCACCTGCTCATTATGCCACCTTTCCACCTACCTCAAGCTTGCCCCCATAATATGTGGCGTGAATTGTGCCAAAATTGACAGCCTACCCGCCATATTCAAATAGACAAGATCAATTTGACTTGTTATAAAACTAATTAACTCTGACAATACAATGCCCGCACTATCAATTGTTTGGAAAGGAATTAAGGGATGGGGTGGGGCAGGTTCTAACTTTGGGGACTGGCATTTCTGGTCCCTACCCTGCCTGGGACCTTCTTTTGGGACCTCATTCTGTTCCACTTCTTGGTTTGGGACCTTCTTCTTGATTTGGGAATTCCCCTTCTCAATTCCAGTGTTCTGCTCCCTGGAGTATCTTCTCTGGAATGACGCTCTTCTTCAGGACACCTGACCTCCAGTTTAATGTCATATTTTTCTGCGCATGTGCAAGGCTGGTTCCTGGTTCACATCTAAATCCCACTTTTCCCTGATTGACAGTCACCTTCTTGCTCACCAAGGATATATCCACCTCTGCCTTAAAAGTATTCAAAAACTCTGTTTCGACTGCCTTTTCAGGAAGAGAGTTCCAAAGATTCTTGACCCTCTGAGTGAAAGAATTTCACCTTGTCTCTGTTTTAAATAAGTGACCACTTAATTTTAAATAGTGACCCCTAGTTCTAGATTCTCCCACAAGAGGAAACATCCTCTCCACATCCAGCCTGTCAAGACCCCTCACAGGTCACTTCTTTACTCTTCTAAACTCCAACCGATTCAAGTCTAACCTGCTAATCTTTCTTCATAAAACAACCCACTCATTCCAGGTATTAGTTTCCAAACTGCTTCCAATGCATTTACATCCTTCCTTAAATAAATTGACCAATACCGTACACAGTACAATGGTCTCACTAGTGCCCTGTACAACTGAAGCATAATCTCCCTACTTTTGTATTCAGTGACCTGCACAATAAATGATAACATTCTATTAGCTTTCCTAATTACTTGCTGTATCTACATAATAGCCTTTTGTGATTCATGCACTAGGCCACCCAGATCCCTTTGCATCTCAAACTCTCAAACATTTAGATAATACATTTCTTAAATTTTTCTTACCAGTCTGCAATGTTTCCGTCAATGACTCCCCTGTGATTATGCTAACTTTTGTTTTCAGCATTCTTTGTACTCAGAATAGAAAATGAGTGAATTAGAAATGAACAGTGGAAAAGCTTTGTATAAGTTTTGAGGTGTACTGTAATAAATTATTTGCTGAAATACTGCCATCAAATTGATTAAACCTTGCAAAGCATTCCATACTGTAGATGTTATTTTGTATAATCACTTAGCTGCTGTGATTGCACAGAATGCATTATTCATTTGTTTTATTGGAAGCTATTCCTGGATTTGGTAAGCTGCAGTCACTTGTAATTTCCTGTTGTACTAATTCAGTTGGCCTGCTTTTCTTAAAAAAACATAAAATGTTGTGAATGTGCTGCATCAATAGAAGCTGACATATTAAATAGTCAATAGCTGCATTTGCTAATGATTTGGTTATAATAAAACTAGCAGTTTGAAGCTGCAAAAATGCACAATAGATCAGCTTTTTCATTTCTAAAATGCATCAATTATTTGAATACAATACAAAGCTTAGGATTGTGATTTCTGGCTTAACTGTCCCCTTGACCACCTGGAACGACCTGGGCAACAGAAATACATTAGTAACCAAATTTAAAATTTCACTTGAAATTTGTACGCCAATTTTAAATGCACAATTACCCACAAAATAATTTCCTTTTTGAGAAAATCATTCTCGTGGCTTCTATGGGCAGCAGCATGAAGCAGCAGGTGGTGCTTGCAACAGAAATAAGATAGAACAAAGCAACTTGCATCAGTACAGCATCTTATGTCCTCAGTACATGTGAAAAAAGTGAATAAAACAAAACAAATCTAACCGTGCAGATTCTACTGTCAGAAACAGAATGAAAAGAAATGAATTGTATTTATATAGCACCTTCCGTGACCTCAAGAAGTCCCAATGTGTTTTACAGCTAATTAAGTACATTTGAAGTGTTGTCATAATTACTGCAGATATAATAATTTTGAAAATGCAGCAGCACACAGCAAAGCCCCACAAACAGCAAAGAGATAACCACATAATTTGTTTACTGATCTTGATTGAGAGATAAATAGTGGTCTGAACACCAGGGAAAAGGCCTCTGCTCTTTGTTTGAATTTGAAACTGTACATCTTTGGCACCTTCTGATATGTTTCATGGAGCACTGAGCTTTATTTTCTTTGAGCAAAGTATGCGGCACCTCTACTATGCATGCAGATTTTGATTCTCCTTGACATGGACAAGATTCCCTATTTAAACAGTTTGACGTAAAAATTCAGCCATTTTGCACCCCCAAAAATGATCATGCATGAATTTCTAGGCCATTCTGTGTTATGAAATAACAGGCTGAAATTTATAAGAAATGCTCTATTATGTCTTTGTATATAAATTATGAGTTTGTATTAAATACAGAGATTCAAGGTTATTGTAACATACAGACCTTTTGTGTTGTATTTGCTGATAATATGGGATACACTAGGACTCAATTTGTGGGTCCTGTGTTTCATTACATTGGATTTTTATAAATATGTGGGAAAAACCATGAAGAAAAACTTTTTGAGCAATAATATCATCAACACAAAGTTAGAACATGTATAGACAGATAATTGTCAAAAATTACCAATTTAGCGATAACTATTTAAGAGTGACATTTTACCACTGTAAATCCCATGTAAGAAACCTAAATGCAATATGTTGCAAAGACATATCTTTATATACCAATACATTGCATTGTTTGCCTCTTTATCTTTGTTATCGCCATCTTTCCAGTTATTTTCCTCCCTTCTGCCATTTATTTCTTTTTTCAGTTTGCTAGTCACTTACTTCCTTGTCTAATTTGGTTTTAGATCTGTCAGAATTACGTCCCTTTGCTTCAAGCTCTTTATTATTTGTTTTTTTCCCTCTGATACATGCTTCTTTATCTGCCACGTGAACCAACTTGTATAGAGCTGAATGTGGCATTTCCCTGTGTGATAACATAAAGTGAATCTTTATTACGGTAGTTCCTATGTTTTAATGAAAATAACACGCAGAGAGGTTGCAGGCTGAGAAACGAGAAAGCAGTATTTCTTACATAATGACTTCCACAGTGGTTGTATCTTTACTCTTGCAAATTGCTCTGAAATATCAGTATTTGAATGCAATATAGCACTTCAAAGCCTGACTTCAATTTTGTTCTTGGGCGAGTAAATAATTTTCTTTTGAAGATATTCTCAATGTCTAATTATTACCATGGATGTATACAGCAACTAAAGTGAAATTGTGGTTCTGCCTTTAATGAAAATAATACGTCCAATCTGATAAGCTTATTGGTACATTTGGTTGCATCTATAAATTGCATGAAATTGCTCATGAACTGTGAGTATGTTATTTGTGGTGTTATAAATCATTGTCATTTGAAGAATTGATTTTCTTTGACCATTTCTGATACTAATCATTTTGTTGATGGGATCTTGTTGCAAAATGTTCTTTGTGCAGTTTTTCTCCATTCAGAGTGGAATGTCAAATGCAATTAATTTTTCGTTACCCATTTCTCATCCCTTTTGTTCTGGATATATCACTGGGATTGGGAAAAGCAGCAATCTCTCACCACGTATCAACTTGGCAAGTTGGAGTTGGGATTTCCCTTTGGCTGAATTCTCCAGTTGGGCAATGTGTGCATGTGGTTATGCAAGCTCAAGCCATTGAGTGGTGACTTTGTTCATTTCAAACGAACAATGACTGAAATGGGCCTCATGGAATATGCAGGGACGTCACAAACTAGGACAAAATGCATTGGAAAAGAATGTCTGAATCCTGAAGTGTGAACTCAACCAGGCCAGAAAAGTTGGTAGTGAACAGACTCCAGCAGGCCCAATGCCATTTCTCACTCTAATGAGCATTGATTGACAGAAGGCGGGGCTTCCACGCAATTGATCGGCCTGCAGCTTTCTGGTCGTTCCAGGAACAGCACTACAGTGGCCAGAGGAGGCACTGCAGCTAGCTAACTGGAACTAAATGCAGGAACTGGAGGAAGGGCAAGTTGCCAGGGACAGCGGGAGGTGGGGGATGGATTGTGGGGGAGATTGGGAGGCTTGGGTCAATCACGGTCTCAGAGGAGAGGGGGTGTACTGGAGGTTAGTGAACCCTAAGGGAAGGGTGCTGCCAGTCAGAAGGGGGATTCTCATGGCAACGCCCACCCACTGAGATCAAATTTTGTTCAATTTTAGGTTCCCCCCGATCTATCATCCACCTGTCAGCCTTAGTGACCACTTAAGGGCTTTCCTTCTGAGACCCTGCCCAGCCAAGTGTAAAATTGCAATCAGATTGGGGCGAGTTGGAATTGTCAAGAGAAACCTGTCTGTGCAATTTTAAGCTCTGTCCCCACCCGGTCCCCCTCCCCCCCCATCCCCCAACCTCCCTTGTCCATCTCTGCACCAACTGAGGCGGTGGGGGGGGGTGGAATATAAATTTCCTCCAGGTTCCTTGCAGCAATACCACAGAAATTAATCTTCCATTTTAGGAGACTCATGGACAACTTGGAGAGCTGGCAGCTGAAGTCTGAGTATGCAGGTGAGACCTTGATTTCACATCTCCTCTGAAGCACTGCACCTCTGTCAAGATAGCAGTCCTTTGCTCGTGCTCTGAAGTGTTGACATAGTTTGTGTTCGTGCCGCATGTCCACATGGTATTTAAATCTACATTCCAGCATCAGTTTGGTTTACTTGCATTAGGGAGATGAGGTGATTTTTTTTTTAGACGTGCAGAAGGATCCAGTTTTTTGGTGGCAGCAGAGGATAAGAACATCTTAAATAATATAAAATCAAGATTCATAAATTGTATGAGCATGTTCATAATATGTCTCCTAGCCCTGATCATATTTACTCTTTTCTTGAAATCTGATGGTTTCTATCTGCCCCAAGAACTTATGAAAGTTAAAGATCTGGTTTTAACAAACAATTGACGAACATAAAGCTAAACTTTATTTATTAGTCACAAGTAGGCTTACATTAACACTGCAGTGAAGTTACTGTGGAAATCCCTGAGTTGCCACACTCTGGTGCCTGTTCGAGTACGCTGAAGGAGAATTTAGCATGGCCTATGCACCTAACCAGCACATCGTTGGACTGAGAGTGGAAACCGGAGCACCTGGAGGAAACCCACGCTGACATGGGGAGAATGTACAAACTCCACACAAACAGTGACCCAAGCCGAGAATTGAACCCGGGTCCCTGGTACTGTGAGACAGCAGTGTTAACCACTGTGCCATCATCACTGAGATTTGTACTGTACAATTGATTGCAATGTAATATTCATTGTAACATTCTGCTTTTAAAAAAATCCTATTTTTACATTTCATTTCTCATCGAAACTCGTCTTTGATTCGCTAATGTGAGGTTCTGTTTCATGTTACCACAATGGATACCAACAGTTTTATTGGGTCGCAGAAAGCTTTTGTGTAAGCAATTGGGAATTGCATTTGTTGGATGTGTGGCACTAATATATTAAATAGAGCATGTTTTATCTAGTCTGGGAATGACTACAGACTTACAATTATAATAGCATTCAGATCACTGGCAATTGACTGTTTCTCAGTTTTGGGAGCACACCTGTTTATGTATCGTTTTACATTGTCTTGTCTTTGTAATCACCCTCATTTCATACTGTCTGCCTTTGAAGTCATGGAGCTAGGAAAGCATTGTCCTCAACTGTGCATGTCCATTCACTATTTTGAGCACGGCGATTGTGCTTTAAAATAGTTTCACCTCAATCTTCTGGTCTTGCTGACAGTCCAATCCTGCAGCATGGGGTGAAATCAATGGGAAATCCTATTGTACAACAGCGGGAGTGGAAGATCCTGCCACTGGCGAGTGTCACGTCGCCTCCCAGCGGCTGAGAAACAGGAGAATCCCATCCATTGTCTTTTATTCTGGCAAGGGTGTATGATTGAGAGCAAACCCAATTTTCAGTGTAACTGGTGACAAAATCTCTATGCTCTCAATCATACACCCTAAAGATACTCAAATTGTACTCACCTGGTGTACAAGAATTACAGCACATTAACAAAGAAACAAACCAGATAAATACCACACAACCCTCAGGCCACAACCAACTCAACATATTCCCCAAAGGAAAGGAGACCCACAAACTATTAAACCTCAATCTTTATCTGGTTTGTTTCTTTGTTAATGTGCTGTAATTCTTGAACAGTAGGTGAGTACAATTTGAGTATCTTTTACTTTTTTTAAGCTGGGTAGTGCCACAGCAGCGTGATGGATAGGTGGTTTGATGCAGAGATGGTTGAAATGGCCTCATGAGTCCTTGTAGTGGGTAAGGGAATTGCCCTGTTAGTACTATTGGGGTCATATTTTTCTTTTGTATTTTGGTTATCATGGGACTAAGGAATCCTTGCTTGTTTCCTGAGAAAGTACTGACAGATCATGTATCCTGGAAAAGACCGGGTCTTTTTTTTTCTCTGTCGTTGCGTCTTTAGTGCTGTTACAGAGTTAGGATTTATGTTTTGGTGCACATCCAGGCATAGATGACTAATCCTTGTATATTTGGCCTTGTTAGGTTGGTCTTTTTTGATTTTGCTGTGCAGGCATTGACAGTAGTTATGTGATTATTTGGCCCATGGAATGTATGGTGGGCATATTATCCAGTTGTTAAGGTTTCTCTGATGAGGGATGATGGGTTTAATCTTGTTGATAGAAGGGCCTAGATGGCACTCTTGGCGAACCTGGAGACAGGGAAAGTTGGCATGTAAGAGTGCTGAGAGTATTCTTGGTTTCTTGGCCCTTATTGTAGAATGTTGTTGAGCAGGTCAGTGCAGTAGTGGCTGTTTATCTCAGTTAGTTAGATGGGGTGGTGGGGGGGGCAAGTTGCTTGTACCAATGCCGGTACCCTGATATTTCCCTTTTCTGAATTATACTTCATTGCTTGGAGGCCCTGTGATGCTGCATTCGGCTCTTATATATTACCCCAAAAGGAATCTTGTATATTTTGTGGCCATTTCTATGTTATTCTGTGAAGGAGGGTTTGCACCACAGGGCTATGGGCTCATGAGTTTTATCCTGTCGCCCTGAGATCCCACTCCCTTTCTGGTATCCTTTGTTTATTTGTACGAGAGCTGATGCCGATTGCAATGATGGATAATTGGAATCATTTATATGAATATTCACTGGTCTTTTCTGTATGTTATTGTGGAATAATGATTACTCTGTACTGTACGAGTTTTTGGGATTTGTTGCATTTCATGGCAAATGTAAAATGATAACTTTAAAATAAAAATATTCTGAATAATATGTCACAAAGATTAACAATCTGGTTAAGATCAACCAAGACTTCAAAAACAAATATTTGATTCAATTTGCACATATTTTCAACGACATTCTGAAATAAATCTATATTGGTTGTTTTGACTTTGAATGCTTTGGTGCCAAGGGTTAGCAACTACTTGTCAATAAAAGCAGGAAAAAACCTACTTATCTAAATATTGGGCAGCTTTTAAAACAATTTAAGCAAGACCTATTGAAGTTAAGATAACAAAAGGATAACAAACAGATATTGGAAAATGAAAAAAAAACTGACCGAGAAGATGACTGTTTAATTTGAGTCACGAACAGCAGAAAATATAAACTAATTCTAATTCTGTATGTCAAGCAAGCAAGATACTTAGCTGAAACAAAGTTGATAAGAAAATCTCCTCCTTTCAGCAAGTGAAAGTGAGGGGGATCTGCCACAATCTATCTAAATGACTGCAGGAAAAAAAACGAGAGAGAGAGAGAGAGAGAAAAGGATCAATGGGATAGGGAGCAAGTTAAAGTGGATGAAATTCAGCTAAGGTAGACTGTAAGGTCAGCTGACGTGAGTAATGATCATCTGAGCAGATAAGGAGAAAAATAATCAAAACTTATTAACTGCTATCCGTAAATCATATTTCCCAAGAGTAACCTTCAGGAGCTCTGCGGAGTCACAAATATTGTACACATACAAAGTCCACCAAAGAGACTCATCACAGGTTGAGTCAATTTTGGTGAGTACATTACTCTGTCTTTACATGGCATGCAATCATGGCATCACTAGCTTAGCTTCACAATGGCAGTGTTGTTTCAGGTGGTCCGATAACTATTATTGTTTGTGCTTTTGGGTGTTCTGGAGCTGAAGAAGTGTGTCTTCAGTCAGATGAAGAGAGGGAATGTACTTTGTCTGATGTTCCTGGAGGTGGAATAATGGGGCAGTGAGGAATAACAGGACAGGATGAGTAGCTCAGGAGGAAAACATTACTGCAGCTAGCAGTGAAATTGGCACAAACTTGCATGCTTGTTTGGCAACGATCGCATGACAGTTGGTATAAATGGCAGTGAAATTATATGCAGACCCTTGGGGGGGGATTTCTCAAGATACCTTCACAACTACTTATTACGATAGTACATTATTTAGAAAATTGACCAACCGTATTACTGTGCACTATATTGTATGTAACACAAAGAGATAACACAGCAGCACATCATCACTAAATACACATTGCACTACTACTCGAAGATACAACAAATTAACTTAAATGTTGCAGTCAGTGCATTCTTTTCAGTTGTAATAGGATCACTTTATGAAAAAAAGAGAAAAATAAAGTTGAATGGAAAGGCAGGCCTTGAGGGAAAAAGTCTTTAATTGGAGTATTGTGGATTTATATTGCCTTCTGGGCAGATAGCCTGCTTCTATTAACTCCTCCTTCCAGCTCCTACCATGGTTTATTGCTGTGTTTCATCACCAGACAGGCATGTTCCATTTCACAAATACCTTGTGCAGCACTTCAACTATTTGTGGTAAATTGTAGCGCTCTGGCCATGCAATAGAAGTAATAGAACCACTAATTGATCAGACCAACTAGTGTGAAAGGTGTAGAAGAGCAAATTTGCAGGGAAGTTGCAGAGAAGTGCAAGAGCCGTAAGAGTCGTGATATTAGAGGACTTAAAATGCCCTAATGTAGACATTTAAATTGTGGATGGGATAAAAGTTTCTGATGTGTGTTTTTAATTGGTAGCCATAATGTAGAGATGCCAGCATTGGACTAGGATGGGCACAGTGAGTCGTTAGCATTGATAAATCAGTGGAATATTGCAAATGTTACACCATTGTTCAAAAAAAAGGTGCAAGGAGAAATCCAGCAATGACAGGCCTGTCAATTTATGTTTGAAGATAGGAAAGCTTAGAGATGTTAATGTGGAACAAAATTAACACTCTCTTGAACAAGTGTGGGTTAATTAAGCAAAGCCAGCCTGGATTTATTACATGAAAATCATGTTTAACTAACTTGATTGAGTTTCTTGAGGTAATAAAGAGGGTTGCGGTGATTCATTTGGATATCCAAACAGTGCTTGATACAGTGCCATGCAATAGGCTTGCATGCAAAGTTGAAGCAAATGGAATAAAAGGGATAATGGCAGCATCAATACAAAGTTGTCTGAGAGACGGAGCAGTAGTGAGTGGTTGTTTTTCAGACTGGAGGAAGGTATACAGTTTGGTTCCCCAAGGCTCAGAATAATGACCACTTAATATGTATTCATAATTTAAGCTTGGGTTATACAGGGCACATTTTTACAATTTACAGGTAACACAAAATCTGGAAATATTGTGAACTGTGAGGAGGACAGTGATAGTCTTCAAGAAGACAGAGAGTCATTTGAAATGACTATCCAAGGTGCAGATAAAATGTAATGTGGGAAGTGTGAAGTGATGTATTTTGATGGGAAGAACGAGGGGAGGCAATATCGTATGAAGGGTACAGTATTAAAGAAGGTGCAGAAACAGTGACCTCGGTATACGTGTACAAATTGTTGAAAGTGTCAGGGCAGTTTGTGGAAGCAGTAGAGGAAACGTATGAGAACCTGGGCTTTAGAAATTGAGGCATAGAGTACAGCAGCAAAGAAGTTATGATGAATTTTAAGTTGTGTGTTGTGTCTGATCCTGGGCAGTGCAATTCAGGAAGGGTTTGAAAGGTTTAGATACATAGTTTGGAGAGAATGGGATTGTTCTTTGGAAGGAGGGCATTGAGTGGAGATTTGAAAGAGGAGTTCAGAATCAGATAGGGCCTGAACAGAGTAAATAGGCAGAGGAAACAAATTTAAGGTGATTGGCAAAGAAATCAAAAGCACCAAGAGGAAAAACCTTTTACTTAATGTGGATAGGATCTGGAATACACAGCCTTAGGAGGTAGTGAGGCATACTCAATCACGCCTTTTGAAAGGAATTGGATAAGCACCTAAGGAGAAAACATTGAAGGACCTTGAGGTGAGGGAGGATTGTGGGACTAGCTGAGTTGCTGTTGCGGAGAGTTGGTACCAATTCAACAGACCTCATCGCCTGAGTTTTAATCATTCTAATTCTTTGATCCAAAATGCCTGTTCAGTAAGGAATTATATTGCATGCTCCTTGCTGAGTGATGCTTAGTGGTGTCAGGAACCACATTGTGAGTAGATAACCTATATCTCAGAGGAACCAACTGCTTAACTTGATAGCCTGGACCCTATAAGGCATGAGCAGCAATGGATGTCCCCAGGAAAATATGCGCAGAACTTGCAGAACATCTGGATCATTTCTGCTTAATGAATTTTGTGCTATGTTGTGTGTGTATATATACACAATGACCCACAGGAGCCAGTTTGTGGTGCCATCTATTCTTGGAATGTCACATCTTTGGGAAAAAAATCCTGTAACGCTTTCTGTACCTGCCGTTTCATGGTGTCATATTTAAGGCAGTGATGGCTTTGGTTATGCAGTCTTGAACTGCAAACTGGTCAATCATGGATAATTCTCCATCTGATGGGTGAATTGGAAAGATTGTTTGACAAAAAAGGATTCCTATTTTTACTGCCTTTCACCATCCTGTTCTTTAGCTGCTGCTTGACAGCAGAGGTGATCCCAAGAGTTCATCAATGGCTTCCTTGGATAAAGCATAATTCTGTTGTGCGACACTTCTTGCAGAAATTAAGGTAATTCTGTTAAATCCAGTAGACAAGCTACATGAGCTGGTAATGGGTCGTGGCTACCTTCCCATAGCCTTGAACTTGCCTGGTTGTCTTCTGACCCCCCTCCTTGTCTGTTGCCGTGCCCAGTAAAGTGAGATTTGCTGGTATTCCTGTGCTCGTGTATGGAATGAAGCAGCTCCTCTCGAGTCTTCTGTCCTGAGCCCTGATAAACTGCAGCCTTTATGCAATCTTTACAGCATGTGATATTCATGTGATGAGAGTTGAAACGCGTATTTCTCTTTTAACCAGTGGTTGGATTAGAATTATCAAACTAAAATATTATTTGGGGTTGTGCTTGTACGTCAGCTTGTGTTAAACCACAATAGATGAGCTGAGCAAGCCAAATCCCAGAGGGGAACTTGTCTTACTAATCATAATTTTTTTTGTATTCTGAAAATGATGGAAAAAAGTTACTGATTCCAGGACTATAAAATTCAAGTTACTCTTTTGGGATTTTAAAAACTAAGTGCACAAGATGAGAGTTACATTGTTAAAATGGTCGTACAAAACCTTCCCAACAGAGCCTTCACAATCAGAGCACACAAGTAAACGTCTCGCCAACACTCCTTTATAGATTTTTAACTCTGAATATCCAGTAATTTTACCCAAGGCAAACCCACTGTTACTGGAGTAAAGATAAACCATGCAACTTCTCAAACTCTGCTGTGGACATGTAAGAAAATTCAGAAACAAGACTGCTTCCTGAAACAAAAGAGTGTTATGTTTTCTGGATGGCTGTTTCAGATTTTATACCTTCTGTCAGCACAGATCTGTTCCCAGGATATCTTCCCCACAGAGGCAACACAGTTCAGCTCAACACATTAATGTAAATATCCTTTTTACCTTTCATTTTCAATTCCATTGTCCTCTTTGATCTCAACTTTTCCAAAATATAAAAGTCTTTAATGTTTTCCTGTTGTCTCCCCTTTGGGGTCCAATGAAATTTAATAATCTTCCCATGTTACTTCTGAAATCTTTGTAAATTATGAAAGTTCCTTTGAAATTTAACAGCTGCCCCTATCTATCCTAAATGCAAATTTCTAAACCTAACCTATTTACTTTTAAATCCACTTCATCATGGCCTCTTATTACAAATTTTTGCATTTAGCACTTTTAACCCTTTCATCTCTCAATTCTCCCAGCCAAGTTGTCTCTATTAGTCTTTCCCCAGCTTATTTAACACAGCCCCTCCTCTCTTACACACACACACAGCCGCCTTTGCAGAACAGCACAAAATTTTCCAAAAATATTTTAGAAAAAACATCTATCCTCACCCTAGTTTATTATCCTAACGAATTTTAGAATTGTGGGCGAGGAAAAAAGGTTGGAAACACTCTGTTACTATTAATATAAAATGGGAAGAATCACCAATTCTGCAGTCCCAGTAGGAAGCTGTGCTTATTTGATGTGCAGTTTTGAGATTCCGAAGTACATTGTCATAGCTCTGTCTGTCTGTCTGCTCTTTATTTCTCCGCTCCACTCGGGAATGCAGGATTGAAGAGCTCACCAAAAAAATTACTGCGCGTTGAACACTTCTGCACATTAGCTCTAAACATTATGAAGACTCAAAATGTGTTGTAATGCTTTGATGGATTAATATATGGCTTTATTTTGTTGCATGCTTTCATATGTTCTTATGACTAATTTATCCACAATATGCCTGCATTTCCATCTTCATGGCTTTGTATCAAGTTTTACCCATTGTCTACATCTGTCAAACTTTGTAATGGGCTTTGCTTATGTCAGCTTATGACTATGCACAGTCCAGCCACCGGGTCCTCAGATATTGCTTAATGCTTTCTTTCTGCAAGTCTTTCAACCGCTGTTTTGTTCTTGGGTCATTGCTAAATGAAGGTTTAAACAAAATAAAGAAACTTGCTTCACAACAATATTATATTTATCCATTGATATTTTGTAACAAAAACAAACAGTGCTGGAAAATCTCAGCAGTTCTGACAGCATCTGTGGAGAGAGAAGAGAGCCAATGTTTTGACTCTGGATGACCCTTAGGACTGAGATTTTCCAGCATTTTCTGTTCGTTTTTGTTTCAGATTCCAGCGTTTGCAGTATTTTGCCTTTATCAAACAGTCTTTTATACTCTTTAATACACCATTAAATGCTTTAGTTGCAGAAAACAGGCTCTTCCAGAAACCTGGGTTTCAATTTGATTCTTTTTTGCACTGAATTGTGAACTGAGTATAGATTTTGTAATTTGAGCGCATGCATCATGCTTAACATTCCAGAATTCATCTATCCATACCATTCTGTTAACTAAACTAATTGAAGTATTTTCTGGCATTTTCCACAGTAGTTTTTTAAAATGATTTAAACAAAAACAAACTGAATAACTTTATTGATTTAAATTTTACATTGAGCATTTAGAGAAAGATGGACTGTGTGTGTGTGTGTGTGTGTGTGTGTGTGTGTATGAAGGAGGGGGCAAGGCGAAGTATCCTGATTGCATATATATCATTATACTTTTTTTCTAATAAGTTTCAAAAAATTTAAACTGGGGGCGCAAGAGCAAGACTGGGTTAGAGAAAATGGAAGTGACAGCAAATCCAGCACGACAGAGGGAACAGTCAGTTTGCCATTTGTAATGGGGCACATTGACTAGGTGAGGATTGTTTTCGCTGGAGTTCAGACAAATGAGGGGGGGTGTTCTCAGAGACTTATAAAATTCTAACTGGACTAGACAGGGTAGATGCAAGGAGGATGTTCCCAATGGTGGGGTAATCCAGAACTATTGACAACATCTATTGACTTCAATGCATCAGGGAAGGATTAATTTTTTGCCTCCCATTAACAGGAACCACCCAACCAGGGGAAAATCAAAGACGGCTACCTATTAAAGGAGCTATAAAGTTCAGCTGAAGCTACACATGCAGCTTAAGGTGCTTCCTGTGGTTCTTTATACTGGAGACACTTTGTAGCAATTTTAAAAAAAATTCCCTCCTGCAAATTGGGTCCGGCCTGATTCTCCAGGTGGACCTATTTCAGCTGCTTATTGGTGAGGTGTGGCTGATCTGACCAGGCACACCACAGTTGATCCTAAGGTAATAATTGGAAATTCCTGATATTGCCCTTATGCTTGTTTGATGCTAGTCCACAAGAACATCTTGGTCTCTAAAGTGCAGAGTCAGGACCAGACATATCTATGTTCAGAACAACACATTTGCCTTACCAGTAGCCCCCCACAAAAACATAGAAACGTAGAAGATAGGAGCAAGAGGAGGTCATTTGGTCCTTTGAACATGCATTACGATCATGGCTGATCCTGTTTTCTCCCTATAACATTGATCCCTTTTGTCTCAAGTGCTATACATAACCACCTCATGAATACATTCAATGTTAAGGCATCAATTACTTCTTGTGGTAATGAATTCCACAGGCTCACCACTTTTTGGGTGAAGAAATGTCTCCTCACCTCTGTCCTAAATGGTCTACCCTGAATCCTCAGACTATGACCCCTAGTTCTGGATTACCCCACCACTGGGAACATCCTCCTTGCATCTACCCTGTCTAGTCCAGTTAGAATTTTATAAGTCCCTGAGAACAACGCCCCCCTCATTTGTCTGAACTCCAGAGAAAACAATCCTCACCTAGTCAATCTCTTCTTGTACATCAATCCCACCATTCCCAGAATCAGCCTGATACACCTTCGCTGCGCCGCCTCGAGAGTAAGAACATCCTTCCTCAGAAAAGAAGACCAAAACTGCACACAATATTCAAGGTGTGGCCTCACCAAGGCCCTGTATAATTGCAGTAACACATCCCTACTCCTGTACTTAAAACCTCTTGCAATAAAGGCCAACATGCCATTTGCCTTCTTTACCGTCTGCTGCACCTACACGCTTACCTTCAGCGACTGGTGCACAAAGAGACTCAGGTCCCGCTGCACACTCCCCTCTCCCAATTTACAGCCAATGAGGTAGTAATCTGCCTTCTTGTTTTTGCTTCCAAAGCAAATAATCTCACATTTATCCAAATTATACTGCATCTGCCATTGATTTGCATACCCACCCAATCTGTCCAGGTCATTCTGAAGGATCTTTGCATCCTCGTCACTGTTCACCCACTACCCAACTTGATATCATCTATAAACTTTGAGATGTTACATTTTGTTCTCTCATCCAAATCATTAATACACATGGTGTGTTAATACAATATACAGTAGTCAGATACCTCAGGGATACTAGCTATTGCCTGCCAATTTGAAAAGGACCCATTAACTCCTACACTTTGTTTCCTCTCTGCCAACCAGTTTTCTATCCATCTCAATACAAGTTACAGAAACATAGGAGAGGGTATAAATTTTTGTGGCTAACGTATCTTTCTTCACTTAATATTAATCCTATTTCCTGGTATCTTCCTGACATAGCAGGATTTACACTGGATGCAAAAGAGCCTGAGAATTGTCCCCCTGGTCTCCTGCTCAGTATTTATACTTCAAATGGCACTAAAAAGCAGATTATCTAGTCATTATCTCACTGCAGTTTGGGAACCTTGCTGTACATAAATTGGTTGCTGTTGATTGGAGAGGGAAAGTTGCAAGTTGAGGCAGTCTACGCTGATTTCACATATACAATATCATGAAAAATCATTACCTGTTTGTCAGTCCATCAGTAGTATGAGGATAGGTCCTACAATGCACTTACAGGTTATGTAATACAATAACATTAACATCAGAATAAAATGTACTGAGCATAAATAGAAATGTATTTCTATTCAAGATTTTTGATGGTTACAGTTACAGTACATCTCATTTTAAGAGTGAATATTTCTTGAGCAGTTCACTCTTGGATAAAGACAAAATTGAATTTAGCATTCACGGTAAATGTATTGTTGTTGTACAGTCACAAGCCATCATGTATAATGAGTAGCTTTTAGAAATCTTTTCTTCTTATTAGCTGTGGAATCATATGTTGTCCATTCACTGTTCAAACATTAATTCAAGTGAACTAGTGCAAACACATTCCCATCTCAAGGACCATTTTGTTTTATTAACTATTCTTGTTTGTAAAGTTGCCAAGTGATTATTTTCTTACATTGAAATAGGAGTAAATCTTTAATTTTCTTATTAGTTTCAGATGAATGAATTTGGAGCCCTAGAGATTATTACGACTGAAGAACAGGATAGAGAATCCAGTGCACTGATTGCTGCTGAACATTCGGCTATAAGAAGGAATGCCTACAGTGATGAATCTAGTATTCAAGGTAAGGAAACATGAAACATTCAGGGAAACTACTGATGGTCTATTGTTTACAAGCTATTTCTGATGCATCTTTGATATTTCAGTAAAAGCGTCATTTTTTTTGACATCTGCAAATTTGATTGTTACTCTTTTCCACCTGTACTCTTTGTTGCCATTCATGAATGTTCAGTGTTGCTTGTAGTTTAATAAAAAGTATGTCTGGATGATTAGTGTAGAAGTAGCTAATACCCATCATGATATATCATGGGTAACTTAGAATTAAAGTAAAAGATTCCTACCTGTTCCCAAAATCTTTTGATGCTACCCAGAAGGTTCACTTTGAAGTTAGAGAAGTGATTTTTGATGTAATAGCTTTTGGAGCAGTGTTTTTTCTGTTGCACCTGGAGACTGTTGTACAGAGTGACAATCTGAATGCCAGATAAGAATGAAACCGCAAGAACATATAAAGCTTTTTCATGCAAATAATTCTGTTGGGGGAGTTGCAAAATATAAACTGTAAGATTGAGAATGAACCATAATGCAATGTGCAGAGTTAGGTAACCAGGTATATTTTCAAATTGAGCAACAGGATGATGTTAAAATGGTACTGAAGGAAGGAAAGAGGGAGTTACCAGTGTTTACCTTGCCTATCTTTGTCAGGTTAATGTTCCAGGCATGGCCTGGAGCTCTGGGTGAAAACAGTGCTGCCACCTTCCTGCTTATGGAACACAATATAATTTTCTGAGGTGTCCTGTTACATGACCCCAGAAGTCCTTCTCTCTTTTGCTGCATCTTATCCAGGAATGTGCTTGGAATAGCTGTTTAACAGTTTGGTCTTTGCTTCTTTACAGTGTCCTCTTTTTCTCTGTACTTAGCTGCTGTGACATCTATTTTCGGTTTTCTAAAAGCTACTCTTGTCAATTGTAATCCCTATGGTGCAATACTCCTGTATGACTTGAGAGATGTGTTCCGCCAACACTAATGGATACTTGATTGAACTAATATGAGCTATGGAGGGTCAACAATGGGAAGAGTTGTTGGGTGAAATATTAGCTAACCAGAGCAACATTAGAACAATGGGTCCCAAGGGATTTTGATCCTTTTTTTTCTTGAAGTGAGTGGCACTGGCAAGACCAGCATTAGTTGCTCATCACCAAATAGCTTTATGAAAGTGGTGAGGAGATACCTTCTCAGCTTTGCTGGGGTTTATTGATGCCACACACAGTCAAATGCTGAATTGACATCAAGGGCAATCACTCTCAACTCACCTCATCTGTCCATGTTTGGATCAAGGCTGGAAAAATGAAGTCAGGAGGTGAGTGACCCTGGCAGAACCCAAGCTGAACATTGTTCAGCAGGTTATTGCTGTGTAATTGCCACTTGATAGCATCTTGGCAACAGTTTCCATCACTTTGCGGATTAAGGGTAGACTGACGGGGCGGTAACTGGCTGGATTGGATTTGGCCCCTTTTATGGACAGAACGTGCCTAGGTAATCTTACACACGGCTGAGTAGATTTCAGTGTTGTAGCTGTACCAGATCAGCTTGGCCAGGATCACCTCATGGATGTGCAGTTTTGAGCTGCTGAAACTGAGCTTTCTAAATTAGCATGAAGGTCGTACCAACACTGCAGACTTGTTTGTCCTAGCAGTCTACATCAAATCCGAGTTTAAAAGAAAATGTCTAACTTCCTGTCTCCTACAGTCCCTTACTCTCTTTTTCTTATTTTTGTGAACAGAAGAACAATGGTATTGTGACACAGCATGTTTTGGCTGGCAGACTTTTTTTTTATCTGAGGATGAACTGTATTTGTTGTTCTGCTGCAGGTATTGGTTCAATATTGGCCTTTTCTTTCGAAACAGTTTGAGCCAGCATTATTGAATACCACTGCCATGTTATTCCATATTCAGCTGAAGAAGAGCTTTGACCGTGTGCACTCTGCTTTCTGGAATTTAGGTTCCTAATTGTGACTCAGTAGTAGCACCCCCATCTCTGAGTAAGAGGATTGTGGGTTTATGTCTCTCTCCCTTTACTTGGCCATATAATCTAGGCCGATACTTCAGTGCCATCTTTCGGATAATACATTAAATTGAATATCTTTCTGTTCACCTGTTGTTTGAATTGTAAAAGCTTGTATGGCACCATTCAAAGAAGAACAGGTCAGCTCTGACTGGTGCCCTGACCAATATTTATCCTTAATCAATAATCTAATTGCTGTCAGTGCACAAAATTGGATTCAGCTTTTCCCAGTTACCACAGTGACAACACTTCAAAAGTTTTTATCAATTGTAAAGTGCTTTGGCATTCCTGAGTGTGTGAACATAAGAACATAAGAAATAGGAGCAGGAGTAGGCCATCTAGCCCCTCGAGCCTGCCCCGCCATTCAGTAAGATCATGGCTGATCTGTCGTGGCTCAGTTCCACATTCCCGCCCTCTCCCCATAACCCTTAATCCCCTTGCCTATCAAAAACCTTTCTACCCGCGTCTTAAAAATATTGAGCGAGGCAGCCTCCACCACTTCAACGGACAGAGAATTCCAGAGATTCACCACCCTTTGAGTGAAGAAGTTCCTCCTCAACTCAGTTCTAAACCGCCCCCCCCTTTATCTTGAGGCTGTGCCCTCTAGTCCAACTGTCCTTTCTGAGCGGGAAGAGCCTCTCCACCTCTATCCTATCCATCCCATTCAACATCTTATACGTCTCAATGAGATCACCCCTCATTCTTCTAAACTCTAACGAGTACAAGCCTAGTTTATTCAGCCTCTCCTTATAGTTCAACCCCCTCAACTCCGGAATCAGCCTAGTAAACCTCCTCTGCACTCCCTCCAAGGCCAAAATATCCTTGCGTGAAAAATGCTATATAAATGTACATTGTTTTGTATCTGCACTGCTTGAATAAGAAGCTAAGAAGTTGGAACAGTAGGCCATACAGTCCCCTGAGCCTGTTTCACCGTTCTGTAAGTTCACAGTTCATCTTTGATAATTCAGTTTTCCTGCCCATTTCCATTCCCCTTGATTTCTTCCACAGTCCAAAAATTTATCTATCATATCCAAAAATCACAGGCCTCTGAGGTAAGATTTAGAACACCAAGGCTCACTGTTCGTTGGATGATGATGCACTTTGTTATAAAGAAAGGAACAGCAAGTAGTGGACTCTGGGCAGATTATTATGATTGATAAAACGGAAAAACTGGAAGAGATACAGAAAAATGCAAAGCAGTTTTAAATGACACTTTCAACACACTAGTAGGAATTAACAATCAGAGAGTTTCCATGTAGGAAAAGGAGGAAACATTTGTCCTTAAATTGCATCAATTATCACAAATTTCTTTACTGAAATTATCACAGTTTTTCAATAAACCATGATTTAGAAAGAAAAAAATTTAGATTGGTAACAAATTTAGGGGAGAGGGCAGGAAGGTGGAACTGAGCCACGACAGATCAGCCATGATCTTATTGAATGGCGGGGCAGGCTCGAAGGGCTAGATGGCCTAGTCCTGCTCCTATTTCTTATGTTCTTATGTTCTTAAATGGATTTTGATGGAATGAATAGAAATAGTAGGGAAGAGGACTATTAAACATAAACTTCGATAATTAAAAAGATTTGATTTATTATTGTCACATGTATTAGTATATAGTGAAAAGTATTGTTTCTTGTGTGCTATACAGACATAGCATACCATACATAGAGAAGGAAAGGAGAGGGTGCAGAATATAGTGTTACAGTCATAGCTGAAGTGTATTTAAATACGAGGTAGGTCCATTCAAAAGTCTGATGGCAGCAGAGAAGAAGCTGTTTTGAATCATGTTGGTACACGACTCAGACTTTTGTACCTTTTTCCTGACGGAAGATGGTGGAAGAGAGTATATCCAGTATACTGAATGAATAAAAAAAGGGGTCTGAAAATGGTAAAGATGCAAGAATTACAGAAAATATATCTTGCGGTGGGCAAGTAAAAAACATCGGGAGCAGTTGCTGTGGGATTCTGCTGATCATCTGCAGCAATTTTCGCAAAAGGGCTGTGGCAATCCAGAAAGTAAAAAGTCTGACAACACCAGGTTTTAGTCCAACCTATTTATTTGATAATATACTCACTAGCTTTCGGGGTTACCCCCTTCGTCAGGTGAATGGAGAGTTCTGGCCTCAGACAGAGCATATAAAGCACAGACAGTTTAGAGATTACTGATTAAAATGCGATTCGCATTTTAATCAGTAATCTCTAAACTGTCTGTGCTTTATATGCTCTGTCTGAGGCCAGAACTCTCCATTCACCTGACGAAGGGGGTAACCCCGAAAGCTAGTGAGTATATTATCAAATAAATAGGTTGGACTAAAACCTGGTGTTGTCAGACTTTTTACTGTGTTTACGCCAGTCCAACGCCGGCACACCCACATCATGACTGCAATCCAGAAAAACAAGGGTGTATTTGCAGGGTTTCTGTGGCTGTGCTACGAAAATTACAGTAGAG
This sequence comes from Carcharhinus amblyrhynchos, assembly GCF_965287045.1. Classification (NCBI taxonomy): domain Eukaryota; kingdom Metazoa; phylum Chordata; class Chondrichthyes; order Carcharhiniformes; family Carcharhinidae; genus Carcharhinus; species Carcharhinus amblyrhynchos. The sequence goes on from NC_137331.1 coordinate 47,739,475, forward strand.
TAAAGGCAGAACCTCTGTGAAAGTGTGCTGTCCAAGGTTATTGAATGGAGGGTGTAGAAAGTGAAGATTTAGAGCTCAGGAAATGAAGAAATAGCTAATTATAGAACAGCCGTTGGAAATTAACATGAGAGTTTTCAGAAAAGACTTTGCCCCTAAATAATAAGTGATAAATAATGAGCTGCAAATTAAACTTGTTAATTTTGTCGATTGTACTTGTGTTGTATGCTTACCATAAGGGAATGGACATTTAAAGTTATTTATTTTTTGATTATGAATCTGTGCTTTGTTTGCAACCTTAAAAACTCATTCTTGGCTTGCGTTTGTCACTGATTGAGTGACTTTCTAATCAGAAAATATTTTCTAATTTGAGACTGGCCGCAGCAGTAAATATATCCCAAATAGCTGTGACATGAGCTGGGTGAAAACCAGACTGACTCTGAATGTCTGGGTGGTTCTGCAAACTGGTGCTCATGTGGAACTTGCAGAGCAGGGGGTGAAGCATCTAAGGAAACTGTAGGCATGTTGTTTGTGATTTTCTGTCTATTAAGATAAATGATTGAAGATGATGGTCTGCATGCTCACAGGTTCTTCGATGCACTCCCCTGTTGATAGTGTTGGATTGTAATAATTTCCACTTTCGGTGAAGTCCCTGAATCAGAGTGCTTTCTCCAATTTGGATATTCTTCTCTCATGCCTTTTCAGAACAGGAGTATCCAGTAAGAGCTGACTAGTGGAACTTTTGATTGCAATTTTGCGCTGATTGCACTGGAGGCTGAATTGAGATTACCCAAAAACATCCATTTGAAGTGCTGTGTGTGCTTAGCTCCACTAATAGAGCTTTTCAAAGATTTATTTACCTGTGAAGTAACAAAGCAATCAGCTATTACATTCCACACACACAAGAATCCTGGAACTAAAATGCCATACTTTTCATAAATCATCTGTTTCAATTCAACTTTTTTTCAAAAAAACTGTAATTTGTATGTAACTAGCTATCTCCAAACCATTAGATTGTGTATGTGGTGTGCTCATAGAGCAGCATTTTTATCCATGTATCTTATCCACTGAATGTATAAACTTGATTGGTGAGGAATTGTACAATGATTTATATAAGTCATCAAGGAGAGTAATTGCTCATTTGAATTTGGTAAACTGGATTAGTGCAATCCTTTTTAACTATCATCATACATCAACTCGATAGATATTAGTTAAATTGAAACCTGTATGTAGAAAAGACTGCTGTTGCGTCGGTTTACACCTTTATAAATAAATAAGTACTTACCAAATTTCAAAGTGCTAAAATCAACAGTGAGAGAGAATGGTAGGAGTATAATCATGCCTAAGGATTGAATACTGGTTTCTGGTTCCTCTCCTAGTTCTTGCTGATCTTTGGTGTTATGAGCTAGAGCCATTATTTTACCATATCCAAGCAAACATTGTCATGTGAGACAATAGGGTAGATTTACCCTCCATGTGCTCTCCAAATGTACCACAGAAACCTGGTCCATTTTGAGGATAGAGCCTCATCAACAAAGGGTCAGTTGACTGCTGGGACAGAAGAAGGATACCAAGAAGAATGTCCAAGTCACCACAATAGGTTATACAGTGTGCTGTGTTTGAGTACTGAACAAGACATGGAGAATGGGATGGGTGGGATGAACAACAGGCTGCTATCGTCAAAAAGTCAATACTTACCTTTTGGCTCAACGAATGCCAGGTACTGCATGTCTCTTTCGCATACGTTCTGCACTACTGGGTTCTAAAATTGGATGAGGATGCTACTGATGTCACAGGACATCAGTAGCACGCTCAATCAGTTGATCCTCTCCCATGATTTTCAGGGTGCTGCTTGCTTTTTTGGTTTTTAGGTCATGGGGATGGGGGTATTCCAGTCAATCCATGTCTTCTCTTCAGCCGTGTTGTGTTGTGTTCTCTGATAGCCTCAAATCTTGACAATGCCATGTTAAGAACAAAGGCATTTATTGATAAGAGAAATTTAAGTACAAGATCCTGCAGCAAAGCTCCATCTTTACATGCTTACTACATAGCTGCTGGAAGATTCTTCCCAAGACAGTAGTCCACCATCTGGCCTGATGACTCGCTCTCAGTTTTCATTGATCCCTCAAGTCGGGTGAGGGATAGATGCCACATACACAACATTCTCCCCCCCTTTAACTTTTTTGTATAATCTTCAAAATCGACTTATTCAACCCACATTCTGAATAAACATATATGCAAGTTAGACATTTGCAAATCGATATCGTGATTGTTCAATGACTGGATCTTGAGCCTTGCTTTTAACATAACACTCTTCTGAAAAGTTTCAGCTATGCACAGTTCCAGATATAGTCTTGTATGGGATTCTTTCATATCGGCTTGCTACTTTGAGTTTTGTCCTAGATTGTACGTTGACCAAGGACTGCAACCTTTACTCTGCAGACAGTATCAATCTCCAATCCACTGTTGATCCTTAATCTGTCTGTTGTTAATCAAGACTCTTGCTCCAGGTAATTGATAAATACAGAAACTGTATCTTTAAATCAAATCTTTATTTAGAAAGTGTAAAAAAACCCTTAAATACTTATGACTCTGTTGCATTGTATCACATATCATTGCTTCTATTCCCCTATAAATCTACTATAATAAGTTTACAAACTAAGATTTTAACTACTTATCTAATGAACCTGTGGGGGTATCTCTATCCACTTGTGCTGGATAGGCATGGAGAGGGATCGACTTCATCAAGTTTACAGCTTGAAGTTGCTTTCTTCTTCTATTCTTCTCTGATTATGTTCTTCAAAACTTCAATATTTATCCTTTGAGCCTGGCTGAAACACATGCATTTTTGTATGTAAGCATGTCATTCAGATTGGTTTATTATAGGCTACTTGACCTTAGGGCAGTTATCTTAGTGCTCAAAATCAATCTTCTGGCTCCATTTGTATCTGTTTCCTGTTCATTTGATTGATTAGAATTACTTGTTGCCCATTGTAAAACCGAAGACATTTGTCACAAGTAAACAAAACAGTCCACGTACTCAGTCTGAAATTCAGATCTTCTGTCCTGAAGTTAGTCACATTTCCTACCATGCTTTAGTAGCATCCTTTCTTTGTTTGATCATTTGAACTAGACAATAGCCTGCTGGTTATATGCTCTACAATGCTTGGAGGTACTGTCATTGCAATATAATACAGCCTTACGTCTTGACATTTGTTGCACAATTTTGGTTTGCCACTTTTGACAGTTGTCATACCAATAACAATATTCTATTTCTGTTATTAGGTCATATAATAAAGCTCCTTCTCGTTCTAGCATTTCTATTTGACATGATTTCTTATCGATCATTTTATCATATTGGTTCTTGTGCATTTCTATTAGCGTAACCATTTCAGCAATCTTGTTCTGGCATATAATCTCATTTTCTTTCTCTGCCTGAATCTGCTTTGGCTGATTCTCTCTAGCATATCTCCTCCAACTGAGTGGCTTAATTTATCAATCTCTTCATTTCCTTTTCCTCATCAACCCATCTTGTGATTTGAGTTGATTTATTATTGTCACATGTATTGGCATGCAGTGAAAAGTGTTGTTACTTGCGTACTATACAGACAAAGCATACCATTCATAGATAAGGAAAAAGTGCAGAATATAATGTTACAGTCATAGCTCAGGTGTAGAAAAAGATCAACTTAATGCGAGGTAAAGTCTGATAGCAGCAGGTAAGAAGCTGTTCTTTAGTCGGTTGGTACGTGAATTCAGACTTTTGAATATTTGTCCTGATGGAAGAAGGTGGAAGAGAGTATATCTGGTTTGCATGTAGCCCTTAATTATGCTGGCTGCTTTTCTGAGCTAGTGGGAAGTGTAGACAGTATCAATCAGCGGGAGACTAGTTTGAATGATGAACTGGGCTTTGTTCACGACCCTTTGTAGTTTCTTGCAGTCTTGGATAGAGCAAGAGCCATACCAAGCTGTCATACATCTCAAAAAAATGCTTTCTGTGGTCCATCTGTAAACGTTGGTGAGAATTGTAGTGGACATACCAAATTTCCTTAGTTTTCTAAGAAAGTAGAGACGTTGGTGGGCTTTCTTAACTATAGTGTCAGCTTGGGGGAATTAGGCCAGGTTGTTGGTGATCTGGACGTCTAAAAATTTGAAGCTCTCGACCATTTTTACTTCATCCACATTAATGTAGACAGGAGCATGTCCTCCACTACACTTCCTTCTGCTTAGTTATAAAGAGTAGTTCTTTATTCCAATGCATCTGCTTTTGCAATCCATTTCGGTTTAGCAGTTTCAAGGTGAATCCATTTTTCTCTTCTAACAACATTTGGGAACAATCTCTTCTTACTTATGCTTGCATGTTTTGAGCCAACTGCCACATTTGTTTTTGTAGTAGTTGCATCGAACTCTACTTCTACATTCAACGTTTCTTTCTTCTTGTCTTTTTTTAATTAGACAATTCTCTTGAATTGCTAACAGTTCCGTTCTCTCGTTGGGTTTGTCCGTTGCTATGTCCTCCACAGCACCCTCTCTGCAGAATACTAATTTCTCCAGCTCATTTGTAATTTCCTCATGATTAGTAATTCAATCATTCAGTTTGATCTCTAGAGAATTCCCAATAATGGCTCTGGTAAATGATAGCTGTATTCTAATTTCTGCATGAACGATTCGGTGACATAGAATCATAAAATCCCTACAGTGTAGGAGGTGGTCATTTGGCCCATCAAGTCTGCATTGACTTTCCAACAGAATATCTCATTCAGGTCCAACCTGCCCTATCCCGTTAATCCCACGCATTTACTTTGCTAATGCCCCTAGCCTAGACATCCTGGGCACTAAGGCACAGTTTAGCATAACTAATCCACCTAACCTGCACTTCTTTGGACTGTGGGAGGAAATAACATCTGGAGGAAACCCACATGGACATGGAGAGAACATGTAAACTCCACACAGTCACCCAAAGTTGAAATTGAACCCAGCTCCCTGGCACTGAGAGGCAGCAGTGCTAATCACCATATGAGCATAAGAACTAGGAGCAGGAGTAGGCCATCTTGCCCCTCAAGCCTGCTCTGCCATTCAATAAGATCATGGCTGATCTTTTCGTGGACTCAACTCCACTTACCCTCTTGCTCACCATAACCCTTAATTCCTTTACTGTTCAAAAAGTTATCTATCCTTAAATATTTAATGAGGTAGCCTCAACTGCTTCACTGGGCGAGGAATTCCGCAGATTCACAACTCTTTGGGTGAAGAATTCCTCCTCAACTCAGTCCTAAGTCTGCTTCCCCTGATTTTGAGGCCATGCCCCCTGGTTTTAATTTCACCCAACACCAGGTTACAGTCCAACAGGTTTATTTGGTAGCACAAGCCACTAACTTTCAGAGCGCTGCTGCTTCATCAGGCAAGCGGGAGTTCTGTTCACAAACAGGGCATGTAAAGACAGAAACTCAATTTATAAAATAATAGTTGGAATGTGAGTCTTTACAGGTAATCAAGCCTTAAAGGTATCGACAACATGAATGGAGAGAGGGTTAAGCACAGGTTAAAGAAATAGGTATTGTCTCCAGACAGGACAGTTAGTTAGATTTTGTAAGCCCAGGCAAGTCATGGGGCTTACAGATAGTGTGACATGAACCCAAGATCCCAGTTGAGGCTGTCCTCGTGTGTGGAACTTGGCTATCAGTCTTTACTCAGCGACTCTGTGCTGTCCTGTGTTGTGAAGGCCACCTTGGCGAACGCTTACCCAAAGATCAGACACTGATTGCCCGTGACTGCTGAAGTGTTCCCCAACAGGAAGAGAACAGTCTTGCCTGGTGATTGTCGAGCGGTGTTCGTTCATCCGTTGTCATAGTGTCTGCATGGTCTCCCCAATGTACCATGCCTCCGGACATTCTCTCCTGCAGCGTATCAGGTAGACAATGTTGGCCGAGTTGCAAGTGTATTTACCATGTACCTGGTGGATGGTGTTTTCACGAGAGATGATGACACCCTTGTCGATGATCCGACACGTCTTGCAGAGGTTTGAAGTTGTGCGGTTGTTTGAAGGCAAGAAGTGGGAATGGCCTTGGCGAGATGTTCGTCTTCATCAATCACATGTTGAAGGTTCCGGAGAAGATGTCATAGCTTCTCTGCTCTGGGAAAGTACTGGGTGACGAAAGGTACTTTGTCTGCCATGTCCTGTGTTTGTCTTATGAGGAGGTCAGTGCGGTTTTTCACTGTGGCGTGTCGGAACTATCGATTAATGAATCGAGTGCCATATCTGTTTACCCCAGTCCAACGCCGGCATCTCCACATCCTAGTTCATTTGCCAGTGGAAACAACTTCCCTGCCTCTATTTTATCTATTCCCTTCGTAATCTTATATGTTTCTATAAGATCACTCCTCATTCTTCTGAATTCCAATGAGTATAGCCAGAGTCCACTCAGTCTCTCCTCATAAGCTAACCCTCTGAACTCCGGAATCAACCTAGTAAATCTCCTCTGCACTTCCTCCAGCACTCGTACATCCTTTCTCAAGTAAGGAGACCAAAACTGTACACAGTACTCCAGGTGTCACTTCACCAGCACCTTATACAGCTGCAACATAACCTTGCTGTTTTTAAACACCATTCCTCTAGCAAGGAAGGACAAAATTCCATTTGCCTTCTTAATTACCTGTAAATCAACTTTTTGTGATTCATGCACAAGGACATCCAGGTCCCTCTGCACAACATCACGCTGCAATTTTTTACCATTTAAATAATAATCCATTTTGATGTAATTCCTACGAAAGCGGATGACCTCACATTTACCAACATTGTACTCCATCTGCCAGATCTTTGCCCACTCACTTAGACTATCTATATCCCTTTGTAGACTTCGCTGTGTTACTCTTGGCAGCAGTTGATACAGGATGTCCTACGTGAGCACCGTGGATCAAATCCTTGATTAGCTTCACTCTGAGGCGAGCAGTTCTCCCACCAATCATGAAACTGACAGCATCCATTACATGGGATTTCTTGATTCTTCTTGAATTCCATGCTATGACCTCTGTTGCTGAGTTCTGCTAGTGCTTATTCTCTCGGCCTGTTTTACTTTTTATTCACATCTAACTCCTTGACCACTGTGAATGTTGTACTCTTCCTTTTGGCCCTAAAAGATTTCCTAAGTACTTCTAGCTTTTTCATAGTGATAGTGTTTTTTTCCTTAGCTCTGATATCACTGGACTGTTTCTCATTTAAAGTAGAGTCACAAACATTTAACTCATTTCTATCTGCTGCTGGTTTGGGTGAAGTTTATTAACTCTTTTTTTCCTTCACTTTTGTTTTTTTCTGTGGCTTGTCTTACTTTCAGACATACTACAGCTTTATTGTTTGCTTGTAGTTCATTGCTACGACTTCAAGGAACTTCTCACTTTAATACAAAAGGATGGGATACAATTCATTTTTGCTTTCAACTCTTCACTTAATCATTCAAAGTCTTTTGCTGCCCTCTTCCTGGGGTCTTTTGCTGCCTCCCTGGGATCTTTCGCTGCCTCTTGCTTGAGGGCTTATTACCTCCCCTGATCTCCAACATTGCTTCTTTTTTGAGGTCTTAGTTTCCTTCTTTGGAGTCTTGCATTGCTTATGGCCCTTTTTTTTCTTTAGAGTTGCCCTATCTTTTCAGAGTTGCTCTCTATCTTTTTTTCTTGTCCCTTGTTCCTTATAGTTGTTGCATCAATTGTTGTAGAACTTTAATTGCAATATAACTTTAAGACTGTCTTTTTTTTATTAAACTGCCACAGCTAATGTTTCTCTTTCTCAGTGCTTTTCCTGCGTTTTTGCAGTTTTGGTGGAAATTCCAGCTCCTCCTTTTCAGACCCTGTTTAAAACTTTTGCCTCTTTTTCTTGGTAGAAGACTTTTTCTTATTTTTCTGCCTTTTTTTCATTTTCCTAGCTGGCTAGGGAGTTTGTTTTTTTTCTCTAAGTGTGCCGTTCTTTTTGTTTTTTCACTCAGAGAGATAGCTGTCATTTCAAGACCATTATATTCTTTTAACTTAACTTCTTTTTCTTTAGCAAGTTGAGGACTTCTCCTCATCTAAAAACATTAAGACTTCACTGCCTGTAGCCTCTCAGTGCAGGGATCTTTACCCAGACATCCTGCGGATTCTGGCAAATCTCAGTTATTCACTTTCTGCAGTTTGGGGGCAAGGAGAGTACATTTTAGTTTTATTTCCTTTTATTGTCCTTTTCTGCTTCTTACTCAAGTTTCATTTTCCTTGCTCCCGAAGGCTAATCGCTCTTCGTTTTAATTTTTCTTATCTTTCTAAATCTCTTTACTCATTGGCTACACCAGATTCGTACTTCAACTGCCCCTCAGAGTCCGGCACTAGCTCAACAACTCTCACTGAGTTCATTCGCCCAAGAGGTGTTCCTCTTTTCCAACTTCAGTTAAACCAGATACTCACAGGTAGGCTTTGCCATTCAATTGATTCCATCTTGTCGCCACTATGTTATGTTGTGGCTCTTATGTTGTGTCAAGAGATTTGAGGCTTTATTAAGAACAAAAGGTATTTATTCATAAGAGAAATTTAGGTTCAGGAGGTTTGCAGCTCTGGGCTGTGCTGGAGCAGAACTCAAGTCTTTATGTGCTTACAACATTGCTGCTAAAAGATTCTCCCTGAGAAACTTTTGGGGCAAGTACAGTGGTTAGCACTGCTATCTCACAGCGCCAGGGATCCAGGTTCAAATTCCAGCTTGAGTCACTGTCTGTGTGGTGTTTTCACATTCTCCCTGTGCCTGCATTGGTTTCCTCCCACAGTCCAAAGATGTGTAGGTTAGTGTCAGGGGATTAAGAGGTTAAACATATGGGAAGGATAGGGCCTGGGTGGGATTGTTGTCGGTGTAGGTTTGATGGGCCGAATGGCCGCCTTCTGCACTGTAGGGATTCTCTGATTCTATGAGAGGACATCCTCTGATGTAATCACTCACTCTCAATTTCCATCAGTCCCTTCTGTTAAAAAGATAGACACCACATACATAACAAGGCAATACCTCCCAACAGGAGTCTCCACGCTAATTGTTTTTCCCACTCTCATTCATATGTCTCCTATGCTGTTAGAGGTTAGATAACATTGCATGGACCAAAGATTGAAAAAGATCTGGGTTTAATAAATAGGGCGTAATCTTATGGTCATTCATTTCTCACTACTGCTGCATACAAGGTTAGAGAACTCAGTGTTTGGCCAAGTCTTCATTCATTGCAGAGGGACCAGAAATTCACGCTGGCGTAAACGGCTGGAAGGTTCCAGTTCCTAAATCCAAACCATATTGTGCATGTCATGGTACAACTCACGAGATTTATTAATCTGAATATGTATTTGCTATTAGCGCAGAGAGTACTGTCAGTGTTATAAATGATGTTGCCTTGCATTATTCAAAAACAATGTCCATGTAATGGCAGTATCCATTCTGTAAGAAACTGCGTGAATTTATAAATGGTAATTGATATTTTCTTCAAGTCTGCATTTATACTTGCAATGTTATACCAGCACGAAGCTGAGGTGGGTACTGAGACAGGGACTAGATTTCTTTAACAGCATTAGCTTAGGTTGTTGTGATTACAATAATTAATAGAAATACTTTGGTAGAAATTTTAATGCATTTTGTACATTTTTTGGCAGTAAAATGCTCACAAAACACAGCAAATTAGCAGTGAGGTAGCCTGCACTGAAGTTGCACAGGCATTGGCCTCACTTTCCCTCTGAGCTACATGGGTGTACAGCTGCGCAGCAATTGGGATAATATGGTGCAGGGAATAAACTGGCCACACACAAACATTTCCTCTCAGATGTGTTTGCGCATAGCTCCTTGTCAATTTTATAGGGACTGCACAGTGCAGCAAGCTGGCCTCACCCAGCAAATGGAAGTTACAGGGATCAGTTTTTGGGTTATCCTGGATGGATGTCTGAAATAGACATTGGAGGTCTAATGTCAAGGAGTCTTTTACAAAATCAGTCAGCAAAGAGGGGGCAGGCATTAGGTTTGCCGACTCCAGGATTCTTTGATGTAGTTTGAATTATATGTTTATTCTTCCAAAAAGTGAAACTAAGAGGAATTGGATTTCTCTGTCTGACCCCACAGTCCCAGTGATTGCCACCTTACTCTTGTCTGCTTTAACACCCACCCTAAAACTTATCTGAAGGATATTGCCAGCATAAAATTGAACCCTGAAGAAGACATCAGAAGTTTAAGGTGATGCCCAAACTCCAATTTCAAGATGGCCTTTGGCCTACCTGTTCAGGCATTACAGAAGGGTATTATCCAGATCATTATCACTCCTGGTCCCGAGATCGCTGTTGTCCTGGCCCCATCCTCTTTTCTGTCTTGGTTTAATGAAGCCTGATGCCCAATTTCTGGACCGTATTGGATCTCATCACTTATAGCCAGTGTAAATATTCTGCATGGTGGAAGTGCATGCCCAAAACCATAACTAGTGCTGGAAAATGAAACATTTCCTACTTTTGATGCCCAGTGTTGACATCAAGCATTGCCAGGTCAGTTGAACCACAGCATTGCCCGATCAGTTATACCATGGCCAAATGCACAGTAAAATTTTCTGCCCCAATTACCTCGCTTATTCCCAGTCCCTTACATCACCAATTATTCCAGTCAGCCTTTTAACAAGTTTAATGTTGAAAATGTGGGCAATGCTTGGTGTGAATTGGCACCTCAAATATTAATGGGTTGAAATTAGCCAAAAATGTTTCACGTAAAATCTTGTGGTTAAACAGAGGAACCTTGATTCCCACCAGCCTTAGCTAAATCTCTAAGCCTAGCGAGGAAGGACAGAACATAAAATAGATTATTGCTTGAGAACTTCATGCAACAGGTTTCTGCTGCATGAAGTCTGTGATAGCAGGTGTGGGTAATTTTCAAAGGAAGGAAGATGAATTAGAAATAGGATTCCTGGAAGCTGGTTGAGTATTCCATAGTGCCTTTAGCAGAACTCTGTGACCACGTTCTTGGTGATGCATAGAGCATAAAAATCATGAAGACAGAGCCACAAAAGGAGCTTCCTCATTGTTTCTCTGTGTGGGCAATCAAGGATTCTCATGGTCAACACTCATGGGCCATCTCTGTTATATAAATAAAGATATATTTCCAAGTGAAAGGTAGCAAGGAATACATTTATGGCCAAATATGCAGTGTTTAATTAATTATTTCAAAGGAAGTAATTTAAAATAATCCTCCACTTTGTCAGTTGGAGAATTATGTACATTTCTGACAGAATTCTAGCCTTTAAAATCTAGTTTTTTCTAACTTACTGTAAAAATAAAGCACCAAACTAAAGCAGTATCACAAATCTTTAAATGATATAATGAATTAAGTTATACATTTAATTAATGCTGCGATGAGTTTAAAAACTTGGTGAGGTGAGACAAAAAGAGTTTTAAGGTTCTGGGAAAGAATAAGACTGAAGAAAGAAACAAAGAACTTGCATTTGTGTAGCATCTTTCAATTTCAGAAATCCCAAAGTATTTAACAAGGAATAGAATGCTTTTGATGTGTCATTGTTACAATGTAGGGAAGCATAGCAACCAATTTGCATAAAATAATTTATTTATGTCAGTGAAACACATGACCCAATATTAAGCTTTTGTAATGTCAGTTGAGGGATTGAGGTTGAGAAGAGCACCTATTTTGCTAATGTATGAATGAAAGAAGTGTGCACTTTTATTCCAGTCCTTGTGCACAGGATTATCAAAATGGTTTGTAGAATGATGGTTGGACAGTGTCACCAAGTAGGGGGAGAAAGAAATGAATTAGAGTTGTGGTGGGCAATGAAGGAAAGTTATCTTAACTGGGCTTCTAAAGAGTGGAAATGGACTGAAGACTTTGTGAGGTGTAGTGAAAGGAATGAACAGGGGTAAAAGGTGGGCCAGTGTCGGCAGAGCGGGCAGCATATGCTGTGACATATAGAATCATAAAATCAGTGCAGAAGGAGGCCATTCGGCTCATTGAGCCCCTGGACAAAGCCATGGAGGACAAAGGTCTTAGGGGTGTCCAAAACTAGAGGGTATAGGTTTAAGGTGAGAGAGGAAAGATTTAAAAGTGACCTGAAGGGCAACTTTTTCACACAGGGAGTGGTGTGTGCATGGAATGAGCTGCCAGCAGAGGTCATAGACATGGCGACAATTACAACATTTAAAAGACATTTTTACAGTACATAGATAGGAAAAGTTTAGAGGGTTATGGGCCAAATGCAGGCAAATGGGACTAGATTAGTTCAGGAAACCTGGTTGACATGGATGAGTTGGGCTGAAGGGCCTGTTTTTGCGCTGTATATCTCTATGACTCTATCTTAAAATTAATTCAGAGGAGCTTGGTAATGATGAGTGATATGGGTGAAGGTATGAATGCAGTGATGAAGTGTGCCTATTGTATTTCCATTACATATTAAATTGCTCACTTTCTTTATTGTGTGTCATAACAGAAGGCATTACTGAAGGTGGTTGCACAAATGACTTGTCCCACATGGAAGGCAGCTGCTGCTGTGAAAACTGTGGAAGGTATGGGGCAATGGAGGAGTTCAATCAATGTGATTGTTTCTGTGGCACAAACTGTCAGCAGCAATACAAAGATAAGTAAGTAGCAGTTAAAAAAGTTACTTCAAGAGACTTAGCAAAACCTAATAGCAACAAAAACAGCTTTCTGTTTTTATTGCAGGCCTGTTACTTGGGAACAGCATTTTAAAGACCAAAACTGTCACCACACGGTATAATGGCAGCTTCAAGCCAAGTAACCAAGTAATTAGGTCCATAGAGCACAATTCTGAGGAAGTAAACGTGAAATGCTGAAGAAGTGGTGTGACCATACTTCAAATATTGAAGTAAATATTGTGAATTAGTGCTTCTAGGGCAAACTTTAATGTGGGGAGACCACATATCAAAAATTCAGATGCAGAAATCAATGCATTTTACACAGTTTATAAAGTTTATAAATCAAACCTGATTCATCACACTATAAGTGCTCATTGCCAGCCTAACCTGAGGGTGAATTTTCTCAGGGGCTGTCCCACTTCTCTGCTGTAACATGGGCAGAAGAGATACAGAAACCCTGGAAACACAGCTTGAACACTGTGAAGTGCTGGCTGCCAGGTCCTCTGGCTGCTTGAAATAAAAACAGAAAATGCTGCAAATGCTCAGGAGTTCTGGCAGCATCTATAAAAAAGCGACAAAATTAATGTTTTAGGTCGATGATCTTTCACAGAACTCTCTGAGATATTCTTGGGTCAGGTGATCCTTGCCTCGATGTGCTGGATAGTGAGATGGCCGTGCAAATTGCATTCACTGCACATAATGCTGCAGTGACAGCTTTGCCCTGCCCACTTGCTATCTTATTTGCCTCTGGAGGCAGGGGTTGCATGGGCTGAATACAGCAGATAGACGATGGGATTTCAGTAGATGTGTTGTACATTAATTTTCAGAGCCTCTTTGACAATATGTTTTAAAAATGTTCAAGTGCATTTTACAGGAGAAAATTTAGTAATATCGACAGAAAGGTGGTAGATAGAAAGAAAACAAGAAGTTAGGGTACATTGGCATTGATTGGAATGGAGAAGTATTACATGTCTAGTACCCCAGGAGCCAATGCTGAGTTGACGTTTATTCTCGCTATGTATCAATGATCTGTTTAATATTGAAATTTACTGGCAACACTTGCAAGTTGTGGTTTTGGCAGTGAGAATGGCATCCTGGCCAATCTTGGTTAACTCGTGCATTTCTAAATGCTCACTGATTTTATCATGAAATTTAGATTCTAAATATTTGCCCACAACTAATGTTACATGTTTTAACTATCTCTCTTCTTGAACAAGAGTTACAGATTGACTATGCTCTAGTCCCATAGGTGAAAATGACATTCTCACTTCCAGGTTGGGTTTTTGGACACTCCAAACTTGAGAGAGCTGATAGTCTTATTTGCCAGGGCAAGCTCATTGAAGCTCCAAGAGAATGTTGTACTGTTGTAGATGCCATTTTTCAGATGGAGGTATTAAACTGAAGTCCTGTTTTGGCTTACACTCCCCACTGGCACTTATCTCTCACAATTATTAAACTCCTCTTAAACACTTCACCTGTTCTTATTTTGCTGGTGAAGAACCCGCCCAGTTGAACTTTAGTAATGAACTTCCTTTAAGGCTAATCTGCACATTCTTCCACTTTCTCACAGTGAGTTACTTTTTTTTAACCAATGTCAAAGGAACAGACTCTCAGAGTGGTGGAGTTTGGAATATTTTTGTAAAGAAATAAAAAGGGACAAGGCAATGAACATATTTAAATTCAGGGATGAGAATTTTAAATTTGAAGTGTTTGGTGACTAATTAGGGTAAATTTCCAAATTTCTTAGAACAAAAAGAGAAGCTTCATAGTCTGTCCTCTCCTTATTCCTACACCATTTCACTTTATATTCGCATTTATTTGCTCTGCTCCTCTACCTACTTTAAGGTCAATAGTATTGTCCTGTTATATGATTCCTTTAAGTTTTCAGCTTTATTGTTTCCCAGGATTTCTGGGGCATTCAACAGTAATGGAGGGAAGCTGGGCCTATACCTGCAGTATGTTTAGGTCCAACCATCCCCCTCAGCTAAGGCACATCTTTTTCTGTGAAGAATGTCCATTGAGTACCTCAGGGCAGGACACCAAGTAATTCTTGCTGCAAGACATTATATCATATTATGATCATGGTAGTTAGTAACAGGTCAAGATATTTTACATTAGATGGGGTTATTTTGATTTGATTTTGATTATTTCACATTCTAAAATGGCATAAAGCACAATACTAACCCAGCTATTTGTCATGAATGAGGTGATATCCAGATTTCACTATCAGAAATGATTCTGACGTGTAGTTTTTTTGTGAAATATGAAGAAAAAAGCAGAATGCAAAATTTCTTTTACAAATATAATACATAATATATTTAAATGCAGAACTTGGCAGTTTGTGAATCGAGGGTTTTCTTAATTTCTCTATAGTCTGTTTTCCTTTGTTTTCAGTGGTGTCCTTTTATAGATACTCATGTAAGAACCTGAGATTGGGCCAAAGGTGACAATATTAAATAATTGTAACCTTTACAAAAATATTTCAACTTGTGGGTAATGTTTTGTGAGCTTGGATATCTAAGTCATATTTCAATGTAAGATTCTTCAACAGACAATCCATTGTGGACTATGCACCAGTGAAGCAAAATGCTGGAATACTGAAGTGTGTCAAAAAGCGAAAGAGGAAAGTGAGTGTGAACCTAAAGGAAGACTCTGATGAAGATTTTGGAGATGGCCACATGGTTTGTTCATGTCTGCAGATACTTACCTTATTACACGGAGATAATTTTTTAAGAAGTGATATTCAATCCAATTTAAAGTTTTAATTTTGCCACAGGCTGCTTCCCATCTTGTTTTTAAATTACAATTTTGATGTTGGCAGGAAGTCGAAACTGCTTTTCACCAATGCAAAATGTGTAATATAAATCTGGTCACACTCTAACCCATAACATCCAGGCAACCATAAAACTCTTTTGACTCAAGTCCTTCACTCAAACAAAAGTAAGATGGCGCCAGAAGGATATTATTTCAATTGGACCTTGGTTCTGTATCAATGACAGATGAGGGTCTATTCCCAATCATTTTGATATCTCCAAAGATATATGTTGCTTCCTTTCCCTGTCCAACTTCTTATTCACCGCACTTGAGAACTGAGTAACAAGGCGAAATGAAACAGAAAATCTACCCCACCAGATGGTGCAATGCTTGGCCAGGACTGAGAGTTCCTGAGATAGATAACCACAGCATAAGTATCATTCACAGGTCAACTGTACAAACTCAGTATTGCATGATTGCTAAACAATGCTTTTGAGTCAAGTAAGAAGCAAAGCTCGCATTGATTATACAACACAGAAACACTGCAATCTCTCACTACTGAGACCCCACATTTTCTGAGTGTGCCCAACATAGTTGCTTTGCATCTATTGCCGTTCTTGTAATTGATTTTCTTAGACAATTAAAGCACACTACTAACCCAAACATTAGCGGGAGATCAGGGATCTATAATGGTACTTTTGCTTTGAAAGAAGTTACCTGTTGGTGAAAACTGCATTTTATATTTGTACGGGGTATAAATAGAAACATTTCTTTCACACAAATACAGAGTAAATGTTTCAGCTTTTGATCCCACTGCAAAATAAATGGTTAGGTTTATTATTTATTTATTCGTTCCATTGTGGCATGCTTTGGAACAGACTGAAAGTTTTCCAAATCGTCATGGATTGCTGTGCACTTCTCAATCTTGCTGTTAGAAAGATTCTTTGCCTTACAGATGAAGGGCAACAGGCCTAACCATCTGAAACTCCCCAGCGACATGGTGACTGAAATTTCTCTGGTTATAGTTCATATTGAAAGTCTCGGTCAGTCGCATGTTGTGCTGCAGATGCTGGCGGTGGACTCCACAATCAGAACTGCCATCTGCCATGCTTGGATATATCATTGAGAGACTGAATGTTGTTTATATTATTTGTAAACATTTTTCTTTTAGTTGCTAGACCTTACAAGGTGTTGTTAGCATGGTTCCTCAAACAAAGAAAGGCAATTTCTGCACTTGAGAACACAACTCTCATCAAAACTCCATCACTCTCCTGTCATTTGTGCTATGTACCAATCTTGCTCTGCACTAAGCCATCGTTTGTGGGTGTGTGACATTGCTTTGATGTCTGGTAGAAGAAGAAAGCAATGAGAGGGAGGATGAGAGTCCTGGGTGCTGTAACAAAGACTGCATCAAAAATGATGAGAAATCAGTACATAGATCTTTTAACATCTAAAATTGATGAATCTATGTCAGCTGGTCATGTGAAAAACAAGTCTTGTAGCTGAGAATTATATGGAATGTTTGTGATGCTTGAGAAATAAGATCATATAAAGATGAATAAATATGAATAATGGAATATGTTCTGCAATTTAATTGAAACAAAGAAACCCCTAAAATGAAACTTTCAGTAAAGAAAAGCAGATCTACATTAGTAATAAAATCTATAAAACAAGCAGGGCTTTGAAAAATCAAATTTAATATCAGACAAATGTAAAAACTGTACCTGTGTTTGCAATGAACAATTTTAAGTTAAACTTAATATTGTGTTGCAAATAATTACTGCAGACTGCATTAGGAATGATGTAGATCAGCTTTCTAAGGGCTCTGGTAAAGAATTAACAGATTTCAGACTGACAATATTTTTCTCATTTATTCAAGAAATGCCGTGTTGAAAACTCTCATGCTCAATGTTGCATATTTCTGCAAATAATTGATTTATTTAGTGCAACATTAATATTTGGTAGAAAAATGGTGGTCTTATTAAATTAATATGATTGGTAGAACAGCATTATTGAAATCAAAAGCCCTAGTGGGTCATCCTAATTTGGAACAAAGTAAGTTATTATGTGGTAACAAAAACACATCACTGTGGTGCAAATTACAAATGCATCTGGTGTACCCAGAGTGTTAATTTTTGATTGAGTGCAGAAGGGATCATCTTATGCAGCCACAGAAACTTCATGTGATGTTATCAGACAAGGTACAAAATGCAACTTTTTAAAAGACAGCCTGATTCTTTCCTTTAAGTAGCATTTCATGAGTGGAACATTATTAACATGATTATGTTGTAGGAAGAAGTGCAAGAAGATGGAAAAATGAAGACCAAAATGTCTGCAGCGCTGACTAATCACAGCAGCTTCAAAAACATTCGACTTTCTGACCCAGATTCCAAGTTGCCTAAACATGGTATTCAACATTTTTATTTGAAACATACTGCATTACTATTATTCTGCATGAAGTATGTTATATACAATTTTATCAGATTTACTTAGTCTGTGGCATCTGCGGTGATTCCCATAGAGGACAATAACTTGTAAAAAGATACTTGAGTTTCCAGTGATTGACTGGAAGGAACTCACAAGATTTCTGGCTTTAAGACTTCACTGTAATGAACAATTTCAAAGCAACATTATTAAACTATTCATTTGGACATTTATAACCTAAGCTACAGAAAGGTTTCCCCCATTTACCTACAAAACAACTAAAATTTCGATGCCATGATTATACTTTATTCTGGCCCTTAAGTTGTCACTTTGTTCTCCCAAACCAGTCTAAAACTATCCCCTGCTCCTGATGGCGTGTTTCATTTTCCTTTCCCAGCCAGATAACTTCTAATCCTTGGACTGACTTTTACTGTGAAAGTTATCCTGGTGATCCATCTCCCAATCAAGCTAGGCACATCTTCCTGCTTCATTTAAATCCTCATAAACTTGGACCAGAATCTTACCGTTGTTCATGATGACAGGAATTTCCCATCCTGCTGCAGTGAATAGAGTTTTGGCTGGCTGCCAGATTCTCTGACTTTGCTGCAGCAGGAGTGTGGCGTGAACAGCAAATAAGATCGCACCCTCGGCCTCTTCAATCTGAGCATGATCTGCCACCCGCATTCTTGATGACTAACAGAATCAGTTATACTTTGGGTGGCTGCCTCAGTGTCTCTAATCTCTCTACTCCCTCACAGACTCTCAGGTTCCTCTTGACAGACCTGTCTGCGAGGTCACAGGATATATTAAGAAACCTGCAACTTGATACCACAGTAGTTTTCTCCCCATGACATTAATCACATGAATGTTCTATCCAGGTAGAAATGTTAATTAGCTATTTGCTAAAACCCTCAACTGTCTTATATTTTGGGATTAGAAAGACAGTTCAAAATATAACTGTTTATAAAAGTTGACATTCCTAACATCTCACTGTGAGACATGGAAAATAAGTCTACCCTAATCATCACAAATGCTCTTGCCATTGTCCATGTTTGTGTGAACATTTTGTACCTTCTTCCTAACGAAATCCCCTGTTTCCCCCACAGCCTTTAACAACCAAAGTATCCAAGCTTATTGACAGAATTCCAAACCTCCTTCATTCCTTCATTTTAACCTAAATTAAAATAGCAATCCCAAAACATAATCTTATAAACATGATATTTGTAATACATCTTTATGCCACATCCTGAGCATATATATGAAAAGTGTTGGTCATAGGTGCAAACTCTAACTGGTTTTTCTAATTGTTGTTTCTTTTCCGTGTATGGAATACTCAGCTGAAAGGACATTTTGCAACCATCAGGCTTTAAGTCAGAAATTTAATCTCTTTTTGAAATGGTTTTGTAATATTAGGGATCAATCCACTATTGATTATAAACTGAATTGATTCTTTTGTTTTTATGTAACCCACCTGAAACCATAGAAACAAATGGAATGAAAATTCAGTCGGGTTCTATAAAAGGCAGGTGATCCGCTCCAAGTGATGGAGCCAAAAATCAACAGTAGCTGGAATTTTCCAGTATTGCACACCCTGCCCTCCACTGCCAGCGAAAACAGAGAATTTGGCACTAAGCCTCAGGGAGGTTGGAAAGTTCTGGCCATTGTGTTTCTCATTGGATAGGATAGAACTGCAATGGATTGGATGATCTGGAATTTGAAGAAAAGAGTCAGGGCATTAGGCCTCAGAGGACAGGCCTGTAATTGTGAGGGGAGTGTTCGAAGCTTTGACTTTGATTAAAGGGACCCAGCATCGGTTCAGAAAGTGCCACTGGTATGTGTATAGTTGTGAAATTGGGCAGAAGATGGAAGGATATGAAGTACATGTTAAACAGTAACATTCAAGTGGTAACAAAGCAGGAGAGGGATCTGAGAGTTTGATGGATAGGGTAATTAATGCTGTCTATTAAGCTGTTGCTCCAGAAAGCTGTATAACTCAGAATGTGACTTAAAAGTCGAAGAGGACCTTGAAGTTTCTCTGACTTTGAGGTTACATCCAAAGAATCATGTTTACTTCTGGCCTCTCTATGGCAAAAAAAACACAAAGGAGAGACTCTAGTGTAGTGTTATGTGACTAATTTCGAAACTTAGATGAGTTATAAGGAAATCGTGTTGATTTGGTATGTTAAATGTTAGAAAGGAAGGTAAAGAACATGAGGGAGATCTTTAAGATTTTTGCTTGAATGAGAGTGATAGAATTTATTATATGTTCAGTAGAGTGTTTGAGGACTAGGAGACTCAATTTAAAGTTAACTGCACCAAAGGAAAAAAGTAAATTTGTTTACTGATTCTTGATGAAGTTGGTGGAACAGAAAACTTGGCAGGTTTTGAGAGAATTGGTTAAATTCCTATTAACCAAGTATGATTCCACCTTGGGTAGGAAACAAATGGTGATGTTTGGAAACATAGTTGATTCATCCAATTGCCTTTTCTGCCTAAACCATACTTCAATTCTATTTACAAGTGAGTTGCACTCATTCATGAGAGTGAATCTGTGAAATTCTTGTGAAAAACAAAAAGCAATAGACTGCATTTTTGGCTGTTATGAGGTTGGGTGCCTTTTGGCATATTTGGACCTTAAACCCATGAACCTAGCTCATTTTTTGGCCTTAAACCAGCTTAACTTACTTTGGCAAGTCCCGTGGCCTTCAATGAGGAGTCCTTGTGGATGGGGGTAGGGTAATTTGCAGCAAATGGTCTTTATGTTGCCAACTAAAGCTAAAATATCCTTTTTCTCCCAACTTGGATTGGATGTTAATTGCACAGGATTTCTAGTTGAGAACATTCAGTGCATCCTCGCAAATCTGTGGCAGCACTGGATGCCATGTCCTAGCTCTCAGGTCCAGTGTTGCAGTGGTGCAAATGATACATTGGATGGCAAGCTTTATTTATTTGAATATCATTAGAATATGCCTACCAGTGTATATGAAAATATTTGCACATAACCCAATAGTTTTGGCAGAAACAGGGTAACAGAGAATGGGTGTTAAACCTACTTCCTAGTTCCACTTACCCCGGTTCCTTTGGGAAATAAATCATCAGAGGAAGGGCTGAATATTTTGGCAAAGTTTGTCGAAGATGGACAAGAAAAACACGCCTTTAATGGTAGTTATTGTTGATGGGCCAAAGGGCCTTTTCTGTACTGCATGACTCTAAATAAATTTTCTGTGCTGCAGACTCTAAAGTCGATTTTATCAGTTATCTGCGTATTTCATTTATTTGAGTTGAAATGATATCAAACTCCTCCAGCACCATGAGACTAAGATATTCTAAATTGATTTTTTCCTTGTTCTTTAATGTAACGAAATGAAATGTATTCTTTCTCTTGTTAGCCACACCGCTTACTGGAAAGAAAAAAGCTTGGTCATGGGTGCAGTATCTTGAGGAAGAGAAAGCATTAGCAGCACCCCCCAAACTCTTTAAAGAGGTATCGATATCTTGATTTCAGAATACTTAATAAATTCAGTGTACAAATGTTCTTTTCTGTGTATCTAATTTACTTTTTTTTAATCTAATCATCCATCTAATTACTGACCGTGCAGGAGCAGCAATATCGTTCCAAATTAAGATTGCGCGTGGCTTGAAGGGAAATTGCAGGTGTGGGCTCTCCATATGTTTATTCCTCTGTCTTCTTATACAATAGAGCTTGGGATTTGGAAGGTGCTGTTGAAGGCGACTTAATGAGTTGTTGCAGTGAATATTGTAGATGGTGCACAACGCTGTCAGTCTGCTTGTTGGTGAAGGGTTTGAATGTTTCATTTGGTGGATAGGGTGCTGATCTATTAGGCTGCTTTGGCCTGGGCAGTGTTCAACAACTTGAGTTTGTTGGAGTCATGCACATGTAGGTAAGTGGACTATTCCATCACAGTCCCGACTTGTGCCTTGTTGATAGTGGGGAAGCTTTGTGGAGTCAGCAGGTCAGTTACTTGCCACAGAATTCCCTGCTTCTGGCCTGCTCTTGTAGCCATCATACTTATATGGCTTGTTCAGTCAAGTTTCTACTTAATGGTAATTCCCAGGATATTGATTGTGGTGTAAATCAGAAATGGTAATGTTGTTGAATATTGGGTGGATGGGGCAGGGGTGATCATTGCCTGGCACTTGTGTGGCACAAATGTTACTTGCCATTTCGTAGCACAAGCATGAGTAATGTCCAGATCTTGCTCCCTATGGACATGGACTGCTTCAGTATCTGAGGAGTTTCATGGGATCTCTTATGTTTACTTGAGGGAACAGACAAGGCGTTGATTCAATGTCTCATCCAAAAAGCAACACTGGAAGTTTGGCTTAGATTGTGTGTTTAAGTCTGAGGCTGTGTACATGAATTTACAATCTTCAGATTCAGAAGCGAGAGTACTACTATTGAGCAACAGCTGATATATTTGAGTCAGATCATATAAAGAAGTGAGAATTGTCATTCTTTTCATGAATGGATTACATTACTGAGCTGAGGATGGCAAGTTTCCAAGGGACTTATAAATGTAGATGCATTTTGCTCCAAACAATTTGGCCACAGCTCCCACTACCACACGACCTGTATTAATAGACTCCTACACATGTATCCAGAAGAAATCTATCTTCATTATTCTGCTTTCTGAGGCATGGTGTCATTCAGGGCCTGATTTTACCATTTTCATTCTAAGTGTGCTGAATCTGGGTGCAATTCAGATCTGATTTGGAAATCTGCTTTCAGATACGCGCTTAGCCTGAAAAAAAAATTATGTGTCTGAATCATGCTGCGGGCGGGACTCAGTGCACCCGAAACAATTGGAGCTCTGAACTGCGCATGCAGTTAGAAAAAAAATTGAATATCGTGCTGCTGTCTCATCGTTCCTGGGCCACAAAAAGCAGATAAAGCGGCCCGGGGGCGAAGAGCAGGAGTGATGGTCCCCACAGACATCTGCCCCACCCCTACAGCATAACTGTTCCCCTTATCCACCCACTACCCCCGCTACCCAGACTGATCATGACCCTCTACCCCCTCCAACCCCCCCCACCCCACCCAGCGATTGCCCGCAGAGTGGCAGGGGCTTTCTGCCCCAGCTCCCCCCACTAGAGATTCATCTGGCCCTCCCCACTCTCCCCCCGCCTCACCCTATAGAGATCCATCTGGCCCTCCCTCCAGAGATCCATCTGGCCTTCCTCCCCTTGAGAATGATTGGGCCTCCCTCAGCCCCTTCCACGAGAGATGCATTGACCCGCTGCCTCCCCCTCTGCCCTCCCAACCAGAAAGTGATCTGGCCGCCCTTCTCCCACTTCCCCCCCTCCCTTTGGTGAATGATCTGGATCAAGCAAGATGAGGCTATTGGATGATCAGCCATGATCATAATAAATGGCGGAGCAGTCTTGAAGAGCCAAATGGCTTCCTCCTGCTCCTATCTTCTATGTTTCTGTGCTAAGTCTAAAATTTAGACTCAGTGGCGGCATTGAGAGCGGTGTTGGTGAGGTAAAATTGGGTGTTGTCACATGTAGAACCAAACAACGTGTTTTGAATGATGTTGCTTGGCAACAGCAAATGGGAGAAGACAAAGGAAAGCTCCATGGGGGACACCCGAGGTAACAACAGAGGAGCAAGAAGAAAAGCCATTGTAAATTACACCCTCTTGTGATGAGATAGATAGGAATCAAACTTTGTTCTCACCTAGCTGGTTGACAGAAGAGAGGCATTGCAGAGAATGGGGTAGGTAACAGCGTCAAAGGCTGCAGACAAGCCTGGAAGAATGAGGAAAGATAGTTTAACGTTGTCACAAAGCAGAAACCTGAATGGAGGGATTCAAATGTCGAGCTCTGTGGGAGATGGATACGATTTGGGAGGTTAAAACATTCAATGACTTTGCAGAGGAAAGTGAGGTTGGAAATGAAGCTGTAGTTTAAATATTTGGAGCAGTCGAGGGTTTTTGAGGAGAAAAAACTCGTAATGATAAACAGCTAATATATGGGCCTGAGGAAGAATTTGGATGGTTGGCAGTCTAATGGAAATATGGTTGAGAGAGCAGGAGGTAGGTCTCATGGACAAGCTTGTGTTCAGAGAGGGCCTGAGATGAAGCAGGCCTGGAATGGGCAGCTGGTTCACCAAAGCCTGTTCTACTGTGTTACTGCTGTTTACGAATTTTACCCCCAGTATTTCCAACCATTACAACCAAAGAAAATGGGCCAGATCTTACTATGGATTGTAGAAGACAGGATGCACCCCCTCCCAATATGCACAACGGGACTCCACCATGATTCCAACATACTGACTTCATGACGACAATTGCAAGGGAGGTTTGAACTTCTGGTGCGCAATTCCCCATCTCCCTGGGGCTTGCCAATAGCCTCTAAATCGTGAGTTAGAAGTGGAGAGTTCAGATGGTTCTGACTTCCTTATCTGAACTCTTACAGAGGAATGTTCTGCAGAAAAATCTGAGTTGAACTTCTGTGTAACTATACTACTAATCAGCACCCTTGCCCAGCTCTTGATCCCCTGACTTCTCCCTCCACCCCTTTTGCAACCTGACCCAACGAGACTACCCCTCATCTGAGACTGCCCCCCAGGCCCTCCCAGCATTCCTGACTATCTCCCATCATTGAAATATTTGGACCAATGTTACCGTACTTTTTAAAAGAAAGAAATTGCATTTTAAACGTTATCGTAGTCAGTATTTTTTTTTCAGCGAGCTGTCCAAAGGCAGGTTCCCTTAGTAACGCCATATAATCATAGTTTTATTTTAGCATAACATAAAAAGGATGATGATCATTTGTCATTTCACATTATTGTGACCTAAAACTCGCAGCTGAAAACCTCTCTGCTGTTTTGCATTCCCAGATGATTTTCAGTTAATCATTCTCACTGTTTCCATAGCAACCAGCAGTCATGTAGCAAATAAAGTCTGGGTGAACATTGCTACATTCATTGAAATTCAAGTGCAGAGAGGTAGCAAAAATTGTTTCTGTATAGGTAATGCTATCTGTGTTTGCCACTTCAGCTTTCATTTACATAAATACGATTTTCCTGTTTGCACAAGGCGCAGAAAATGAAAATCTAATGTTATTCCAACCACTATGAAATGTTCTGCACTTTCCATGTATATTCACATTAGAAAATACAGACACAAAAATAACATTTGCCAATTCGAATGCAGTAATGCAATATCTAGTCCATTTGATAAATAGCCAGCTTGTTGCATGGTACGTGAACGTATTAAGTTTTATTTTAGTGTCAGAAAACTCTTATGTATTTAGTCTAGACCCCAATAGAACAATCTTTGAGGGATTGAAATCCCTCTGTCTTTTATTAAATATATCAACACTAGCTTAATCGAACAACAGTTTCTAGGAAATTGTCCATTCGGAGTACTTGCCACTGTTGATGCACTTCACACTTCAAAGACTACTTTAAGTAACGACAACAGATTACTTACAATTTCCCAATAGTAAAATCCTAATCTATCAGTTAATGTAGCGATGACAAGGTAAAGAAATTGGGAGTTGGGGAGGTGGTGAGTAAAGCAAGCATGTGAGTTTGTGGCAGTCTCAAAAGTAGCAGAAACTGA
The DNA here is from genome assembly GCF_965287045.1 of Carcharhinus amblyrhynchos. Taxonomy (NCBI): domain Eukaryota; kingdom Metazoa; phylum Chordata; class Chondrichthyes; order Carcharhiniformes; family Carcharhinidae; genus Carcharhinus; species Carcharhinus amblyrhynchos. The sequence goes on from NC_137331.1 coordinate 47,764,857, forward strand.
GATCACCAATGGATGTTTAGCTTTTTAGTTAAGAATTTGAGGAGCTGAACATAACCTAACTTCATGAATGCACTTTGAAAAGCAAAATGGAAATTGCTGTTTATTCTGTCTTTGGAAATGGGTCACATGATAATTTACAATCTTCTGCTTTGAGTATTCAATTGATGGCAACAGTAAGACAGGATTATAGCACTGCACTATTATGAGTTTAAATACTTCAGTATCCTTGTGATAATATGGAGATCATAACTGCACAGTACTCCGAGTGTGGTCTAATCAAGGTTCTTTTTGACCTAATTTCTCCACCATGTAACCACATTTTGTTGGAGAGACATGTTAGATCAAATCTTTTTAAAATGTCAATAGTATAAAGCTGCAGCTAGACTGTGCTCTGCTACAAAATGGGAACGTATTGTAAGCACTTAAAGGGCAGTAAGGTAGTCTGAGTAGGTGGAAACACTTTGTGACGTGCCAAAGATCATGAGGCACAACTTCTTCCTGCCTGGCTCTCAGGTCTCAAAATCTTATTCTGAATTTGAATTCAGGTCATACGTCAGTGGAGCAGACAGCTGACAGCCAGCATCAGGAGAAGGCCAGAACTGTTTTCAGGTTTAGGTCTCATCCACATACCTGAGCGCTACATTATTGTCAATGGAGCTATTATCTTGACTCATATGCCTGTCAAGCATTCTAGATTGCATTTTATTGGGAGACTAGCTACCCTGGAGGACCAAACATAGACCAGTCCTGTGCTTTTGCCTTGTTCCAGACGTACTACCATTCCTGGGTTAGGAATCCTTGTTGCCACGATATGCTGTGTCTCCCGACGCAGCGTTAGAGAACAGCAACAGTGCACTTTTCAAACAGCTGATGCAAGCTTTTAGGTTTTTTGCAGCGAGTGCCAGATATCCTGTTCCCTAAACAGTGAGCACCCAAGCACTGACTAATCACATACCTGGGCCTTACAGTAATACTTACTGATGTCTAACTTAAAACTGCAGATGTTTCCAGCACATATAGGGACTGAAATTGAGTTAAGAGGAAGTAAGGGTAAAGTTACAATTCTAGGCAGGTGTTGCAAGTCTTCAAATTATGGCTTTAATACAGAACGGTAGTTCTGTAAACAGTTCAGAGAAATGTACAAGAAAAACAAGTTACTAACATCTGGCTCATTAGAGTAATTTTTAACATGAGCCCAAATGGATCTGAAGTCAGTGGACCAGCCAGATTACACACTTGGAGGCAGTATAACTCAAGGCGGTATTATTGCTGCTGGTGTTGTTGTCTCAATCTCCAATCTGTTATTTTCATGACTTAATTTCCAAGTTCTAAATTGAGCAAACTTGCTTTTCAAAAACTTACTGATCCAGTACTGGATAGTGTCCCCCAGTGGGCAACTAAAATTACCTTTATTCCAGTTTCTCTTGGGATTGATAAAATTGCCCAGTGTTATGGTTTTTCTTATATATTTCTCTGAACTGTTTATAAAGTCACCTTTCTATGTTAAAGCCACAGTTTGATGACTTATAATACCCACCAACAATTGTGCATTTAACCCTCAACGGTTTCAGTCCTTAAAATTCTTATGTCCTAGCACAGTGAGAGAATCCTTCATGAACAACGCTCAGTCATCCCCCTTTCCCCTCGGATCTCTCTTGAAAATGTTATAATCAGGAATGTAAAATTCCCAGTCTTATATTCACAGTATGTACTTATCACATTATTCAATAACTAAAAATGCTTCTAACTTTTTTATTTTCTTGTGAATAATTTTTACATTCAATTGTGACTTCAGTTTGGATTGGAAATCAAAATACTTGACCTCCAACACTGATTTTGCAATCATTTTAAATCACTGTCACTGGTAAGGCCAGTATTTATTGCCTATCCATAATTGTCCTTATGAAGATGGTGAGTCACCTCCTTGAATATAACTGAGTGACTTCCTGGGCCATTTAAAAGAATAGTTAAGAATGTTGCTTTGCGTCTGGAGTCACAATTGAGTGGAATGTGTAAGAATGGCAGATTAATTCCTTAAAGGACAGGAGGGAATCAATTGTGTTTTTAGAGCAATCTTGAATCTAGCAGTTTCATTACTGATGCAAGTTTTCTATTTCCCGGTTTATTGAATTAATTGAATATAAATTCCTCAGGTTCCACAGTGGGATCTGGATTCATAACCTCGGGTCATTAGTCCAGGCATCAAGATAACTGAATCAGTAACATTATCACTGTTCAACTTCATCCTAAAAAATATTGCACCAAGAAATTGTCTGTAGCATGCTGATGGTAAAGTCACTCCACTGTGCCATCTACATACCAACATCTGAAACTACATCCTACTGACTAGTTATTCACACAGGATATAATTTACATGGATAGTTTCAATATTAAGTGTTGGCATAGAAATGATGCAAAAAATCGTGATAACAGGAAGTTGGAAAGGAAGAATATGTGTACACAAAATTTTCTAATAAACACATGTACACACAGATTTTTCTAATTAAATGAACCGGAACAAATCATCTGGATCTGTAATGTTTTTCAATTCCTTGATTGGAACTACATCCTATATCAGAGAATACCGGTGAGAGAATGAAATCTGGTGCTTTTTAAAATCAACTTTAATTCAAATGCCATGCTTTGCATATTTAAATTGTTGCCTTATGTTCCATTTTGCTATAAGCTGATGCATGCATTATGGAAAATAGGCAATTTTATGCACAGTTTACAGCATGAACTTATGCAAGCCCACTGAAGAAAGTGCAATTTGTATTAAATATGACAGTTAAAACTTTGAGATAGTCATCTGCTCCCTCTTGCATGTGGATGTGAGGATAACTTTGTTGCTCTGTGAAGGCACCTTGATTGCTGAGTGTACAGACTGGGAAAATTTCACTTCTTGCACAGTCTGTTGCTATGCATTCCCCATTCTTGTTTCGCGTATTTTAGGTAACATAATGCAACTAAATTACTTACTCATTATCACCGAATGGAAACTCCTTTGTAAATCTGCATGGCTGTTACTGTGAGGCTGTGAAATGTAACAGCCTGGTTTATTAAATTCATTGTAAAGCTGCTATGAGAACATAATCCAAGCATTGCAAAGTGGTTAAGAAAAAGGAATGGAAAATTATTCAAAATTTGCTTGAAGTAATGCAACTTTTGGCAACAAGGGCCTGTTTGGGCTGGGCAGCTGGTGGAAAGTCTAGCTCGATTGGGAGGTAACAATGAGGTTCAAGATAGCTTCACCCACAAACCATGTTCAATCCAAAGCCATGTTTTCAATGTAATAGCTCTCAATAACGATACACTTGCAACTGCCTTATCCAATAATGAACAAATATTCTGCCGGAAAATTAAATGATCCCTGAATTGCTGGCATTGGTCACTGAAGTGAGCTGAAGCGGAAGGGGATTACCCCACCCCTGAGCAGACACATTGGATAAGAGAAATCAAGAGGAATATTGGACAGTTCGAATTGATGCTCATAGATAGAAAGTGATGGGCACCTAGGTGGGCCCTCTAGAGAGTGCTGAGAGCTGCTCTGGGGTTTTTACCATTTATATAGATGATCTGGAGGAGGGAACCGAGTGTAGAGTGTCGAAATTTGCTGATGATACCAAGATTGGGGGAACGGCAAATTGTGCGGAGGGTGTGGAGAGTCTGCAGAAGGATCTAGATAGGCTGGGCGAATGGGCCAGGAAATGGCAAATGGAATTTAATGTTGGCAAGTGTGAGGTGGTCCACTTTGGTAGGAAAAATGGTAGGAAGGACTATTACTTACGGGGCGAAAAACTGCAGCAGGCGACGGTGCAGAGGGACCTCGGGGTCCTTGTGCATGAGTCGCAAAAACCCAGCTTGCAGGTGCAGCAGGTGGTCAGGAAGGCGAATGGGATGCTGGCCTTCATAGCGAAGGGGATTGAATATAAAAGTAGGGAGGTCTTGCTGCAGCTGTATAGGGCATTGGTGAGGCCGCAACTGGAGTACTGTGTGCATTTTTGGGCGCCGCACCTGCGCAAAGATATTTTGGCCTTGGAGGGAGTTGAGGGGGTTGAGCTATGAGGAGAGGCTGAATAAACTGGGCTTGTACTCTTTAGAGTTTAGAAGAATGAGAGGAGATCTCATTGAGACGTATAAGATGATGAATGGGATGGATAGGATAGAGGTGGAAAGACTCTTCCCGCTCAAAAAAGACAATAGGACTAGGGGGCACAGCCTCAAGATAAAAGGGGGGCGGTTTAGAACGGAGTTGAGGAGGAACTTCTTCACTCAAAGGGTGGTGAATCTCTGGAATTCTCTGCCCGTTGAAGTGGTGGAGCTAAATATTTTTAAGACGCGGGTTGATGGGTTTTTGATAGGAGAGGGGATTAAGGGTTATGGGGAGAGGGCGGGAAAGTGGAACTGAGCAGCGACAGATCAGCCATGATCTTATTGAATGGCGGGGCAGGCTCGAAGGGCTGGATGGCCTACTCCTGCTCCTATTTCTTATGTTCTTATGTTCTTATGTTAATCCAAGCAGGGATTCAAACCTACAATGGCAGCAGACAAGTAGGAAGGCAGAGGAATAATGATAATTTGGATAGGTATTGCAGGATACCTGACAATGAAAAGTTGAAGCCTGAGGTCCAAGGGTGGGATGAAGTTGCCGTGTAGACAGCAGACACTTGGAGTATTGCTGAACCAGTTTGGGGACAGTTATGAGGAAGCTCCTACACTCCACTGTTTTTCTCTTACAGTTTCAATTAGTTCCCCAGAATAAAAATGGATTTAAAGTTGGCATGAGATTGGAAGGCATTGACCCAAGGCACCCCTCCATGTTCTGTGTGTTGTCAGTGGCAGAGGTAAGATTTAATATGTATGAGTAAATTGTGGCTGCATGGAACTCTTCAGTAGTTGCCTTGTGTTTTCCTTGTTTTTTAACATGAATATATATTTTCTGTAATAAAAATGGAAAATACTATTCAAACTCAGCAGGTTAGGTAGAAAAACTGAAGAGTTAACCTTTCATCTCTGTGATGGATGGTCACAGACCTGAAATTTTCACTTTTTGTTTTCACCCTGCGTAGATGTTGTCTGACCTGCTGACCATGTCTAGTATTTACTGTTCTCATTTCAGATTTTGTACATCCATGGTTTCTTGTTGTTGTATTTGTTTCTTATGCATCACCTGGACACTGGATCAAGCCCATGTTATTGAGTGGTTTAAACTTGCCACATACACAAAAAGAAAGGGCAGTGAAAGACGAGCTGCTTCATAGAGTGGAGCACCTTACTCTCCAGAATTACAGCAAAGAAGCTACTGAGATTTTTGTAACAATTGGCTGGATGGAGAAGTGGCCCCTTCCTGCCAAAAGAATTAGTATTTTATTAATTTCCTCCTTTCTGCAAGGGATTAAATAATCGTCTGGATAAAGCACTTGGATGAAAATAAGGTTGGGAAGAATGCATGTCTGTAATGGAGCCTTCCCAATTTATTCCAGTGTAAGTTGCTCCCTATCCACATTTGCCCCATGCACGCTGCTCAGAGTACTATTTAACTTGCAGTGAAAAATCTGCATTTATTTTCCTACTTTACAGTACTTAAAGTTATGGCCAAAATTCTCCAGCTGTTCACACTTGCTGCCGCTGCCAGCGAGAATGAAGAACTTGGTGCTTAGCTAAATCGTAGTTCACTGCAGCAGAACTGGAGAATTCCAGCTTCAGGCAAAGTTGGATAATCTGGTCCTACATATTTCATAGAAATGCATTAGTTTAGCTTTGAGTGCAGAAGTATACCTTAAGCATCCAGTCCACAGTCACAGACCACAAAATGATTGGTTCTAGTGAAATATTTACTGATGTGAAATATAATATGTACTAACTATCAGTGATTCCTAACATAATTGTACTGCATTATTATTGTAAACATCAGCCTGACTGTCTTCTCCCATCAGGTGTGTGGTGTTCGCCTGAGACTCCACTTTGATGGATATTCTGAGTGTTTTGATTTCTGGACTAACATTGATTCACCTGATATCCATGCTGTGGGATGGTGTGAGAAGACTGGCCACAAACTGCATCTTCCTAAAGGTCTGAAAGTCACAACGAGAGACGATTGTGAATATTTATTATCAGAAAGCTAATAAGAAATGTAGACTAAATAATGCACATACCTCATTTGAAAACCGCACTATCTTGATCCTGGCAATTGCAGGGACAGTTTTAGGAATGTATGAGAAGCATTCCATACTTTGAAATGAAGCTAGGAAGTTGTACCAAAGGAGAAAATACTGGTCTGGCAGCTTCTTTAAGGAGAGAAAAGAGCTGATGTTTCGAGTCCAGATGACCCTTTGTCAAAGTTTCCTTTGTCAAAGCTTTTGTTGAAACCTCAGCTTTTGTTTTCCCCTGACAGATGCTGTTAGACCTGCTGAGATTTTCCAGCATTTTCTCTTTTGGTTTCAGATTCCAGCATCCGCAGTAATTTGCTTTTATCTAGAAAGTTGTACTCAGTTGAGCATGCTAAGCTATCCTATGCAAGGATAAATATTAGCTTGGTCACAGACCCTAATCTGGTTGAGTATTAGCCTACATACATTTGGCACTTTCATTGAGAACGTCGCACAGTATTTTGTTTTGTGATTTTATTAAATAAATTCTCATGATTGCATTAAAATGTCCGATCAACTTTCCCATTATTGATAGGATTCTGCCTTCCTTTTAGGCCAAAAGGAAGAAGACTTTAACTGGGCAAACTACCTGAAAGCCTGTAAAGCCCAACCAGCCCCAAAGAATCTATTTAAAGTTCAGAATACAGTGAGTATTTGTTTCATGATACCACACCATGTGACCCAATTAATTAATACTTTATTCTTCATTTTGTAAGATTAATTTTAGCTTAGATATTTAAATAAATTGAGCCTTCAGTTGCAGCAGACCTACTTCTGAACACAAAATTAGAATAGTCCACAATCCAAGCAAAGAAAGCTTTCTGCTCAGAGCTTCCAGGACTGAAAGAGATTGCTGTTTGTCAGCCACTGCCTGAGTGTGTCAGCACTGATCCTGGAAAGGTATGGGCTCATTTTATTTTAAATTCTTTTGCTAGGAATTGGGTGGCTCTTCTGCTTCCGCTAGGGTGATCATCGCTGTAGATGGCTGTTGTGACTGCAGTGAGATGTATGTGGCAGCCTAAAGAGAGCCTTGCTGAAAGGAAACATTTCTCTCCATTTGCATGAACAAATCTGAAGCAATGGATGAATATAGCAGTGACTCCCACCCCCCATTGCACTCACTGCTGTGAGATTTAAATGCTTGAAGGCATTGCGCCTCTCCTAACAAATGTCAGTGCCCATTTTCTTCCAGTTTGCTTCGCAACCAGCTCAGAATCATCACATTATTATGCCCACCTATATTTCAGTGAAAATTCCAGAGGATATATTTAGGGTCAAAAAGAATAGGATCCAGGATAATGAATCCTTGCGTAATCTTCCACCCCTCCTCTGCTATTGCCACTAAAGTGGGAAAATCAGCACTGAAAATCTGATCAGTGAAATTAATCATGCTCTGAAGTGTTTATTTGGTTTCTGTTGAACTGTTATAGCATTTAAGAATAATCTTGAGATTACTATGCTTAGCATCTTGCACCTCCCTCCCTCTGGAAAACATATATCCTACTTCTGGCTATGACACAAGTTTACAAATGAACCATGGCTTTTGATTGCTTTACTTCTCTTTCCAGAAGTTTTTTTTTTGCATTAATTATGTCCCGTAGTCTTCATGTTGTGATGAACACACCAGATTCTCAGTCATGAATGCAAACCAGGTTGTCTATTCCCCTTATTATGGAAGCTTCGACATGTACGTGTTCTCCTGGACTGTGTCATATTATTTCCCATTGATAATCCTTCACGCTATAGTTACCTGGTGTTTACTACCATTATTTTCATTACTGTCACAAACTGGATACCCACTGTGCAAGTCCAGACTGACAGCATTTCCCTATACAATTACTCTGTCTGAGGGATTTCCTATTTCCTCTGCTTAAGTATCTTTTCTTTATGTGGGTATACCACCTGGAACATATTTTGCAATAACATTCCGCAGTGGAACCAGCTGGTCTTTGACTTTAACATTTTTTGTTCATTAAGTCTCATTAAGAGTTGACTTTAAATCCATAACGAGATTACTTTTTCCCATCAGTTAAGTTTTTGTTCATAAAAGCGAGAGACTGAGACTCTCTGAGACTTGATTATATGTTTCTATCTCCTTGATTTTTTTGCCATTCTAGGATTTAACCAATTATGCATGTTGCACACATTGCAGGTCTAGTTCCCAAGCTCATCATTTCTGTCCCCCAAGCTGCTGTACAGCATACAAGCATTAACTCTGGAATTAATTTTCATGTTTACCTGACTTGAATGTTTAGATGCAGCCTCTCTCCTTTCTCTTCCCTTATATTTTATCTGACCAAACTGTCCAAGCTTGGCAAACAATTCATTTGACACTCTTTGTAGAGTTATCTATACATAATTTTTTTTTCTGGCCTCTCGCCTGCTCTTCATACCACATCGAGTAGTTTGTGGGTTAATATACTAGTTGAAAGCACTTCTGAAAATATGCTTCTTATTTTAAACATTGTACCTATTTGTCTGAAATGTACTATGTCTCACTCTCTTACAAAAAAATGTAACTTATGGGAAAAAGTAATCTTGTTATGGATTTAAAATCAATTCTCAATGAACAGGAACATTTAGAATTTAAAAATGTACATAATAAAGTTGGGAAGTGCACCAAGGATTAGAAAACTGAAGGGAGCAGTTTCGGCTCTTCAGTCATCATTAATTTCTCAGGGGTCACTGATTTGTAAAGGGTTCATGCAGCAGCCATAAAGTCTTATCATCCATCCTAAACATAAGTCGATGTTGAAGAGCATAGGTGGTATCCAGAAGGATACCTGAGCACTTTGACTTACAGTGTGGAGTGAACCAAGACATGACAGTTGAAGCAATTTTTTGTTGATAATAAAACTCTAAGGAAGCTCTTGGGCAGCTAATAAAAAGTCCTTTGACTTTTGCTGTTGCCTACTTCAAGGAAAATATTCCTCTGTACTTAGCTCTTGCTTCTACATGTGCGAATCTTCGACTTCACTGAATGTTGCCACCTTGACTTGTCTGCTTAAGTTGATGAGAACATTTTACTATTTTCAAATGAGCACTTCACTGCAAGACATCTGGTTAAAGCAGTTGGTGATGGGTGAATTTACTGCAATGAATTTGGGTGTCTTGATCAGCCATGTGATTGACATGTCTCCATCTGTTCTTTGTAATTTCTTCCACCACAGTGAGGGACAACAGCTAAAGTATAGCTAAGTATTCAGAAATGATAGATGCTTCTGACAGGATTCAGATGAGAAAGGATCTTTGACCCATCTTAGCTCATCTGTCCGGAAAGGCATTTAGTTCCATTATCAAATTTAATCATTTCTTAAATAATTGGAGGGTTTTGCCACAGCCACTCTATTCTTCTTTGATTCCACGTTGACTACTCTTTGTGTGTAGAACTCTGCTAACTGTTTTTTAAAAATTGGTTTGAATCTAAGCACTTGCCTCCTAGGAAGAAAAGAACAAGACCTTTTATCCCCTTGAATCTCTTTGCCAGTCAGGTCATGGCTGATCTGTGACTTAATTTCAAGGACTTCTTTTGCTCCATATCCCTTGTTAGATTTAGCTGAGAAAAAACTTTCAGTCCAGATTTAAAATGAAGAATTGATCCGATGTAAACCATTATTTGCAGAAGAGAATTCCACAATTGCACTACCTTTTGCATGTAGAATGTTTCCTAATTTCACTCAAAAGATCTGGCTGACCCTAATCTTTAGACCATGTAAAGGTATAATTCTTGGTGGATATTACAAGTTTTGGATCTCTATTCCAGAAACCAAATTGTTAATAAATATAGTGAATTATTAAAACTCCAGCACAGTTCCCTGTGGGACACAACTTGTCACACCTTACCAATGAGAGTGCCTGCACTTAGAAGGAGACGTGGAATTTCCTCACAACTAATACTAGGCTAACTGATCCAACGTTCCTAGGTTGCTGCTTTCATATTCCTTAAATAGTGAAACAACATGCAATTATTTAATTTAAAGCAACATTTCCTGAATTGAGAGAGAGTTGGGAGATTATATTCAGGGCATCTGCAATGCTCTCTTTTAATTCTTCTTAAAACCTTGCAGTGGAAGTCATCTAGTCCTGGGGATTTGTCAATTTATTGTCATTGTTTTCTTCATCAGTGTTATTTTGCTTACATTAATCTCGATGAGTCATTATCCTTAATTAAATGTTACATTCCTTGGGACATCTGGTATGCTACCATCATCTACTGTAAATATAACACCAAGTAATTATTTAAAATGTCTGCCATTTTCTGCTACTAACTAGATCATAAAATCTGTTTCTGACCATCCTCATTTTTTCCAATATTTTCTAATAAGATGTATTTCGGGTTTGTTTTGCATTTTTATTGTGTTTTTTTTTTCAACCCTGTTGTCATCCACATTCTTTTGGCAGTTAGATCTCTTGCCCCTTAAATCTGTGCTGTGTCACATTAAGTTCTTCTTCAAACACCTCCCAATCTTATGCTTTAGTTTGAAGTCTTTTTCCAGATCTACCTTACCAGCACTGCTCAATATTTTATGTAGCTTCAGAAGATTATCTCATATTTGCTTCCATGAAAGAGGAGTTTTTCCCTTGCAACTCAGTGCTGTGATACTCAGAATCATTCTCATGGCTCTTTGAACTACTTTCCTTGGGTTTTAATGGTCAGGACTGGGTTCAGTATTCGAGTTGTGATCTGGCTAGAGGAATATACAGTTTGAGCATAACCTTTTCATGACCCAGCTTTATTATTATTACTCATAAAGAACATCACAAGTACGGAAATATTTTTGTTGCCTTACAAACTCACATTTTGACCTTGGAATTTAACCAGCAGCAATTACATGATACTTAAATGCATGAAGATTAGGAAGGACTGGATTACTAAGAGTTGATTTAACAATAATTTTGTAGAAAAAGTCAGTTTAGATTTTTATTACTTTTGCATGCATTTGGGTAAGAGAGAATATGAGCTCATCAATTGTCAATAAACCAACAGAAATAATGTCAACTATAGTCTTGCGGTTGTAAAAGGGCTGTTAAACATCTGTCCTCCTGTATAGCGATAAATTATACTGAAAATATTCTCTATCTTTGGTACCTTTTGTTTGTGTATTGTTGGGAAGTTGGAATGAAATGAAACATAGAATTGGCTAAAAAAGAAAACTGATAGGGATTTAGCTAGACTGAGAACATGTGCAATGCAGATTAGCCTAGTAACAGTGTGAAAAACATACGTTGTTAAGTGAAGTGGAGACTAGCAGTCCGGTGACCTAGATCATTGCCACACTCAATTGCGGAGCAATGCTCTCAGAACCAAGTTGTCCTGCAGAAAAGAAGCAGCAGTCGGTCTGTGTCAGGCCCAGTGATCGCAATTTGACCAAAATTGCAATGTATGGATCAGGTGAGAAAAGCTATGTGAAACTGGGTGCACAGGCATCTTTTCTTGCCTGATTCAGCAGCACTCTGTACAATTTCAACGTGCTGGCGAGGATCTGTCAGCCAGCTGGAGAGACAGCCTAAACACACCAGCAACGCCAAGATCCTGAGTTCAGGGCTCCCTCTCGTAGTTACATTTTTAAACATTTATGTATTAGTCATAAGTAGGCTTACATTAACATTGCAATGAAGTGTTACTGTGAAAATCCCCTAGTCACCACATTCCAGTGGCTGTTTGGGTACACTGAGGGTGAATTTAGCATGGCCAATGCACCTAACCAGCAGGTCTTTCAGACTGTGGGAGGAAACTGGAGCTTGCAGAGGAAACCCGTGCAGACCCAAGCCAGAAATCAAACCTGGGTGTCTGGCAGTGCTAACCACTGTGCCACCCCATATCGCCCCTCCCCGCCACCCCATTGGACATTGGACATTGGAGCCCCCCCCCGCAACAAACAAGGAGAACCACTCACTCCAAACTCCACATACAGATGGGAATTTCCTCCCTTCCCTGCCCCTCCAACTCAACGGAGGAGGGTAATCCCCTTTGCTGGAGCCCCCTGCATGTGCCAGATTTAGTAGCCATTATGGGATTTGTGCCCATGGCTAATGGAATTGCTAGATCACGATCCATAAGTTCTACCTAAACTAGAAGAAAGGTTCCCAAAACAAAGCTCTGATCCTGTGTGATAATTATTTGCTGGATTTGGCTCATAGTCCTAAAACCTGAGGGATGTTATCTTGGGTAAGGTGAATTCTCAGTTTAAAAAAATAGATTGATTTAGATTGGGTGATTTGAGCATACTGTCTGGGTACCCATTGTTGTAGTTAATTGTAAATGTTGTCCTTTATTGTTGCCTTTTTGACTGTGTGTTAAAGTTTAATAAATGTTTTGTTATTTGAATAATTTACAACAAACCAGGCTCCTTTCCTCACCGAGTTTCATCTCTTACATTTTTCCAAATTGCAAAAATCAAAAGTTAAGAACAAGTGTTCTAAGTTTCCCTTCTGGGATTTGGATTGCCCACGCATTGAACATCAGTGGGGCCCTCAACAGTATATGAACTCTGTCGTAATGGACAGTATTTGCATTTTAAAGAAAAATAAATTAAAATAATTCTGGCAAAAGCATTTGAAATGAAATTCCATGTGTCTGAAAATCTGTGATTCTGATCTGTTGTCATAGCATTGGTGCAGTTTGACTTTAGTGCCCGTCAAAAGTTTCCATGGTCAGGCTGTTTAATGAGGGTGACTGCCCCTGTGCATACTTGACGTACCTGCTAGACTAGAGGGGGACTATAATTGTGTAAATAGCAAATTTCCTGGATAAGATCTGGCAGCTGATGAAATTCATGGTCAACAGTGCTTGTAAGAAGCTGCCCACAAAGATCTAACAATCTGTATGGTGTGCATTTTCTTTTTCCTGATGTTAGCTTGAATTTGGCACCAAGTTGACGGAGTCTCCAGGTATCCAACAACAGTCATGTCATCAACTATATTTTTGCAGACATCAAATCGACTGATTATTTTTCACCTTGTTTTAAAATTTTACAGATATCGAAATATGATTGGGACGCAGATATGAGATTAAGATAGAAGCTGAAATAAGAACATAAGAAATAGGAGCAGGAGTAGGCCATCCAGCCCTTCGAGCCTGCCCCGCCATTCAACAAGATCATGGCTGATCTGTCGTGGCTCAGTTCCACTTTCCCGCCCTCTCTCCATAACCCTTAATCCCCTCTCTTATCAAGAACCCATCAACCCGCTTCTTAAAAATATTTAGCGAGGCAGCCTCCACCACTTCAACGGGCAGAGAATTCCAGAGATTCACCACCCTTTGAGTGAAGAAGTTCCTCCTCAACTCCGTTCTAAACCGCCTCCCCTTTATCTTGAGGCTGTGCCCCCTAGTCCTACTGTCTTTTTTGAGCGGGAAGAGTCTCTCCACCTCTATCCTATCCATCCCATTCATCATCTTATACGTCTCAATGAGATCTCCCCTCATTCTTCTAAACTCTAACGAGTACAAGCCCAGTTTATTCAGCCTCTCCTCATAGCTCAATCCCCTCAACTCCGGTATCAGCCTAGTAAACCTCCTCTGCACTCCCTCCAGGGCCAAATTATCCTTGCGCAGGTGCGGCGCCCAAAACTGTATCAAAAACCAAATCAAATAAGTTAAAATACGTGGCTTATTTTTATCATAATGGAAAGATTTGTCATTGCACCGATATAAAATTAACATTTCAGGACCAGAGAGGTTTTTCAGCAGTAATTATGATATTAGTACACTATTACAAACTCAGTTACAGCTCAGTCAACAAGATGCAACATTTTCAAGGGAGCCTACAGCAGCACTAATCACTTCAAAAGGGCAATTTCTCATCCATTCACCAAATTCTAATTCTACATACAATTATTGGTGACAAATGCTCTGTAATCATTCTTAATACTGTATTACCTTGTGATCTTTTGATAGATTGGTATAAGAAGATCAGAAGTGTAGCAATGTCTTGGAACTGGAATGATGTGGGACTTCCATTTGCTGCTTATAGGTCACCATGCTGACTCCATTCTCAAGTTGTGGAGTCAGCCAGTTTAAATTGACAGAGATATGCAGAGTGTGTAAATTCAGCCTGTTGTCTGAAGGAACTGCAGCAGCATCTTGTGGAAAAACGTAAAATCTCGAACAGCAACTTCTAGATTTTTGTGTATAATTATATATGTGTGGTCTCCAGGGCAGAAATATCCTACTGGAAGCAGCAATTGGAAGACAGCTGATTTTACGTCACAATCCCACTTCTGTCCCCAGGAGACAATTTGTTGGGGAGATTGGGGTCTCAGTGACCTGAGAGATGGGTCTCCTGCCCAGTTAATGGCTCGGAGGGAGGGGCACAGGAAAGGAGGTGGACCATGTCCTGGCCTGAATTGGCAGCCATTGCTGTAACTGCTGAGTGTGCTTGATCTTAAAAAAAAAATTAAGAGGATCTTCAACTTCAAAGTAGTCATGGAAAATGGAGAGCAGAGACAGAGGTGAGGGCAAGGAAAGATGGGCTGTTGAAATTTTATTGCTACCCTTTTTTTCATCCAAATTTTCACATTTCAGAGAAATCAGTTTCAGCATTTCTGTCCCTGTTCACGTCAGGCTTCAGAGAGCTTCCCATGGCCACCCGCCCCCATGAAAATCTCGGCAAGTCAGAAGGCAAGCTCGCTAATGACATCAAAGTGGCCAATTAACAAGACAGGCAACATACCATTCCTACCAGTCCTGCACTCTACCCCCCCTTCTCTGGAAAGTCTGAGTCCGGAGCAGATGAGGCAGACCAACATGCAGGTGCCATTTTTGTCGCCACACCTCTTTGTGCTGATCCAGCCACTGAAGTTGCTGTCAATCTCAGATGGGTAGTGGCAGTGATTGGTAATTGTTCCATCATAATTGTTCAACTTACTAAGTAATCACATTTAAAGACATCCATTTTTAAATAACATACAACATGGTTTGGCAAGATATGTAATCAGTTTAGTGTATCAAATTTTGTTGCTTTCATTTGCTCTTAACACACATATCCTTATCTCTCATAGACTGTTACTCCTTCAGGATTTCGAGTTGGAATGAAGCTGGAGGCGGTTGACAGAAAGAATCCCTCCCTGATCTGTGTTGCATCAGTGACAGATATAATAGACAATCGTTTTTTGGTGCATTTTGATAATTGGGATGATACGTACGATTATTGGTGAGAAATGCTCTATAATCATTCTCAATACTGTATTAACTTGTGATTATTTTTGATGCATTGGTATAAGAAGATCAGAAGTGTAGCAGATGTCTTGGAACCGGAGTGATATAGGACTTTCATTTGCTGCTTATAGGTCACCATGCTGACTCCACTCTCATGTTGTGGAGTCAGCCAGTTTAAATTGACAGAGATATGCAGTGTGTGTAAGTACAACCTATGGTGCTTGAGCTTCATGGGATCTGGGCTGAGGGCATAGAAAATAGAAGGGGTTAGGCTCCACATGGGCTATGGAGGAAGGGTTGGGATAGGTGGTAATTGCCTGAAGAGTCAAGGAAAGGGGGAGTGACCTGATGTAGTATTAGGATTTTAAACCCACTCTTGCTCACAGTGGCAGTGACAAAATTTGAGCGGTAACGATGATAGATCAAAGAAATGAGAGCTAATTTACATAAAACTAGAACTGGAAATCCTTGCAATGCAGACCAAGGCACTGTGGTTTAGAAGGTTGTTTAAGGCAGGGTGAAGAACAGAAAAATGTGGCAGGAACAGGGGACTTCATCATTATTGGGATAGAGAGCATCCTCTGCTGCTGAATGAAAATCCCAAAGAAGGTGTTGCCTACCTAATGGTAGGATAAGGGATGATATCATGGTGGCTGGAAAGTGAGGGGAGTTGATCTAATCGTTGTGGTACATGTTTGAACAAATGTCAGGAGGTCCTGCTGAAAAAGTACCAGGAGTTAGGCTCTGAATTAAATAGCAATCTTCCCAGCCAATAATCTCAGGATTATCACTCACGTCATGAGTAAATTGGCACAGGTCAAGAGAATGAACATGTGGCTAACGGGCTGGGGTGGGAGAGAAGAGTTCATTTTTATTGAATACTGGCATTGGTTTGGAACAAGATTGAGTTATACCAATGAATCTCCACTGGAAGTGCAACAGGACCCATATACAAATGGGAAGAGTAAACAGGAAGGTGGCAAAGGCTTTAAATGAGTAAAATATGATCAACCTAAATGTAAGCAAAATAGTGAAAGATGGCAACCAGAAGAAAGTAAGGAAGGACATTAATGGCAAAAGAATAAAGAGAGTTTTAGAACAGGAGTTTAAAAAGATGATTAGACATTAGGTGAGAAAAAATCTTATTAAAATTGGTCAAAATATCTGTCCAACAATGCACGCACTGTCCATAATAAAACAGGAGAGCAGGAGGTGTGCAAGATAAAGGATCAATCATATTAATAGTATAGTCTACAGAGCACTTAATGTAGAAGGGAGGAGAAGGACGATTATATGCAGACACATTCGAGAATTGAGTAAATAACATGGGGATTTTAATTACCAGAGTATTTATTGGATAAAAGTAGTAAGTAAGGGGGAATAAAGAAAGAGAGTTCCTACAATGTGTATGAGGTTCCTTTCTAATGCAGTATATAAAAATCCAGCAAGGGAAGATTCACTATTGGATCCAGTCATGGGAAATTAACCAAAGCAGATTAGAGAAGCAGAAGTAGGGGCACATACAGGCAATAATGACTGTAATATAATACATTTTCAGACGATAAGAGAGAAGAACATAAATATGAAAATCAGGTTGATAGATTGGAGAAGAATTGGTTTTGAGGGACTGAGAATAGAACGTGAGGAAAGTAAAATGGCAACAGTTTGGACAAACAACAATGTAGAGTAACATTGGGAAATATTTAAAAATGTTTGACAGAGTGCAGGAAAAACATATTTCCCTAAAAGAAACAAACTAAATGCTGGTTGGACTCCATGAATGAATAAAAACATAGGGGAATAATGGATGGTTAGAAAAGAAGCATGCAAAGATAAGAAAGAATACAAACAGATTAGGAGAGAAGTCAGAAATAACAATTATGAAGGCAAAGTGGAACAACAAAATTAAGGTATCAGGTAATAAAACAAAATAGTAAAATACTTTACAGGTGAATCAATTAGGGGAAATGAAGGCTAGAGTGGGTCCTGGGACCATTAGGGATAATCAGCATAATATTACAGGTGAAGATGGCAGAAATATTAAATAAGCATTTTACTTTGGTATTTTCCAGAACAAGTAGATATGTCATTGAATGATGAGACGAATAATGAGATTAGTGCGTTTAAAGTATAAAAGGGGCTGTAATAAATAAATGAATCAAACTTCAAGAATAAAACCCCAGGTCCAGATGGGTTGTGTCCACACATTTTAGAAGAATCTAGAGAAGAGATAGCACAGGCATTATTACACATATTCAGTAATTTGTTTGGAAAAGAGGATTGATGAATAGTAAAAAACATTTCTTTATTAGGTGACAGAACATGTCAAGGGGATTATAAATTAGTCATCTTAACATGAGTGCTAGGAAAGTAATGGAATTGCTGCAAAAGAGAGAATAGATGAGCATTTAGAAACTATAACGAGAAGTGGCGCAATCCCCATGGGGAAATTGTAAACCAAAATAAACAAATTTATCCAATGACCTTCAAATGACATAATTTCACCAAAAGATTTCATTTTTTGTAAGTTTTACTTTAATGTGAATCAGAACCAATGCAAATTAAAGGCAAATAAATCTTCAAATAAAAAGGTAAATTTCACTTTAAATAGCTGAGACAACAAAGATACATCTGACACAACCACAAGCATCCGCATCACAGCCTGCACAAATGTGGCACTGTGTGCAATATCATAATCTTTCCAACTCACTTGATTTGTCCCTTCAGTTGCATTCATGAGCAAGTGTATTCTATTTGAGATTGCTGGATACAGTTGACACCAACAATTGTATGAACCTCCTTTTGCTAAGCTCATGTGAATCTTGAAGACGGAGCTTTCCAGCGTTTCTTTCTAATTGACCAACGACAGTACCCAGTTCACAATGTAGCATTCTGATGCAAGCTTTCTGCTTTCCTGCATGCTTGAGCTATTCTCCCTGCTTTTTAGGATTCAGTTCCTATTAGCTCATTTGTACATCAGTCCCACAATGCTTCTGGAATTCTGTTTTTCGTAAGAGTAGGCCACCAGGCTCTTCAAGCCTGCCCCACCATTCAATATAACCATGGCTGATCTCATTATAGAATCCCTACAGTGCAGAAGGAGGCCCTGCGGCCCATCGTGTCTGCACTGACCACAATCCCACTCATGCCTTATTCTCGTGACCCCAAATATTTACCCTGCTAATCCTTGTGACACTAAGGGTCAATTTAGCATGGCTAATCAACCTAACCTGCATACCTTTGGACTGTGGGAGGAAACTGGAGCACCCAGACATGGGGAAAATGCCAACGACCCAAGTCGGGAAGTCCAGTCCCTCTGGCGTTGTGAGGCAGCAATGTTAACCACTGTGCCACCATGCTGGCCTTAGCTCCTTTTGTATGTCCTTTCCCCACAGCCTTTTCTCTGTTCCTTGATCTATCAAATAATTATCCACCTCCACTTTAAATGCCCCTAATGATCCAGTCGCCATAATCCTCAAGATTCTAATGATTCGCCACTATCTGCGAGAAGAAATTTCTGTGCGCCTCAGTTTTAAATGACTAGCCCTTGGACTTGTAGCTATGTCCCCTTGATCAAGACTCTCCCATTAATGAAAACATCTCATTATCTACTTTGTGAAGCCCCTTCAGAATCTTATGTTTGAATATGATCACCCCCTAAACTTTTTTTCCTGCTGCCACATAGGAAACAACTTCTCATAAAGAGCTTGCTGGCTTCTCCTCGTTTGAGTTCTGTGTTCCCCTTTTTGTCTCTGTCTGCTTTCTCTTTGTGTCTGCATCTTAACTTCCTGCCTGCTGGTATTGCTCATAGATCAAAGGTTGCCACGTCACATGAACTAGGATTCCTTATTGTCAAAGAAAGTTACAATTTTTACCTTTAAAATTCATATAAACTCTTCAAAATCCTCCTCAAACACTCTGGAAACCAATTATAAATTTTGCAGGCATTTTCAAGAAATTACATTATTTTCTTACTGCACTGCTACTGGATTAAGGTCATCATAGAAATCAGTATAGGTTTTTAAGAGATTACTCTTGCATGACTAATCTTATTGAATCTTTACGAGACAGTAACAGAGAGTAGAGAATGGTAATACAGTAGATGTAATTTATCTGGATTGTGCAAAGGCCTGTAATAGAATGATTCATAATAGACTAATGAATAGGTCAGAGAATATGGAGCCCAAGAGACAAATAGCAGAGCTAGCTGACTTCAAAACAGAAAGCAGAGCGTGGAAGTAAAGAGTGATTAAGTGACAATAAGGAGCTGTTCCATCTCATGCTGACACCACTGCTGTTCATAACTTACACTGAGCTTGGACTTGGAAACAGAAACCTTGTTCTCAAATGTGTGGATATCACCAAAATGTGGAATAGTCAATACTGAGGAGGGTTGCATCAAATTACATTAATGAACTTGCAAAATGGACAAATAATTGATAAATGAAATTTGAAATAAATAAACATGAGGCAGTAGAAAAATAGGGAAGTCTTATTATTTGGAAAATGTAAGTTTCAGTAGGACAGAGGAGGAAAAGGATCTCTAAGTACACAAAAACTAATCACAAAACATAAGCGATAAATACATAATCATAGAATCCTTATAGTGTCGAAGGAGGCCATTCAGCCCGTGAAGTCTGCACTGACAACAACCCCATCCAGGCCCTATCCCTGTAACCCCACATATTTATTGTGGTAATCCCCTGTGACTAAGGGGCAAATTAGCATGGCCAATCAACCTAACTCGCACATCTTTGGAGTATGGGAGGAAACCAGAGCACCTGGAGGAAACCCATGCAGATACAGGGAGAACATGTAAACTCCACACAGACAATCACCCAAGGCTGGAATTGAACCCAGCTCCCTGGCACTGTGAGGCAGCAGTGCTAACCACTGTGCCACCAAGAAGTACAATAGGGAATGCAGAAGAAATCTTTTTACCAAAGAGTGCTAAAAATGTGGAACTCACTACCACAGGGAATGGTTCAAATAAGTAGTATAGCTGCATTAAGGAGAAACTGGACAAAAATATTAGAGAGAAAGGAACAGATGGCTACAATTATAGATTTAGATGAAAAAGATGGGAGGAGGCTCGAGAGCAGCATAAATGCTGGTATGGAGTAATTGTGTTAATTAATCTGTTTCTGTGCTGTATATCCTGTATAATCCTATGCAGTGCTCCCCCCACCAACACCCTGCCCCCCTCCCCCCACCAACACCCTGCCCCCCTCCCCCCCCCAACACCCTGACCCCATCCTTGCCTGTAGAATTGGAAAAGTAATGTGTTTGGGGTTAGGTATAGGACATCCACTAAGGATGAAGTATTTATTTGGTGGAGGAAGGTGGCTGTGCCATCTTGCTGAAGCGCAAATACCTTCTGCAATACATTGGGTTTACTGACCTTCCTGAGCAGCCCAGAGATCCCCTGAGCATTACTTGCATTGTTTTTATATGTGTAACTCATTGTCCTCAATCTTAATGGAGGAGTCATAGGTGCAAGGGGATTCCAACAGTAAGGAGTGAAAGATTAGAATCCCTACAGTGCAGAAATAGGCCATTTGACCGATCAAGTCTGAACTGACTCTCCAAAGAGCATTCCAATCAGGCGCCTTTCCCTCCTGCCTATCCCTGTAACCCTGCGCATTTACCATGGCTAATCCACCTAACCTACACATCTCGGGGGTAATTGACGATGGCCAGTCCATCCAATCTGCACGTCTTTGGACTGTGGAAGGAAAGCGGAGAACCCAGAGGAACCCAGACTCCACACAGACAGTCCCTAAGACAGGAATCAGATCTGGGAACATAAGAAATAGGAGCAGGAGTAGGCCATCTAGCCCTTTGAGCCTGCCCCACCATTCAATAAGATCATGGCTGATCTGAAGTGGATCAGTTCCACTTTCCCGCTTTCCCCCCATAACCCTTAATTCCCTTGCCTAACAGAAATCTACCTACCCATGACTTAAATATATTCAACGAGGTAGCCTCCACCACTTCAATGGGCAGAGAATTCCAGAGATTCATCACCCTTTGAGTGAAGAAGTTCCTCCTCAACTCCATTCTAAACTGCCCCCCCCCTTATTTTGAGGCTGTGCCCTCTAGTTCTGTTTTCCTTTCTAAGCAGAAAGAATCTCTCTACCTCAACCCTATCTAGCCCCTTCATTATCTTTATGTGTCTATACGCTCACCCCTCAGCCTTCTAAACTCCAACGAGTACAGGCCCAGTCTATTTAATCTCTCCTCATAAGCTAACCCCCTCATCTGTTATCAGCCTGGTGAACCTTCTCTGTACTCCCTCCAAGGCCAGTATATCCTTACGCAAATAAGGGGACCAAAACTGCACACAGTACTCCAGTTGCGGTCTCACCAGTGCCTTGTACAGTTGCAGCAAGACCTCCCTACTTTTATATTCTACCTCTCGTGATAAAGGCCAACATTCCATTCGCCTTCTTGATCACCTGCTGCACCTGCAGACTGGGTTTTTGCAACTCGTGCACAAGGACCCCCAGGTCCCTCTGCACAGTAGCATGCTGTAGCTTTTCACCCTTTAAATAATAATCCCTCCTACTATTATTTCTACCAAAGTGGATAACCTCACATTTGCTAACGTTATACTCCATCTGTCAGGTCCTCGCCCACTCAGCCTATCCAGATCCCTCTGCAGACTTTCCATATCCTCCACGCAATTCGCTTTTCATCAGCAAATTTTGTTACCCTACACTCAGCCCCCTCCAGATCGTAAGGGTCCAGACCTGGGGCCCTTATGCTGTGAAGCAGCTAACTATCTGGATGTGCAGATGTCAGTCCCAAACTCCTGCAGCGCACAAACTCTCTTTATGTTCTGCTCAAAAAGAGAGTAATGTGGATGAGATACCGGGGACTATTTTGGAGGACTTATGATAGCTGACAGGGTCATGGGACAATCTAGAACCAATATTGGAGAAGAATTTGAGACAATATAGCACTACCTAGTAGTGATATTGAGGATTATCTGATGTCCATTTCCCTGATACACAAGGCCTTCAGGTTGTTCATGCTTTGACTGCTGGCCTCAGGTCCTGTGGAATTATTTGGGAAGAATACTGAAAATTGCCTTCCCGCAGCTTCGGAAAGATATTACTTGGGGTCTGCAGGAACTGCCTGTTAAGATTAGGTCCAACCTCCTAAATGGATCCTTGATTTCAGGACCTGTTATTAGGGCTGTAGGTGGAATCTACCCTTGTCATCTTTCAAATCAGCCTCCTCATATGCTTGCTCATTTTGGTGAAAGGTTATAGAACCTGCAGCGATGTCTTTATCTGAAATTGCTTTAAGGCAGCTTGTAAGATTCTTTCTGAACAGCCCGACTGAGAAAAGGGGGCCACTCAGTGGCACAGTGGTTGGCACTGCTGCCTCACAGCACCAGGGACCTGGGTTCAACTCCCGGTTTGGGTCACTGCCTGTGTGGAGTCTGCACGTTCTCCCCGTGTTTGCATGGATTTCCTCCAGGTGCTCCAGTTTCCTCCCACAATCTGAAAGACCTGCTGGTTAGGTACATTGACCTGAACAGGCGCTGGACTATGGCAACTAGGGGAGTTTCACAATAACTTCATTGACAGTGGGAGCAGTGGCCACTTCTGGCACTACAGGCTGTCTCCAATGAAGGAGAGTCATGGATCTGGACTTTTGGTCCGGGCTTTCACCTAGGCTGAGCTTGCAATCACCAACGAGTGGGGTTGGGGGCCAAATTTGTCAGCCCTGGTGACAGGATTGGCCAGCAGAACACAGAGAATCACCACCCTAATCAGACTGCAAAAAGGCCGTTATTCTGATGTCATGAGTTGAATTGGGAAACCACATGTCAATGTTTTAATAATAGATTTATTCACAAAATGCACAACTATTTCTGCGTACTTCCTGCTAAACTAACATCCAGTATCCGAGAAGGCTCTTTTTATACTGCTTTGAAAGAACCAGTGGTCAATAAAGAAATGATCAAACCTTTTAAAGGAGTCATACAAATGTTGGCCAGGGCACAGGGGTAACTCCCTTGCTCTTCTTCAAAGTAATGCAATGGATCTTCTACCTTTACCCAAACCAGCATATGGGGCCTCAGTTTAATGTCTGATCTGAAAGACGAAGACTTCTCTTTATACTTCTTTTGAGTATACCAAAAAATATTAACAGCCCATTAAAGCAGCAAGAAATGAAATACAGTTCCACCAGATGCTGTAGTGTGATCTGGACCTGTCTCCAGAGCTCCAACCTGGGTCTTGGGATTACCAGCCCAGTGATATGATCACAATATGATCACTGTCTCCCTGTGTACTTCATACTTTGAGTATACCAAGAAAAATAAACAAATGAACTAATAATCAAATTAACTAATTAACAGCCCCCTAAATGGGCACTGCAGCCAAAAAAACTTTCAGATACATTAAATTTAAATAATGTTTCCAGGGCTGCTGACACATGCCAGCCAATGCAATACCTACCAGTTGCGGAAGGCCCAGTCTTTCATTTAATATTCTTTTAAGGATAACCAATTAACAATAAAATAAACTATTTAGTGCTTGGCAGTCCTTGATGAGCATATTCCCTAATTATTCTCTTTCAAAATATAACAAATAATAAATTAAACTAATGCGAGATGGGGATAGAGTGACAGATCTGATGGAACATTGTGTAAAATAAAGCATCAGTAGGACACTTAATTAATTAAAGCAAATGTCATTCCCAGGGGTAATGATGCACCCCAGCCACCGCGAGGCTCACCAATTAGGGAAGGAAGTCTCTCTTTATATGTACTCAAGGTACTTGATCATTAAATGCCTATTACCTGTATCCTCAATCTTAATATTGTAATCAAAGGGTTCATCCTTAGTTGGCCTTTTAAGGACCTTAAATGGCCCATGGGTGAGCGGACCCCTGCTGTGGATTAAATCCTATCTGATGCGTATTCGTGTTGGACACATCACTGCTGCCATGCCACTCAGTTTGATGCCTTGACTGACTGCCAATCTTCCCCAGGTGAGGGCATTAAATTATAGCCCTTAATCTTGAGACATTCTCTTGCAAGGCTTATGCTTGAGGCAACCATCAATCCATAAGCCCAAATATCATTCCTGCACCCTTCAGATGATAGTCAATGAGAAATATGTCAATAATTCTGGAAAATAAGTTGACTCAGGTTTCCAGCCAGATAGTCCATTGGGGTCATCAATCAACACTATCCTATTTGCCTAAATGTTTTTAATTCTTTCAAGGGATGTGGGCTTCGCAGGATAGGCCATCATTTGTTGCCTGTCCCTATTGCAGTTGAGAAGGTGGTAGTGATCTGCCTTCTTGAACCGCTGTGGACCATGTAGTCTAGGTATGTTAGAATCTGGACAGATGTTTCAGTGAAACATTATGATCATCCAAAACCTGTGAGCTCACCCATTACCAGTTTCATATGTCATGCAGGTAACTTTCTGCTGTTTTCTATAAGTTTATTGTAAGTCTGGTACAATCTTGGCACGAATCGCACATGACTGCCATGGCAGTTTTTGCTGTCACTTTCTGCAGGTGTGCATCACCTTGGGGAATGAGCACTTCTTCAACCACAATTCACCAGTACCAAAATTTGTCTTTGTTTTAGAACAGAACTGATCTGATCTGCACTTTAACTTCTAGTTTTCTATGCCACTTTAGTAGGCTAGCTGTTTTTAAAAATTGTTTCATGTTTCCATTTATTAATTTGGTAATTACCTGTTTGGTAGGTGTGATGCTAGTAGCCCATACATCCACCCAGTGGGCTGGTGTCAGGAACAAGGCAAGCCACTTACTCCTCCTCAAGGTGGGTGAGTCATTACGCTTCACAGATCAGTACAGTTCTTTAAAATCAGGTTCTAAATGGATAAGCATGTGAGTTGGTTTGTTGTTCAAACCATCAAACTTTGTCATCATTTATACAGTTTAGGTGTTTCCTAGAACAGTATTTCACAAACGTCTTTGTAGTGCAAGCCCATTTTAATGCCTTAGAATCTCCTGCTTCTCCATCTCCTGCTACCCACCTTCTCTCCATCAGCTCCCTATCTCCTCTC
Source organism: Carcharhinus amblyrhynchos (assembly GCF_965287045.1). Lineage (NCBI taxonomy): Eukaryota > Metazoa > Chordata > Chondrichthyes > Carcharhiniformes > Carcharhinidae > Carcharhinus > Carcharhinus amblyrhynchos. The sequence continues at coordinate 47,790,227 of NC_137331.1, forward strand.
CTTCAACCCTTATCTTCCCCTCCTCGTCATGTCCTCCTTCACTCCTCGTCATCTCCTTCCTTTATCCCTTGTCTTCAACCCTTGTTTCCCCCCTTCTTTATTCCTTGATCTCTCTCCTTCACCCGATCCCCCATCACCCTTTATCTCCTCCATCCCCGTCTTCTTCCCCTCCCTATCTCTGCTTTCTACCCCTCCCCCATATTCCCCTCCTTCTTCTCCCTCATCTCCTTCTCTTCCCCTCTTGCATCTTCTTTGCCTTCACCCTAGTGATCTTGTTCATGGGGAAGTTGATGCAAAGGCAGAGTTTCTAAAAAAAAAACACCTACTTATTCACAGGCTATTTTGCAGCAGCAGCAATTGGGCTTCAGAATGCTGTCCGCTAGGCCACGTCTGCCAATATTAAAGTGTGAGGATGTAAAGGGGCCTCACAGCTGTCAGAAATCAGTCCATGATTTACGGCAGCTATTATAACGTCAGAGTTCACAACCTCACTGGGGGTCCTGACCCAAAGTCTGGGAAGCCCTGGCCTAGAATATGTATCAACTTAGTTATCTAATGAAAAAGAGTGCAATGACAGAAGTTATGTAGAAAATAGCTATCATTCATTGATAAAATAATGTCCTGCACCACGAATTATAACAATAGAAATAGAACAAAAACCCTCAAATGATCAATTCTGGGTGAAATTGGAAGCCATTATTCCTGTTGTCCAGTCAATGGTAATATCTAATACAGTTGTTTGTGTGAATCAAGCAGTCTTCTCATTGCTGTGCCCTGATGACTCTATATCTCTCCTCATCATAGCTGTGAGGGCCTCCAGCCTCCCTGCCACCAGCACTTGTTGATATTCACTAGTAAATCCCTCTGCCTCACCTTTTAACATAGTCAAGAGGTCACTTACCCTTTTGGCATTTGAACGTGATGAAAAGTGTAATAAAGCTTCTTCGGAAAAATTCATCTCCTTTGAGATGTCATTCTTGGGATGCCCTCCCTGATTGTTGAGAAGGAGCGAGAGGAGAGTGGGAAAGGTTGAGAGTCAGGCTGACGATGAGAGGCTGGGACTGTAGATGGAATACTTCACAATGCAGCGGCAAGTAGTCAAATTGTGCATTTCTCAAACAACATTAAGGGCTGCAGTAATTTTCAAAGACCTTGTTCACCAAAGCTTGACAGCTTTGACTTGCCCCCTCCTGATGGCTCTTGAAGGATAACTGATTTTAAGTGCTTGCTGCTGCTGCAGTTTCAGAAATCCCACGAGATTGGGGCTTTCCTCAAGTCTTATCCTTTCTTTGTATATTGTCTTGTCCTGTAGAGAGAGAATGTCACTGAGTACCCTGGGCCAAAAAGACCATGAATGTGAGTCTTCTGCTTGTTTTGTGGAATGCTGAGGCAGACGCAAAGAGATGACTATAATGGGTAGTTGTTGATTTTAGAGCATGTGTGTGGAGTGTGAGGTGAGGAGAGAGCCATGACAGAGTGTGTTTTTTGTATAAAGACGAGGAAGTTTGAGGAGAATGATGCTAGTGGATGCTGTGAAGGAAGAAGTGAGGGAGTGTGATAAGAATGGGAAGTGTTTTGGTGTGGCCTTCTGCCAGTTGGTAGACAATGTGACAAAGAGCAGGGAATTGTTCAAAGTGGTTGTGGGGAGGAAGGATTGTTGCCATTTTGTTTAGAAGTGATTTAAAGACTCCCTGGACTGGATGCAGATTCAGGAGTGATGCTCTGGGAGTTGACGAAACCAGTGATCTCTTCCCATACTTGGTGTACTTAGGGATTTGCCTACAACGTATGCTAACTCAGTTTCTTGTCACACCTTTCCAGCAGCAAAATCTCTTGATGCAACCTGCTATAAGGAGTGGATTCTCATTTCAAATAAGCCTTTGGCTAGTTGACTAAAATTGTGGTCTGGCACTGGCTGGTGAGAGGCAGTTTGGCAGCTGTGGTTTTCTGCGCGATCAGTAAATCAATTGGGACATCTCCAGTAAGACTATAACGAGGCCAAGAATTAAAATATCTAAGCCAGCTTTTGGAGGCATCGAGTGAGTTTTGAACTGACAAGAAATAAATTGGTGCTTGTTCAACTTCTTTAAACATTTTGTCTCTTCTCTCTCAACCTCACTTCCTTTCCCTTTTTATTTTGTTTTCTGTACTCAGTTTGGCATTGAATTTAACAGTTGTAACTTGCACTTGCTGGTTTAGACTTTGCATGTCTCAGACAACACGTGCATACAGGCTCTTTTTTTTATCGCTTCTAACCAAGACATGTAGGGAGAGATTTGAGGAGCTGAAGGTCTAGGCATCTGAAGGTATGGACACTATTAGGGTACAATTGAAATCAAGAATACGCAAAAGGCCAACATTTGATGAGCACAAATGCCTCAAAGAGTTGTAGAGCTGGAAGAAATTACTGAAAAAGTGGGGTCATGCAAAAACAGATTAAAAAGTTAAAATTAAAACATTGCTTGACCAGGAGCTGCTGTACGTCAATTGAGCACTAGGATTACCAGATTTGGGCAAACCAGATTTCGTGCCTGTTAATGCAAGAGCAGCACAGTTTTGGACAACCATAAATTTATAGTGGGTGGAATGTGGGAGACCAGCCAGGAGCCCATTGGAAAAGCCAAGTCTATAGATATCAGAGGCACAAATGAAGATTTCAACAGCATTTGAGCTGAGCTGATCTGGGGTGGGATTGAGGGATGTTAGAGAGTTGGCAATAAGTCTAACTGATGCTGCGAAAATATGGTTGGAAGCTTATCTTGGGGCCAAATTTGTGAGCAGAGTGGTTTAGTCTTGGCCAGTTACCAGGGAGCATGAGAATGGAGTTTGGAGCAGGGACCTAAAATAATAGCATCACCTTCACAACAGTTATTTGGAGGAAATTTCTGCTCCTCATTTATCAGATGTCAGATAAGCAGTGAATGATAATTAAGTAACAGTGGAGGTGTTGAGAAACAGCTGTGTGTCCTCAGTGCATATGTGAAAACGTATTCTATACTTTGAAGGATGCTGAGGGGTACATGTAGATGAGAAACAGGAGGCAGCTGAGGATAGATCTTTGGGGGACACCAGAGGTAACACACAAAAGCAGGATCAAATACAATTGTGAGTGATTCTCTGGCTACAGTTAGCGAAATAAGAATAGAACTAAGTGAGAGCTGTCAACCCAGTTGGAAGAAGTTGAAAAAGAAATGGAGGAGGAAACTGTTCAACGTGTCAAAGACAGGTTTAAACAGACGAGGAGCATAGGCTACTTTTGTTCCAGCTGCCGCTATTGCTTTGCTCTGTTGCCTGCCACACAGTCTGTTTTAACCCTTATATGTTGGACAAATAACTTTGAGTAGACGTCTTATTAGTACAACCAATATTTATTTAATCCTACACAATCAATAATCACCCACCCGACCAACAATAAGTTATCTTACAGAAAATACTAGAATTCAAGTCCAATACAAGACCTTGACTCAACTTTGTGTGACTGGCAAGTACCCAAGCAGATATTGGCCTTTATCTGTGTGCTGGTCTCAGTAGTCGTCTGCATAGCCTGGTCCTTTGGTCTGGTTTGGCACTCTAGCTCTGGCCTTTCTTCCTTCCTTCTCGGCTGTGGTGGCTGTCCTCTTGCTGGTGATGTTCACCATTGTTGTAGCTTGTTTGTGGGGTCAGAGGGAGAGAGAGATTCCTGGTTGTGCAGCACCCTTTATACCCCGTTTGGTTTTGTGTCCCTTTTTGGCCATTGCCAATCAATTGATCAGGACTTGATCACCCTGATTGATAAGAGGCCAATCAGATGCTACCACACCGATCTCTGGGTGTGTCCCCAACGGCCATGTCTGTAGGTGTTGGAAGCACATAGGTCACATACCTTCCTTCTAAGTAAGGGATCACGGTGCCCTTATGTCTGGTACACAACCCAATGTGACCAGAAAGTCTCTTTCATCCTGGAGATGAAACAAGTCAGTGTGACTGTAAAGTCCCTTTCATCCTGGAGATGACCCATATCTTGATAATTCATTCTTCAGGGTTGCAGCCTGTTTGTCCCTGTCTTTAAACTGCAGCCTGTTGGTTTAGTTCTTGCCCAGTTGTCCCAGAGTGCTTTACGAATTGCCATTTTAGATGGCCTGTTTGGCTACAGCTCCCTTCACTAACCCACTGCACCAATCTTCTTCTTAAGCTTTTCCCTACCCTAGCCCTGAACTTGCATTTTTCTCCAGTTTATGCCCAATTGCTCCACATGGCCTCTCCAAAGTTCAACTTGTCCTCCTCTTCCCTATAAACTGCTGTCACCCACTTTCCTTTCTGGTTCCCATGTTAACTAATATTATTTATACAGTTCTTTCTTTTCATGCATTGTCTTTCTCACGGGTGGGGTGGGGAGCGGGAAATGAAGGTGGGGGGGGCGGTGGAGAGCGTGCAGCATGGTGGTTAGCGCTGTTGCCTCACAGTGCGAGGGACCCGGCTTCAGTCCCTGACTTGGGTCATTGTCTGTGTGGAGTTTGCGCATTCTCCTCGTGTCTCTGTGTGTTTCCTCCAGGTGCTCTGGTTTCCTCCTACAGTCCAAAGATGTGTGGGTCAGATGTTATCTGCGACTCTGAGAATCATTTCAGCATTGTGGCTAGAGTAGAAACCAGACTAGAGGAATTCAAAGGTGGAGTTCTTGGAAGGATGCGTGTGAAAGATGGGAGGCAACAACACGTTCAAGGTGTTTGAAGTGGAGAGAGGTTGGAGATGGAAAGTTTGAAAGGACGTTAGGGGTCAACATTTGGCTTTGAGGAGAGGGGTGATGAAAGCACATTTAAAGATGAATCATAGAATCCCTACAGTACGGAAGGAGGCTGTTCAGCCTTTCAAGTCTGTACTGACCACAGTCCCACCTATTCTCGTAAACCCCCACATTTACACTGCTAATCCTCCTTACAGTAGAGTCAATTTAGCATGTCCAATCAACCTAACCCACACATCTTTGGACTGTGACAGGAAATCAGAGCACCCGGAGGAAACCCACACAGATATGAGGAGAGTGTGCAAACCCCACACAGACAATGACCCACGCCGGGAATCGAACCCAGGATTCCTGGCGCTGTGAGGCAGCAGTGCTAATCACTGTGCCACCGTGTCGCCCCCATCTGACAAAGACAATGCCTGAAAAGAAAGAACTGTATGAATAATATTAACTAACATGGGTGCCAGGAAGGGAAGGTGTGTGACTGTGGTTCAGTGGGAAAAGATTTGAGGGAGGAAGAAGAGGAGGACAAGTTGAGCTTTGGAGAGGCCACATGGAGCAATAGGACATAAACTGGAGAAAAATGCAAGTTCAGGGCTAGGGTAGAGAAGAACTTTAGAGAAAGATTGGTGCAGTGGGTTAGTGGAAGGGAGGGAAGTGACAGTGGCAGCTGATTGGGTTCCCATAGTGACAAAGTATTCCATGAGTTCTGGGCATGAATTGTTTAAAATGAGGATGAAATAATAGGGTAGAAGGGTTTCAAAAGTTGGCTTGCACTAGAAAAAGAAGCAGTTGGCTATCTTTGCATTCTACATTATTTTGGAATAATGAGCAATTTAGCAGAGCGGAGCAGGAAGTTCGTGTATTATGTGATGCAGCCAGATTTAGCAGTGGATGGCTAAACCAGTGTCTTCCATATCCAAACTGGCAGCAGATGGCTAAACCAATGTGTCTGCTATATCCAGTCTGGCACTGGGTGGCTAAACCAGTGTTTGTCATTCTTTCAAGTGTGTTTCCCTTGGATTCAGGAGAATACAGATCAGGGCTGCACAAGGAGGAATGATGGGGTTTTACTGGGAAGAGAGTATTTAAGGTGGAGTGAGAGTGAGCGAGGACAGTTGGGGTGTTGAAACTGTGGTTGCAAATGAATTGGCAGATAGTGTTATTCCAGGTCAGATATAGGAGAAGGTAGAAATGGGGAATGGAGAGTGAATGTGAATGGGTGGCCATTAATGCGTTGGGGTATTTACATGGAGGGAGAGATCAGTGAATTCAAAGAAGAAAGAGCATGATCATTTACTGAAATGAAAGTTATAAGCTAGCCTAAATGATAGAAGCGCTGAGTTGATGGCCCAAGTGAGAAATTATATTTGGTTATGTTTGGCATTAGATTAGTAGCAATAACAATTGAACTTGGTGAAATATAATTTTGTGGCATGGTGTCCTCCCAATAATGCCAAATCCAATGGGCGCGATCTTACCACCTGTTCATGCCATGCGCCCACTGCATTGAAGATGGAGATTTTGGCAACAAGTTAAATTTCTGTTCACTGCAGTGGGATGGGAAAGTCCCACTGGTGTGAAAGGTTGAAAAATTTGGGCCAAATCATAACCTTGTTCTTTCTTTCAGATAGGTAATGTTCTAGAGTATATTTAGCTACTTATAAGTGTTATCATCCAACCTACCTAAGTTAGGCTTAATGAAGTTTAACCATATTTACAAGTTAGTACTCCTGACTGAGTGCTGTAATTATCTAAAGTTAATATTTTATTTCCTATATTTGTATGGGTATGAATGGCTGTCAACATTTCAAGTTCAATGTAGAAATACATCAAAATGTGCATTTAAGTGTGCTAATATTGAATCATAGGGAGAAAAAACTACTTGGATTTTTGAAAACTGGTAATTTTTATTGGTAGGCAGTGCATGCCCCTTGTTACAGTCCCAACTGCTTTGATAATTTACAGAGCTACGTGTTAGTGCTTTTGTAGTGGAATTTTAATGATCATTGGTTAGATTTTAGTGAATTTGATGATGTATTGGTTGCAATACACCAGATTATTTCTATAAATACCATTTACCATTTAAGATTGTTATTTTAGTTTGAAATAACCTGTTTAATTGATGCTTTCAAATAATTTGTGAAGTCACCATTCTCAAAGTCCATTTTTGATTTATCCAGAAAAGTAGAAATAGAAATTTAGCCTCGTCATTAAAATTGCTTCATCATAAGATTGGATACTGCAGTGATCATTTTATTACAATTATTGTAATTAGAATAACCTTCCATATTTAATGCGGTTTAATATTTATGTTCCACAGTGTTACTATTATTTGCAATGAACTTAAATGTATTGTAAAACTGCTGGCAGTTCATTAACAACTGTCATTAGTTGTCCAATACTTCCCAAATATTTAAAAAAATGACTGGTGGTGTTAGAAATGGAATGGCCAGACTGATACAGTAGCAGTAGGTACTTTTGAGATTGGAACAATATGAAGCAGTTATTTCATGTGTAAATGATTTGCTTTATTTAAACAAGACATAAATATTTTGATGAGCATCACTCTGAAAAGTGGATGGCATTTCATGCATATGGCATATGGCCCATGTTGATATTTAATCATAAATGTCACTGCTAATGTTGCCTCAATGTTGAAACACTGATATAAATGGAGTTTTGATCTTTGCCGAACCCACACTATAATAAAATTGAAAGTTCTCAATTCTTTTGCTGTGTGGAATTGTGATGTAAGAAGGAAATTCTCATTCAGTACGATTATAAAATAATAAATCAAAACAAATCAAGTATCGTTTGTGCACTAAACTCACCGACTATTGACCCAAATTGTTAGCTTAGTTTCTCTCTTCATAGTTGTTGCGTGACTTGCTCGCAACTTCCACCATTTTCTGTTTCGATATGGACTTTTCAATCAAATTTATCGGGCCAAATACGTTTTTAACAAGATTTATTTGCCCTTATGAGGTTTCATGTTAACCTTTTAACAACATTGAACTGATTTGTTTAAAGATAGTATATATTAGAAGTGTGAAAAAACTCTGATAGACCTTGTTGAAAGATTTTTAAAAATCAGATAAATATTCATAAATGCTGTTTACATCAATGGTTTTAATGTTTAAAAGATCCTTCCAGTAACAATATTTGCAAAATAGAGAAGGCTCCTTAATACTTAGAAGTGCCTGCCCTAAGATGTTTCTGTGTGAATAGTTAATTGTTAGTGAACAATTAATTCTAAAACTTTGCTTTTCCATACCTGCCTTTTAAGTCTGCACTTTGGCAGTTGAAGTTGAGAGATCTCAAGGGTACTGTAGATTAGTCCACCGCAAAATGTGAAATATGTCACTTATATTGACACCCTAGAACCTGGACATTTATTTTAAAATGCACAAACGATCTTAGCATTTCTCTCGAATGTCATTTAGATAATGAAGAATCATTTTGGAACAATAGTTTATTATATATACATGATATATACATAACATTAAAATGCATTAGAGTCATAATATATATAACATATATCTCATTGCTATGTTATACATGTCAAATTATAACATAGCAACGAATGTATACAGGTACCAGACCCCTTATTTGGTGTCGCAAAACCCAGAAAGACAGAAAAACTGGGTCAGGCATTTCTGTCAATATTTTCTACTAACAAAGAGTTAATTTACACTATTCCATTTGTGGCCACAAATATGATATTTCCCTCCTCCTCCCCCACTTTGTGCTGGCAGTGGGAGGTATTTCCGATTTGCTGGTATGTCAGAGAATTAATTATTTTATAAGGACAGTTATACAAAGTAAAGGAGGATGTCCTTGGGAATATGTCAACTTTTGTCGAAGAGTTGCAGCCTATTTCCACTTGGAGAAAGATATTGTTTATAACAGTTGAGGCAAAAAGACTGAGGACAACAAATTGACTGATTAACAAGTTTAAAGTTTATTTATTAGTCACAAGTAAGGCTTACATTGACACTGCAATGAAGTTTCTGTGAAATTCCTCTAGTCGCCATAGTCCAGCACCTGTTCAAGTCAATGTACCTAACCAGCACGTCTTTCAGAATATGGGAGGAAACCCATGCAGACATAGGGAGAACGTGCAAACTCCGCACAAACAGTGACCCAAGCCAAGAATCGAACCTGGGTCCCTGGCGCTGTGAAGCAGTAATGCTAACCACTGTGCTATCATGCTGCCCCTCATTAACTATAGTGGTAAAAAAATTGGGTACGATCAGTGTATCCAGGGACCAGTATCCAGGATCCAAAATCCGGAAAATACCAATATGTGGTATACATCCAGCCCGGAGCTTCTGGCACCTGTTATATATTAGTTGAACTTGTCCCTTGCGGAAAACAAACTTGTTTTTGCACATGAGTGACAGGGCTAAAGTCTGTTTTGTATTATATTTTGTCAAACCTAGAAAAGTGATGGACGGTGCAGTACTGTTCTTAATTGCAAACAGAACAAGTTCCCTGTTCACAAAACCTTTTGTTTTGGGTGGAATTGCTGGTTAAAAAGTTCAAATCTGACAATAAATGTATTATTTTGGAAGTATGGATTCAACATTCAGCTCAGCCACAAATTGGCAAGTAAAGCTTGCGCATGAATGTTACTTTTAATGTAAACATATTCCCTCAACCTTAGCGCAGCACTTGAATCCCAGAAGCCCCTGAGCTAGACAGATTGAGTCAGAGACCATTATTTTGTATTCCAAACAATACATTAGCAACTGCCAGAAATGAGCAGAGCATCTATTTCAACATATTATGAAATGCATTATTAAAACAGATTTAGAAATCAAATTTATTTAATAATAGGGGAGCTTCTTAGTATTGCCTATAGTAAGTTGGAGCATAGATTGTTCAGAAGGGCTAGGTTGCTCTGCTGCATAATTTGTAAAATATTGTATTGCGAAGCTGCCTGCCTTTTGTTGTTAAATAAATACAATTTAAGGTTAATCAGAATTGAATTATGGTTAATGAAGGAGATGTAGCGATTAGAAAACGCTTCTCAGTTTCAGTCTCTAGGTTAGGAGCACCAATATTTAAAAACCCACATTCCTTTTCGAAAACAAATTGTTTTGTATCTGTAAACAAGTGTGATGGGCAAAACAAATGCACAAAATGGGAGTAGATTCTCAGCTGGCATTCACTGCAGACAAAAATAGCGGTACCAGTGGGAAGTCCTGTGTAACTGCAGGAACGAGGATTTTGCTGGCCAGTGACACATTGATGGATGGGAACCTCATTTAAATAATTATAAAAAATTTAATTTAATTTAAATAGATTTAAATATATTTAAAGGATTCCCCACCATATGTTCCTCTCAAGTAGAGAATTTGCCCCTTGATGATGTGATGTCACGTCAGTGAAGTTTAAACTGTCAAAGGGAACCCGCTGGGGGTGCAAAGGTTAGCATAGCCCCCAGGAGAGAGGGACAGTGACCTGACACTGCTCCTGGCAGTTGGCGGGGGTGGAGGGCTCTCTCACATGTAGCAGAGAATGCCGAATACCTGTGAGGGAGAGGGCACGATGCTTGTCAGTTGGGGGTGGGGTGGGGTGTTGCCCTGGTGCTTGTGGGGATTGGGGGGGGGAACGATTGACCTGCAGTTTGTTGCGGGGGTTCTTCATGTCCATGGGGATAATCTATTTCAAACACTAATCGGGGTGCCTGTGAAGTTTGGCGATCCAATGTCTGTGGAGTGATGTTATTGGCTCTATCAGGCTCCACCACGGCAGAGTGATGGTGCAATCACACCTCCAGATTCTCTGTGCATGCAGTGCCGGTTTTTTCACTGTAACTGACATCAGGCAAATAATGGGAAAATCCCGCCCACTGTTTTTATGCATACAGAAATGCTTTTTCATACTTATTGTATTTAATATTTATATTTAAAGCACTTGAGATGCCATAGTATGCAAGGCTACGGACCAAAGTGCTATAAAATGGGATTAGAATAGATATGTGCTTGATGATCGGTGCAGACATAATGAGCCTAAGGGCTTCTATGTGCTGTAAAACTCTCTGATACTGCAGTGAATGTTTTAAAGCAGATCATCAGCCTGAGTAGCTCACCACACAAACCATTGTGCAACATATAAAAGAAAGACAGCTGAATAAATTCATATCTGCCACTGAACTTCTGTGGTATTTAAATTCTGTGAAGTTGTTTTCCTAGTAGTAAAATCAGGCATGGAATTAGGGTTCACTTAAAATGAAGGTGTAGAAAATCCTGTGGGAAGTCTTGATTTCCAGGCCTAAATTCCCAGTAAGTGATCCCAGCGCCTGAAGCTTTGTCAAAGGAGCAGAAGTTTGTAATACTTCTGCAGACTGACGCATTTTTTAAAAAAAGCTGAAGGAGTATATCACATTATTTGTCCCTCAGCTGCATTGTTTAAAATATTAGTGCAAATCTTCCAATCAGGTTGTTTCTGACAGTAATCAGATGCAAAAACAACTCACTTATCTTCTTCCGATTTTCCTAACCATTGCTCCAACGGAGAATCTTCCAGAGCTCTCAACACAGGAAACCTTGGAAGGAGAAGTACAAAGAAGCCACATTCCTTTTTACGGTATGAGTTGCTGTATTCTGGTAAATGCCCCGAAGCTCCTCAGTGTGTTATTGAGTGAGTGTATGTGCATATGTTAGGTGTGTAAGTGGGAAAGCAGACAAGCTAAGGGAGTGGGATGGGTTATGCAAAAGAGGTAAGTTGGTATGGGTGAGTTAAGTGGATAAGATGTTAGGATGAATGAGGTGTGTAAGGAGTAGGTGACAACTGGATCAGACAGTGGCTAGTCAGATCAGGCTGTGGGGAGGTCGAGAGAGTCAGTTGATGGTGTATAGTCATTTTGGGTTGGTATGATAGATGGTGGGAGCCAAGGGTGTCAGTTGTACAGTTATCCAGGAATTAGACTCGGCACTTTTGTCTAAAATTTCCTGGCTAACTTTTCCAGACAAATAAGTTGGAATTGTTGAAAGTCTCCAACTCAGAGTTAGAGACTTTTTTGGAGGAGCCTAGGGAACAGGGAATTTTCCCATTGGATTTTCTAACTTCCTTGGAAATTACCATGGAGTCAATGCATTGAGACTTCCAAGTGGCACAGTAGTGTGCCTTGTGGGCTGCGTCCAACTTCCAATAATCTGGAGACTGGAAAACCTGGGCAATTGTTTTAAACAAACTAAAATGTCAGAAATGTATGTGTTTTACAATAACAGTAAGCTGTCTTTTAGAACCCTCATTAAAGTTGATACTTGAATGCTGCTCTTACAATCATGTTCTTGGCATTAATAATTTTGCCCAGAGCTCGAGCCTGTTAACTGACGACGAATTCTACAGTCAGAACATTTGTAATGTGCGCAGTTAGACAAGATGCATTAATAATTTAGTTAACCCAGCTAATGCAATGTTTTTCTTTAATTTTCACTACATCCATTTGGTATTTTTCAAGATTATTCAAAAAAAGTCCTGTGTATAGCTCTGGCAAAATAGTGTGTGAAAATGGGGGAAGTAGATTGATTTCAGATGTGACTAATATACTAATGTACACAACTGCTGAGAATTTCTGATGTACACTCACACTTAGATTTTTGTTCAAATTAGAAATATTCATTTTCTCTGTGGGAAAGTCAAATTATATTTACAAATAACTCAATTATGAAGAACTTGTAGATTTTCAATTAAGCTATTAATTAAAGACAGTTGTTCTTTTACTTCAACGTATAAAGCTGGGAAACAGAGAGAGAGAAAGAGACAGAAGGCCTAATTTTACCATTGTGATTCTAAGTGCTGAATCTGGGAGTGTTTCGGATCCGACTTTTAGACCCATCTTCAGGTGCCCCCTATACGCACTCTGCCTGAGAAAAAGCAGTGATACCGAATTGTGCTGCAGAAACCTGTGGACCAATCGCACCCGAAACACTGCAGCTCCAATCGGAGTCTTCGCACTAAAAAATATAGAAAAATACTCCTGTGCCACAATGCTCCCGGCCCGATAATGCCTCCCCCCGACCCCCATAGATATACCCTCACAACATAACGGTCCCCCTTATCTACCCCCTACCCAGACCCATCACAGCCCCTGCCCCCTCCCCCACACAGATCGCATGCAGAGGGGCAGCATACCCCCCTGCCCCCCCCAACCCACCAGAGAATGATCTGATCCACCTCCCTTCCCCCACCAGAGTGCAATCTGACCTGCCTGCCCCATGCCAGAGAGCCATCTGACTGGCCCCCTCCTCCCCCACCAGAGAGCAATCTGACCCACTTCCCTCTTTCCCCCTACCATCAATTTGAGTCAAAGAGCCCCCGGAACTTACCTCCGTAGGAGCTGGAGCATGCGAATCGGACCTTTGCGAACCATGTCGGTTTTGCGCCGAATCCGAACAGGCAAACGTGGTGGTGAAGGGGGAAGTGACAGTAAGTTTGGGCATCCAGCCCATTAAGTCAATTTAAATTTTCAGACGTGGTGCTGACGGTGGCCATTTTCAGCCCTTGGTCGCGGATTGTGCTACTTGCCTCACATCCAACTTTACCAAGTTTTCATGCCCAAAAACGGGTGCAGCCCGATGGTAAAATCAGGCCCAGAGAGTGAGAAAAAGTGCTTTTACTGGTCTTATTGAGTTTTTAAAATTCTTTTCCCAACTGCATCTTAAAAAATTCCCGAGACTCTGATTAATACAAATGCCTGGTTGATACTTTAAAAAATCCTAGTTAGTGACAGCTGTAAGACAGAGACATCAGCTAGCTAGACAGATGGATGCACATCACAGAACCCGTCACAAAATGTTGAAATCAGTGTTTGCAGATGTATCTTCAAAATGTTGAAGCATTAGTACTGTACGGGTCCATGCTTTCCCACTCTCCTCGCTGAGGACGCATGGCAGGAGTCCTTCAATTAAAAATTCCCATGTTCCATCTACCTTAAACACTGCTAAAGTTGACGTTCCTTAATTGTGTTAATCTATGTTTTCCTCACTCACATTTCTAGATGAAGGAACACAACCACCAGCAGCCCCCTTCCCCTGTGTAATGAGCAGTCATTCATGTTTTTCACACAATTGCATTCAGATTTGCAGAATCTGATCATGAAAAATTCTGTCCACCAAAATCTGATAACAATCAGGTCTACTTGATATTTTGCCTGGCATGGCAGAAATGTTTCAGCTAATCCCCTAACTCACCAATAGATTGAGCTACCAAATTTTAGTTAAGCACATAAAGGCAATTTGAATTCAAATTTTTAAACAGAAGTCTTTTCTTGTGGAGTTAATGAAGACAAAAGTTGCGCAAGCTGTGAAATGGATTGCCAATTCATTGTTGTCCATTCAGTACTACTAGTAACAAAGATTAATTTCACTTTAACGTGTACATCTTATTGCTGTGCTGATCATTATGATGATGAATAGTATATTAGTTAAACAGCCTTGATTTGGTGTTTATAGTGCTTGCTTTTATCTTTGGGTAACTTCATAAAATCAAATGTAATCAGGGCACAGGATGAAGCAAGCATCTTATTCGTGAGAGACTTGGAAAACAGCAAGAACTAAAGTGAAGTAATAAGATTGAAGTCAACAAGGACAAAACACACCATGTCACGAAGAGTGACAGACTCAGAGAAAACCTTAACTTAATTGCTTTTGTATTTCCAGCTGTGGGACTATGCTGCCTGCATTTTAATTATTGGTACAAAATAGATGCTGCTTCATGTTCCCTGCATTCTGTCTGAATTTATCACAAAGGTCTGGATTTGAAATACGGTGACTATGATAGGCAGCATTTATCAATATGCAGAGACCATGGATTTCATTGTTTGATGGGACTTTAAGTAAACACGATGTTCTTGTACCTTTATACACAGCTTTTGATAACATCATTGACATACTAATCATAAGTGCCTCTTCAAAAGGAGCGTTATATCTCTGAAGTATAACTAACCATACTATCTCGCTCTTTGTCCTTTCTATGCTTTATAGCATGTGAGAACACTTTTTTTTGACAGAGACTCATCACTGCGAAGTACAGAAAAAAAAATCATTTATGTATCCTGTAGAGTATTCAGTCAAAATTATCATTGCTGTTGCTGTTACTCAAAGTTAACTTAAAAAGCATATTATATTGTCTAACGCAGTGATGAACAACTTGGGCTAGTGAGTACCCTGCTTCATCTCAGTGCCTGCAAGATTGAAATCGGGCTTATTCACTAACCATGACTCCATGAATAAGAATAAATACATTCAATACACACCAAATATTTCATTACAAGTTACAAAAAATGTTTAATCCTTTATGTATTAATAGAACTATCAACTTCAAATGTTAAAAACAAAATAAATGTTAACACTTTGGATACAAAGGGAGCGCATGGCTCTAACAGTCAATAATGAATGACCATACCAATTTCTATCTTGCTGTGTATTTTCAGCTTGAAAAATATTAAGGTAATTTTTTTTCTCAGACACATT
The DNA here is from genome assembly GCF_965287045.1 of Carcharhinus amblyrhynchos. Lineage (NCBI taxonomy): Eukaryota > Metazoa > Chordata > Chondrichthyes > Carcharhiniformes > Carcharhinidae > Carcharhinus > Carcharhinus amblyrhynchos. The sequence goes on from NC_137331.1 coordinate 47,805,434, forward strand.
ACTAAAGTAACATGTAGTGAGCAGTCATTCATGTTTTTCACACAATCAGTATGCACCTCACTTCATTTACCTTTGCTGATATCAGTCATATCAGTAGGAAAAACTACACAGATAGAAATTAGTGGAATGTGATGACCCCACGCATGGGCAGCAGTCAACAAAATGTCTCGTGGGCCACACTCCAAATCCAGATGGGCCGCATGTGGCCCTCGGGCACTGAATCCTCCAGTTTTGCTTCTTCCAACTCCTATTTCAGTGCCAAAGGATAGATTTGGCTTTCATTTAGCCTCCTCCCTTCTGGTTCCTTGCACATTACACTGAACCTTCTTACCCCACCCAAACACATCTTGAAGACAAAATGTGTCGCCCATGTGTGACAGTAGAAATTTTGAGCAGGTGTTTTCAGACATGATGGGGTTTGCTGCCGCTGTCACATGAAGAGTCAATGGGGGGGACATACCTGCCGGTACCAGTTGCCCCATTTAATACTTAATGGATTCTCAGTTAACTAAGATTAAGTCTTCTGCCCCACTCCCCACCCCCCATGTCAGGAGGAAGTTCTGCTTACAGAGAGCTGTTGGCCAACAATTCTGGTGATGCTAATTTTCAATGGTGGCCACTGCTGGGACACAAGCAGTCCCCAAACAAGAGGAGTATGTGGAGGCCAGACTTCGGAGTACAGGTGGAGCCTGGCTAGCTGCCCTTGGAGGGTTGCTTCTGAAAAGTAGAGAGGATTTCCAAAGGAGATTGCTTCCCTTTTGTCCAGTAAAAGTTGTCAGGGAACCCATTTAACATGGCTCTCCCCAGTTGTGGATAAGGTTGTGGCAGGATGGAATGAGGTACTCAAGTGACCATTAATAGTCTATTTAGACAATTGAATTTTTAATTAAGTCATGTTATATTTATGAGTTTGCAAAAGCAGTGAATCTTCATGTGTTTAATAGCTATTGAATGTAGACCTATAAGAATGGGAATCTTTACAAACTTACTGAAGTTTTGATAATGCTGGACATATACCCATTTTAAAATGCATCCTAAATTTCAGTAGAATTGAGTGAGCCCGAAAGTGGTGCAGATCTACAAATGACAGGACTATGAGCTAAAACCCCTTTCTTCCTAGCAGTATTGCTCTTTTTGTCAGATTTGTATGAGTTACCTTCAGCCTTTTAAAAAGTATTGTAGATGTCATACCCCCTTATAAAATCTAAGAGGTAGAATAGACTCAGGATATGATCTCCCTGCGTGAAGGTCGAGTCAGCATGAAATAAAATTGCGAGAGAAGTGTAACAGACCGCAAATTGGATATCATCCTTTTACACTATTTCCCAAAGTCAGAATTACCCCTCTGGGTTACCCCTGGGAAAAGCACATGTCTGAAACAGGAGATTCACAACCATTCATGGAGACAGCTTCATTTTGTTCTTAGTAAGCAAAGCATAGCTCAGAAAAAGGGAGAACAGAAGTGATCAAAGCAATTACATTATGTACTTGCAAGCTTTCGCCAACAGTGAGAAGTTTTGCAATATTGACATTGTGTAATGTGACTCTTCTTTGATTTTCAGAATATGAAATAATGTTTCGTAAACCGTGACCAAAATACAGAAGATCAACAGCAATTTAATTGTGATATGTGTAGAATATATTTCCACGGTTTCCTGTATTAGTCTAATGAGTACATCCAGATACTGTGCACTATCACAATTCAAACATAGAATGGAATTATTAAAATGTCCTGAATTTCTGCTGATGCAGTGAAGGTGCAACTTGTAAAGTGTGAATTCTTTGTTTAATTTATATAATAATCACAAGATTAAATAAACAAAAATGAAATACTGGAAATACCAAAAATATGGAACAAAACCAGAACACGCTGGAAGCATTCAGTTGATTAGATGACATCTGTGGAGAGACAGATTTTGTTGTTTGAAAATAAAAAAGAACATTGCATTCAATCTGCAAACCTTACAAAGTGTGATTGATCTATACAGACCATGTTGCCTGTTTATCTATTATAATATGTATTTGGAAAATGCTTTGTTCTTCACATAAATATATTAGCTGCTTTTGCTTGGAGGGCATTGCTGTATTTCATATCTGCCAATTCAAAGAGAGCTTGCTTGGGTACAATAAAACTGATCCAGAAGGATTACTTGTTAATCCTTGCAAGTCCACTTTTTCAGAGAATAGAAGAGATACAGTTTTAAATTTTAAAGGATAATATATACAGCTTTCATAGTTATATTACTCAACTAGTGATCTAAAGGCATGGATTTATAATCCAGGGAATGAGAGTTCAAGTCCCACCATGACAGTTTGAATTTAGTTTTTAAAAATAACGTGGAAATGAAAAGCTGTCATCAGTAAATTAAGCGAGCATTAAGTTATTGTATTAGCTGCTGCATTCATTTCCTGTGGAAAAGGAAATTGCTGTGATTATCTGATCTGGTTAATATGTGACTTCAATCCCATCCTAACATTAACTATGAAGTGGCCTAGCAAGCAAGATATACCAAACCTGCCAAATAGAGGTGGGCAACAAATGATGGTCTTGCCAACAAGGCTTACAGCCTGAGAATTAATTAAACCAGATGGAGAAGAACTTTTGCCTATATTGTAAAGATTTTTTTATTTGGCAACTACAATCAAATTTCTTGTAATTCTGATTTCAATTATTTAACTAAATTGCTTGCATTTAATTCACTAAATTTAAATATTTCATTTGTTATTTAGGTTTGGAAAAAAAGTTGTGAACTATGTTGTGTGATCATGGATTTCCTTATCTTGGATATTAAAGCACCATTGAATGTTCTTTGCCATTTGTAGGTCTTCCATTAAATTAACTCCTCAAAATGAAAACAGAGAATGCTGGAAAATCTCAGGAGGTTATACAGCATCTATAGAGAGAGAATAGAGCCAATGTTTCGTGTCTAGATGGCCCTTTGTCAGAGCTAAGAGCAAAGGGAATCAGCAGAGATTTATACTATGTGGGTCAGGCTGTGGGGGTGGAGAGGGGGTGGATTGGGACAAAAAGAGTGTAAATGAGGATGGGAAGGCTGAAAAGGTTTAAAACTGTCCATCAAGTGATCAGAATGTCTGAATGGCAGATCAGAGGTACAGATGCTAAGGGACTGCATGGGGATTATGACAGTTGCCCTGTAAAGGGAGGAGGCATTAAGGGTTGGGAGTAGAAGGATAGTTGGAATGGAGAAGTGGAAAAATGAAAGTGAGAAAGAAAAGCATCTATATGTAAAAATCATACATATAGGAAAAGATGTGGAATGACCAGTAAAATGCTCTGATGGGATCAGAAAATGGTTAAACAAAAGAAGAGAGATGTGGAGGAAGTTAAAGGAGATAATTGAAACTTTTTTTTGTACTCATTCTACCGAACTATTACACTTTGGTATAGGCTTTCCCCGTTCCTTAGTAAATGCTATTCATCTCTTAAATCTTTCAATTGTGAAGAAAGACCTCACTCCTTAAATGTTGGATGCCTTGTTTTCTTGTCTGAGTTGCTGAGAGTTTCTAGTATGTTCTGTTTGTTTAAATTTTCCAGCACATGAAGTATTTTGCTTTTTGATGAGTGATGTAGACGGTTCTTCATCACCTTTAGCGTTGTGTCCAATTGCCTACATTCGTTAAAGTGTGATCTAGTTTCACATGCTAATCCTTGTGCATTCCAACTGCCTGTACAGAGGTTGCCACTTGATTTACCTCACTTAATAGTTTAATTAATCTTCTGACTTCCATTCCAAATTAGAATATTCTTTCAAATGAATGTAATTAGGATGGGCATAAACTTATGCCTGTCTAAGCCTGTTTTCTGCCTTCAATGTTCTTAATCTGTAATTTAAAAAAATGTCATTTTAGCTTATTGTTCTCTTCCTGCTAAATAACTACTGGTGAAATTGCTGGGAGTGAATACATAGAAGGGTATAATTTTGGCAATAAACTTTTGCTTTTTCTGTGTCATGAAGGTAATGTAGGATTATTTTGCCCTAAAATTGCAAGCTATGATTTATAGGGATATGGGGGCGAAGCGGGAGATTTAAGCGTACATTTACCATCAGTGTAAATGATGATGCCAGCCCAAAATTCTGGATAATTACTGGCAAGGTCTCATTTTCTGATTTTTCTGGTCCCTGCCGGTGACATATCAAGATTCCCACCCCCATTTCCATACATTTTAATAAATTTCAATCTCATTAAAGGGTTTCCCAGCCGCTTATGTTGATAAGGTTTACAACAGGTATATACAAACGGGAATTAGTCGAGGGGAAATACTGCCGGGGGTGCAAAGGTAAGTATAGCACCTGGGGGTTGGGGGAGAGGGATGCACCTGGGCAGTGCCCTGGCACGATCCCCAGCAGTGCCACTGTGGCAGTGTCGGGATGGAAATTAGGGGAATCCGATGTTTTGGGGCGGTGGGAAATGAGCTCCCTTCGTATGTGTGTGGTGTTGGGAGAGTCTGGGGAGGGTTGCCCTGATGTTTGTGTGGGGAATGGTCCTTCATGTCCATGGGGTTGGGGGGAGGAGACAGACTGAATTACAGTTTAAAGATGGCATGCTGATCAGTGGAGATGGCCTTGGTTGATTCTAACCCTGCCCCTATAAGGCTGACAGCACAAATCACAACCCTCCTGATTTTCTGTACACTAAGCGCCAGAAAAGCTCGGCTGTGCACCTGGAGAGTTACGGATTGGTTTTCAGTCAGAACCTGACAATGTGGCAAATTTTGGTAAAATTCTGAACAAGCTTTTATGAAAACTATTATAATCTTAGTCATAAATATAAAGATAAGGAGACTGTAGACTGTGTTTGTTAGTTTCCCAAGGCTTTGTTAAGGTGCCATGAAAATAAATTCATGTTAAAAGAGATGTTGTCCCATGAGTAGATAGCAAGAGGATAGAAAGCAGAATAAAGTGAAAATCTGTTTTTTTTGGATTGATAGGATGTAAGTGGCGTGTCCAGGAATCTGTGCTGGAGCCTTTTTCATTTGATATTTCTATGTACAATTTGGCTGCAGGCACCATTGAAAAGACATCAAAGTTTATTGAATATTTCAAATTAAGAGCATGGCTGGAGCGTTTGGCTAAGGAACACTGAAAGAACTTCTCCCTCAACAATGAAGAGTGCATTTTCATTTGGGGCAGAGTAAGAGTTCATTTTGTCTGTCATGAAGTTAGTTGAAGTCCGGAAACCCTGGAAAGCTCTTGCATCCCTACTCCAGGCTTTCTACACATGCGTTGCTTATGTTACAATGAAGAAACGGAAGAACCCTGTCGAATCCTTCCCCCCATCCCACAATAAACTGAGAGTGGAAGCAGAAGATCTGGGCATACTAGTACTTGGCCTTGATTTTCTGATATTGGAACAGTTTATACTCAAATAGCTAATGCTAGATTTTAGACAAATTGAAATGTGTGTGTTGATGCTATTCAGTTTATGAATGTTAGCTCATTTACCTGTCTTCAAGAGTAAGTGGGCAATGACGTGAAACCTGAAAGAAACAATTCAAGAAAAGGGTTGGAATGGAGAAAGACAGGGCAGAATTCTTCTGCTAGCATGTTTGATGATGGGGGAATATGACAGGAGGCTCAGAAATCAGTTTCACACTGACAGATCAGGAAACTCACCAGAGGGTGGCACGGACCTCATTTAAGTCTCTTTAATGGGATGCATGTGAAGGCCTGACCCTGCCCGTGATCCTAAAACAAAACAGTAGTGGGTCAGGAGAGTAGCTGCAGGTGGACCTTCCAGATTAGTTGTCCTGGATGGGTCTATTTCCACCTCAGAATGTTCCAGGAGATCTATCTTCATTGTCAGAAGGTCTCTTTTCTGGTCACAGTGTTCCCACAGACTTATCTTCATTTTCAGGAGGTCCAGATTATTCAATGTGGTTAATTGATGTTGGATACCTTTTAACATGGCACGCGGACACAACAGTGGACTCCAACCAGGCCTACTCCACCACTGAATTTCGTATGGGGTGCATTTGTTTTTCCACCAGTTCACAGCAGGAAGCACTCCACCTTCCAGTCCCCGCTACAGCACTTGGGAGAATTCCACCCAAAGATTCTGGAAGCCTTTGGACCTTTGCTGCTGGCATCTCAACCCATTAACAATTTTGCTAAGGCAGGAAGGAAAAAAAACAATAAGAAACAACAAATCAAAATGGGGGGAAAGGAAACCCATGATTCAGACAAATGTGATGGAAAGCCTTTAGACTCGACTTTTGTACAGTCGCTATTGAAATAGGGATGTTACTGCACGAAGGAAGAGTGAAGTGAGTAGAGCAATCAGTTCAGGGCACTATTCCCAGAGACTTTGATGTTTGGCTTGTTGCTGAGTTAGATAGTTCCAGGTTTGAGCTACTCTGGAGACCTGAACACACTCTGAGTTGTCAGCTGTGTAGTGCTGAGAGGGTGTTACATTGTCAAAGCAACGTCTTTTTTTGGATGAGATATTATCCAAGACCCAATCATAAAAAAATCCATGGTGCTATTTGGAGAGGAACTTGGTTCTTGTTGGTGTAGCTGATGCTTTCTCTACAATTAAGTAAGCATAAACCTGGTCATTATCTTGGTCTTGTTTGTGGGAAAGTACTGCACATAAATGGACTAAATTCAGTGATCACATTCAAGAGTAATTGATTGTGAAGCACTTTGGAACGCCTAACGGCACGGTAACACAGTGGTTAGCACTGCTGCTTCACAGCTCCAGGGACCTGGATTCTATTCCTGGCTTGGGTCACTGTCTGTGTGGAGTTTGCACATTCTCCTCGTGTCTGCGTGGGTTTCCTCTGGGTGCTCTGGTTTCCTCCACAATACAAAGATGTGCGGGTTAGGTTGATTAGCCGTGCTAAAAATTGCCCTTAGTGTCCTGAGATGTGTAAGTTAGAGGGATTAGTGGGTAAATATGTGGGGAAATGGGGGTAGGGCCTGGGTGGGATTGTGATCGGTGCAGACTCGATGGGCTGAAAGGCCTCTTTCTGTAGTGTAGGGTTTGTATGATTCTATGAAAGATGCTATATAATTGCATATTATTTGTTAATTTTTGTATAAGATGGGTTTCATGATACAAGGAAATTTTGTTTCTAATGTTGAAATGTAACTATTTCAGGAATGTTTCAGTCTGTTTGCTCATGGCAATTGCATTTTTGGTAATTTGATACACTTGTTGCATAGGGCAGTGATGGCCTGGTGGTTTACTCGCTAGACTATTAATTCAGAAACTCAGCTGACGTTCTGGGGACCGAATCTCGCCACTTCAGATGGTGGAATTTGAATTCAAATAAAAAAAAATCTGGAATTAAGAATTTACTGATGACCATGAAACCATTGTTGATTGTTGGAAAAACCCCTCTGGTTCACTAATGTCCATTAGGGAAGGAAATTTGCTGTCCTTACTTGGCCTGGCCTTCATGTAACTCCAGAGCCACAGCAATGTGGTTGACTGTCAACTGCCCCTGAACAAGGGCAACTGAGGGTGGGCAAAAATGCTGGCCAGCCAGTGACACCCAATTCCCATGAATGAATTAAAAAAAAAGAGCCTGGAATCTCCTTGATACCATTTGTAAGGAAATGATGTTATCATTAGCATCAGTTTTGCACAAGTATTGTTGTCAGGGATGTACACCTACATTTTCTGGGATCTTCATTTGTACTTGCTGGAACATGAAAATCAGAGTCAAACAATTGCATTTACAGTGCTGCTGCTTATTCCCCGCACCTCTTGAGGCACCCTTGAGGCACTATTCTCATTGGAATCCTCTTCTGGAAGTCCTTTGTGTTGCCAGCACTCTGCCCATGTTCAGAAACCTTTCAAAATAGCCATATTTTCTCATGTCTTTGGTCCAAAAGTTTTCCTTTACTCTTCATTTAGTATCTGCTGCACAACCTATAAAGCACCTTGCGATAGATTGCTATGTGACAACCACCATATAACTAGAAGAGTTTGTCAAGGAAAAATTGTTCTGTTTTACTTGATGTACTTTTAATAGATCACTTAATGATATTTGATGTCTATGGTAGTGTTCTACGCAGAAAAGTTGTATTAATTTCTCCCAAGCTTATTTTCTAAATTCTATCTGATTTTCTAAAATTCCATATTTAACAATTTAAAATGTTAAAGAATATTTAAATGCTACATAAATTTTCAAATGTTATATAATATTTGAATGACAACTAACCTTGTGTTTTCAAATTGCATATTGCACATATTTTGAGTTGTCTATGTGATACTGGATCAATATAATTTCTGAACATTTTTCATTTCAGGGTATTCTGATCCAGAGAAGTTCTCCTGGAAGAAGTATTTGGACGTGATGGGTGCTACTGCTGCTCCAGCTCGTGCTTTCAAAGTGGTACGTCATTGTTCTTCCCGTTCCACATTTTGTAGGATAGCATTGAAGCCTTTCTGAAATAATGGGTGGGATTCTCCGGTCTTGTCTGTGGTAGGACCCATTCAGAGTCAGAACAGAAAATTTGGCTTCCCCGCCAAAACTCCATTCACTGTCAGTGGCGCTGATAAATCCAGCTGCAAACGTGGATGGAGAATTTCAGCCCATGTAAATGATTTTAAATAGTTGCAAAGTGATTCAAAGTAAAAATACATGAACTACATCATTTTCTGATTGGAAATGTTTTGCTAACAAGATTGATACAAATTCTATTTTGCTTTCTTTTGAAGCTTATAAGCTCAACCATTGTGTAGTTTGCTTTGTAACTTTTACCCATGTGTAATTTATGTATATATGACATAAAGGGAGGCAATTGTTTAGTGGTAATGTCACTGGACTAGTGGTGCAAAGGCCCAGGCTAATGCTCTGGGGGCATGAGTTCAAGTCCCACCATGACAGCTAGTGGATGAATTCAACTAATCAATCTGCAATATAAAGGTAATTCAGTAATGCTGATCATGACAACTGTGGTTGATCATCATAAAAACCTATCTGGCTCCTTACTGTCCAACAGGAAATCTGCCATCCTTACCTGGTCTGGCCTACATCTAACTCCACACCCACAGCAATGTGGCTGACTCTGAAAAGCTCCCTGCAATGGCCTAACAAAGCACATCAATTCCATGGCAGTTGGGGAGGGAAAACCATTATTGGCCTTGTCAGTGATGCCCACATTCCATGAAAGAAAATATATACTTATACTGCCTCTTGGAGTAACACAACATAGGAGTACAAGCAATGAGGATTGGTAATGGTGTCTAAAAATGTTCACAACATTCTAGTGGTGGGCAGAACATTCTGAAATGCCTTGTAACTAAGATAGCAGTAAACGCTATTCATATGCTTCACATTTCTTGCAAATCACACAGCTCATTCTTCTATGTTTGTTTCTGCATTTACCTATGGGTTAATCTGTACAATGAATAAAGATGGCCCAGAGATGATCCTAGAGATATTTTAGGTAGTACGCATCAAAAGCTTAATGCTTCAAGTTTTTTTACTGCCTTAGAGATTACACGATAATTATAGGTAGCAGAGACAATCTTAGTTCATTCATCCAGGAAAAACAACTTGCAGTGCTCTCCTCATGTCATCTTACCGCATCTTAAGAAGACGAGATTTTGGCCTTTTCAAATCTACCTTGAAGACCATTTCATGTACTTCTCATTCTTTCTATGAAAATGTTCTTCTTGACATATGATCTAAGTTCTTCCCTTCATCAGTTTTAACTGGTGGTCCTTGTTCTAGTAGCTTCAAATCATAGTGCAGTCCAGCACGGATGGCTGTTTGCTCCACTAACTCTGATAGCTTTTTGGAAGAGCAAACCAGTTAACCCCATTCCCCTCTGTTTCCTTATATCACTGCATTTTTTTTCTGTCAAGTATTTATCTAATTCCCTTTTAAAGGCTACTGTTGAATCTGTATCCCCCACTTTATCAGGCAGTGCATTCCAAATCCTAACCACTTGTGTACAAAAAGGTTGCCTTCATCTCACCTATGGTTCTTTTGCCAACCACCTTAAATCTTTTGTGGATTGAGAATTCTGTTGAAGGATGAGCTGCGTGATTTACAAGAAATGTGAATAGTGTTTAGCCTTTTTGTTGTAGACTTTGCTTGAAGACAAATAATACCAGTTTCTCAATCTATCCACATAACTATAATCCCTCGAGCCTGGAGTACTTGTAGTAAATCTCTTGAACCCTCTCCAAAATCTTCATGTCCTGTTATGTCCAAAATTCGGCACCATACTCCAGTTGGGATTGAATTAGTATTTTTTATGTGTTAAGCATAACAGTGCATTAGGCTTTTGTCCACTTTGCCTCTGTAAAGACCAAAATCCCATATGCTTCATTAACTTCTGCTGCCACCTTCAAAGATTCATGCACAAACACAACTAAGTGTCAATACTCAATTTAAAATGGTATCTTTGGAATGTATGGTTACTTCTCATTTTCTGACCAAAACATGTCACGACATTACGTTTTTCTGCATTGAATTCATTACCACCCATTTCACCAGTCTTACAATGTTGTCTTGGGAGTTCTTGATTGACGAGGGACTCACGATTATAGGTGACAGACTGGAATGTAGAGTTGAGGTCACAATCAGATTGGTCATGATCTTATTAAATGGTGGTGTAGGCTCAAGAGGCTGAATGGTCTATGCCTCCTAATTCAGATACTCATGTGACCATCATTTTCCTATTCACTGTTTACTGTTTTGCGTTAACTGCAGATTTTGAAATTGTGCCCTGTATTCCTGATTGAAAGTCTTCTCCTCCTTAAGCAGTCCCTCAGAGTCGAAGATGACTTGCTTCCACTCTAAAAATGAGTTCTCAGTTGACTGAAGAGTTTAATGTGTAACCACAGCCTCTGTCACAGGTGGGGCCAGTGGTGGTTGGAGGAGCGAGAGGGTGGGTTGCCTGGCTTGTCATGTGCCCCTTTTGCAGTTAGTGCTTGACTTCAGCTTGCTCTCGATGATGAAACCTGAGGTGTTCTGCTCATTCCCAGATGCTTTTCTTCAACTTTGGGTGGTCTTGGGCCAGGGATTCCCAGGTGTCAATGGGGATGTTACACTTTTTCAAGGAAGCTTTGAGGGTGTTTTTGAAGCATTTCCTCTGCCCTCTGGGGCTCACTTGTGTTGAAGCTCCAAATAGAGCACTTGTTTCGGGAATCTGGTGTCAGGCATACAAACGATGTGGCCTGCTCATCGGTGCTGATTAAGCATGGTCAATGATGCTGGGGATATTGGCCTGAGTGAGAACACTGACGATGATGCACCTGTCCCGCCAATAGATTTTCAGGATCTTATGGAAGCAACTCTGGTGCTATCTCAGGGTTTTGAGGTGTCTGCTGTACAGAGTCCATGTCTGGGTATCACTTTGAGCTTTGTGCTGGTTTTGAGGTCCTGGTTTTCAAACATTTTCTTCCTCAGGTGACCGAAGACTGCATTGGCATACTGTAGGTGGTGTTGAATCTCATCTTCAATATCTGTCCTTGTTGACAGTAAGCTCCCATTATCCAATGCTTTGTCATGGATTTTGATAACCAGGGGGCAGTGTTGTGTGGCAGGGGCTGGTTGGTAGAGGATCTTTATCTTAAGGATGTGACATGTAAGGCCGATGTTTTCATATGTCTCAGGGAAGGTGTTCACAATGGTTTGGAGCTCGGCCTCTGAGTGTGTGCAAATGCAAGCATCATCATTAAAATCTCTCAAAAATGTCAATGACCCAGTTACTGAACATTGGGGAACACCAGTGTATACTTCCTGTAGTCCAAAACCTCAACCATTCACCACTATTTTCTATCCCTTGGTCAATACTGCATCCATGCTAATACTGCCTCTTTTATCCCATGGGCTTCAATTTTGCTGGTAAGCTTAAAAGGTGGTACTTTATCCAATGCCTTTTGCGGGTCCACAACATTAACTCAACAAAACTCCCTGTTACCTCAAGAAAACATAGAAACGTAGAAAATTGGCCCTTCACGCCTGCTCCACCATTCAGTATGATCATAGTCGATCTTCTATCTCAACACCATACTCTCACGCTTCCCTTTACTCGTTGATGCCTTCAGGGTCTAGAAATCTGTCTGTTTTCTTCTTAAGTATATGCAGTGATTAACCTCCACAGCCTTCTGTGGTAGAGAATTCCACAGATTCACCACCGTCCTAGTGAAGAAGTTTCTCCTTATCTCAGTCCTAAGTGCCCTACCTGTATCCTGAGACTGTGATCCATTGTTCTAGATCCCCCAGCCAGAGGAAACAACTTCCTTGTATCCAGTCTGTTCAGGTCTGTCAGAAAAGTATATGTTTCAAATAAATCCCTCTCTTTCTTCAAAATTCCAGTGAATACAGGTCTAATTGATCCAATCTCCCCTCATTAAACAATCCTGCCATCCAAGGAATCAGTCTGGTGAACTTTCGCTGCACTCCCCCGATAGCAAGCATATCCTATCTTAGATAAGGAGACCAAACTGCACACAGTACTCCAGGTGTGGTCTCACCAAGGCCCTGTACAGCTGCAATGAGACATCCTTATTCCTGTACTCAAGTCTTCTTGCAATGAAGAGTAACATACCATTTACTTTCCTAACTGCTTGCCTTCACTGACTGGTGTGCAAGGACACCCGGGTCTCCTTGTTTATCAACACTTCGCAATCTATCACTATTTAAATAACACTCTACCATTCTGTTTCCCCATCTCGGTTTCCTGACTGCTAACCAATTCTTAATCCATGTCAATATATTACCTCCAATTGCTTTAATTTTGCACACTAACCTCTTATGTAGGACTTATCAAAAACTTTCTGAAAATAAAATTAGTTACGTACACTTGACCTTAAGAAAATCCCTGCTGATTCTTCTTTGTTGGTTTATGCTGATCATAAGTGGCAATTAATCTTCTCCTGGATTCATGGGCTGCATTTTATGCTTCCTACCAGCAGGGGTGCAAGTAAAATCAAAATTGATGGCTTTCCAGCTGGATACCTGTCTGCCCTTGACCTAGCTGAAATTTTAGGAAGGGAGAGATCAGGCCACCCACCTCCCCTTGGGCCTAGACAACACCTCCACCGATATCTTACCTGCAATGGAGGTCATTCCCCCATTAGTCATTCCCGCCCTTTGATTCTCCCTCTGAACTGAGGGGCTCCATAGCCCCTCTTTTCCTCCTCCTCTTATGCCCACTTCCAACCCATTGGGCCAATGGGCTGAGACCCTTGATGCTGGACCTACTTGGACTCCTCAGCATGGTGGAACTTCCTGCAATCCAGCATTGGCCAGCATTCCCACTAGAGCTGTGAGAACTGAAGAGTTGTTAGCCATCAATTAGCAAATATCTCTCTAAGCAGGACTTGTTCCTGAGATGGGCCAGGAATCTCACCTTAAAGCTCCAAATGTCAAATTGCTGTGGGGCAGTCCCAGCTTCTCCAACCATCTGTTGTGGCTTTTCCCCCCATTTTCATTATAGCTTGAGTGTTTCAGATACGTCCTGGTGACCAGAACCGAACAAGCTATTCAAAGTATAGTCTAATCAGAGAACTGTATAGTTTTGGTATGACACCCTCCAATTTGTACACTACTGAACTTTCACTATAATTCAGCCTTTTACTTGTTTAGTTTATTTCTGATTCACAGTGATTTTATCTGTTTAGTGCTGCATCAATTAACCCCGTCAAATGGCTTTTATCTTCACCCTTGGTTAGTTTCAAACCATCTAATGTGTTTGTATGAAATTGATTTTTTTTCTCATTGTGCACTGTCTTGTACTTGTCCCCTTTACATTTTATTGCCCATTTCTCTGTCCATGTACAGATTTTATTGAATTGCTTTTGTTGGTCTCTGGCTGTTTCTCCCATCTTAACTACTGTCTCCTTTAATATCAAATTGCAGTGGATTACTCAATCCAAAATGAAAAGAAGTAGGTGGTCTAACATCATGTTGAATTTCCATGCTGATTCAAAAGGGGGGAAAAGGATATATTGTAACCAACAGACTAAGAACTACCAAAGCATGATGACACAAAATGTTTTAAATATGTCCTTCCTGTTTAAAACAAATACATTGTTTTAGAGATGTTGCTCTATGTCTGCCATGTTCTTGTAGATGCTGAGAGATGGAAATCTCGTGATGGATGTTATGTGAACAAAGTAGTTGTATCTCTGCTGGTAGAATGTCACATAACCTGTAGTGATGTAAGCAGATAGATTTGCAGGCTTTTGTCAATAAACCTGTATAAACCTGACTTTAGTCCAGTGTGGCTCCTGATTACTTTTCTCATTGTTCAAATTCCCCGTCAAGACTTAATAGATATATTTTTAATAATGTTTTGTTTTAATGTTCTGCTTATTTTCATTTCATGTTTTAGTTCCTGTGTCCTGCTTTTAGTCTTGTGTTTTCTTCTTATTAAGCATTAGTCTTTACCTTTGTAAATGTTTACATTATATTTATAAATGAAGTCTCTTCACCTTTGCTCTTTTCCAAATGACGCTTATGTCCCATTTAATTTGCGATTCTTGTATTTAGAAGTAACTTTGCAGCAGATCTAAATTCTTCTCTCATGAACTCAGTTTACGTGGACGTGGCACTATAATTTATTACTTGCTTAGAGAGTCTGAAAACTAATGTGCTTTCATATTTAGTGGGGTAAAGATTCCTCTTTTTCTGGAATCATGGATAAGACCTTTCACATTCTATTTGTTGTAAATGCATATCACGTGGCACAGATTGATAAAACAGTCATGTGGGTTCTTTCTGTGAAGATAAGGCAGGGTTAACTGGGAGACTGAGAAGGCACATCTGGTGTGTAGTGCTGCTGCTCTTTTCTGAGCACAGAGTCATGGGACGACTATATCACAAGCTTTCTCACTGCTAATAATTGACAGCAGCTTACGATAATCCTTAAAGGTTAATAAATATCGTATCCTTTTTTTTGAAACTAGACATTTATTCTTTGAGATTTAATCTATGTATATGAAAGTTAAAAAAAAGGAACATTGGGGGCTGAGCAACATAAGTGGAGGCTGTTTAGTGTGCTTCCCGCTGTATGCTATGGCCTCCAAGTATCCCCGACTGCTGGATTTCCAGCGTTGTCAACTCAGCACTAGAAATCGGTGCGGAGCTGATTAAAATATTTAAATCACAATTTGAATCGGATTTGCAGAACCAGGACTGAAGTCTAGGCCCACTAGCTCCCCCACCCATCAAGAGTATTTCACTCCAGCGGGATTTACAACAGCTCCCTACTAATGGCGGCCAAACCTACTGGAGCGAATGGGGTGCATGAAGGGCTCCCCAGGGCAAGGGGGGGTGCCTTCTGGGCTTTGCCAGTCTGGCCCTCTGGCACTGCCCAAAGGGCAAAGTGCCAATGCCCAAGGGGGCAGGGCCTATTGGGAGTAGAGCCTATGTCGGGGTGGGGGAATCCCTCTGCCACACTGCACTTTGGATCATTGATAGAGGGAGAGTGGCCAGCAATCGGGGCAGGCCATCGGGGTGGGGTGCAGAAGGCAGAGGGTGGGGGATTCAGGATTGCCGGAGTGGAGGGGCATATTGGGAGATCAGGACTGCCAGGGGGAGGTGGAGGAGAGATCGAGGCAGGTGGGAAGACTTGGGACTGGCCCAGAGACGATCAGATCTTTTTTGCGGGGGGGGCGGGGGGGTGGGGGTGGTGTGTGGTCAGTGGGGGGGTGGGGGCAGGCGGAGGGCAGCGATGCTGTGCTGGCCAATGATCAGGAGGCCAGCAGAATGGGGCTACTGTGCATGACCAACCTAGGTGCTGACATCGGCGCATGCGCAGTGGCCCACTCAGTGCTGTGCTGATAGCGTCTTGGGTGGGAATAAGCACTGCCCACAGATTCTTATTGTAATTCATGCTCGGGCAGTCTGTGATGTGGCAGAGTGTGGGAGATTCATTTTGAAAATCCCACTAAAACAAAACAGCGGTATTTACTTCAGTTTTACAAATTTGGCACTTAGAATTTTTTTTGGGAGAATCCTCGCCATTGTATCTGTACATATCCTGATACCCTGATACAAAGAGCAAAGAAAATTACAGGACAGGAACAGGCCCTTTGGCTCTCCAAGCCTGCACTGACCAAATGAACCTTCCAGACTCAATGCATTTAGAATTCTACAGTACAGAAGAAGGCCATTTGGCCCATCGAGTCTGTACCAACCACAAAAACAATACATTTACAAGTCTCTGAAATACATTAGCGTTTTGCTTATCCATCCAGATTGGGATACGTTGATTTTGACTGAAGGCTGTGATATGTTTGCAGAATGTGTGTTCGGGATGCAGTGTTCGCATTGCATCTTAGATCATGTTCTGTTCACACTAGGATTACTCAATGTTTCCGGTTGTGGTATTGTTCTGATTTGCATCTGCTTTGTCACACTATCATTCCATTTGGTTTTGCACTTGGTACAATCTTGGTTCTGGCATGTACTGGCAATTTCTGCAGCAATCCATGTGGTACCACTCAGGTGTGGTACTTAAACATTTCAGTTTAGATTGGATCATCTGTTAACCTTGTGCCGGTATTGGACATCTTCACCTTCTTGTTTTCAATTAGTGCATCTTGCTCTCCTGAATTAGTGATGAGTGATGACTGAGGAGGAACATGTCTACGAATAGTAATTCCTCAGAACGATGTGCCAAAAAAAATCCAAAGGCTAATAATGTGCATTGTGGAGTTAGGTGGTCTTATCACAGTTTAGCACAGTGTTTCCAATGGTACTCCTTGCTGTCTGTGGCCTCATTATTGTCTTGACAATATCATGGATGATATCCAAAGACAGGTTCCTGCAGACCGGTAGGCGTACAGTCACTGGATCTGTTGTGATGTCCACAACATAAACTCACCCTGGTCACCCTAGATGTTTTTTGTAAAAACACTTAAGTATTATTGATCCCAGAGACAGAATATCTAAACCATTTTATATCGTGCCATAGAGTTGTAGAGTTTTACAGCACCGAAAGAGGCTCTTCAACCCGTTGTGTCTACACTGGTCATGAAGCACCTATCTATTCTAATCCCATTTTCCAATACTTGATCCCTATTCTTATATCATATGGCATTTCAAGTGCTCATCTAAATGCTTCTTAAATGTTGTGGGGATTCCAGCCTCTGCCACTTTTTCAGGCAGTGAGTTCCAGATTCCCACTACTCTCGTGCTGAAAAGGCTTTTCCTCAAACTCCCTCTTTATTTCCTGTCCCTTATCTTAACTTTGTACCTCCGGTTATTGATCCCTGTCCTAAGGGGAAAAGCTTCTTTCTATCTATGTCCTTCATAATTATGTACATCTCAATCAGGTCTCCCTCAGCCTTCTCTGCTTTAAAGAAAACAACCCCAGCTTAACCAGCCTCCCTTCATAGTTGAAATGCTCCAGCCCAGGCAACATCCTGGTGAATCTCCTCTGCACTTTTTCTCGTGCAGGAGTTCACCTTCAGCTGCTTCCTCAATGACCTTTCCTCCACCATAAGGTCAGAAGTGTAAGGTTTAGGGTTTTCAGATTTAAAAAAAACCTTTCTAACTACAAATGCTTAAATTCTGAATTCCTGATTCCTTACATTAGGGTCCTTGATTGTGGTTAGCCTACAAGGTATGAACAATGAGTATTTAGGAATCAACCAAGTATTTATTGAGTAATATATTGAGTAATATACTTAACAAGAAACATGAAGACAACATGGAAACTTCTCGTCTATCAAGATCTCAGGAGTTCATTAGCATTGCCAGCACAGACAATGGGCAGGATTTTACGGTCTTCCTCGATTGACACCGGAAAATCCCACCCGAGGTCAACGGACCTTCCCACCGTCTGCCCCTCACCTGCTCCGATTCCCAGGTGGGTGGGGTGGTAGAATTCCAGCAAATGTCTTTCTCTTCTTTGTCTTTGAAGTGATGTTAAGCTGTATCCAGAAGAGTCATACTCCAAAGTCATGTTAACACAATGCCAACAAGGATGAGAAGACTACAATTTCTCAACTATTATCCCTCAGTCACTCAGTGGATTGTAAACTGAGTCACAACTCTATCTTTAACTTCCTTGGGCCCCTCAAAGTTTACATACAATACTGGTGAGGTGAGGGTGACAGCCCTTGATATCAAGGCTGCTTTTGACCAAGTGTGGCATCAAGAAGTCCTAGCAAATCAATGGGTGTCAGGGGTCAAACTCCCCACTGGTTGGAGTCATATCTGGCACATAGGAAAATGGTTGTGCTTATGGAGGGTCAGTCATCTAAACTCCAGGACATCTCTGCAGGAGTCCCTGAAGGTAGTGTTCTAGGCCCAGCTGCTTCATCAATGACCTCCCCTCCGTCATAAGGTCAGAAGTGGGGATGTTCGCCGATGATTGCACAATGTTCAGCACCATTCGTAGCTCCTCAGATATTGAAGCAGTCCATTTTCAAATGTAACAAGATCAGGCTTGGGCTGACATGTGGCAAGTAACATTTACGCCGCACAAATGCCAGACAATGCCAATTATCAATAAGAGACACTCTAACTACAGTCCCTTGACATTCAGTGGTGTGACCATCACTGAATCCCCCACTGACAACATCCTTGGGGTTACCATTGACCAGAAACTTAACTGGACTTGCCACATTAGCACAGCTGCTACAAGAGTAGGTCAGAGGCTCAGAATACTGCAGCAAGTAACTCATCTCCTGACTCCCCAAAGCCTGCCACCACCTACAAGGCAGTCAGCAGTATGATGGAATACTCCCCTCTTGCCTGGATGGGTGCAACTCTAACTCAAGAAGCTTTACCTCATCCAGGACAAAGCAGCCTGTTTGATTGGCACCACATCTAGAAATCCACTCCCTCCACCACCGACACTCAGTAGCAGCAGTGTGTACTGTCTACATGATGCACTACAGCAATTCACCAAAGCTCCTTACACAGCTCTTCCAGACCCCCACAACCACTTCCATCTAGAAGAACAAGGGCAGCAGAATATCACATCTACAAGTTCCCCTCCAAGCCACTCACCATCCTAACTTGGATGGCTCAAAATCGTGGAATTCCCTCCCTAATGGCATTGTGGGTCAACCCACAGAATATGGACTGTAGCAATTCAAGAAGGCAGCTGGCCATCATCTTCTCAAAGGCAACTAGGGACGGGCAATAAATACTGACCAGCCAGTGACTCCATGTCCCATGAATAAATTAAAAAAAATTTCAAAGGAATGATACATTTTAGGAAGCAGAGGTAGTTTTGAGTGACCTAATTATTGTTAAATATTAGAAATAAGTCAAGATTTAAGTGTGTTTAATTTCTGGATAAGAAAGGATAAAATGCAAATTAGATTCATGTTGAACAAAGGCGTTTGCATGTATGGGGTTTTTTGGTTTCTTTTTAGTATGTGCCTCTTTGTAATCATGTTAACCTTAAAATTTGTGAATCATTATGAAGCGAAAGAGGGGGGGAATAAAGGAGTATTGAATCATAATCCAATGTTTCATATTCAATAAATGTTATTTTCTTGTTGTTGAAACTAATTAGTGGTCCTGTGACTCTGTTCCTCTGTGTCTTATTAAAAAAATTTATGTTACTGTCTTTGAACCAGGGTTCCATTCCAGAATCCTCCTGTCCAGTTATAAAATCAGCTGGCCTCATAACACCACTGCCTTCCTGTAAAGAATTCCAACTGGCAGAATTTCAAACTGAACCATTTAATTTAAACTGTGATTAAAAATAAAATCCATAAATGCCCCAGGTGCTAAAAATTAGTAGAATTATCAAAATCTTAAAGAACTGAGGATGTTTGTTGATAATTGCTCAATGCAATTCGCAGTTCCTCAGATTCACTTTTATGGTTATGAAAGTCAAATAACCGAATCCGGTCATAGAATAATCTATACATTAAATCATTTTCCTGAATTACTATTCAGAAATTTGAGAGTGGTTTTTGTAAATGTTGATTCTTGGATTAGCATCATGGGCTCAGGAGCTGCCAGATTCATCCCCAGTTCCCTAGTCGACATGCAACTTATCAGCAGTGGTTCTCCAAAATGCTGCCAACCATGAAAATAGTTTGAGTCTCTCACTGCTGCCTTTGGGCAGACGTTTTGATCGCTTTAAAGATTGCACGTCCAATGTGTGCCTAACTGGAAAATTGGCACCTTGGCATTTAAAATAGGGAAAATAATCTTGCTTGGGTCAAATATAAGAAAAAGTAACCAATATATAATGGGGCTGAAAGTGTGTGTCCAGGCATTAGTGCCAGTATGTGTCTGCCAAGGTGGCCTAGTGCTGTTTTCACCAAAGTTGCTTACTAATCATTTCAACAGCAAGTGCCCAGGTCACTGAAACATATCGAAAGACACCTATCTCGCTCCACATATGATGGTTAACATTTGTAGTTCCATGGTAGGGATCCCATAACCCCAAAAGACATGTTCATTAGTCCCTTGACCTTTGTATAAACATTAAAAAAAAGTATCCATGAAATCCTTAAGAGATCAAGGCCTCTATATTCAGTTTGAACTTCCATCTTGGCCCTACTGTAATGTTTGGTGGTTTGCTGTGCCTGATTTCAGTAAGCACTCTGTTGCTAATGGTGTACTCAGTTGATAGGACATTGCTGATGTAAGAACCCCTGGTCTTAGTCATCCCTGCCCAAAGCCCTTCCCCTGTGTACTATCGCCCATGTAACAGGTGGGTGATGGCTCTGGCTATTGCTATGCCTTTAGAATCCTGGGACAGAGAAAATCATCAATTCAAAAACAAGATAATGTGTATTGCTGGAAACTCAAAATAAAAACAAGAAATGCTTTAAATATTCCTAAATCTAGATGTTGTGGCGAGAAAAACACCTAATGTTTCAAGTCAATGTTTTAAAGGTTATTTATTAATGTCGCAAGTAGGCTTACATTAATACTGCAATGAAGTTACTGTGAAAATCCCCAAATTGCCACACTCTGGCTCCTGTTCGGGTACACCGAAGGAGAATTTAGCGTGGCCAATGCACCTAACCAGCAAGTCTTTCAAATTGTGGAAGGAAACCGGAGCACCCAGAGGAAACCTACCCAGATATGGGGAGAATGGGCAAACTCCACGCAGACAGCAACCTAAGCTGGGAATCAAACCCAGATCCCTGGCGCTGTGAGGCAGCAGTACTAGCCACTGTGCCATCCACATATCCTGTCATCATTCTATTTCACTCTCCACAGATGCTGCTCAACCAGCTGAGTAATTTCCCGGGGAAAATGTGTGTGCATTATTTTGGGTATAGATGTTTCTGGCTAAATTCCTGCCTTATGTTTCAGTTTGCCAATTTACGCAGTTCAGGTACCTTGATTTGATCAGTTGTTTCCACTGGAATCCTTTCTATCTGACCATAAACCCTCCAACATTACTTGAGTGCACTGCAGTTGTGAATTTTTGTATGGAAAAATTTATTTTTCAGAAATAAATATATGTTAACACTGATGGTTCACTGATTATCCATAAATTTACATTTATTTATTCTGTTCAGTGGTTTGAAATAAAATATATTTTGGAGCTGATGCTTTCTCACATCATGAATTTATTACTCATGTCAAAAAATAATTCTTATTGGGTGATAACTGTTTCTATTACATTTCTACATGTAATCTTGGCCATTAGGTTTGGACAACAGGTTAATGAGAGTAAATTATCGTTCTCCTGAATCTTACATTCAACAGAGGCCACCCCATGGTTTCCAAGTGAATATGAAGCTTGAAGCTGTGGATAAGAGGAACCCAATGTTGATTCGCATTGCCACAATTGTAGATGTTGATGATCAAAGGATAAAGGTATGTGTTTTTTTAAGATTCTGACATACTGGGTGGGATTTTCTGCCCACCCTCATCCCAAAGCCAAAAAATCTCTCCCACCGAGGTCAGCAGACTTTTGCATGATATGTAATAAAACATGATGGATATCCAGATACAGAGGGTGGAATTTGCCCGTACCACTCCCTACGATTCCTGTGGCAGGTGGGACAGGGAAATTCCACCCTCTGTATTTGGATATTCATCATGTTTTACTGTATTTCTGAACTCCTTCATTCCTTTGATGTGGCTGAAGTGTACTGGAGTTTTCAGGCTTATCCCATGTTATCCCTCTGAATCCTCATTTTTGTTGATTATGTTAAGTCATTGGTATTAGCTGTGCTAATTTGCTAGCTATGCTGAAAACTAGGTCAGAATTTCTTCTCCCTTCTCTTTCCCTCTCCTCTCCCATATTCAGGTTATTCAAAATTGAATTTTAGTACAGCTGGTATCAATTAGACAAGCACTTGCATTTATTTATATAGTGTTTTTCACAACCACTGGACATCTTAAAAGCATTTTACAGAATGAATTACTTTTGAAATGTAGGCATTGTTGTAATGTAGAAATACAGCAGCTGGGTGGTTGGGTTAGAAAAAAGAAAGACATATAGAAGTAAGCATTTATGCAATGAGTACATGTACCCACTGAGACTGGGTCCTGAACTTCCTAACCCACAGACTGCAATCAGTCAGGATAGGCATGATCATCCTCAACACCAGTGCCCCACAAGGCTATATCCTCAGCACCTTACTATAGTCTTTATATACCTATGACTGTGTGGCCAAATTCCTCTCCAGTTTGATTTTCAAGTGTGCTGATGACACCACCAGAGTGGGTCGGATCTCAAACAATGACAAACAGGAAAGAGATAGAGAATCTGGTGAACTGGTGCGATGACAATAATCTCTCCCTCAATGTCAACAAAACAAAGGAGATAGTAATTGATTTTAGGAAGCATATTGGAGAACATGCCCTTGTGTACATCAATGGGAATGAAGTAGAAATGGTCCAGAGCTTCAAGTTTTTAGGTGTCCAGATCATCAACAACATTACCCTCCATGCAGATCCTATAGTTAAGAAAGCCCATAATGCCTCTACTATCTCAGAAGACTAAGGAAATTTGGCATGTCAGCTATGACACTTACCAACTTTTACAGATGTACCATAGAAAGCACTAAAGGGACCATACAATGCTTTTTCCCTAGCGTCTTACAATTTTACAAACAACAATCTACCCAACTTCACATCAATAGGTTTAGCAATAAAATTCCAAAACAAGTTAATGAAGGAGCAAGATAACTCAAACTTCACTGACACCAAATTTTCTTTTTCTCCATAAAAGAATTATGTAGAATATCATGGCTTGGTGAAATTAAACAACTCAAGGTCTTATTAAACTTCAGGACAAGATCAAGTTAGGAAACTAAGCAAACTGTCTCCAGGAATCCAATGAGAGGGAAGCTCACAACATATTTACTGAACTTATGAAAAGAGTATTCAGAGAATTTCATTGAATTACTGGTGATGGCTCCTGCTCCATTCAACACCACAAGAAACTACAAAGGGTCATACAAAAAGCCCAGTCTATCACTCAAACCAGCCTCCCACCCATTGACATTGTCTACACTTCCCGCTGCCTCGGAAAAGCAGCCAGCATAATGACGGACCCATGCACCCCGGACATAGTCTCTGCCACCCTCTTCCATCAGGAAAAAGATACAAAAGTTTGAGGACACATGCCAACTGAGTCAAAAAAAGCTTCTTCCCTGCTGCCATCAGATTTTTGAATGGACCTACCTCGCATTAAGTTGATCTTTCTCTACGCCTTAGCTATGACTGTAACATAATATTCTGCACTCTCCTTTCCTTCTCTATGTACGGTATTCTTTGTATGATGCGCAAGAAACAATACTTCTCACTGTATAAAATACATGTGACAATAATAAATCAAATCCCTAGATAACACAGCTCTTTGATTTCATTCCTATTTTTCGAACAGGGTAAATCTCTATTTTTCTCAATTTTTTCAATTGTCTTTATTCAAATTGCAGCTGTGCATGGGTGCTCGTAGCTCGCAGACCTATGTACAAATCTCTTTAAAACAGTGGGGAAGAGATGTACAAGAGTAACCTGGGAATAATTCTTTCCTTCCACATTATGATATGAATGGATTGCTGAGTGAAGTGAAGGATGGATCATTAATGTTCCAGTATGTTGATGTTCCTTGAAACTATTTCATTGTGCTGATCTAGTTGAATTAGAAGTGTCCTTACTGTTTATTTTAATACTCTACAGCCTTGTGTTTCTTTCTGTCCTTCACATCACAAGAAAAGGAAAATTATTTTGAAATCTTGTACCCATTCTTGTTACCTTGAACTTGTCATCATTTTAAGAATTGATTGAATTCTGTGAATACTGTTTTCATAAGTACAGCAAACATGCTGTGAGCTTTCCTCTCAGTGGATTCCTGGAGACAGTTTGCTTAGTTTCATAACTTGATCTTGTCCTGAAGTTTAATAAAACCTTGAGTTGTTTAATTTGACCAAGGTGTGATATTCTACATAATTCTTTTATGTAGTTTGGTATCAGTGAATCTTGCTCCTTCATTAATTTGTTTTGGAATTTTATTGCCAAACCTATTGATGCGAAGTTGGATAGATTGGCCTTTGTAAAATTTGTAAAATGCTAAGGAGAAAGCATTGTATGGTCCCTTTAAAAGGTGGTGCTGTAAAAAGAAATCACAAGAAGAACCCCAAACTGAAACATTTGTATTGAAAGGCCAAGCAGCGGTTTTACCAAGGCAACAGGCTTTGAATTTTTTGAATTCAGCCAATAAATTGAATAGGGCATTTAGATACCAAGATCCTATTAAATTTAAATCTGATGGTTTTGATAACCTGGGATCAATCCTATTGTGGGAAATATTGATATGTTTAAAAGAAGAGGGCAATGGGACAAAAAAAGAGAGAGCAACTCCCTCCTGCATGGGCATAGGTAAGAAGTAGAAGTTTCTAAATCTCAAACTCAAACCCAATATGCTTCTTTCCAGAAGAACGAAGGTGGGTTGTGATTTCTAGATGGCCGACCAATCCGCACTTGGGAGATAGATAAATCAGTTGTTTTTAAGGAGGCCATTTTCCTTCATTTTACCAGTTTTTTAAAGAAATATTTACTTTGCTTATTTTGGCATGGTTTCGCAGACTTTGGGAGATGAGGTTGGGTAAAGGAAGAGAGATGGGCTGGATCTAGAAAATATACATTCACAGCACTGGGAGGTGCAGAAGGTGTTTCCACCAGGCCCAACATGCTAATCTGCTTGCCACCCCATAATTGTCTTCTCCTATACCTCTCCACTGATTACTGACCACCCCACCTCTATGAACAGACACCAGCTGAAGAACACCCCTGTTCTGCAACGTCCGTCCTACCTCCAAGCTTTGCTCATGACTACAATGCTCCTGATCACAATCTGCCCCTCTTTTTGTTCCCCAGCTCTGTGGTCTTGTGCTGCAGGTTTTCCCACCTGATATACCTGACTGTTGGCAAAAAAACCTGGAAAAATGTAGATACTCCTAGTAGTTAACTCTAGTAGGCTGCCCAGAAGACTCTTACTTACAGGCTTGCCACCTAGAACTCCACCCTGGGGAGTCAGAGCATGCAAGTAATACTAGTAATTACAGTGGTTAGCACTGCTGCCTCACTGTGCCTGGGACCTGGGTTCATTTCTGGCCTTGTGTGACTGTCTGTATAGAGTTTGCGCATTCTCCTCATGACTGTATGGGTTTCCTCCAGGTGCTCTGGTTTCGTCCACACTCCAAAAATGTGCAGGTTAGGTGGATTGGCCATGCCAAATTGCCCCTTTGTGTCCCAAGCTGTGTAGGTTAGAGGGATTAACTGTGTAGATACGTGGGCTTACGGGGATAGGGCCGGGGTAAGATGGTCTATCAGAGAGTCAGTGCAGAATCGATGGGTCGAATGGCAGCCTTCTGCACTGTATGATTCTATGATTTTATGAATTGACAATGAAAACACAAGTTCTGAAATACAATTCAAAATGGACAGTTCGTAAATCAGTCCAATTTTAGAACAGCCCGCAGTAGCAAAAGAGCAAAACCAAATTAACCAGTTCAAAATACTTCTCAAAATCATTTCAACCAATTTCTTGCCCATGTGAACAGACGAAATTCCTAAAATGTCAGTGTTACTCACTGCTAACAGTGTACTATGAATCATAGACTGCCATTTCTATTGCTTCTTTACTGAATTTAAACACAGGCGGCACGGTAACACATTGGTTAGTGCTGCTGCTTCACAGCTCCAGGGACCTGGGTTCGATTCCTGGCTTGGGTCACTATCTGTGTGGAGTTTGCACATTCTCCTTGTGTCTGTGTGGATTTCCTCCGGTGCTCCGGTTTATAGAACATAGAACATTACAGCACAGTACAGGCCCTTCGGCCCTCAATGTTGTGCCGAGCTATGTCCAACCCCATAGTTCAAAGATGTGCGGGTTAGTTCGATTGGCCATGCTAAAAATTGCCCCTTAGTGTCCTGCAATGCATAGGTTAAAAGTATTAGTGGGTAAATATGTAGGGATATGGGGGTAGGACCTCAGTGGGATTGTGGTCGGTGCAGACTTGATGGACCGAATGGCCTCTTTCTGCACTGTAGGGTTTCTATGATTTTACATCACAATTCAGGTTTTGGTTGATCTTACAGTGTTCTCAGATTTCTTAATGTCTGACAGAAAAGCTGGACATTTCACAGAATTTGCCAGTGCTTGCTGATTATAAGCAGTCCCACTCCCTTTTAAGAATGTGGAAGCCTTGGGGAAAAAAACAGTTTCAATAACCATGTTGCCCTCTGACCCATTCAAACCATTAGCTATTAAATTTATAAATATCATTTAAAACAAAATACGTAATTCCTCAAAGTCGCTGAATGCTTTTCAGAAATCCTTGCACGAGCTTGCTATCCCCAGTGCTGCCTTTCCTTCTGGATCTTTTGTTCTGCTACATTTTCAGAATTACATGACTTTACAGGTGGTGGATTGTGTATAATACATCTGCTGAGTTATTTAAAGCCCTTGGGATTAGAGGAACAGCGGCAGTGTGGATATAAAATTGACTAAGAAAACAGAGAATTGTGATTGTTTTTCAGACTGGAGGGAAGTAAAGTACTGTGGTTTTTCCCAGGAGACTGCATGAAGACCACCGCTGGTTTTGATGTATTTTAAATTTCGATATACAGGATAATAATTTCAGAATTTGCAAGTAACGCAAAATGTAGCAAAGCAATGAATCCAAAACCTTCTGTGGTTGACAGATCCCTTCTGAAATGGATAAGGAATCAAAGACCCTCTCACCTCCACCCCTCCCCATATATGAACAAATAACCATATACAGTGAACCCACTGGAGGAACCAGCAACTTCTGGATTTCCGTGTTTATCTGTGCATACCAGACTCCCACATTTGCTGCCAGTTTGAGTGGGGTAATGATGGCAAGACTGCTATCCAGACTATCCAAGTTCTGCATGTGCAGAGGATTTTAATAATATTTAGAACAAAATGAATGTTTGCATGAAGATATTTGCTTTCAGATCATTTAGAAATAAAGCAAACTTTGTACCATTTTGAGCACACCCCTGCCAGGGTAACGCTGCATTGCACATGTGGCATCTGCATTCTGCTCCCACCTCCTGGTTTGCGTCATGCCAGCCTCTGGCTGCATACATCACCCACCCCTAAGGCCTGTATGCCTGGTAAGCACTTTATGTTATTTCATTGCAGCTCTGAAAAGTCTTTGTGGATCCCAGTTTGAGGAGTGGTTCAGTAACCAAAGTGGAGGACAGTAACAGGTTTCAGGAGGGCACAGACTGGTGAAATGGGCAGACGCATGGTAGATGAAATTTAATGCAGAGAAATTGTACAAATGGTACAATTTTAGGGCATGCCAGAACTGAGAGAGCAGGGAATATGTGTGCAGAAATATTTTAAACAGTTAGGACAAGTTGAGAAGGCTTCTGAAAAGGCATAGGGGACTCTGGTCTACTAATACAGGCATGGAGTTCAAAAGCAAGTGCGTGACACCAAACATTTATCTAAAATATTGCATTGACCTCAGCTGGAGTGTTGTGTTCCATTCTGACATCCACGCTTGAGAAAGAATATTAAGGCCTTAAGGAGGGTGCAAAAGATATTTACTAGAATTGTACCAGGATAAACAATGTCAATTATATGCCGAACATGAGGATTAGCAGCAGGGGGAGGCTATTAGGCATTTTAAGCCTGCTCCACTATTCAGTAAGACCATGGCCTCAATTCCACTTTCTTGTCCCACCCACTTTATAACTCTCGATTCCCTTATTATTCAAAAAAAAAATCTAACACAACCTTGAACATAGTCAATGAACCAGCCTCCAATAAAATTCCACGGATTAGCAACCCTCTGAAAGAAAAGAATACTCATCTCAGTCATAAGAAACCCCCAATTTTTAGCCTTGTCCCCTAGCTCTTGATTGTTCCCCACCCTGTCAAGTCCCTCCCTTATGTTTCAATAATACCACTTCTCATTCCTCTAAATTCTCTAATAGGTATACGTCCAATGTGCTCAATCCTTCCTCATAACATCACCCCTTCGTCCCAAGAATCAGTCGAGTGAACCTTCTCTAAGCTGCTTCTAATGCAGTTATGTTCTTTCTTAAATCAGGGGACCAAAACCATACATAGTATTCCAGATGCAGTTTCACAAAGACCTTGTGCAGATGTAGCAGCATTTCCCTACTTTTACACTAGATTCCCTTTCCATTAAACACTTACACTGTGTTGCCTTTTCTAAGTTAACTTTTTGTGATTCAGAATTTGGATAAGCTGAGTTTTGTCCTCTTCAGAGCAGAGAAGGGAGGGGCAGATTTAATAGCAATGTCTGAAACCCTAAATGGTTTTGACAGAGATCTTTCCAATAAACAGTGGTCTTAGTTTTAATGTGGTTTTTGTAGGTCCATAGGCAACATTGCAAAACATTTCCAATGCAGTGATTTATGATAATCTGGAATGCATTGCCTTATTGGATGGTGAATGCAGATTCAAGAGTAACATTGAAGTGGAATTGAAAAGCTACTTCAAAGGAAATAATTTACAGAACTGTGGGCAAAAAGCAGTTCAATGGGAGTAATGGAATAGCTCCACTCAAGAACTAGCACCTGATGGGCTCCAGTGTTCTATGATAATGGGGATAGTTGGCAGGGGAACTTGGCAATTTTAATATGTGCAGAATTCATAGAATCATAGAAATCCTACAGTCCAGAAAGAGGCCATTTGGCCCATCGAGGCTGCACCGACCACAATCCCACCCAAGTCCTACTGCCATATAGTTACCCCCTCTAATCTAATCCCTCTACGCATCTCGGGACACTAAGGGGCAATTTTACCATGGCCAATCAACCTAACCCACACATCTTTGGACTGTGGGAGGAAACCGGAGCATACAGAGGAAACCCACGCCGACATGAGAATGTGCAAACTCCACACCGACAGAGACCCAAGCCAGGAATCGAACCCAGGTCCCTTGCGCTGTGAAGCAGCAGTGCTAGCCACTGTGCTACTGTGCCGCCCTTTAGCCAATCTTTTGACCAAGTTTCACATGAGTAGGTAGAATTGCATAGAATAAGAGGATACATTTCAAATGCATAATTCACTGGTTGAAGCAAAGGACATAGTAGTTATTAAGAAAGCAGTACCAATATACAAATAAATAACCAACAGGATACTGCAGGAATCAAGTTTGAGTCCATTGTTTTTAATGATTTTTGAATAAGTTGGGACAAGGGAAGGAACAGAACCCAGCAAAGTTTATATTGCATAGAATAAAGATGTCATTTATAAAGGATTTGAACATTTTGGGCAATTCTGCCAAAAAGTCAGAGATGTATTAATACTGAGGAATGTGGAACCAAGAAGTTGGAAAGGACAACCAACAGTGGAAATACCAAATAAATGGGAGTAGTCTTCAGGAACATATAGTGGAGAAAAAAAATCTGGTGCATTATTAAAAATACTTATAAATTATCAGCACAGTGTCAACAGTGGTCAGCAAGGCAAATAGGATCCTTATATAGCTTGAGGGATAGAGTACAGGTCTTAATATAGTAGTTAATTTGTAGAAGACAATGCTTTTCTCCCATCTTGAGCATTGTGTACATTCTATGAATGTTGATGTTCAGAGTGACTTGGGTGTAAGCATTCAAGGAACACAAAATTAGCATGAAGGCACAACGAGCAATTAGAAACTCAAATGGCGCTCTGGCCTTTATTGTACTGTGATTGGAGTACAAGAATAAGGAGGTTTAGCTACAATTGCACAGGGCTTGCTGAGACAGTACCTTGAATACTGAGTGTGGTTTTAGCCTCCTTATTTAGAAAAGAGTAAATTTGCATTGTGAGGGATGTAGCAACAGTTCACTGAATTGGTACCTGAAGGAGAAATTTGTGGAATAATGAGAGGCTAAGTAAATTGGACCTAAATGCTCTGGAATTTAGCGGAATGAAGGTCAATTTTATTGAATAGTACCAGATTTTGAAGGGGCTTGACAGGGTAGATGCTGAGAGGTTATTTCCCTAGACTGGGGAATCTAAGTACATCTCTGGATACAGGACTGGTCATTTAGAACTGAGATGAGGAGAAATTTCTTCACTTGAGAGGGTTGCATATCTTTGGGATTCTATACCCTGGCATGTTGTGGATGTACCATTACTGAATGTATTAAAGGCTGAGATAGATTTTTGAACACTTGGAATCAAGTGAAATTGTGGGGAAATTGATGGAAAACCAATGATCAGCCATAATTGTACTAAATGACAGAGTGGATTCAATGGAATATATGGTTTACGTTTGCTCCTATTTCTTATGTTCTTAGCATCGCAATGTGAACGTAGATTTATACAAAAGCGGCATCATGATTCTAGCTTGGGGATGTCATTGGCTAATTCAAGAATCAGTTCATTGCCTCTTGATGGCAGTTCCTTCACTAAACATCCCACTATCCTTCTCCAGGTACTGATCCACCCTAAATCATTGGCACTTCTTGGAGGTAGCCAGATTCATTAACATCTTTGCAACACTTTGCATTGAACAGTCATAAGGAGTACTGTCTACTGCCTTTGCAGTGACAGGTTTTAACACTTGGTGTGATTCTGTATAACTAAACATTGAAAGTGGAATCATAAACCAACAAAGTACAGAACTCAAGACCTAAAGGCCTTAATTAAGTACAGGAGAGGAATATGTTGCAAGTGAGGGCAGTTTTTGTTGGAATCCTTCCATCAGCAAGAGATGATTACCATGAAACAAATTGTCCATTTAAGTGGAGTGTCTTCATTTGATGCACTTCAGCTGATAGCTGAGAAGGCCAGTCATTAGGAGGCAGGTTCTACCACAAGCACTGCACATGAAGCTGCCAAGTGACACTGTGATGCTGTTTTCAACACTGGTGCCTCTAACCAAGCTGATGCAGTCACTGGCCGTTGTAATGCATGCTAGGCCAGAGGAAGTGTTGCCATTTCCCTCTTTAACAAGCTTATGACTCCCAGTGAAATAGTCAATGTCTAGGGCCAAAATGTCATTCTTACAAGCATCCTTGAAGCAGAGCTGTGGGCGCCTTACTGGACGCCGAGCTCCCGGTACTTCACCAGACAGAAGGTTCTTGGTACGTAATTGTTTTCTATCTTGCCAATGTGCCTGATCTTCTTGTTTGTTTAAATGAGAGCGGTACAGTTGACCTAATTAGATGGAATAGAAAATGCAGCTTCTGTAGATCTGCTTTTGCAGCCCATGTAGCATTTTAATTGTCAACCTTTTATTTATCTAGGTTAAGGCAAAAATATATTCAGGTCAATTTGGCATAGCCTCAGTTAGTAAAATTTTGCTAATCAATTGATATATTTAATAATAGCATTAACAAAGAATGTAATGAGGAATGAAAAAAGTTGTCTGCACTTAATGTCATTTGTTGCAACCGATACCATTAATACATGATGGGTTCAGCTATTATTTGCAGTTGTGGGTCCAATTAGAATATGGACCAAAAGTAAACATAAAATCAAGACACAGTTGATTTACTTTTCAAATGGAACCGAATTGTCTCCATCACGTACAGATAACGTGCTCATGGGCTGAATGGCCTCCTTCTGCACTATGATTCTATGACACAAGCATTGTTTATACCAACGGGGAGGTGATGGCGTAGTGGCATTATCACTAAACAATTAATCCAGAAACTCAGCTAATATTTAACTGAATTTAGGTTTTCCAGTTGCTATGGTTTCTGGAATACTTGTAGTAACAGAACCACTTTATTAATATATCTATTGGTCATAGTGTATATACAGCTCAGATTTTATTACCCTACCTTTTGTCTCATGACACATACGAATAGGGAGTTTGTTGAATGAGTGAAAACTCAGGATGCAGCACTAACTTGAAAACCTTTGGATGTTGCCGAATGAACAAACAAATCTCCCAGTATTCAAGAGCTTTTTGAAAGTGTCACTCCCAGTGATCTTTTGTTGAGAAATTATGTTTTACACTAATTTGGCAATCCTGGATTGCACGTGCCTGATAATGTTTGAGACAGGGCGACCAATTTCGGTCGAGAAAAAGGAACACTGCATCAAAGGGATGCAGAATAAGGAACCCACACTTCCCTCCTGCAAAAGCTGAGTAATTCTGAGGAGAATGCCAGCTAGTGCGCCCTCATGGTGTTGTGGGCTAGAGAGTGTACATATGCAGCAGCACAGTGCCACATGCACAACACAAAAGACTCAGACAAAGAAATTCAGGAAAAAATGCATCCCTAAAAGAGCTGGCCTAAGTCGCAGAATAGAAAACCAAATATGGGACAGCCCAGAAAACCTAAGATGTTTGGTCACCCTGGTTTGATGGTCACTTCTTGGGAGCTCATTTTAATAAGGTTAGTGAGCTGTAGACGACAATGGTGGTGGAGGGTAGGTGCTAAGTGGTGGTACAGCACAACATTTGAAGCTTTTGAAAATCAGTTGTTTGGTCCCTGAGAGGCTCCAAGATGTTCCGGAAAGACACAGTAGGTGAATGGTAGTCTTGCAAGCTTGTGTTGGCAGCGGCCCACAGCTGCAGGTGGAACGCCTGTTCTCCTGGCTGCGCATGAAGATAAGTTTTAAAGGAATACTGTTTTGCTGGCAGCCTTTGATGGTCTCTTTAAATGCATGCTTTGCCCAATTTCTCCCAAGGTATCACATATCCAGGCCACTGCTTTGCATGCTCAAGATACCTAATGCCTGGTTCAGGTGTGTGCCTTGCCAGCAGCCATTTTTATGGTTGACATATTTCCAGGGTGAGCAGGCGGGATTGGCCATGGCATATTGCTGCCTGAAAGACCTCCTCCAAACAACGTCAGAAAACAGACATGATATGAACCAGTTTTCCCCCCACTATTTGGAAATCAGAAGACTTTTTCTGAAATTTCTCTGTCTGAGCAATAGTCAAATCGCAGCCTCAGTTTATTTCCAGATGTTCCTGGCTCTCACTTGCCAAGAAGT
Source organism: Carcharhinus amblyrhynchos (assembly GCF_965287045.1). NCBI lineage: Eukaryota > Metazoa > Chordata > Chondrichthyes > Carcharhiniformes > Carcharhinidae > Carcharhinus > Carcharhinus amblyrhynchos. Next base: position 47,838,772 of record NC_137331.1, read on the forward strand.
CCGTAGATTTGTTTTAATGAATTTAAACATAACAGTCACGTTGGATCTTGAAATGTTAAAATGTTAGGTATTTGGACAAAATTTACTAAAATAAGCCAAGGAATACAAATGAAAAATCTTTACAGTTAATTATATTTGCAAAGCGTCATCTTGCAGCAGTGTCGAACTGAGAATTGCTGTGAGCATCTGCTGACACTTAATCACTCCCTCTGTTTGAGCAGTAAGTTTTTCTCAGTTGTTTTAACAAGTTTGATCATGTTGCTCCTCGTGCAGTCATTAGTTAATCTGAAATAGTAATCTCATCTGTTTAAAAATAAAACTTTATAATTGATTGCATCCTAATATAATGACCTGGATTTTTTGCGCAGTGCTGAAGGAATGCTGCTGACTGTTCATTCTGTTTACAGCCGTTCACAGTATTTTTTCTGGGCACTTAGAATTATAGGATCCTTACAGTGCAAAAGGAGGCCATTCAGCTCATTGAGTCTGCATTAACTTTCCAATAGCGCACATACCCAGGCCCTATCCTCATAACCCCACGTATTTGCCCCGCTAAACACCCTAATCTACGCACCCCTGGACACTAAGGGGCAATTCATCATGGCCAATGCACTTAACCTGCGCATCTTTGGAGTGTGGGAGGAAACCGGAGCACCCAGTGGAAACCCATGCAGACACTGGGAGAATGTGCCAACGCCACACAGACAGTCACCCAAGACTCGAATCAAACCAGGGGCCCTGGCGCTGTGAGGGAGCAGTGTTAACCACTGTGCCTCCATGCCGCCCATGAAAGTAAACTCATGGTTCTGAGATATCACTTCCAGGGTAATCAAAAGATTGAAACATCATCACTGAGACACACAAGGCAGTCCCCAAAACAGGACCAAGTGAAAGCAGGAAGGCAAAAAAAAGGATGCTGAATGGCACAGGCAGTAGTTTTGCCTCCATTTCTGCTGGCTGCCGTTTTGCGGGGCATGGTAGGGTTCTGAGCAGATAGCAGGCCCGTCCCTTTCGAAAGGCACAAGGTGCGATCTTGCAGGATGCTTACTGGGGTAGGAGGGCTTTGAAAGCCCTCCACAACTCTGCTTGGTGAGAAGAGGCAAGAACCACCGTGGAGGCAGGACTGAAAGCCAGGAAACCATGAAAAGGAAGTCAGAAGATTTCCAGGGGATTGATGGTGACGTTGAATGCAGGTTAATTTTGAGGGAGGTTGGTAAGGTAGGTGGGAGAGACAGATCCCATAGAAGGGCCAAATTTTGGCCAGACATCAATTTTGATGGATCTTCTCAGAAGGCCCAGGAGGCTGTAACAGCCTCAGTACCAGTAACTGAGGCTCAGAAATCTTTGATCATCAGAGCTCTTGTAAAGAATTGTGGCCAAGACAGGCCTGTAGTTGTCTCTTGACTGGACACAGTCTGAGCTGAATGCATTATTATATGATTTGACTTGTATTCCACAGTTTTATCTATGTGATTTGATGTTTATTGGTTTTGTTTAGTTCTTCATTGTATTGGTTAGAAAGCTTATAGGATTCATTCCTGTCTTTGGCACTGTACATATTGCTTGCCCCATCTGTTTTTCTTTTCCAGTTTTGGCCCACCGAAAGTGAAAGCCTATTCCATTAGATGTTGAGCATACTAAGACACCAAGATACATTTCAATTTCATTCTCAGCTATTTCAACATCAGTCATCAAGAATGCAGACTACCCAATTTACTGTTCTGCGTACAGTATTTTACACCTTGCAACAAATTCAGTTTGCTATTGTTGACACATTGTATTCAGTTCATTATAGCTTTGAGTTTGCATTCCTTTGAATTCTAGATTAGTGCGAATTGTGCCATTTGCAAATGTAGCTAGTTGGTTTGAGATAGTATAGGTGGGATTTTACGGCCTCACTTGAGCAAGACCGGAAATTCCTGCCGAAAGGTCAACAGACATTTCCATTGTCCGCCCCTTGGCCGCACAGATTCCATGTGGGCGGGGCGGTAGAATTCCGGTGGATATATCAAAATATTGAATCCTGAGCCATCAAAATTAGCACCCCCACTTCCCCATCACCATATTAACAATATGGAGCTAAATCTGCAGTCCCGGAAAAGGGTCAAGGAAATCATGATGAATGGTTACCCCATGCACGTCCAGTGTACTGCAGGTTGTACACCGACTTGTGCCAAGAATTTAATAGATTTGAGTAATATGCTTGCTACATGCAAAAACAGTCCTGTTCATTGGCTGCATCAGCAGGGAACTCACCTCGTTACTTATTAACATGGTTTAAAACTAGTTTTCAGATCTTAAAGTTGTTCTGTCCCTGCTGGAGGTGCAGATAATTGGAATAGAGCTATGTAATAAAGAGCAATGGCTGAGCATGAGAGGAAAAAGAATGTGCAGCAAGATGTTTTGTGCTGCACTCAATGTGTGGGATTTTCCAACCCTTCCTGCTGTTCAGATCTTCCAGTCCTGCCAAAGGGCAAGTCATGCAAAACGCCTAGACTTCAGTGGAACTAGGAGATCCCATTGGTGACCAATGACCTGCTGCCACCACCACCACAAAACATGCTGTGGGAGGAGGCAGGGACCTAGCTGAGTTCCTGCTGTGCATAGGTGTAAATGGTATACGTGGCTGCTACTGTTCGCTGGTGGTGGAGGGACGAATGTTTGTGGAAGGGATAACAAGCTGGTTGCTTTGTTCTGGATGGTGTCAAGAGCTTTGTTAAGAGCTGCACTCACCTAGGCAAGTGGAGAGTATTCCATTACACCCCTGACTTGTGCCTTGTAGATTCTGGGGAGTCAGGTGATGAGTTACCTGCTGCAGGATTCCTGGAAGTAGAAGTACTAGGACAGGCAAAGTATTGAAGACAGGCAGGAAGGGAATGCACAACAATTATTAGTTTATGTCTACAAGCAATATTAACCTAATTTATAAATTTGAATAGGAATGTATATTTTGTGTTGGCTTTTATTTTTGCATTGTAGCCAACAAGATGATGTGACGGTGAATGACAGGAAAGATAAGGAATGTGGAACTGTTGGTGAATGAGCAATTGGGGTTGAGGTTGGTGGTATTATACTTCGTTCTTCACACATAACCTGAGCAGAATGGGGGTGTATAGGTTGCTCCATCCCTTTCTCCTCCTCCCCAGCTTCCCACCTGATAGGTGTGACAAAGGCTGTTCCCTCAAGGTTGCAAGGTTGTGCAATCTGCATTGGACCATCACAACTTCTGTACCTCGCTCAGACAAGGTACTGCAGGACTCCTGCACAACCATTCACAAAGTATAATCATTATTTCAGGGCAACAGTGGCCTGCTTCTTCAGGTTTCTTGTGATTTCTCTCATTGTTTATATGCTGTGCACATTTGCATGGGTCATGAATCAAAGTTATGAGCCATGTTGTCAGCAGCCACCCTGTGTTTTGGTGCAATGGCTGAATAAAGCTGCCCAGAGAGTTGCTGAAGAATGACTACTTAAATGCTGTCAGGATACTGGGTATTAATCTTCATGATGTGCTGTCTGTGGCCAGTCAGCTATACATTGAGGGAATGAAGAGTATTTCACTTTGAGTATACAGTAAAATTAATATGAAGTGTATGGAAAGCAATGTGCATGCTCATGTGTGGCACTCTGCTCCACGGAGAATCCTGCAATTCTTGCAAGCCCTTGAGTTGCTCAGCCTGCTTCTCTCTAGTGAGAAGACATGAAATGAAGTTCTCTCTTTGCAGAGAGAACCTTCCTAATGCACGCAGTTCATTGAGATGAACATTTGTGGGATGTTCCCAATACTCAGCAGCAGCTTGAAAACGTTAGGTGCACAAACATTCATAGCCCCAGTCAGCTTCACTGCTACTGGCAATGTGGTCCTTGCCCAGCCCTGAGACTGGAATTATAGCTGTAGCAGTTGGTGGGTTTCAGTAACAGTCATTTGAATGAAGCATAGAGGTCTCAAAAATTGGCTCTCGCTTTGTTCAGGAAGAAGAGTTAATAATCACCTAACACTCTGAACAGTTATGGCCTAGTACATTAAAACATGAAACAACAATGAAAAGCGCCAAAAATATGTACAAATTTGGCAACAGCCAGAAGAGAGAGACTGACAATTAACCCGTAAGTAGCTAATGATCCTGAGTTTTCCTTGTTTGAAATGAATAATCAACAAAACAGTAAGGTTCTGTCAACACCCTCCTAAAGTGGTGTAACAACAAAATATAGAATTATCAAATCTTTTACAGTGCAGAAGGAGGCTATTCGCCCCATCAAGTCTGCACCAGCCCTATCCCTATCCCCATAACCCCATGATTTACCCTACCTAGCCCCCCTGACACTAAGTGACAATTTAACGTGGCCAATTTACCTAACCTGCATGTTTGGACTGTGGGAGGAAACCGGAGCACCAGGACGAAACCCATACAGGCATGGGGAGAATGTGCAGACTCCACACAGGCGGTGATCCAAGCCGGGTCCCTGGCACTGAGGTAGCAGTGCTAACCGCTGTGCCGCCGTATCGCCCTAACGTAACTGGGTCATTCACAGATCTTCAGAGTGGCTGCTGAGATACGTTGGATAATTTGCCGACATGGAAAGCAGTACAAGGCATTATTAATAGTGGGATTAGCGTTTGTTAATTCTGCTTTTTCACTGAATTACTAATCCCTCTATTTTCCTGATGTTACCAATCCAAGGGACAAAAGTAAAATCAATGGGAAAAACTATTGAGGCCATGAGTCAAAAGCTCTGTAAATTTCACATTGATATGGAAACCTCAGGGATATTGGAGAGACTCGGTTGCTATGGATCGTTGTCACTTACAAAGTGGATGCCATTGGGGAGCTAAGATGGGTGCAGATATTTAGTATTATCCCATTTTAGTGAACCAGGCAAGAGCCAGTGTATTGATGGAGGCAGATCGGCACCAGTGAAGTGCTGCCTACCAGTCTCCAAATGAGTGGATGTGTGTTCCATGGCCAAGAGAGTGACATGAACCTATGAGGAAGATTTTCTTTTGCAGGCTAACTTTCTTGCTGAGGCATTTAGATGAACAAAATGGAGGTGGGGTGCTGGTTAGCCCGCATCGGCAAGTGAGTGCTGGTGATCCACCCTTGTTGCCGTTTTGATCACCCACCCCGGAGTAATTCAATACCTCAGTATATCAGTCGGCATCTACAGTTGGTGGTGTGCTGGTAATGAACTTTAGTCCCAATATATAGAACTGTTCTTTTAGATTTTTGGTCATTAAATGTGTTAGTGATAGTGAGATTGCCTCTAACATAATTAGCATTTTGGTTGGGTTTTCAAAGGTATAGTCACAGTAAATTTAGAATACGTTTTCCCTTTTCTCTTTCAGATCCATTTTGATGGGTGGAGTCATAATTACGATCTTTGGTTTGATGCGGATCACCCTGACATTCACCCTGCTGAGTGGTGTGCTAAGACGGGTCACCCACTACAACCACCGCTTAGTAAGGACATTTCTAAAAACTTGCAGATTACACTTCACTTCCTATTTAGAGGGACAGATATGTTTTGCATTATACAAAAGATATAAATGATTTAGTAAAATAAATCTTGACATTTACATTGAGCTACAATACTACATCAAGTGACATAGTGTTGCCATTGTGAAATTACATGATTCACTCATAGGCATTAACTAACCATTTCTGTCCAACTTGGCATCCCAGCCAGCAAATAGCACCATGTGGGAAAGACTCTAAAATTCTCCTTGTTAGCACCTTATTGTAATATTTATCTGTTCGCTCCCTGAGAATCTGGGCTATGAGATAGAGATTTGACTTGATGTATTATTGTCACATGTATTAGTATACTGTGAAAAGTATTGTTTCTTGTGTGCTTTATAGACAAAGCATATTGTTCATAGAGAAAGAAAGATGAGGGTACAGAATGTAGTGCTACAGTCATAGCTAGAGTGTTGAGAAAGATCAACTTAATATGAGATAGGTCCATTTAAAAGTCTGATGGCATCAGATATTCTTGAGTCAGTTGATAAGTGACTTCAGACTTTTGAATATTTTTTCTGACAGAAGAAGTTGGAAGAGAGTATGTCCGGACTGCTGGTTGCTTTTCCGAAGCAGTGGGATGTCTGCAACACATATAATGAACCTCTTGGGATGGAGGTGACTCTCTTCTCAAGGTTCCAAGACCTGTGATGGAAGTGGCCCCCTTGACATCCTGATTTTGTAAAAATGAAGATTTTTGCAGGCATTTCTGCTTCTCAATCACGCTGGGATGAGGGAAAGCTTTCTAACTGACACGTGGACCTGTCAGAATCAGCATCATCATCACTAAATCCTTAAGGATGATTCTGCCAAATATCCTTCAGTCACTTTGATATTCTACTCTGTATACTTAGCAATCCAATTTACACCCACTCTGCCAGATGGTCCCTCGAGACCAGCAGTCTATTATTCAGTACCTTTGCATGGAATTTACTTATGTGATTAGATCTCATGGAAAGGGAGGAAATTTGTAGATGCTCCTGCAGTTGCTACTTTCTCTAGACTGGCATACAATGAGTTGAACTGCTCCAAACTTTTTGTGCGCAGGTGGGCAATGACTGCACCACAACCCCAGCAATTTGTCCCATCTTTTAGGAAAGTACATTCAGAATCTCAATTTGTGTCAAATGCTCAGCCAGCACTATTCTCTTCATGGCAAGACTCCTCAGATCATCAAATGCACTGAGTCTTGTAAATACTGAAGTTGCTCCTTTCTGCCAAATTTTCCTCATTTGACATGTCTGGCCCACATCAGCTCAACCCATTCACAGCAACATTATTTAAATAGCTGACCATGGGGTTTTTAGAAGAGTGAGAGGGAATCTCGTAGAAACTTATAAAATCCTAACAGGGTTAGACAGGGTAGATTCAGAAAGAATGTTCCTAATGGTAGGGGAGCCCGGAACTAGGAGTCATAGTTTCCTTTTAGAATTGAGGCGAAAAGATATTTCTTCACCCAGAGGGTAGCTAATGTGTGGAATTCACTACCACTGAATGAAGTTGAGGCCAAAACTTTATCTGATTTCAAGAAGAAATTAGATATAGCTCTAGGAACTAAAGGGATCAAGGGATATGGGAGGAAGGGGGAATCAGGACATTGAATTCGATGATCAGCCATGATCAAGATGAATGGCGGAACAGGCTCAAAGGGCAGAATGGCGTTCTCCTGTTTCTAAGTTTCTATGTTTTTTGTTTAGCTTCACCTGCTCTATCACAGCTGGACTGGGGAGTCTGGATTTTTCAGGTGTCAGCCACAGTTATGAAATCCTTAGTGTGAACATGTCAATGTGCGTCAGTTAAACTAACTATTCACCTCTGTCTGTCATAACACCCAAAGTAGAAAAGAAACAAAAAAGCAAAAAAGTTTTCAAATAAGCACCATGAGATACGATAGATGCGCAGGATGAATTTCCAGTCATAACCCCAAAGTTGTGGTGTTGGCAAGTGCTTAGCTCTTTGCATTTTGTGATGCTGTCAGTAGGCCTTGCTTGATTATTGTTCTGCAGTTGATGTGTCATTATGCTTTACTTAACAAACTTTAAAAGTGAACAGAACAAAATTCTAATCTCCACTCTATCTGAAAACTAGATTAATTGACCACAAAAAGTTAAAGCTTTATCTATATCTTGTTAAAAAAATAGTTAACAGGCAACAATTCAAGGCTAACATTTAATCTAGACAGTTATAACAATCCAAAGCTCATTCTTGTGGTTTCTTCTATTTCCTGAATTTCCAGGAAAGTATTGTGTGCTTTTGCAATAGTTTTTTTTCCTGATCTTTCTTTTTCCTTTTCAGCTTCACAAGATCTTTTGGCAGTTCCAAGTCCAGGAGGATGTCCAACACCTGGATGCAAAGGTGTTGGACACATCAAAGGTGCCCGGTACACAGGTCATCACAGGTAAGTGATAAATGTCTTTCAGACATGGGACTGTATTTTGAATGCTCCTTGATGCTTTCACAATGGAGTGCAGTGTATCCATGTCCCGTCTTTTACACTGCATTAACATTTGGCATGACTGTGGATAATTTTACACTGCATTAACATTGCTTGGCTGTGGACACTTTTACACTGCATTAACATCGGCATGGCTGTGGACTAGGTACAACTGTTTGCAGTTTAATTTAGATTTTTAATTTTGCTTGTTGTGTAAACCAAAGCGTTGAACACCCCAATTTGCAGATTTAAGCAACCTCCTGTCAAGGTTTGATGGGGCTGCTCAGCCATCTGCAGGCCTATCTGCATATTGTGTCCTTGAGACTGAGGTGCCTCTCTGGCTGCCTGCTTCCCCCTGACATGGGCACTTGGTAATTGAACATCACCCTCAATCTCCCTTTCCTAGCATCATTTAACCATTTTGGGCAAATACTCCAGGAATCTGAACACTGTGGGTTGAGTTGCAAAAAGAATGGGGCCAGTTCAGATGCTGAGATCTGGGGAGTTGGGAATATGTTAGGGGGGAGGAGGGGTGTGGTTCTTGAGTCTGGGAGCTGTGAAAGGAAGGGAGTAGTTTCCTGCTTTGGCTCAACTGGAAAGGGTTCTCTACAAACACGGAAGCTCATGGCAGTGTTGTATTTCTGGTTGCAGGGACAAGTGGAGATGGTGTAACCTTGTTATTTCAGCAGAGGTAGAGACTAGCTGCTTGGATCCCTGCTCTGACAGCTGAAATGGTCTTGATCTCTGAGGTTTGCCAAAATCTGTACCAATCACCATAACTGGATAAATGTATCACTATTAACAGAGATAAAGGAGGAAATAGCAGAGGATCTGGCCACTGCTTTCCAATCATCCCCAGCTGTACGCATGGTAATGAAGATTGGGAATTTTGCATTGTTGCTTAATAAGGGAGAAAGATATTGGCCAGATAACTGCAAAATCGTCAACCTAACCTTAGTGGTGGGTAAATTAATAGAAGAAATTCAAAGACACTTTAGTAACCATTCTTTAGAAAGCATGGATTAATTAATCAAGGGAGTCAGCTTGGATCTGTTAAAAGAAAACTATGGCTGACTAATTGATTGAATTGTTTGAGAACCTAACAATGAAGGTCAATGGAGGGATGATTTGATGTCATCATATACATAAAGTTTGCAAAACTTTTCACAAGGCCCCACATGGAAGGCTGGTTCACAAAAAATAAACTAATGGAGTACAAGGGAAATTGGCCAGTTAGACCCAAAATTGACACAGAGATGGAAACAAAAGTGTACTGGTGAACAACTGTTATAAGGACCAGTATGTGATTACCAAACAAAAACAGAAAATGCTGGAAAATCTCAGCAGGTCTGACCACATCTGTGGAGAGAGAACAGAACAAACATTTCAAGTCTGGATGATCCTTTGCCAGAGTTGAAACCAATAGAATATGAAATGATATTTATACTGTTAGGGTGAGGAGGAAGAGGGGGATTGACAAATAGAGATAAATTGGTTTCCAATAGTGTTCTGGAAGGCTCAGTGCTCACGCTCTTGGTTTAAACTGTGTATGTCAATGATAGCAGGAGCAGAGCAGACTCAAACATCGGAACGTAGAGCAGCATGTGGGGTTCTGATTCGGGGTTGGGGGGAATGTATTGGGGCAGAAATTTAAGTGCTTTGAGTGGACTAGCTTCCATGTCGCCTTTTGCTATCACACCACTCAAGGCCCATCCATCTCCTTGAGAACACTTTGGTCCAGATGGTTGCGAACAAAAGGTACCTGTCGCCTTATTGAAGGCATTGTGAACATTATTAGCAGCTGGACATGCTTAAGACTGGTCTGAAGTTATGATTGCTCCCTTTGATGTTCCACAAGATTGACTACTCAGTACATGCACAGCATCATTACAATGCCCTGTGACATTAACGCACTCATGCTAAAGGCAGATTCCTCCATTCTCTGTACTGCTGTGGTCAGTGTGCATGAAAGGCCTGTCACTATATTGCATATTCCTTGTTGCTGCTCAATGATTATCCTTTTTCATGATGCCCTTCGAGATACAGCATCTGTGTCCAACTGAGCAGAGCTTAGGGAGTGCTGTGCCCTCCGAAGCAACCTCTCCACTCCTGCCACTCCCACACAGTCCTTCTCATGTTTCATGTGCAAGCCACAGGTTGAGAACCCAACTACCTGTTTTGCTGGCCCCACTAAGTGCGAGTTGGTGCGTAGTGCACACAAGTCCTGCGATGATGCAGCCTCCTAACAATTGCGGAACAGTCCCATGACTGTTACTGCACACATGAAGACCCTGAAGAAAGTGAAATATGTGTCTTATTGGCAAGTTAAGATTGCAGTAGCCTTTTCATTACTGTGATGATCATATTTTACTTGCTATTGTAATCAAATCTGACTGTGATATGATGTGAGTTGCTGATATTTAGTTGTGTCACCAGGTGGCTGAAAGGTCACTAATTTCCCCATCTCCAATGACCAGGGACATTGAAATGCCACTGATTTCAAGCACCACCTCCTCTGGATTGTGAACTGGGGGATGTGTGGTGGCTCACTGTATCTTGTATTTTGCATTCCCCTCCTACAATGAACGAAAGCACGGCCTACAAGTGTGTGCTTGTGTCCACCTGGTGAATGCAATGCATTTAGTGAGGAAAGCTGTCAGGTAGAGGCAAGAAATTGCAATACAATCAGTGAGTAGCAATGGTGGATAGATAGATAGATCAGGATGTGAGGATATTCAAAGAAAAGGATGGGTTCAGATGTAAGGTAAGTGGATGTGAGAATGATGTGACAAGTAGGCTTGACAATTGTTAGTGCAGAGAGGGGAGGGTGATGGGCAGTGCAGGATTTGGGTAAATGTGTAATGGTACTCTTCCTAACCTGGTTATGTCATTAAAAAGCTTCTTTCTACCGAAGAAATGAAGCATTGATTCTGTCAGTGATCTCCTGGGCTATCTCCAGCCACACCATCTTCTATGTTAACAGCAGGTACTTTCCTCCCATTGCTGGGGAAGTGTGTCTCTTTCCATCTCCTCACTGCCCCAGCTGTACATCAAAGAAAGTGTCATTAAAGTGTGTTGCAATCTTTCATCATTCTAAATCTATACTGAGAATCCTTTCTTTGTTGCTTCAAACTTCAAGCTCCTGTAAATTCTACACTTGGATTTACCCTGTAAATATGTTAAGATCCCGCCATGCAGCTCTTCACCTTAGCAGCAGCCAAACAGCGCTTAGATGTAGGAGTAAAATGATAGTGAAATGACTGTTAAAAAGCCATGCAGAATGTACTTCAAATTTCACATAATGATGTTGAACCCCTGCACTCTCAACATGTCTCCACGTTAATCTCAGGGCCTTGAAGCGTGCATTAATTTCTTACCTGCAACTTATTAATCATTTAATTCTATTTCATTATGCATAGATCTGCATTATAATGAGTGGTGGTTCCTCTTGGTTCTATTATTGAATCCAGATGTCAACAAGTCAACAAATTAAAAGCAACAGCTTTGACTCATTCATTAACATGCATTTTAAATATTCATGAAAATTTCTGCCTGATGAAGGGTCTGGATAATTCCAAGCAATTTACTTTGACATGCTGCATTTGTGAGACAAATTATACCTCATAGAATATTGATTTTCTATCAGTACTTGTACAAGTTGCTGCTATTACCTTTGTTATGTTTAATCTTTGGTGAGACAAGATGCTGGAAGAACATTAGGATTTCTCTCTCATGTTTGTGCCAATGCGAACATGTTTTGCAGAGCAACTTAATCTCTTGATGTCCTGCAAAGAAGGATACTAAAGCTCCAGGGAAGTATAATTTTCCAAGTGCACTGTCGCTGCCAGTTTGTATTTTCAGTAAATGTACACATTTGATTTGCAATTACATTACTAGTTCAGTACCTCATTGGTATTCACATAAATATGAAAATTGATTTCGGAATTGAACATTTGAATTGCTGCAATGTAATGAAACTTCCCAGCTTGGATGGATTGATTTTGCCATCCAGCATTTTGAGAAAACCTGCAGATATTGGGCACGTAGATGACAAAGTTAAGATTCAGTCAACTGCATAAAGGACAAGAAAGGAGCTCCAGTTTAACCACAGGAATTACCTTGATCCTGTTCAAGTACTCCATAGTTTTGCATGCTTTGAAAGTGTTTTAAATGATTGTTTTCTACCCTAGATCAATGTTCTTTTTTCATGTCCTAAGAACCATCAATTTGTCTTGGAATCTGAGCATTATAAAGATGATTAGCATGTGGACTTGGGCACCATTCCATTGGAGATTCTGGTAATCTTGGAGGCCCAAAGTAGAACATCATGGAAATAGGCCATTCCCTAGTCAGTGGACCTACTCTGTATCCCACCAGGAGCAATTATTACAATCATTTAGTGTATTTTACCATAACAGTCGTTTTCAGGACAGTCTGTGATCCTTAATCAGCAATCAGTCATCTTCGCTCAACATCATTAATTAAAGAGGCTTGTGAAAGTCTCCTCCATTTTTTACAAAGGAGTACTTCCCCATTTGATCAGCACAAAGCATTCTTATTATTTACTAAGCATTGAACTTCATTCACAATCTCATTCAAACTCAGCCATTTTGGTTGAGCATTTGATATTTTGCCACTATAATTACAGGACTGCTAATCACAAGATATTTTAACACTGGTATTAATATGTGACAAAAATAAACTACTGTAGATGGCTTATAAATCAACTTATAGGACAAATATAACGTGTGTTAAGTGTTGACAAAATTTAATTTATATTGTGATGATGCAGAGGTGGATCCCCCCTTTGAGAACTAACACCTAACCACTCAAAGAGGAGTACTTCGCTTTATAATCTGTAAAAGTGTGTGAGAAGAAGAACAATCTGCTCTTCAGCAACTTTTAGTGGTTAAGTCAAAATAACCCCCTGACACACACACTCTAAAATCAACAAATAACAATTTATTTATCTAACTAACAGTGAACAAGTTAACTAAACTATCAGCAAACCAAATAAAATGTATTTCTCATGGAATGCTGTTCAGATAAATGCAATTCCCACTTATTAACAAAAAAATAGAATTTTAGACACTCTGTAAATTATATCCCGTTTTTGTGTCATCCAGAATATTTGGGGCCTTCTCTGTTGATTCTTCTTTCTTCTTTGCTATCTTGCTGAGGCTTTGAGCTAAAATCTATGAGCTATGGCAGATGGCAGTTTCTCTCTCCCTCTCTGGACCTGAGAGTTGAACTAAGAGCTGTTACTCTGGCAGATGGCAATTGCTCTCTGCTTTTGTCGCTTTGCCACCCTCCTTTTATACCTATGATGACATACCAATATCCCTCACAATATGATTGGTCCTAGGTTGTCAATAACATCAAATTTAAATTTAATAGGTTCTTGGTATCTGAGTGCCTAATTCAAATTGATAGGCTGAATTCAGATCATTCAAATGCTTGAAAGCCTGTTGCCTTAGTAATTGCTGCTTGGCCTTCTGGTACAAATGTTTCATTTTGGGTACTGTTATCTGCACTTGCATTTTTTTTACTTTTTAAGTACAGAATAAGCATCATTTTTTTAAGAGACCATGCAATGCTTTCTCTCTGGCATTTTACAATTTTACAGACACCAATCTACAATTACTCTCCTCAAGTTTGCAAAAATATGTTTTAGAATATAACTTTCAGTGTTAGGAATTAAAGTTTTAACTGTGGATAAATGGAAATACCCTGCTAAGATGCTAGCAGACAACCTTAGCATAAAAGCATGCCCAACAAGTTGAGGTTTAATTAATCTTACAAGGTCAGAGTTAATGGTGAAAGAAAACGTGAATAATGAATGATCCGTCTCAAAGCTTGTAATGGAGTCAGAAGATTTGGAGAAAACTCAATCATCAATACAGATTATTTTTTAAAATTTGTTAATAGGAAGTGGGCATTGCTGGCTAGGCCAGCATTAGTTGCCCATCCCTAATTGTCCTTGAGAAAGGTGGTAGTGAGCTGCCTTCCTGAACCCCTGCAGTCCACATGGTGTAGATATACACACAGTGCTGTTCTGGCAGGAGTTCCAGGAATTTGACCCAGTGACAGTGATGTAATGGTGATATATCTTCAAGGCAGGATGGTGAGGAGCTTGGAATGGAACTTCCAGGTGGTGGTGTTCCCACTGTGTCTGCAGTCATTGTCCTTCCAAAAGACAATTGTTGTGTGTTTAGAAGGTGCTGTCTAAGGAGCCTGAGTTCCTGCTGTGGATCTTGTAAATAGTACACACAGGTCACTGTGTGTTGCTCATGGAAGGAATTAATGTTTGTGGATGTGGTGTCAGTCAGGCGGGCTGCTTTGTCCTGGATGGTTTTGAGCTTCTTGAGTGTTGTTGGAGCTGTGCTCACCCAGTCAAGTGGAGAGTGTTCCTTTATACTCCTGTCCACCTTGTAGATGGTGGACGGGCTTTTAGGAATCAGGAGGTGAGATATTCGACACAAGATTCCTAGCTTCTGGCCTGCTCTTGTAGCTACAGTATTTATCGGGCTAGTCCAATTCAGTTTCTGGTCAGTAGTAAACAATAGGATGTTGATTGTAGGGGAAACTGCAATCATAATGTCATGTGGAGATGGTTAGATTTTCTCCTGTTGGAGATGGTCATTGCTTGGTACTTACATGGCCCAGATGTTATTTGCCACTTGTCAGCCCAAACCTAGATATTGTCCAGGTCTTGCTGCACTTGGACAATCACTGTTTTAGTTTCTGAGAAGCCATGACCATTGCTGAACATTGTGTGGTTATCAGTGAACATGTGATGGAAAGGAGATAATTGCTGAAGCAGTAGAATATAGTTGGACCTGGGTTTATAGAGGTCCTCTTTCTCTCTGAGATCCCTTCCACACCCGTATTTATGACAACAGATTCAAGTCTGTATGCCTTGAGCAGAATTATCAGTGAGACAGGTTACTGATAATTCACACTTTAGGGGAGACAGTGGTATTGTCACTGGGCCAGTAATACAGAGATGCAGAGTAATCTTCTGGGGTTCGAATCGCACCACAGCAGATGGTAAAATTTGAATTCAGTAAAACATCTGGAATTTAAATCCGAATGATGACAATGAAACCATCCATCGATCGTCATAAAAACCGATCTGGTACACTGATGTCCCTTTGGGAAGGATATCTGCCATCCTTGCCTGGCCTGGCTTACGTATGAGTCCAGAACCAAAGCAGTGTAGTTGACTCTTAATCACGCTCTGAAATGGTGTAAACAAATTACAAGTTAAAGGCAAAATTCACCCCATCACTTCACAAAAACCTTCAGACCAATATCACTATTATTTGGCTGAAGCTTAGAATGCTCCACACAGCTGGTCTGTTTGGTGTTGATTATCGGCCATGAGTCAAGGTGACCAGGCCTGGTAATTCCCTTGTCACTAAGTGACAATTTAGCACAATCAATCAACCTGACCCACACATCTTTGGACTGTGGGAGGAAACCTCACAGACACGGGGAAAATGTGGAAACTCCACACAGACAGCAACCCAAGCCAGGAATCAAAGCTGGGTCCCTGGTGCTGTGAGATAGCAGTGCTAACCACTGTGCCACCATGCCGCTTAGTCACACAGACACAAGAAGCATCCTACCCTGGAAATGCATAAAGCCACACAATTTATACTTGGTTTTGTAGGATGGAGTTACAGGGAAAAGTTCTTCAATGTCAACAGAAGTTAAACCAGAAGCTTTATGCACCTAAGTAGGATAGATAATGTGAATCCATCATTGGATTTCAAATTGAATTGCTAGGAGATATGGATACAAGTTACTAAAGGCAGTTTATGAATTGATAGAGAATAATTCTCTGTGTGAAGACTGGTCTCCTATTTAGGATGGAGGAGCTATTAAAACTGTGAAATGATTAAAGAGACAGTTGCATAGTGTGTTGGAACTATAGGTTTCTATGGGAAGTTGTGTTGGGTAACTGAATGGCTTCCACACCTGTAATTATTTTTGTGAATCTTGGAGCAAGAACAAATGTAAATTGATGCACTTCACTGTGAACTTAATGAATGTTAACCATGAGAATCATCATCACTTCTTTGTGGCCAGCAGAAAAAAAATTGTAAAATCAGGAGAGCTTTGAAATATTCAAAGACAGCAGGTTTATTTTGTGATTGAGGAGCAGGAAGGCATTAGTGATGTCTTCAGGGAATGTGCAAATTTAGGAATCAGAACAGATGGCCTGTAAAAGGCATTCATCATTTTCAAGTGTGGTAATAACATAGCTAATTACTTAGAATTATTGCAACTCTGCTGTATTGTCACACGATTATAAAAATGTGCTGTCCACTGCAATCTACCAAAGTTTACTGCTGTTAGTTGAAGTAAGTGGTTTTCCTCTGATCTGATGAGATTTGCGTCTGTGATCATCATACAGTCTGTCTGAGAACTGACAAACATTTGGTGGATCAGAGTTGCAAAATGTATTGATTTCAATTTTTTTTGTGGGCTTCCTGTTAGAATTTATCCACCACCTGTAAGGCAGAAATCAGGAGTGTGATAGAATGCTGTCCACTTGCTGAGATGATTGCCACTGAACATAAGAACATAAGAACATAAGAACATAAGAAATAGGAGCAGGAGTAGGCCATCTGGCCCTTCGAGCCTGCCCCGCCATTCAATAAGATCATGGCTGATCTGTCGCTGCTCAGTTCCACTTTCCCGCCCTCTCCCCATAACCCTTAATCCCCTCTCTTATCAAAAACCCATCAACCCGCTTCTTAAAAATATTTAGCGAGGCAGCCTCCACCACTTCAACGGGCAGAGAATTCCAGAGATTCACCACCCTTTGAGTGAAGAAGTTCCTCCTCAACTCCGTTCTGAACCGCCCCCCCTTTATCTTGAGGCTGTCTTGAAGCTCAATGGCATCCAGGAAAAGTGCAGCCCACTTGATTGGCACTCCATCCTCTACTTTGAACATCCACTACCTCTTGCACCAATGCAAATAGGCATGTGTGTGCCATGTACAAGGTGCACTGTAGCAACGAGCAAATCCTGATTTGACAGCATCATCCAAACCCACAAGCTAGAATCACCACCTAGATAGGTAAGGACAGTAGACACATCTGCAACCACCATCTGCAAGTTCCTCTCCAATCCATGCACCATCCTGACTTGGAAATATTTCACTGTTCCTGCACTGTCGCTGGATCAAAATCCTGGAACTCCCTCAACAGAAAGTACTGTTGGTGCACCTACACCAGATGGACTCACCACCATCTTCTGATGGGCAGTTAGGGATGGGCAAGAAAAACTGGTCTTGCCCACGACATTCACATCCCATAGAATAATTAATTGACAGCTGGGGGTACTGCCATTGACCTCAGCATTCCTGAATTACAGAAGGGAAAACCAACCAAGTTATGAACTCACATTTCGTAACCAGAATCCTGGCTGAAATATTCTCTGCATTTTTCAGTTGAGGACCGAACTGGACTCAGTTCCAGATATTAAAAATCCATTCATGTTCACTGACTAAGCTGACACATGATTAAAGTAACCATTTTGGAGAGAGCAGTAACCTGTTGAGTTGTACTGGAGCGTTAATCAGTTCTCTGATCTGAGCAAGTTCTGAAACTGAGAGACTAGACCGTTTACTGAATCCTTCAAGTTCACTTGACCAAGTCAAACAAAATATCTCACTTCACAAAGGCTGGAAGCTCTGCCTTTTTATATTCCATTCGATCAATTGCAAAGATGCAGGAATTTTTGTGTGACATTACTGAAAATCTATAAAGCAACCATTTTCCTGGATGTTAATGTTTATTTATTAGTGTCACAAGTAGGCTTACATTAACACTGCAGTGAAGTTACTGTGAAAATCTCCTAGTCGTCCCACTCTGGCACTTGTTCGGGTACACTGAGGGAGAATTTAATAAGGTCAATGCACCCAACCAACATGTCTTTCTGACTGTGGGAGGAAACCAGTGCACCTGAAGGAAACCCATGCAGTCACAGGGAGAACGTGCAAACTCCACACAAACAGTGACCCAAATTGAACCCAGATCCCTGGTGCTGTGAGGCAGCAATGCTAAGCATTGTGCTACCATGTCACCCATTGGAGATGGGAATGTACAGGTACTATTGCCATAATTTACTTTTGCTGCTTTTTGGGGCCCTGGATTCTGTGCATTCTGTCAACAGCAATAGAATTTATATTCTCCTGGTGCAGCTTGTGATTGGGTTTGCACAAAAATAAGTTTTCGAAAACCAGTTATAGCAAGGAGTTGTTAATGGCTTTGGGTGCGGGGTTAGAAATTTGGCAAGAGAAACTGTTTTATTGAAAAGATTGCCCTTGAATGTAACCTAGGTTGATCAGATGACTCCATCTGCCAGCCAGAAGTAAAGTTAGTTTGGATGGACTTAACTCAGTTCTTAGAAAATGCAGCCTATTAACTGTCAGTGATAGGTGCTGAATTGTCAGTCACATTCTGAGAACTGACCATCATAGCTGAGGCAAATCAAACAGAAACGTCACTGCTGGGTGAGGATGTTCTTTTGGATCTTGGCATTAAGACTTATTGTTGAGTCAGTGTAAAAGGGAGTACTTTCTTCTGACTAACCTGAGAGCTTTATTAAGAAGAGAAGCAGTGGAATATTTTTCAAGTGCTGGTTGTGTTTTAATTAAACTGATAATTTTTCATGAGGAAGTCCTGGTTTCAAGACTTTTTCTCAATTAGTGAGGACGCTTCTATTAGTTGTCTTATACTGATCAAACAATTCATTTATACTTATACTTTACCTGTAATGATGCCCAATGATAATGAAATCGCAAATAATGGCCCAAATCTTCCTATTTTCAAGATACATGTCTTGACTTTGTGGAAGTCCTGATTTGTTGACCGACGTGGGAATTGCCCAGAAAGTTTCAACTTCAGACGTAGGACCCCATGGTTACTGTTCTATTTAACAACCTCCATCCGAGCTTTTTGATTTTGATTTGATTTATTATTGTCACATGTGTTAACATATAGTGAAAAATATTGTCTCTTGCGTACCATACAGACAAAACATACTGTTCATAGAGAAGGAAATGAGAGTGCAGAATGTAGTGTTACAGTCATAGCTAGGGTGTAGAGAAAGATCAACTTAATGCAAGGTAAGTCCAATCACAAGTCTGACAGCAGCAGGGAAGAAGCTGTTCTTGAGTTGGTTGGTATGTGACCTCAGACCTTTGTATCATTTTCCCGATGGAAGAGAGAATGTCCGGGGTGCGTTGTGTCCTTAATTATGCTGGCAGCTATGCCGGGACATTGGGAAGTGTAGACAGAGGCAGTGGATGGGAGGCTGGTTTGCGTGATGGATTGGGCTACATTCACCCCCTTTTGTAGTTCTTTGCGATCCTGGGCAGAGCAGGAGCCATACCAAGCTGTGATACAGCCAGCTTGCTTGGTCAGGTGGGGATGTCTCCTCTTGCTGACCTGTGGGAGGGGAATTTCCTGCCGTGAGGGGGCCATGCAGGGAGCCATCATCAAACTGTGATCATACCTTTGCCGTTGCCCTTAGACGTTGACTATATTGATCTCTCTCAATCGATACCAGTGGTATACCTACATGTGACTCCAGAGCCACAGCTATGTGGTTGACTCTCAACTGCCCTCCAAGGCAACTAGGATGGGCAATAAATGCTGGTCAGCCAGTGATGCTCATGTCCCATGAATGAACAAAAAACGTTTCCTGTTCTATTAAAGAAGGTTTTTGCTGCATTTCTGGAGACGACAGGGTGGCAGAGCAAGAACAGCTCTCAGAGATTCCCTGCCACAATTTCCCTTTCAACAGTAATTCCTTCAAATTTACAACTGCAGATTTAAGGAGTTTTGCATATAATACCATAAAACTCAAGAAAATGGAGCTAGAGGCTTCACTTCAGTGTCTATTTTCTATCGCTGTTTCACATCTTAACCATCTGTCTTACAATGACCACATTGACAGATTAGTGTGTGGACTTCAAAAATAAGTCAATTTCAATTTAAATCACACTTCAGACAATAACTCAACTAAATTACTTCACATTAATAGTTGACCGAGTTAAATGTAATTAAATTCTGCTGTTAAACTGTTAAATAAATAAAATATAATCTGTGTCCTTCCAGTTACTTGTGACAAACACTTACACTGCATGCAGAAAATCTGCCATGGTTTACTCTCATGATTATCTCTGAGATGCAATTCAAACCGGTCCTGTGTAGCATGGAGGAAATGACTACTTAAGGGCCTTCTCTTGCTGCTGCTTGGATTATCCTATGGTGAGGAAAGATAACATCAAGTATCCAGCCTGTCAGGTTTGTGGAACATGGGGACTACCTTTTTTTTGTGTATCCTGCCTCCAGCCCTTCTATCTCAAGTCTCATCTCCCCATAGCCTTGGACTCAATCCTCAGCACCTGTTGCAATGTCATCAGTTTACCAGGAGAGATGTGACTGCTGGGATAAGAGAACTACCAGCCATTTGATTAGATGGCAACTCTCAGAGGTGACACTTCTTCTCTAAGTGGTTGAAAGCCTTGTCTCGAGTCAATGAATGGCCTGATGGTCATTAAATGGCTGCAGGTTGAGCTGGCCAAGTGGAGGTGAGCTCACACTCTGACTTTTATACTGGGGGAGGCTGGGGGGAGAAGCTCTGCTCACAGCATCAAATTCAGCCCATGGGATGGGAAGATGGGTCAGGTAAGATACCATGGTTGCAAATCAGAGAACAGAGTTTAGTGGCAGAGGCCAAAGACCATTAAGTGTTTAACCTCCCTTTACCCTTTAACAGGCAGTAATGATGGAAACGTAAGAGGAAATTCAGCCCCAAAGTGTCATATACACATACGCAGCCCTTTTCACAGCAGAGGTTATGGGGCTCTCTGGTTACTTCGTCATAGAACGGAGAACCATAGAACTGCTACAGTGCAGAAAGAGATCATTTGGCCCACTGAGTCTGCACTGACTCTCCAAAAGAGCATCCAACCCAGGCCCTCTCCACTGCCCTATCCCCATGCATTTACCACGGCCAATCCACCTATTCTGGACATTTTTGGACACTAAGGGGCAATTTAGCATGGCCAGTCCACCTAACCTGTACATCTTTGGACTGTGGGGAGGAAACCAGAGCACCCAGAGGAAAGCCAAGCAGACACAGGGAGAATGTGCAAACTTCACATAGACTGTCACCCAAAACCAGAATTGAATCAGGCCTTTGATGCTGTGAGGCAGCAGTGCTAATCACTGTGACCTCAGTGCTGTGGTGTCATGTGGCATTATTTATATTGGCTTTCACAGTGCAATCTGGAATCCAATTTAAAATTTACACCAGATGTGACAGTGAAAGGCAGGTGCAAGCTACGAGCTATAGAAGGTTAAGTGTCTGTTTAAGCACTACTTGTGTGTCATAAGAAAGGAGGAGTGGGCCCCTGATCCTAACAAGAAAGACTTTGGCCTCTTCCCATCCTAATCACAGGTTTCTCTCCATTCCCAATTACAGGGAATTGTGTGCTACGCTGTCCATTTGGATGGCCGCTTGGTGGGAAACAGAGCCATAAAACTTACTTGATGTCCTGCTAGTAAGGTCAGCAGGGCCTCCACATTCCTGTCTTGCCATGTCTTTGGGCAGCTTTTGGCCTTCGCACCTCCTTCCCAATGTTTTGCTAATGGATGAAACTTATGATCATCCAGCATTGAATGGGAATTCAGTGGAAATTAGTTTCTAAAATTAGATTTTTTACAAGTTCTGATTTCTAGATTGTCCTTCAAGGCTCATGGTGTGACTGGAATTGTATAGATTTGCTTTTGAGACATGACAATCTTGCAAAATTCAGAACAATACTTGAAAATTGAGAAAACTAATTAACAAGAACATGAAGAGATCGGAGGAGGAGGCAATTCAACCCTCAGAGACTGCTGCACCATTCAATGAAATGATTGCTGACCTATATTAACGCCATTTTCCTGCAATGTTCCCATGCCCCTTGACTTTTTAGGATGTAGAAATCTATCAATCTCAGTCTTGAATATACTCAATGACTGAACTTCCATAACCCTGTGGGGAAGAGAATTTCACAGATTCACCACCCTCTGAGTGAAAAAAATTCTCCTCATCTCAGTGCTGAATGTCCTGCCCCTTATTCTGAGGCTATGTCCATTGGTTCTAGACTCCCCCAGCCAGGGAAAACACCTTTCCTGTATCTAACCTGTCAAGTCCTGTAAGAATTTTGAATGTTGTGAGATCACCTCTCATTCTTCTAAATTCCAGAGAATAAAGAGCCTGTCATTAATCTTTCTTCATTGGACAATCCCTCCATCTCAGGAATTAATTTGGTGAACTGTCGTTGCACTCCCTCTATGGCAAGTATATCTTTCCTCAGATAAGGGGATCAAAACTGCACACAATACTCCAGCTGTGCTCTCAGCTAGGCTTTATATAATTGCAATAGGACACTTTTACTCCTATACTCAAATTCTCTTGTAATGATTCCAACCTGACACTTCCAAAATGAGTTACAAAAGATTTCCATGGCCAGAATTTGACTTTGCTCAGATGAGCAGATTCCTGGCTGGTAGCATGTGAAATGGAGCAAGAAGATGTCAGGTGCTCGGCCTGACATCATCGCACAATATTTCAGTCAGCAAGTGCGTGCAGGAGTCGGAAGCGTACCCGCTGACAATTAATAGATAAGTAAATCCACTAAGGGGCCAATTGGATATTATGTGGCCTGTCTTTACAGTTGGCAGGCAGGCCATTTGACCAGATGATCTTTACACTTCAGCTACAACCTCAATCCAGATCAAATGTCCCGGCTGAAATAAAATTTGAAAAGGTGTTTCAGGACTGAAATTTATTTTGGAATGTGTTGACCAGACACAGTTTGCTGTGCTTTTTACATCCGGATTTAATTTGTAAAGGTTTGCAGCTCCCCGAAACAGCTCCACAGTGGCTGTCTGCCCTGAGGGAATTCATTAGAAGTTCCAGCCATATCCTCCTTTATCTTAGTGCACACCCTGAACCTGCAACAGTGAGTCTTTCTTGGTGCACTTTTCACACCAACTGCCTATTAATTAGCTGGCCAATGTGAAATCACATTCCAGAGCTGATTGCGGCTGAAAGCTCAATTCACACCCGCTTCCAGGCTTGCCGAGGACACATGCCTAATAGGCACAAACTTCGGGCCCATGTAATTCAGTTCAGAACACAATATGGATAACGCGTTTTGAGTTTCAGAGGAAATCCTGCCAATTTATACATGATAACGAAGAGAGCCATTGAGTCATTGAAAATGTAACAATATAACATCTGAAAAGTGACAATTAGCATCAAAGAAAGATGCATCATTCAGCTATTGGATGATTACTTTTTTTTAGTTATAAACGTCATATCCCAGAAATAACTTGTTTAAGATCTATTCTGTGCCAGTCAGGATGATTACATGTCATTCTATAGACTATTTAATCATGTTACTCCAAGAGCAATACAATCCTTAACAAGCACTGAGATTATAACGATGGCAACTTAAGCTCATTCTAACCACCGTTTATCAATAGACGCAAGTTCTAGAAGCTGCAGGAAAATAACGCTTTTGCAAGCTGAGAAAAATATGAAGTACATGAATGTTAAGGCAGTGACATTTGGGGATGAGGCTTATCACAATGAGGCAATAATATGTCAATAAAAAAAAGTATGTTCCATCTTCATTACATTTGACAGTAGTTTATGACAGACAAACTTAACATTTTTAGCCTTAGTTTGGGGAAATTGTGTTGAAAATTGCATATACTGGAGTTTTACAGAGGTGGAAATTGTTTAATCTGTTAATATGTACATATCCTAACCAGAGGACCAAGGTTTGTTTAAAATTGGTCTCCGGGTCCTCATTAACAGGTGTCAACCTTTACAAAAGGTCTCAGATGAGTCACAAAAGGCATAAGCCTTTAAATTACCATTGGTGGAATCAAGAGGCTAGCACTTCTCAAATCTGCTGAATTCAGACACAAAGTTTCCACTGTTAATAGAATTAGACAAATATAGCACACTTGCTTATGCTAAAATGAACATGAAACATCCCAGTGACCATGTCTGCAGTAAGTGCAGGTTGCTGGAGGAGCTCCAGCTCAGGGTAAATGAGCTGGCCTCTGAGCTACAGACACTGAGGCTCATCAGGGGGAGAGAGGGTGCCATTGTCAATGGGGTGCAAGTGACATCCACCCTCCCTAGACTGGCTAACTCTAAGGGTCAGGGACAAGAGGGGGCTGCTGGGAGGAGGAAGGGGGGTGAGGAGCGGAGGCCTCAGCCTCTTAATCTGCATAACAGGTTTGAGGTTCTTGCTTCCAGGCTGGACGAGAACGAGGCAAGTGAGGTTGGTGAGCAAACTGCACACGGTACAGTGCTGCAGCAGGACATAGGCAAAGAGAAAGGGAAAAGGAACGTAGTAGTGATTGGGGATAGTGGGGTGAAGGGTATTGACACTGTCCTTTGTCACAATGACAAAGTGCACAGAAGGGTGTGTTGTCTGCCTGGTGCTCGGGTCCGGGATGTCGCAGCTGGGCTGCAGAAGAACCTGGAGTGGGAGGGTGAGAATCCGATCGTTGTGGTACATGTGGGTGCCGGCGACGTAAGCAAAATGCAGACTGAGGATCTGGGGAGGGAGTATGAAAAGCTGGGAATGGAATTAAAAAGTAGAACCGACAAGGTGGTTATCTCTGGGCTACTGCCTGAACCGTGTGCAGATGGGCGTAGGGTTGACAGGATTAAGGAAGTGAATGGGTGGCTCAGGGATTGGTGTGGGAGGAATGGGTTTGAATTTATGGGGCATTGGCACCAGTATTGGGGTAGGTGGGACCTGTTCGGGCGGGATGGGGTTGGTCTGAACCGTGCTGGGACCAGAGTGCTGGCGAATCGAGTAAAGAGGACTGTAGACAGGGCTTTAAACTAATTAGGGGGGGGGGAGGGTGCGAGGGTAGGTGATGGTACGAGGTCTAAAGTTAAGGAGAGTGTACATGTAAGGGAAGAGGCCGAGGATGTCCCAATAATAGAGGGAGTAGGGGGCGTGAGTATAGTTGGTGGCGTTGCGGCAAATAGGGTCCAGGTGAAGGCTGGGATGAAAGCACTTTATCTGAATGCACGAAGCATTCGGAATAAAGTGGATGAGCTGGTGGCGCAGATCGACACAAATGGATACGATCTGGTGGCCATTACAGAGACGTGGCTGCAGGGTGACAGGGACTGGGAGCTGAATGTACAGGGCTATCAAGTGTTTAGGAAGGATAGGCAGGAGGGAAAAGGGGGGGGCGTAGCTCTGCTGATTAAGGATAGCATCACGGTGGTAGCAAGGGATGATATTGGAGCCAAGGAGCAGAGGGTGGAATCGTTGTGGGTGGAGATTAGGAACAGCAAAGGGAGGAAGACGCTGGTGGGTGTCGTCTATAGGCCTCCAAATAATGATCTGGAGGTGGGGCGGGCTGTTAACGCGCAAATAAGTGCGGCGTGCAGGAATGGGACGGCCATAGTTATGGGGGATTTCAATCTGCATATTGATTGGTCGACCCATGTTGGACGTGGGGGGCTCGAGGAAGAGTTCTTGGAATGCTGCCGGGATAGTTTCCTCGAACAGTGTGTGTTGGAGCCGACGAGGGAGCGAGCTATCTTGGATCTGGTGCTATGTAATGAAGCGGGTAGAATTAGGGACCTTGTGGTGAAGGATCCTCTTGGGGAGAGTGATCATTGTATGGTGGAGTTTCTGGTGCAGATGGAGGAGGAGAAAGTGGGTTCCTGGACACGCGTCCTTTGTTTGAATAGAGGGGAGTACGGTAGGATGAGAGAAGAATTGGCGAATGTGGACTGGGGGAGCGCGTTGGAGGGTGGGTCTGTTGAGGAGCAGTGGAGGATCTTTAAGGAGATCTTTCTTGGTGCTCAGCGGAAATTTATTCCGATGGTCAAAAAGGATAGTAGGAGGAGAGGTAATAAGCCGTGGATAACGAAGGAGGTGAAGGAAAGTGTTAAACTAAAAGCGGAGGAATTTAGAGTAGCTAAGAGTAGTGGGCGAGAAGAGGATTGGGAGAGGTTTAAATGTCAACAAAGATTGACAAAGAAGTTGATAAAGAAGGGTAGGAGAAACTATGAAGCTGGGCTAGCGCTTAATATAAAAAAGGATAGCAAGAGTTTTTATAAATATATAAAAAGGAAGAGGCTGGCTAGGGTGAATGTTGGTCCTTTAGAGGATGAGAAAGGGGACCTAGTGGTAGGGGATGGGGATATGGCTAAGGTATTGAATAACTTTTTTGTTTCTGTCTTCACGGAGGAGGACGTGAATAATTTGCCAGGTGTTAGCGATGGAAAGGTGGTAGGACTGGAGGGTCTTAATGACATTACTGTTACTAGAAAGGTGGTACTCGACAGCCTGGAGGGGCTGATTGTGGACAAGTCCCCAGGACCGGATGGAATGCATCCGAGGGTTCTGAAAGAAATGGCGGCGGTGATAGTGGATGCCTTGGTGGTTATTTTCCAAACGTCGCTGGATTCCGGGGAAGTGCCGGATGATTGGAAAATGGCTAATGTTACGCCGTTGTTTAAGAAGGGTGCCAGGCAAAAGGCAGGGAATTATAGGCCGGTTAGTTTAACGTCTGTGGTAGGTAAAATGTTAGAATCTGTCATTAAGGAGGAAATTGCGAGGCATCTTGAAGGGAATTGCTTGATAGAGCAGACGCAGCACGGTTTCATTAAAGGGAAGTCGTGTCTGACAAATTTACTGGAGTTCTACGAGGATGTGTCTAGGGCGGTGGATAGAGGAGAGCCGGTGGATGTGGTCTTTCTAGATTTTCAGAAGGCGTTTGACAAAGTGCCTCACAAGAGGTTATTGCAGAAGGTCGAGGGACATGGAGTTGGGGGTAGGGTGTTAGCGTGGATAGAGGATTAGTTGTCAAATAGGAGGCAGAGAGTGGGGGTCAACGGGTGCTATTCGGATTGGCGGATGGTGACTAGTGGAGTGCCCCAGGGGTCGGTGCTGGGGCCTCAGCTTTTTACCATTTATATAGATGATCTGGAGGAGGGAACCGAGTGTAGGGTGTCGAAATTTGCTGATGACACCAAGATTGGGGGAACGGCACATTGTGCGGAGGGTGTGGAGAGTCTGCAGAAGGATCTAGATAGGCTGGGCGAATGGGCCAGGAAATGGCAAATGGAATTTAATGTTGGCAAGTGTGAGGTGGTCCACTTTGGTAGGAAGAATGGTAGGAAGGACTATTACTTACGGGGCGAAAAACTGCAGCAGGCGACGGTGCAGAGGGACCTCGGGGTCCTTGTGCATGAGTCGCAAAAACCCAGCTTGCAGGTGCAGCAGGTGGTCAGGAAGGCGAATGGGATGCTGGCCTTCATAGCGAAGGGGATTGAATATAAAAGTAGGGAGGTCTTGCTGCAGCTGTATAGGGCATTGGTGAGGCCGCAGCTGGAGTACTGTGTGCAGTTTTGGGCGCTGCACCTGCGCAAAGATATTTTGGCCTTGGAGGGAGTGCAGAGGAGGTTTACTAGGCTGATACCGGAGTTGAGGGGGTTGAGCTATGAGGAGAGGCTGAATAAACTGGGCTTGTACTCGTTAGAGTTTAGAAGAATGAGGGGAGATCTCATTGAGACGTATAAGATGATGAATGGGATGGATAGGATAGAGGTGGAAAGACTCTTCCCGCTCAAAAAAGACAGTAGGACGAGGGGGCACAGCCTCAAGATAAAAGGGGGGCGGTTTAGAACGGAGTTGAGGAGGAACTTCTTCACTCAAAGGGTGGTGAATCTCTGGAATTCTCTGCCCGTTGAAGTGGTGGAGGCTGCCTCGCTAAATATTTTTAAGACGCGGGTTAATGGGTTTTTGATAGGAGAGGGGATTAAGGGTTATGGGGAGAGGGCGGGAAAGTGGAACTGAGCAGCGACAGATCAGCCATGATCTTATTGAATGGCGGGGCAGGCTCGAAGGGCTGGATGGCCTACTCCTGCTCTTATTTCTTATGTTCTTATGTTCTTATTATGAAGTGAACTTACTCCAAGTGATTATTTTAAATACTACTTTGCCCTGTGTATGAAGTTTGAGATATCATTGAAAAATTTAATGTCAGATAATCAAATCTAATTTAGTGTCAGTCTGAGATGGTGGCTCCATATCTTTACCAATGATCGATCCCTATGTTTATTTCCAACTCATAGCCTTACTACAGGTTTCTAATCTCCAGTGGACGGGAAATTCCTGCAGCATATTCTGATATCAGTGAAGACATATAGGCTAGGATTTTACACTAGGCAGAAGGGTAATGTCAGCAGAAGCTGACGGCACATTCACTCTTGCCATGAGTCGTATAGTCTCACTGCAATTAGGTGGCCAATAACAGTTAAATGGTGGGACTGCCAGAAAGCAGGAGGCCTAGAGTAGGATGTCAGGTGGTGACGGGTGCAGACACTGAACTGGGAGCAGCTGCCATCTGATGGTTTGGAGGACCACTGGAGGGGCTGCATTACGAGGGCAGCATGCAGTGCAGGAGAAGGTCAATTAAAGTCTGCTGTGGACAGAGTGGCTACTGCCAACCTTGACAGCCTGAGGTGCTCACCGTGACTCTTGACTGTACTTCACCCTGGAGTGAGTCACATGTAGGCCAGACCATGTAAGGATAGCTGATTTCCTTCTCTGAAGGACATTAGTGAACCAGGTGGGTTTTTCTGACAATCGACAATGGTTTCATGGTCAGCAGTAGATTCTTAATTTTTTAAAAATTGAATTTAAATTCTGTCATCTGATGTGGCGGGATTTGAACCCAGAATATTTGCTGAGTTTCTGAATTAATAATCTAGCGATAATGCCACTAGGCCATCACCTCCTCTAGGCCAGAGACACACAAACCACAAATTAGTAAAGTTGATTAATTTCACTGTACCTTTGTCAATTTTTAAAAACATTTGGAAGAACATTGTAAAGTGTCCAAAAAGGTGAAGGAAATGGATTGCTGAGGTGATGTCTGCTGGAAGTTCTGTAACATTGAGGCACTGATAAGCATGACTGCCATTAATGCTGAATTGCAGAGAGCTAACTGTGTCTTTGTGGCATGTCTCAATCAAGTTCACTCATCAGACTGTATTTCCACATGAATTTCTGAACTGACGTGCTTAAGTAGATAACTCTGGGGCTGGACCACTGCCTAAAATAGTATTCACTGTAGGTTGGACTTACCCCCTATGCCTTCAGAACTCCCAGCTTGCCCTTTACTCATGTCCTCTGTGATGTCTCTGACAAAATAACTCTGTGCAATTACTTCCACAACTCCTGTGGTGACTCTTTGATCTATTAACTCAGTGATACCAGCTGTGACCTGGAATCAGTTATTAACTTTCTAATTTCACACCATAGCTGTGGAATTTTTTTTCCTTCTTTGTCATGACTTTTTTCTATTAATCCATTTTAGAAGTTTAGAACCACAGATGGTAAAATAGTTCATTGTTTTCTACTTGGGTTTTCTTTTCACATAGACCTAATGAGACTGAATATGGTGACACTCAATGATCTCTTGCTCTCACTCTCTGATTATTGAGTGAATGTACATACTGGATTATTTTCTGACTTTCCATTTCCAGTGGGGAGCTTTGATAATCAGAAATTTGGGCACGCTTCACAAGAATTCCCCACCAGTGGGAATAAATGATTGGAAAACATGTGGAATGCATGCTTGAATTTCCAGTGGGCACAGCTGAGACACAAAGCTCACGGCTACAGTTTTACATGTTTTTATTCGTGTCACAAGTAGGCTTACATTGCAATGAAGTTACTGTGAAAATCCCCTCTTTGCCACACTCTGGCCTCTGTTCAGCTACACCAAGAAAGAATTTAGCATGGCCAATGCACCGAACCAGCATGTTTTTCGGACTGTGGGAGGAAACCGGAACACCCAGAGGAAACCCACGCAGACGCAGGGAGAACATGCAGACTACACTCCACGCCAATGAGGCTGCATTGCTAACCATTCTGCCACCGCACCGCCCCAAGCAGCAAGTTGGAAATTACTGCATTCTTATATATTTGATAGCACATCTCCTGCAAGTTCTCCTCTTCATTTGCACACCATTACGTATGTCGGTCTCTTTCTCTTTCAACGCAATGCTCCCTGGCAACAACATCTGTAACATGGGGAGCTTTAGACACACCTCAAGCTCTGCCACCTTGCTACCATTTTGTATCACTCCCTGTTGTCAGGCTGATTCAGGTTGTTTACAACCTTGACATCGTCTTCAACCTAGAAGTAAGGTTCAAATCCATTAACCTCTTATTTGCCAAGACCACCTGCATCCGCCGGTAAACATGACTCATCTCCACTTTCAGTCATGTAGCAAAAGCTGCTGAAGCCCACATCCATGTCTGTCGCTTGACTATTTTAATATTGTCCTGGCTGATTCCCAATCTAATGACCTTCTTGAAATATCAGCTCAACCGTTGCTGCTTGTACCCTAAAATGCATCAACTCCCACTCATCACCTATGTCCCTGCTCCCCAACATTGGCTGGTGGTTCCCTCAGTGCTTCAAATTTAAAACCTGCACCCATGGTTATTTCCCTTTGTATCCTTTTCCTCTCTGTCTCCTGTGTTCCTTTGACTCTGGCACATTAAGCAACTATCTACCTTCGCTCCACCATTGCCTGTTGAGCCTTCAGTTGCACTGACCACACATTCCAGAATTCCTTTCCATGTCTGAAATGGGATATCTGAAATAATGCCTTCAAAATACAGACCAGTATCAAGCAAGGCTGTGTGGTTGCCTTCATACTGTTTACGATCTAGCTGACAGTGGTGGTTCATCCCATTCAAAGATTAACTGCCCTTTGCTGTCTGTATTAAATAACATCTAAATGGTTATCTCTTTAACCTCAGTCAACTCATTGTCAAAACTAAAATCACCATCATAAATATGTACGATCTGTAGTTTGTGGATGACTTGTGTATCATTGCCTGTTCTGCAATGGGTTTGCAAGCCAACCTTGATCTTTCACATTTTGCATACAAGTAATTCCTTGAATGTTGCTACAACAAAGTTTGAATATTAGCCCAAGCTTGGTCAACCAACTATTCCACATCTGGTATATTTTGTAGGAGACTTTGAAGTATATTGAACATTTTCCATACTTCAGATATCACCTGTTTCAAAAGGTCACCATTCATGAGGAGATGTAACATCAGACCTTCTACAAACAGCAGCAACAAGTGTTTGACATCTGTAGTGGGGCTTCTGACAACTGGAGATGTTGGAGGACAGGGCAAAGGAACTGGGTGTCCCACGTGGGCTCCTTTCTGCGGAGAGCAGTGTCTTTGACAAGCTGAGGAGCAGAGCCAACAGCCAAAAGGTGAGGGAGGAAGCATCAAGGACTAATTCAGGGTTTGAGAGTGGCAGTGTGGCAGGATCCCAGGGTGGCTTGAAGCCCCTGAGGGTGATTAAGGAGCTAGGAAAGGAATTCAGTCAAACTGGCTGGCAGAACCCAAAGTCTAAGCAGCCTCACGAGACAGTGAGGGATAGAAAACAAGACTGTAGCCAGGAGCTGGACAGCAGTACAAGCCTGAATGTGCCTGGTGAGTGACTGTGTTGAGGAGCCGAGGCCCTGAATAGGACAGAGATCTGGAGAATGGCCAATGAATATTCTCTGTAGATAGCTTTTCTTGGAATTATACTTTTCTTTGTAGTTGTTGCTTTGATGCTTTAGTGCCAGTGGAATAAATGATCATTGTTTATAACTTTATGCAGTCTGTGTGCTCAAATTGCACATAACTCAATAAAGACTTTCACAAATGAGCAAAAGTTCCAGTGTCCAGAGCAGTTGTCATGACCACATTGCTGTCCTGCAGCAAGACTAGACTGTGTGTCAGTGACACATCAGAGCACGAGAGAAATTTCACCAGCAGTGTCTCTGCAGCTTCTTCTGGATTCAACAGGACATCAAACAAACACTCATGTCCTTCTTGAAACCAGCTCCAAAAACATTCAGGCAAAACTCTCACAAAATCAACTTTGATGGATGGCTGAGAAGTGTTTCCCCTGCCAGGTCTCCTTTTCTCAACAGTCAAATGGCCAATATTTCAGGGGAGGACAAAGAAAATATTTCCAAGGAAGTCTGTCACAGTCTGTCCAGGAGCATTTCATTGACCTTATTGACTGGGTGGAGCTTGTTACCAGTTGTTCAGTGTGGTGATAACTTGTCCATCAAGCTGCATCACACTTTGAGCCACAATACCTTAATGATGAGGCAGAACAATAGCAAGAAGGAAAAAGGGAGCAGGTCCTGCACTTTGACCCAATACCTCATGGGATGTCTTGTTCCATGTACCTGCCCAAAGATTTGTGGGCAGAGAATTGGCCTCTGCATTCATAGGAAGGCCTGAGATAGAAGCTCATGACCCTGACTGGATGTCATCCTTGAATCAAGGTACAGTTGACAATTCTCTGTGTATTCTTCTTTCTTCTGACTCTGATCCCTTGACCAACTTCCTTCCTTCAGCCCAATGTTGCCTGCAGTGCCTTCATCTGCATTGGCCACATGTTCCATGTATACAGCCTCCTCAAAACTTACCTCTTTATCCAAGTTTTTGTTTGCCCCATCTGGTATTGGCTTTGTTGTCCATTTCTTACATCCCTCCCCCAAATATTCACACCGTCACTAAGACTGTCTATTTTCACCTCCATAACATGTTCCCCTCAATCTCTCCTCCTTTCCAGCTTGTCTGCTCCTGAGACCCTCATTCAGACCTTTCATTCTTCTAGACTTGCAATCCTGGCTGACCTTCCACATTCCATTTTCCTTAAACTTTGCATTATCCAAAACTCTGTTGTCATGTCTGAGGTAATAACTGCATTTGAAAAGAGTAAATATCAAAAAAACTTTCAGAGGTCACAGTTTATCATTCTTCTGCTGAATGTAGTTGAAAGGATAATATAACAAGATGCATGGATGCTGAGATGTGCTCACAAAAGCACTCATACAAGATAAATGAAGGCATCTCATAATCTGTGAGGTCATCGAGAAAACAATTATCTTTTGATATGGACTGAGACTCACAGCTTTCAATTATCTCAGTATCAGTCTTGGCTTGTTTAGCCCTATCTACAGTTCAGAATCCATTCAGTTATCATTTTCTTGATTGATGGATAAGCTGTTTTTCATAATGCGGATTTTGTTGTAATTGCCTGTTCTAGTGCACCATGCCGTTGGAAGTATATTTCATTTTTGAAAGAGGTGGAAGATAAAATACCTGATGTGTGATGTTTGTTAAAACTTAGATAACCAGATGGTGGTGGACAGGATGTGGTACCCACTCCTCTCGATTCAGTTATAAGTTTTTATTTACAAATACTGTGCATCTGCAACATGCGAGCTCCAATTAATACTCACCACCTAGATACGACAACCATTTGATGTACAGTTGCCAGTGTTGGGGATGATCAGGTTACCATCTAAGTTTAATAAAAATAACACAGTATTCTCTGTTCTCTTGTGAAATTAGTGCTTTTGGCTGCCCCTATTCAGAGCTCAACCTGAAAAAAGAGTCAACAATTCAAGACAGATTGGGAGGAGAGAAACAGATGACCCTAGTGCCGATTCCTCTAGTTTCACGAACTAAACGTCTTGAAAGTAATCACTCAAGTGGGAAGCCAGAGGAATGTGTTAATGAAACAAGGTAAGTGCCTTTTTCAAACAGTCCCGAACAAATTGAAAGCCATTCTGGGCATTAAATTTTTGTATAAGTTTCTGTGAACAGATGCAACGGCTTATTTTACGTGGCATAAATAACATAACTGAGATGTTCAATTTTGCATCTTTGTAAAGACATTAGTAATAAACATTGGGCTGTTATGACCATTCTTCTGATGGATACATTTGAGTATTGTTATTGCAGTAGGGGTAATGCATCATTTGTAAATTTGTAAACTGCTACATAAATCAGCAGAAGCAGTTAGAGTTGTGTAGTACTGACGGAATGGGGTTTTTAGCAAGGGTACAGCTTCTTCACTTAAAAAATAAGTTGCACAATATAAATGTTGCTGGCAAGGACAGTATTTATTGTCCAGCTCTAGTTGAGAAGGTGCTGGGGTAATTTGTCTTCTTGAACCACTCCAATCCGTGTGGTGATAGTGTTTCTTCAGAGCTGTTAAATATGGAGTTCCAAGATTTTGTCCCAGTTACGATGAAAGAATGATGTTATATTTCTAAATCAGTATGATGTGAGACTTGGAGATGGTGGTATTCCCATTTAACTGCTGCCCTTGTTCGTCTAGGTGATAACGGTCACAAGTTTAGAAATGCAAACCAAATAGCTTTGGCAAGTTATTGTCGATGTACACACTGCAATCCCATTGCAGCAATGGTGAAGAAATGCTCAAGGTGGTGGACGGGTACTGGTCAAAGGGCTGCTATGTTTTGGATACTGTTTAACTTCTTGAGTGTTATTGGAGCTGCATGCGTTCAGCCAAATCTAATGCCTTCTCTCATTTTAGAACATAGAACACTGCAGCACAAACAGGCCCTTTGGCCCACGAGTTGCGCCGAACCCATCAACACCTACCAATCTATAAGAACATAAGAACATAAGAAATAGGAGCAGGAGTAGGCCATCCAGCCCTTCGAGCCTGCCCCGCCATTCAATAAGATCATGGCTGATCTGTCGCTGCTCAGTTCCACTTTCCCGCCCTCTCCCCATAACCCTTAATCCCCTCTCCTATCAAAAACCCATCAACCCGCGTCTTAAAAATATTTAGCGAGGCAGCCTCCACCACTTCAACGGGCAGAGAATTCCAGAGATTCACCACCCTTTGAGTGAAGAAGTTCCTCCTCAACTCCGTTCTAAACCGCCCCCCTTTTATCTTGAGGCTGTGCCCCCTAGTCCTATTGTCTTTTTTGAGTGGGAAGAGTCTTTCCACCTCTATCCTATCCATCCCATTCATCATCTTATACGTCTCAATGAGATCTCCTCTCATTCTTCTAAACTCTAACGAGTACAAGCCCAGTTTATTCAGCCTCTCCTCATAGCTCAACCCCCTCAACTCCGGTATCAGCCTAGTAAACCTCCTCTGCACTCCCTCCAAGGCCAAAATATCTTTGCGCAGGTGCGGCGCCCAAAAATGCACACAGTACTCCAGTTGCGGCCTCACCAATGCCCTATACAGCTGCAGCAAGACCTCCCTACATAGACCTATCTATAACCCCCAATCCCATTAAACCCCATATACACATCCAGAAGTCTTTTAAAAGACCCCAGCGAGTTCGCCTCCATCACCACTGATGGCAGCCGATTCCATTCACTCACCAGCCTCTGAGTGAAAAACTTACCCCTAACATCACTTCTGTACTTTCCTCCCCGCACCTTTAATCTGTGTCCTGACTTGTTTCCTGTAGATGGTTGAAGGCTTTGGGACTCACTAAAGGAACCCAGCCTCTGACTGCTTTTGTAGCCACAGGATTTACATGTCTGGCCCAGTATGGTTATGGTAATCTCCACGGTG
The DNA here is from genome assembly GCF_965287045.1 of Carcharhinus amblyrhynchos. Taxonomy (NCBI): domain Eukaryota; kingdom Metazoa; phylum Chordata; class Chondrichthyes; order Carcharhiniformes; family Carcharhinidae; genus Carcharhinus; species Carcharhinus amblyrhynchos. Next base: position 47,874,246 of record NC_137331.1, read on the forward strand.
TTGATGGTAATCAATGATGGCAATTATTATCTATATAATATCAAAGTATGGGTGCAAAAAGAACCACAGAGTAAGGAGCTTCATAACTTAAACATTGGGGAACTCTTTTCCAGGCGCACCGTCCCACAGTTAGATACTGGACTGCTTTACCAGGTTCCACCCTGGGAGGAGCTAAGCACCACCTTGGGTCACATGACCCATACTCTTAAAGGGACACTGCACACCCCAAACCCCTAACTTACATATTTCACAGCAATTTCATTGAATGTCAAGAGGAATTGGTTGGATACTCTCTTGTTGGAGATGGTCATTACTTGGTACACATGTTACCTTCCACTTATTAGTCCAAGCTTGGATGTTGTTCAGATCTTGCTGACTGTGAACATGGACTACTCCATTAACTGAGGAGTTGTGAATAGAACTGTACACTGCACAGTCATCAGCAAACATCTCCACTTCTGACCCCACATTGGAAGGAGGTTCATTGATCTAGCAGCCGGTTAATTAGGTGGCTCTGGGGCACTATTCTGAGGAACTCTGCAGAAATATCCTGGAGCTGAAATGATTGCCCTCCAACTATCACAACAATGTGAAAATCACCAATAACTTGAATTTTATTAGGGCTGCTTGACAACAAACTCCTGCTGCCTTGATACCAAGGGCCATATTATTACTTGACCTCTGGAACTGAGCACTTTTGTCTTTTTTGAGCTCTGAAGCTGAGAGGGACCCAAACTGAACACCAGTGAACAAGTGCAGTGTCAATGGCATCTTTCATTGCTTTGCTGATGATTGATCGAAGGCGTATGGAGCAGTAATAAGCTAGGTTGAATTTGACCTGCTTTGTGTGGGCAGGATGCACCTCAGTAGTTCTCTTCTTTGTTGCATTGATGCCAGTGGAAAAGCCGTATTGGAAGAGCTTGACTAGTTATGGAGCCCTTGTCTCCAGCACTGCAGCTGACATCATGTTGTGATCCATAGTCTTTGCTATATTCAGTGCACTCAGCCATTTCTTGGTATCACATGCAGTGGATAAAATAATTGAACTGGCTGAAGATCTGTATTGATGGAGATGTCTTTTGCACTCTCATGCTGAAGCCCATCATCACTAAGGGTGAAGATATTTGCAGAGTCACCTACTCCTTATGTTAGTTCTTTAATTGCTCACTACTGTTCAGGACCATGGCAAAGCTTTGATCTGATCCATTGGCTGTGGGATCACATATCTCTGCATATAGAATGCTACTCCTGATGCTTCGCATGTCGGAAGTCCTGTGATTTACTTTCATCAGTTTGGCACCTCATTTTTAGGCACTATTGTTGCTGCTCCTGTTATGGTCTTTGACTCACTTCACTTGAACTAGGGTTGGTGTCCCCCATCTTTATGGCAATGGTAGAATGAAGAACATGCTGAACCATGAGATTATAGATTGTGATTGAGTACAATGCTGCTTTTGCTGATCGTATTCTGTGCCCAGTTTTCATTTGCGAGATCTGTTTGAAATGTATCCAGTTAAACAGAGTGGTAATGCACCACGAGTTTATGGAGAGTGTCTTGCGTATGCAATTCACAATCGTGCTTGGCGATTGCACAGTTTCAGTGACTGGGATTGATTTTATGCACATGATTTGTATTACGTAACTATTCTCCACTCACTGCATTTTGCTTGTAAAGTAACGCTGCTTTCATTGGGAGATTCCTTGCTTTGTATTGGCCATGACTTCAGTCTGCTGCAGATTAAGTAGATTGTTATTGAGTAAACGGACTATTTGCTGTGTGATCCGTATAAGCCCCACCTTGCCTCCAACTCATTGGCTGGCACAGTGGTGCTGATGGGCACTTTGAAAATTTGTTGCACAAAGTATGACAACAGGAGGTTTTGGACAGGAAGTGCATGCAGATAGAAGGTTTTTGTGATATTATATCGTTTCCTGATACTCTAGAACCAGGTGAACATAATAACAAGGGGGCTTGTACATTGCATTGTGATAGCTTTGGGCAGCCATTACTGGGACTGCTTGATTTTTGTTTCATGGTTTCTTAATCTATGTTATTGGAGAAATCACCAAGTTGTTTACAATATCATTTCCTGTAAGTATTGCTGCTGTGCTTGTTATAATTTTAGTTTAAAAACAAAAAGCATATTCAAGTGCGCCTATAGTGACTATATGCTCTCAGTGAGAGCATAGATTTTGGGGATTGGTCTAAAACAGCATGGTGACAGATTACTGATTTGTTTCTGTGAACGGGGTTGCACACTGAAATTTATCCTGTAGTGCTAGACATTCTAATAAATACAAAATAGAATGATTCTGTCAAAGGGACAAGAATATGGGGGTTCCAAAGGAGGCAGGGTGAGATGTTGAGTTTTTCATTCAATACAATGTGTTATAATCTTGAATATGGTGGTAAAGATGATTCCATAATAAATTTCAGAAGGGAATTGATAAATACTTGGATGAGAGAAATATAGCTGAGCTGTGAAGAAAGTGGAACTAATTTGATAACTATTTTACAAGAGCAGACACAGGCATGATGGACCAAATGACCACCTCCTGCCCTGTAAGGTTCTATGATTTTGCAGGTACTGTTGGGAATTTCAATGTATTTCTTGTATCCACTGTTACAGAAAATGTCCCACTCCTGGCTGCGATGGATCAGGTCACGTAACTGGGAAGTACACCGCACACCACCGAGTCTCAGGTTGCCCACTAGCTGAACAAAAGCAGATCAAAATCAAAATGGAGGCACAGGATGAAGTGGGGTCACCAGAAAATAAATCAGTCTTTTCATTTGTTCAGCGCAAAAGGACAAAACAACAGGGCAGGTGAGAAAATAGGTCACAAGGTGTTGTTAACAGGAACCAATTTGTGTATTTTATTCATATCATATTTTTTGATCATTGATGAAGTTTGGGACAAAAACAAGTGGCGGTATTGCCTTTGGACTGGCAGAATGATGTGAGCATTATCAAAGAGAAATGGACCCAGGTAGGGTTTTCAATACAATATCCTTGTATAGATGAATCTTTTATGCTGCTGACACATTTATAAATCGCTCCAGAGACCTTCCTAAGCTGTCATTCAGTTTATTTATCTGCATATTCTATCTTTAAACTTTAAAATAATCCTTCAGAGGCTTTGAAAATAATTAAAATCTTAATGTTAAACTACATTTTAATTCCACTTACATTTAGCCTTCTCAGAATAATTACAGCCACCTGAAATGCGTCAAGAAAATATGATATTGATGTGATAGAAGCAGCTGTTCATCAACCTGAACTCATGAAAAAAACATGGTTTTAGAAATTAATTTAGATAGAAGCATAAGCAAGTGTAATTTCTGTAAACTAAATCAATTTTGTTAATGATACATGCAGGCATTTTTGATATAAAAACCAGTCCTCATTCATTTAAACTTCAGATAGATTAGGAATTACTTTCTTCACTAAGTGCTTCTTGGGGCTTCTCCTGAAAAATGCACTTTCTTAGCCATTCTCAGCCACATCTCCCTGTTGGATTTTATATGACAGAGAATGTTTCCTATTCTTATTACTGGTTGGCCAAGCTTTCTCCTGCAATTTTTGAAATTCCTTTGAGTTATCATGTTTATTCAGTTTTATTTATAACTTAATCATCAAAATTCACAACTTTTCTTTAAATTATCCATCCTCCAGCGTGGTCCATAGTGGCATTTCCCAAACAGACTGGTTAACTCAAGCCTTGGTCTCAATCATTGATTCTTTCCACCTTACTTCCAAACTTATGAGGCTCAATGCTGTATTTCATTTGTAGGATTCCCTTTAGATGTGCAAAAACTGCTTAAGACGGTGTTAAGGATGTAGTGAGCAACAGTGACAACTTATAAATTCCTTTAATATATTAAAACATATCAAGGCATTTTATAGGATCATTACCAACTTAAAATAAAATGAAACACCAAGTCACAAAAGGCAATATGAGGGCAGATGACCAAAAAATAAGTCAAATTTTAAGGAGCATCTTAAAAGAGGAAGGATAAGAAGAGAGGTGGATAGAATTAAGGAAGGAATTCCAGAGGTCAGGACCAAAGCAGCTGAAGGCACGACCATCAGTGGTGAGGCGATTATGATTGGAGATGATCAAGAGGCCAAAATGACAAAGGACAAATATCTCATAGGGTTATGGAACTGGAGGAAATTACAAGGATTGAGAGGGACAAGGCCATGGATGGATTTGAAAAAAGGGAGATCATTTTTACATACGCTTGACCTTTCATGAAGCGATGCTGACTCTCCCTGATTAACTGCAATTTCTCAGGTGATCAGTCATCTTATCCTTGATTAATGACTCCAACAATTTCCACAGCTTGGACATTAGGCTAACTGGTCAGTAATTCCCTGGTTTCACTCGTCCACTTTTCTTAAAGAGTGGAGTGACATGAGCCAATTTCCAGTCCAGGGGTATGACTCCTGAATTTAGGGAACTTGGACAGATAATAGTTAGGGTACCGGCATTATGTTCTCCTGCCTCCTTTAACACGTGTGGATGGAAACCATCAGGTCCTGAAGATTTGTCACTCTTCAGTTCTATTAATTTCCCTATTGTTGACAATCCACTTAGCTAATTATATTTAGACCCTGCCATTGATCCTTGGGACTTCCAGCAAGCAATCCTCCCTTTTTACTCTGAATACTGAAGCAAAGTACTGGTTCAACAGGTCTACCATTTCTCCATGGTCATTGACAACATTCCCACCCTCAATCTTCAGTGGACCAGTAGTGCTTTTAACCAGCTGATTCCCCTTTATACAACTACAAAATCTCCTTATTCTCATTTATGTCCCTTGCAAGTGGCTGATTAGGCTTCCTGTCATATTTTCAGAAAAGGCCAATGGAGCTACCATTTCATTGTATCGAATTTAGGGACCAAGAGGAAGCCATCTTGAAAAAGAAACATGGTGCAAGGAATCCCATGACAGGCACAGCATTAAACCAGACCATCCTCTCCTTAGAATTAATCCTTTTATTATATTGCAGGATAATTGTTGGACCAAGCATCCTGGGTCAATGTTAACAGTGGAGCCCTGTTGTGATGGGGGCAGATACATGGTGATGGAAGAGGAGAGTGTTGAAATTGATGGTGTTTTGAATTTTAGCAAAACTACATCATGAGTAATCACTAATTGCAGATGTTGCCCTGTATCATTATGATACACTGTTCAAAATCACGTTTATTGATTTGGGATATTCTTCAAGCCTCTTAGCTATAGCAGAGCAAGTTTCAATAAAAAAAAATGCATCCTGATGGACCTAATTTTATTACTGCCAATTGCAGTCTCAATAATGTCTGAACTTTCCTGACAGCAGGTGGTACCTTCAGGAAAAGTTTATAAAAAACATTTCATAGGCCTAGAGGTTCGCATGTGATAGTGGCCAGAAATGTGGGAAGTATAATTTTCTCTGCCCATATTCACAGCCATATCCTCAATCTCTCCGTAACACACCTTCCCAGATTAGGCCTTCTCTGATCACTTCCACGTATCCCTGTCCACTCACATCCCCCATTTCCTTCCCAATCCCACTTCCTCCTGTGTCTGTTCTTAGGGGAAAAAAAACCTCTGGTGTCTTACAACAGCACTTCCAAATTCCCACGTATCTAGCTTTGTCCCTGCATTCACCATGAAATTTCTACTGCTACTAATCCACTCCATCGCTTTTTCACATTCTCTTCCCCATTATAGCCAGGAATCTGTTTCATTCTGGTCATTCCTCTTATATGAGCATCATTTACATTCCTTTACACTAAGGGGTGCAGACTTTGACAACTGATTAAACAATTCATTCAGATCTGGCTGAACAACATAGGGCACTCACAGGTCCTGCTCTCATTTGTCTAAATAGCCCACTATTCCAGGACCATTCTGGAAAGAGAGAGAGAAAGATCTCCCCAAATCAAAAGGGCTCAGTGGAATAGGGAGAAGCAAACCTGTGTAGCAATTCAATATTTTGTAACAAAAGACCATGTACAGCCACTGTGCTGCCAAACCCACTTAATTTTCTTTTGAGAAAAACACGTTTGCTTTGAAATTCTTTTGGCATAAAATTCAGTTAGATATCACAGGCTTTTAAAATGTGAAATATAATTCCACTTCAACTTGAACGTAATGAGCATAAAATAAACTGGAACTGTTGCATCGGCACTTCATCACAGTACATTGGAACAAGATTTAAGTGACCTACTTTCTGTGGTACATGTTCAAATAGCGCTAACTCACTGCTGCATTCCAGCAGTGCTTATCATGAATGTAAATCTGAGGTTCTACTGTTTACGATGCATCATTGCAAAGATCAAAGAAATTAACATAGTCTAACAATCCAGTACTTAGGCAATTGTTTAACCTGATTATTGCTTTAAACTATGTTTGAGACTTTATGATAAATTTTGTATGTATATATTTTATTTATTCTGTGCCTCCAATATTTACCAATATTTTAAAAAAAGACAAGGACAGGTTTTAGGAATTATGGAAATATTCCATAATTAGAATTTGCTTTCAACTCCAATTTTAATTCTGCATTGCAATTTGTCTGATCAGACATTTTATTGAGGACAAGTCAAGTTTTTTGGCCTCCTTGGTGGACCAGTTTGCTGACATTTATTATCTTGACATAAACCAAAGAAAGGGATCACCTATGCGATACGCCACAGAAAATTAGGCATATTTGAAAACAAGCTATAACATGAGATTTAGTTTTCAGGGGAGAAATGTGCATGTGTACGAGAAGTAGACATTTTGGGAAGGTTTAAGGAAGATCAGTTGCAAACAAGCCAACTTGTAAAAAGTCTGTCTTGCAGCGATAACATGTTGTGGCTGGGTAGGTGGATGGTTGCATAAAGAGACTCAGGGATGGACTGTCCCCATCCTCATGAGTGACCACCTAAGCCGATTGGCTGGTTTGAGCAGTCCAGTATTAAGAACCCCACCGATGCTTCCTCACAAGCAAATTCTATTTCCCTTCCTTTACAAGTTAGGATTGCCACTAGTTTCTCCCTTCCTTTCCATCACAGGTACCTGACAGTGGAGGAAAGGAAGGGCCTGAGTCCCCAAAGCAAAATCCTGCCCCATGACAGTATACTTTAACTTACCAGAATTCACCCTGGGGATAGTAGGTAGGGATATGATCGGCACAACTTGTGGGCCGAAGGGCCTGTTTGTGCTGTAGTTTTTCTATGTTCTACGTTCTAAGATGACAGTGGGTGCAGCAAGGCACAGCAAGAACCTTGAAGTTCCCTGCAGAGGATGACGGTCTTGTGGCAGTCCTGTCTCTGAAATCGTGACAGGCACTTGCTTTCTGGTATATGCCTCAGCTTAAGGCAGATAATATTCCACACTGCTAGGTGCTCTCCCCTTTAGATGCCCGACAACTACTTTGAGCACTGCAGCATTTTAGCAGAGCCAGGGTTTGTAGCCAAGCATTGCAAGACTTCCTGTTGACAGTGAAAACCTAGCTGGGTTCCTGCAAGTTCAGAAACTCAAGCTGATGAAATTAGGTTGAGGTTCTGGTAATATCAGAGACTTGCACGCAACAACATTGCTGGAAAAGCAATTCTGATTATTTTGTCTTAGCGTCCAAGTTTGCAGGCAGGGTGCAATGTACAACTCTTATAATATTGTGGACAAATATTCCTCTTTTCATATTATCTCACCAGGAAAAACATCAAGCTCTGTATGTTATCGAAAATTTAAATTGGGCTTATTAGATATATTGTTAAAAAGGAGTGATTGATTTTTGTAATTTCATACATATACTATCTCCAATATAAATCTAGTTACGTCAAATCTGGGTTGAAAGTTATTTATTCTTGTGAATTCTCCCTAACTTCTAACCTGCCACTGTGGGCTGCTGGAAGCAGTAGACTGGAAATAATTTAAAGTGGGCCAATTTGGCTAGTTCAGGAGAATGCTATTTTGTCATCTTCTTTGTGCTGGGTTGGATATCAAACAAAATGAAGCCTAGTTATTTATTGTGCAGCTGAAAGATTTTTTTTTAATAATGGTTCCACGTGGTTCATTTCATTTTTCTTGACATGTTGGAAAAATGCTAGAACTTCAAACTTTTTAAAAATTGTTTTGTACCAATAATTCATAGAATTTTATAGCACGGAAACAAATTTTTGAGCCATCAGAATTAAGCCAATGTTTATCTCCATGGGTGTCACTTAATTTAATTCTACCTTTCTACCTGTTCCCCATCCCCTTTAATATTCCCCTTTTTCAAGCAAGTGTTACATTTAATTTAAAAGTTCTGCAGGACTCATTTATGGTTTGTGGCAGAGAACTCCACATTCTAACTGCCCCCTTTGTAAAAACAGTGGTATATGCTACTCAGTGTGGAAAAATGAGAAGTAATACATTTTGGAAATAAGAGTAGCAAAAAGAAATAGACCTTAAATGAAAACATTTTTACTGGACGAGAGGAACAGGTGACCGTATGTGTGGATGCACAAGTCTTTAAAGGGTAAGTCTAAATGTATAAAGTCATAGAAAACAGAATCCTTTGTTTTGCACCGAGAATAACACAGAACTCAAGAACAAGATGGTGTTGACTGTGCAAAACTGTAAAACATCTCTAAACCTCTTGATTATTTTTGTGATTTTAATTTTATCCTATTGTTATGAACAGTCGCTACTTATCATAACCCTGAATAACCTTTAAGATCGCTGTCAGGTCTTCCATCATAGCTCTATTGAGAAAAGGTTTAGTTACTCATCCCTGGTAATATCCTGGTGAAAAGACATTGCACCTTTTCCAGCTGGTTTTATATCCTTCCTATAATAGTGTGCCCAAACTGTACACCATACTCCAACCGTGGTGTAACACAAATCCCATGCAAGTACAGCATGTTAACAGATGCTTCTGGCAGACATCACCACATAGTTCATCTTCTTGAAGATTAGTAGTGCAACTGACTTATCCCAACACTTTGTCATTTGAAAAGAAAAATATAAAAATGTATATAATTCTTCATCCTTTATTTCTAAAGCAAAATCTCAAACTGCTTCATGTGGAATAAATTGCAGACCTGTTTTGTAAATAAGTGGAACAGCCATTTTGCACAAAGGAAGACAGATCAGAGGAACATGTCCACAGTTTATCTGCAATCATGCTGTCATTTACCAAGGCTCTGTTCCCAGAACATTAATGAATTTTTCCTCGTGTGCATCTGACATTGCACAATTGCTTTAGGACTGCACTGAACTGTGATCCTAGGTACCTGGAACTTGCAAGCTTTTGAACTGGGAGTTAGGCTATCACCTGAAGCCCAGTGGGTCGAACTTATGGTCATCGTATTGTTCAATCAGATTATTGATGCTACTGTGATTCAGCTTCATTATGCAGACTAAAATTTTATTCTGTTTTCTGTTAGGCTAGCTCGGCCAGCAAAATACTTGAAAATTAAAGAGGAAGCAAATGATATTGACCTGCACAGTCTACTCAAAGGTAATAACTTTTCTACAATTAATTTGCTTGTATATGTGTGTTATATATATCTATAAGTGTCGACGGTGGCTCAATAGGTAGTCCACTCTCTCCTCAGTCAGAAGGCTGTGGGTTCAAGTTCTACTTCAGGACTTAAGCACAAAGATCAAGGTTGACACTCGGATTCAGTATCAAGGGAGTGCTGCTTAGAGGAGCCATCTTTCAGGTTAGATGTTAAGCAGAGTTTGCTTGCTCTGCATGGTGTTGAAAAAAAGCAGCGGCCAACGTCCTGGCCAATATTTGTCCCTCAGTCAGCATGACAAAAAACAGATAATCTATTCATTATCCCATGGCTATTTATGTAAGCTTGCTGCGTGCAAATTGGCTGGCATGTTTCCTACAACAGGAACTACCCATCAAAAGTGCTTCACTGGCTGTAAAACACTTTAGGGGTGAAAGGCACTCTGTCAGTGCAAGTTGTCTGAGCACACTGGGTTCATGAATTTCCAGCAACTTGAAAAATATGACTGGGAAAATAAAACAGAGCAACAAGGTGACAGAGAGCACGGTTTAAGGGTGAAAGGAGAAAAGTTTAAAGGGAATATTAGGGGGGGGCTTCACGCAGAGAGTGGTGGGAGCGTGGAATGAGCTGCGGATGAAGTGGTAAATGCGGGGTCAGTTTTAACATTTAAGAAAAACTTGGACGGGTTCATGGATGAGAGGGGTGTGGAGGAATATGGTTCAAGTGCAGGTCAGTGGGACTAGGCAAAAAATGGTTCAGCACAGACAAGAAGGGCCAAAAGGCCTGTTTCTGAGCTGTAAATTTTCTATGGTTCTATGGATAGTCATACATGGACCTGTCTTACAACTCTCAATTCCTTTCCTAATTGTATAGTTGTACAGCTCACTTTTAAGGGGTGGAATTTTCCTGCAAAATGGCAAAGTGTCAGGTTCTGACTGAAAACAGGTGCATTTTTCCTCAGAAGCCAGGATTTTACTCTAGATCTTCTGACACTTCGTCAAAACAAGCAGAGGGACGTGTTTTGTGCCATCATTGTGGCAGGGTGGGTCCTGATAGGGGCGGGGCACTCCAGTGTCAAAGTAACATTAAAGGCGCACCCCCCCGCCCCAGCAGATATCGGGACCCACAGCAGAGAAGTGGAACACCCTCAACCTTCAAACACAGAGGGCCAAGGGCCAACCATGCCCCGAACCACCCCCCCGACCACCACTGCGCGCGCGGAGGACTCCCTACTCTCAATGTCTGGTACCTCCCCACAGCCTTACACCTCAAGCCTGCAGTAAAAAATCCCATGATTCTCTTGAGATTGGGTGATAGCTCAGTGTAGTTGAGGATTTGGAAAAATCGACCATTTTACTGTCAGTTTAAATGGTTATAGATCTGTTTTGACACTGGTGTTGCACAGGATTAATAATCAAAAATCAACTGATCTAAAGCAGTTCTCTGTAATGTAAGAGACTTTATAATGGTTTATTCGAGTCCGAGACCATGTCATGGTACGTGGTTTACTGTAGGATGAGGCAAAATATATTAGATCATAGAACCCTACGGCGCAGAAACAGGCCCTTCGGCCCATCAAGCCTGCACCGAACACAATCCCACCCAGGCCCTATCCCCATATCTTTATATATCGTACCCACTAATCCCTCTAACTTCCGCTACCCTGGACACTAAGGGGCAATTTCTTAGCGTGGCCAATCAACCTAACCCGCACATCTTTGGACTGTGGGAGGAAACCCACGCAGACACGAGGAGAATGTGCAAACTCCACACAGACAGTGACCCAAGCCGAGAATCGAACCCAGGACTCTGGAGCTGTGAAGCAACAGTGCTAACCACTGTGCTATCGAGCTGCCCCAGGCAGCTCCTCAACAATTTTCTGCTCCATTCTCAGTGAGCAAGAACTCAAACAAGCATCGTTCCAAAGATCAAACATTTCTGTGAACAATATGTTTCTGTAAACTAAAGGCAGGTTGCTTGAGACATAGGAGTTGGGACAACATTCATTTCTGAGTGAAAAAAAACCTTGATCTCTCTGATGTAGTTTCCTTTTGAACCAGGGTATTTTCTTTTGACTTTCTCACCATTCTTACTGTATTTGGTGATATTTGTTTACATCAGCTGAGCCTTGCTTGTCAATTGAAGAACACTAAAAAAAATCGGACGGAATTTTCCGGCCATTCACGCCCCGCCTCTGCTGCAAGTGAGGATAGAGAAATTGGCGCTCAGCCAATTCCACTGTCGCAGAATCAGAAAGTCCTGCCGACGTGGATGGCCGGAAAATTCCACCCATCCTCTGTATTGAGTTAATCATTTTGGTTAGATAAACCGACAGTCCTCATATACACTCACGTTAAGAAGTTTAGAATTGAACACAAATGAAGTGCAGCATCACAAAGTAAGGATGCGAAAGTCACTTGCCCCTCTTGGTTTCTTCATCTTCACATCCCGTTGGACCCCCATTGCAGAATCTAATTGTTTCTGTAAAGGTTTGCCCCCAGTAATCTTTCCAAGAGTGTCGTGTAAAAAAGTTTTCTGGTGTCAAACCAAATTTGTTTTAAGCCATAACCCTTTGTTCTCCATTTACAATTTAACAAAATAATTTTCAGACATTGCCTAGTTCCATTCTGGTCATTATATGCTATATCCCCATAAGATCACTGTTCAGAGCTGTAAAGCTTTCGGTTAAGAAATGTGTGCCCCACTGTAACTTGCTGGTGAGGGAGCTTGGGAAGTCAGCTGGTTCCTATGCCGAGCTGGCTGGCACACAAGACTGGGAGGAGTGGCTATTCTTGGGTGGGGAGGTCTGAAATACACAGGCAACAGGCCTCAGTTTCTTTGTCAACCCAGGAAGAGTGTTTGTCTTTCCCTGGCCACAGAAAAGTTAAAACCTAAAATTGGTTTTGAGATCTGAAACTGGCATTTAATCTGAATTTGTGTATTTTTTAAATCAGCATCCCCTTCAGAAAATCACTCAAATGCTTAAACTAAGCAGTGCAATTCCATTGTAGTTTGAAGTGGTAGAAATTTGGATGTATAATGCTGATTTTCACTGAATATATGAATTTCCACCCACCCCCACCACCCCCACCCTCAATCTTTCCCAACTTTCTTCAAATTTATGATCCCTGGCAATCTGGCATTGACAATTAGCATTGTGGCTCCACGCAGCTTGAATTGCGTTTCCTGGCAATAATAACTGGATGTAGTTTTCAAGGTGCATTCTAGCAAGAGTACTGTACATAAATAAAAGCAAAATACTATGGATGCTGGAATATGAAACAAGAAAGTAAAATGCTAGAAAACCTCGGGAGGCCTGACAGCATCTGTGGATAGTAAAAGTAGAGTTAACAGTTTGACTTCGTGTGACTCTTCTTCAGAGGGTAATGTACAGTTTGATTATAACCTTGACTTACTTTGACTATGTAACTCAATTGGCTTTGCTTTTTGCTACACTAATTGGTTGAAGATAGTGGGTGGGATTTTACGGCCTCACTCGGGTAAGACCAGAAACTCCTTTCCCAGGTCAACCAAGATTTCCATTGTTGGACCCTCACCCGCACTGTTCCATCGCGGGTGAGGTGGTAGAGTTCCGGCCATTGATTGTGCTAAAGATTTCTTCACTGTCACCCTGAGCTAATTCAATACCTTCTGCACATTATGGACATTGCTGGTCTTTCCATCACCATGGAGCACTTTACATTTTTTTGCATTAAATTTGATCAGCCATTTTTCTGCCGATTTGTGTCTTTGCCAGTTTATTCTGTAATCTCTGAATCTTCTGTCCCTCCTTGTTATTGTCAGCTGAAGATTTGGCCAACTTATATTGGGTTTCTGTTGCCATTAGAAATGATAGCACTTTCACAAGGATTACTGGGGTACCTTACTCAGTATTACTTCTCATTTAATTTTTGAAATAGCACCTGTTGGTGTCTGTTTCTTCAACTAATTTCCTATCAATATCAAAGATTTTTTAAAGCTTTTAATAGGATTTGAGCATCACTGACATGGCCAATGTTTTTTTTCTCATCCCTAAATTGTATTTGAGATTTACCTTGAATTTTCTCAAATTTGAGCATATGTAATGGCCTTTCTTGTGGAATTTTGTTGCGTGCCTCTTGGAAATCTGATTACAACATTGTGTAAAGCTTGCTGCTTTCTATATAGGCTGTCACTCTCAAAAAAGTCAAGAAGCTGGGTCAGATAGGTTCTCCCTTTTCTGTCAACTGCTTTTTGCAACACTATTCTGCCTGATACATTATTCCATTACTTTACAAAGGCTAATGAGTGTCTAATTGCTTTTTCTGGTTTTTGAAACCAGAATGCACTGTACCAGTTTCCCTTCGAAGCCACCGATACTTGCCCAGTATCTGATGATACCCTCTTAATGATTGTCAGTGCCTCACAAATATTGTTTCTTCAGCATTTTGGGATGGTACCATCCATTCATGGGAATTTATTAGTTTAAATTGTGAACTTCATTACATAGGTGGTAATTGGGTAGAGCAGATCTTCTTCCTACCTGTTATAAAATCTGACGTCTTTTTTAAATTATTTCAATTTGTTGAGTTCTGTAACTGACAGAAAACCAATGCTACCAGGTTACCGCCCGTGCAATGTGAATTAAATTTGCCCACTTTTTTTTTCAGACATCCACCACAGTGATTTCAGTCATTCATTTCCCTGAGTCAGCCATCATTGAAATGTGCAGAGTAAATAGATATTTCTGGAAAGTTTCAAAAGTACAACTTTTCAGAAGTGTTTTCATTCAAAGTGTTCTGTTGAAATAGAAGGCTTACATTTTAGTCACTATTGGTGACACTTTAAACCTGCAGCTGCTTGTACTCTATAATGTCCCTTTCAAACTGTAATTACATGTTAGTTTTACGTGTTTGAATTAAACTGATATTTGAATGGTGACTGATGTTGTTAGTCAGTAAATTACTACTGTTTATCTGAAATAATGTTAAAAGCACATTGGAGCTCTTATGCACAGCATGATTATACTCTTGGGAATTATTAGACTAATATTCCCAGAAATAAGCTTTTGATCTTAATTCTACCTCAGGAAGACATACTAAGCAGAGACATTAACCTAGAAATTGCTAAGACAGATATTAGCTGATGAATACTTAGCCTTTTCTTATTAATCGTAACATCCCTACTCAAGTAGCAGTCAAAGCAATGTCACATAAACAAGTTAAACATTCATCCATTAATATTGCCTTGAGTTATTTCAAAACTTCCACTTCCGCTACAGGGGTAATAATGGGGGAAATCACCCTAAGCTGCTCCTGTCTCGAATGGTTGCCAGCCAGTGAGTGGTAATATCAAAGCTCCAGTATCAGGTTTGCCTGCTGAGCCAGGAAGATGCATGGTGATGCAAGCATTTGGAAAGAAAAATGTGAGGAGAAAATAAATAGCAATAAAAGGAAAAAGGTCAAAGTGAAACACAGAAAGCAGAAACTTGACTCAAGTGGTTTTCTCAATAATTTGCTTCTTCCCCTCCTGTAGCCTCTTGTAGCTCTGCAACCTCTGAAATCTCTGAACTGCTCCAATTCAGGTCTTTTTATGCATCGCTGATTTTAATTTGTCCACCATTGGTGGCAGCATTTTCATTTGCTTGGGCACTAAGTTCTGGAATTCCTTTCTTCAACCTCTTCAACTTTCTGTCTATCTTTTCTCCTTGAAGAGACAGCGTCAAATCTACTACTATGACCAAGCTTATGACCACCTGATCTGAAATCTTCTTATCTGACTTAGTGTTTTGTTTGCTAATGTCCCAAGTGCTTGTGATGTTTTACTGTATCAAAGATGCTACATAAATGCAATTTGTTCAAGTTATTGTAAAGTATTAATCATGGTGAGATTTATTCACATTTATCAGATGTCTAGTGATATGCTGCATATCTGAAATACTAGATGTGTGTCATTATTCCAGTCAATTTGTGAAGCTGTGGAATGTGAAAGAATTTGTTCTAGTTATCATAATGGCCAACTGATCTTACTTCTGCCCTGCCAGAGACGGATATACAGACTAACCATGTCAATACTTAATGTTGCCTGTATGATAAAAGGCTTTTTTGTAATAGTTGCTACATAAAGCATGCATTTAGATGATTTCTAAAGAACTGCTATGAATGTCACACTTTTATTCTGTTTTTCTCGTGTCTGCTCTTTTTGTTTCATACGTTTCAATTTAACTCAGTTTTCTTGCATGCAGTGAAGTGGGGCAGAAGAACAGGACATTACAGCTTTCTAGCTAAACATGTGTCTGTCTTGTAATAAAGACATGTTCCAGTTGTCACGACAAGGGAGGCGAGAGAAACTAAATCCCCAATTCCTTTCCTTTACCATCCATAATCAGTGTGCTGTTGGAGAGGAATATATATGTGGTTCTTAAGCCCTAAAGTGTAGTCAATTTAAAGATAACAGCAGTAAGCTTTTGTGGGTTTAAATGAAGAGGATTGTTTATTCACACACACCCTGAAAATCTAAATACTGTCATTCACACAACAAACACTTAAGAAAGCTACAGTTAAAGAAAATTGTATACTTTTCTACAAGTTGTAAAATTAAAAGAGTAGGTAATAGTTCATCTGTTGGGCTCATGTAGAAGTACAGTTGCCGCAGGTCCAATAAATAAAGAGGTCTTTCCAACACTTAAATTGTTGTTCTGAAGGGTTTGAATAGGTGCAGTTGGATGTCAGGATTATTGCAATATTCCTTCAAAGAGGTGACCTTTTGAGCAGACCATGAAGCTGGTTTATGTACTAGATGGTGTGCTTTCAATAGTGGTGGACTTATAAAAAAAAAGGAATCAGGCAGTTGTATAGCCTCCCAAGTTCTTGAAGGCAAAGTGATGATGCAGTCTGCTGTCTTTTTGCAGGCTGCCAAGGTCTATCTGGGTCTGCATGGAAAATGCGTTATCTTCATCCAGTTTTGCTCACATGACGAATGTTGATATCCACCCAGAATGATTTGCTGAGAACCATTGTTGCACGATTGAGATAATTTTTTAACAATTACTCACGATGAAATTGGTTTCTGGTCAGCCCTCATCGTTAGGATTCCAACTCAGAGACATTGGGCAGAATTTTCCATGCAAACCGCCGCATGTTTTGTGGTGGCAGAGGCACTGGCCAATGGCAGGATCTTCTGGCCCCACCATTGTCAATGGGGTTTCCCATTGAATGCACCCTGCACTACCAGGAAACCCATGGCAGTGGTGTTCCATAAGCGGGACTAGAAGATCCCGCTGGTGTGAACGGCCCCAAAATTCTGATCATGTAGTCTGCACTGATGTTTTGGGCAAATCCCCAAACAATAGAATTGTGAATTCCACAGTTAGTATTTGTCCTGGTGTGGCCATTCTGGGGTGGATTAGGAACTTTCCAGAAGCTTGAGATAGTCTGTTGAAATTGCAGAGATCGCCTGATCTTTGGCAACCACCTTGACAGTTATCAGTTTCCATTCTAAATAAAAGGCAATTCCAGAAACTTCTATATGAACACTAAATCCATTCTTATAATTATGAATGTGACATGCCTTTACTGGTATTATGCCATTAATTGTGTCAAAATCTAATTAGGTTACACCATGATCCCATGCTTCCAACGGGCGCAGACACTGCTGTTTGAAGATAGGACAGCATTGCAGTGCTGATTTTCTGATCCCTCCCCCTGCAGCTCTCAGCTGGGTGCACAGGATTGTGGAATCATCTCTTAAGTGCCTTTATTATTACTTGACATGCAATTAGATAACATGCGCTATTGCGCAAGCTCAGTTTTTTGGATGATTTCTTCACAAATGAAGCTGCATGTGTTTACATTTGCATTTGAAATATTACACGTGATTCAGAGGAAAGTGGAATGTTTACTATATGCAATTTGCTTTTTATTTGTATGCACAAGTCTAACTGGACCATTTCACAGTGTGCACTACACTGCCACAATGACTTGCTTCGGAGTTCTGGCTGACTCTGCTGGTTATTCAGGAGCAAATGCAGCACTACCCAACATGTGACTATTAATTTCTATAATCTCCCCAAATGTTGAGCAGTCAGAACAGAATGCAGCATAACTGATCTAAATGTTGATGCTTGCACTGTTACAGTTATTTTATGCCATGATGTTAAAGCTATCATTCATGATGCACAAATTCAGCAGAAAATCTCTGGTTTATTAAGGAATTCAACTTAACTCCTTGTCCACCCACACAAATTCTATAGTTGGTAACATTTTTGCATTCCCACAAGAATTTTTCCGCAAAGCTATTATTAAAGTTATCAATGGAATATTTAGTTAAGATCCAGAGTGGAACACTAAATTAGCACAGGATGTTTAGGTAACATCTACTACAGAGCCAAGCGTTCCCAAAGTCTGGAGCATCATTTAAATACAAACAAGGAAAGGTTTTTTCTTTAAATGATAACATTGAAAAATGAGGGAGGAAAATCAGACGGATTAATTCTTTTAATGATAAGGCTTAATAATCTCAATTTAATGAACTCAAATACTTTAGTTCAAATTAAAGCACTAATTATAAATACAGATTGCCACTACAAATTTAGCTTGAAGATCCTGAACTGATCACACAGCTACCAGCGCAGTTGCTATGGTAATGGTTCCCACCGTGGGAAAAGAGCCCGACTTCTGTAGTACTTGGTATTTATATTTAATAATTACTGTGTTTTGCATTGTTAGTTTTCAAGGAAACAGTCATTAAAAACTAATATTTTTAAGAAAGGATGTATACACTAAGGAAAAGAACTATATTAGGATCTTTTCAATGTACAATCATTTTTGAGATGACAAAGATGTAGATTTTATCAGCATCAGACTTATTAACCATTTGACTGCTTTGCATTTTTTAAATAAGCTCAATGTTTCTTTGAAACAAGTAGGGCCACACATTGGCGGAAACGTTTGTACAGCAAATGCGTTGCTAGCTGTTTTCCAGACAGTCTGATATCCACTAACTTCCCAGGATGCCTCTCATGATTTATTTACAGTGAGTTCAAGACCTATATTGTTCCTAATGTTAGGAGCTCACTGAACGATCGGAGCTGATGGAAACATCAAAGGGATCCGTACGCTTATCCTTAAGGGGTGGCATATGGTAGAAAAACAGTTTTTAACATTTAGAAAGGCTGTAAATGTTCATCTTAACCTTTCCAAAAGTTGTGTGTTGCACATAAAGTATATAGCAAAATAAATGTGAAAGCAGGAAAGAAGGTTAAATAATTTTCAACTTGCTGCCTGTATGTAAAGTAGTCGTGGTAATTCAGTTGTCTTTTATACAATCTGCCTGATCTTCATTTACATTGGGATGGTGGGAAGAAGACAAAATGGCTATCGGAATTACAACTATCCAAGATGCCAAAAAATAAGTTGCAGGAAGTGGTGACATCGATTGTGCTGATGTCCTCATGGCGCAAGTTGGTTGCAGGTTTCTTTGCACCAAATGGCAATGATCCAGAAATAGCTTTATGTTAGCCTACAACAAATTAATTGCAACTGTGCAAAACCCTGGAAACAGGGTAAGTGACGTAAAGGCAATGTGGTTCTGATGCCCACTAATCTCCTCGACGTACTTGTTCCATCTTGTGGCAATTCAACCATAAAATAATGTGATTCAAATTAAAAGAACAGCAGCAACAACACCATTTCTTCAGATATATGACCAGAAGACATAGGAGCAGAAGTAGGCCATTCAATCCATCAAGTCTGCTTTACCATTTAATGGGATCATAACTGATTAGATGTGATAATTCTCAACTCCACTCTGGCATCTTTTATATAGGAAAAAAGACAAGGCACTATACAGTGCCATTCAAATATGTGACCAGTGCTGCCAATTTTCTTTTAAGCGAGGGTATATCAGGCTTCTTCTCAAATAATGCCTGATTCTTCTTAGCTCCATCCATTGTGTGCTTCTCTTCTCTGTGATAATGGCATGTAATGACATCCCCAATATCATGTGTACACCTGGGATGCCCTGACCAGTGTCTGGTGGCAGACTCTGTGAGATGCAGTCAAAACCAAGTACAGTTGTTTGTGGACATCAATGAAATTAAGAGTTTTAAAAATGTTTTGGGGCAACACAAATCAGTGTGTAAATGAGCTCATTTTAACCCAACAAGGAGGAGGTGTGCAGGGAGTTAAATAGAGACTGCAACCTGCACTCCAAGTTTAGTTTTAACTCCTAGGATTTGGAAAGTGTGTGAAGCCCTTGCAGCAAATTATTCAAACATTGAGCTCCGACTTGATAGTCACAAGGAGTGTGTTTGGAAACTGGTGTCATCCTCAGCAGGAAATTCCTGGGATCTGAAGGGAGGATAGCCAAGAGAAGGGTGATAAGGAAAGTTGTTTTTTGGATTCCTTGGGTTTCCCACTTTCCAATTGCAGTCCCTCCTTGGTTGCTCCTTGCGGCCCCCATGCAGTTAGCAAACTGCTGGTGTCTGTTTTCTTGTTCCCCATTGGAGTTTGTAACTGGGTGATCTTCTATTCCAATCCACTGATGTCCATGTCATTCCCACCAGTTTCAGAAAGTGTCAATTCAGGAGTGCTGTAATAAAATTCTGACACAAAACTGTCCCCACTTTCAATATGAGTAATGCAAAAGGGTCAGGAGCTCAAGTGTCTTGCTTCCTGGATGCAAAGCAGAGAAAAAGTCAGACTTTCAATACTTGTCAGGTAATAAACAGTACAAATAAACAAAGGTGCAGAAAATTCAAGTCTATATAATGAACAATTAAATTGTTAAATAAAATGGAGCAGTAAAAAGATTTGGACTGTAATGCACCAACCTTTAATCATCACTTTGTGTATCACTTTGTGATTACTGTAACAAATTAAGCCAAGATGTTTAATTAGATCCACAGAATGTAAGTTACATGTAAATAATACACTAACCTTCTCTGTAGAGCTTAAATGAAAATTCACAGAGAAAATGGTGTTCACTTTTAGATACTGTTTGCAAAATGTGGTGCTTTGGAAATAATTTAAGAGAGCACAGAAAGCACTCAAATCTTACATTGTGTAACCAATGAAGAGGCCAGCCATTTCTCAATAGGATCAAAAGGGAGGAGAGAAGCAAGGGAGTAGAAATGGCTGGAAAAAGCCAGGATAAAGAAAATATAATTACAAACCAAACTTCATTTTTTTAATAGTTTCAATTAATTATTTTTCAGATGCTTCCTTCGGATCTTTAATTAAACCTCAAACATACTGCATAAATTGATTTTCAATGGATTAATGTGCGATGCCAAAAGCTTTTGAAAATTAGGGCTTTGTAGTACTGGAATGAATCCAGTTTTTTGATTGTGTACGGCAATGCTCAAGTATGTTTGGTTTGCAGCCAACTTTTGAAAATATTTCTTCTTGGCAATCTCTCAGCACTGAGGATAACTTGCATCCACTCCAATTTGATGGGCTCTGAGATGACTGATAAGTCCAGTGTACAATCTGCAAATCCTGCCGCATACAGGGCAGGTGGTGCTCGCAAGTTATGTTGGGTAGGTGGGTTGTTTGGAAGTTTGTGCACTTTCTCCAACACCTTGCATTTGCCTCTGCACATTCCCAATGGGGTCTTTTGATGTGTTCCATGTCTTCTTGAAGGAGTCTCCTCCATTTTCATTAGTCACAAGCTATCCTCTTCAGAGAATTTTGAGGACATTGCAAAAGCATCCCCTCTGTCCTCCTGGTGCGACCAAGTAGGGTACGTAAGCAGATAATACCAAAAAAAATTACTTTATGTAACCATAATACTTTGGGAAATGTAATTTTATTCATGTATATCAGTCAGCTGAAAAACTCGATATGCATTTAATATGATTTATGAAAATCATGACAATTGATTGGTAATGATTCGTAAGAGAACTGACAAAAAAATCAGCATGTCTGTCTGTACCCACAGACTTCTGCATTAATCTTGGTATTAGTCAGACTTATTTCTACTTTTATTTGGATATACTAATGGAGAAGAGGTTAGAAAAGGGCATGTAAGAAAGGTTCTTGTGCCAAACTTCCAAATTTAGTAATTGACAGATGCTTTTACTAAGTTGAGATCAAGTGTAGTGTTGGATTGAGCCCAAGATGGGGTGCAATGCCTTATCTTGTCAGCTTGGATCTTGTTTGTCTGTCATGTGGGACCATGTGGGATTCAGTTTGAGTTTGGTTTTTGGAGTAAGCAAGGAAATGGATTTGGGTTTTCCCAGTCCACTCTGAGCATTGGCTCTGTAACTTTGAGAATGGAGCTAAAATGCTCCATTTTCCCATATTATTTAAATAATTGGTATTTTTACTTCCTCCCATTGTTAAAATTTAAATGCAATTCAGTTAGTTGTTAAAATGTTGTTGATTTTTGAACTGTTTCATAGTTTTCACTCTATCTAGTGTTGAAATTCTGAATCTCATAATATGTAATACAATCTCATAATATGTAATACTACCTGTGGATAGGTTTATGGACGAAATGGGATTGGTTTAGATTAGTGGGTTAGTGTTTTTTTTTAAAAAGCTGGTCGGCGCAACATCGTGGGCCGAAGGGCCTGTTCTGCGCTGTAATGTTCTATGTTCTAAGAGACGAATATTGCAGTCAGTGGCAAAGTGACACCATTCGTCATCAATTTCAAAGATAGCTGCTGAGAAGATGCAGCAATTTCTGCCACTTGAGTTTCAGCCATCTTCATGTTAATTTGAATCTGGCACCCACTCGAGGATCTCTAGACGTCCAACAGCAACGTTGTCATCAAGCAGGGTTAGCAGTGCATCACATTGGAAAAATCTCAATGCAAACTGGAAAGAACTGATTATCCTTCACAGTTTATAAATTTTACAGAGAGCAAAAGAAATATTGACTGGAATTCTCCAGTCACGCTGGTGGGATTCTCTGGTTCCACTGGCGGCACATCCCCATCCGCAGGTTTCCACCAGTGTGGGATGAGATCGGTGGGAATTCCCATTGACAGCAGTAGGACCAGAGAATCCCGCAGCTAGCAGGCAATGCACCATCCCCCGCTGGCGGGCAACACGTGGCTGGGAGGCTGGAGAATCTCACCCCATTAACTCTTGCAAATTTGAAGCTTTTTTTAAAATTCATTCGTGGGACATGGGCATCACTGGCTGGCCAACATTTGTTGCCCATCCCAAGTTGCCCAAGGGCAGTTCATAGTCAACCACATTGCTGAGAGTCTGGAGTCACATGTAGGCCGGACCAGGTATGGAGGGCAGATTTCCTTCCCTAAGGGGCATTAATGAATCAGATGGATTTTTCTGACAATTGACAGTGGTTTTTATGGTCATCAGTAGGATCTGAATTTCAGATTTTTTTTATTGAATTGAAATTCCACCACCTGCTGTGGCAGGATTTGAGCCCAGGTCTCCAGAACATTAGCTGAGTTTCTAGATTACTAGTCTAGCGATAATACCACTAGGCCATTGCCTCCCCTTGATCTAACAAACATTTTAAAAAACAAACTGCTAATGCAATGGAAAAATTTGATATTACAGAAATATGAAATGTGTTTTCCAGGACCAATGAGGTTGTTCAGAAGTAATTATGACTTAGTACACCATTGGAAACCACATGCAACCTCATTAATATGGTGTTTTTTTTCAGTCACTTTTACCAGCATAAATGGGGGAGGTTCTTTTCCGTTCCGTAATTTATAAAGATTGCTGTTTATTGGGAATTGAGTAGCACACTTTGTGGAGGAGCAGGAAATCACAATTGCAACTTGTGCACTTCTGTGTCTAACTGCACAGTGTCCAGATTACTGACAACCTGTCCTAGTCCCTCCATGCAAACACAGTAGTTAAGAAAGTCCCCCAGCACCTCTACGTTTTTAGGAAGCTAGGAAGCTTTAGGAAATGTGGCATGTCCACTACGGCCGTCACCAACTTTACAGATGCATGATAGGAAAGCATCTGTTCTGGATGTATGAAAACTTGCTATGGTTCCTGCTCTGACCAAGACCACAAAAAACTACAAAAAGTCATGAATGAAGCCCAGTCCATCACGCAAACCAGCCTGCCATCCATTTGATTCTGTCTGCACTTCACGCTGCCTCAGAAAAGCAGCCAGCATAATCAAGGACCCCATCACCCCGGACATATGCTCTTCCACCTTCTTCCGTTGGCAAAAAGATACAAAAGTCTGAGGTCATGTGCCAACTGAGTCAGGACTCTGCTGCCATTAGACTTTTGAATGGACCTACCTCATATGAAGTAGATCTTTCTTTACACCCCAGCTGTGACTGTAACACTACATTCTGCAGCTGCTCCTTTCCTTCTGGATGTACTGTATGATTTGTCAATAATCAGATTTTAAAAGTCAGATGTTCCTGCTAGTTTTGAAGGAGTAATGATAGTGAATACTGACAGTTTTGTCATAAACCACAAAATCAGGGCAATTGAAAGAAAATGCAATTTAGTGTGAAAAATGCAAATGGGAGAAGCACAAGTAGAACATATGTTGGATCAAAAATGAAAATTCCCAGGGATTTCCTTGCAGCCGCAACCAGAGCAACTTAATGTATAATCTTATTAGCATAACTAAGTGCAAATTGGAAAAAAAATGGAAAATGCTGAAAATACTCAGGTCAGGCATGATCTGTGGAGAGAGAAACAGTGAACATTAACATCTTTCTCCATAGATACCAGTGAATCTTTCCAGCATTTTCAGCATTATTTCAAATTTCCATCATTCCTCAGTATTTTGCTTTTTATAGGTCCTATCTGATTCATTTTAGAATGCAACTTTTTCTGTAAATGATAATTGCAAGCCATAAGATTTTTAATTGTTGATTAATTCTGCAAAAAAAACTGAAAACATTGGAGCTACCAAACAGTTTAAGGCCACACTTGTCAACAAATGCAGAACATTTATATGACAGGTTTATTTGTTAGAGCCAAAGTTTTCCTCTAAAAATGACCCAAACAAGGGCAGGTCACATACACAAGAAAAGCAAAGAGCTGTGAAATGATTAGGTATAATGTAAGATACTTATTTAACAGAAATACTAGTAGTATTAGATGAAAGAGGACAAGATGAGAGAAATCAAAACACATGGGTAGCACAGTGTTTAGCGCTGCTGCCTCAGCTCCAGAGACCCGGGGTCAAATCTGGTCTTGGTCACTGCCTGTGTAGAGTTTGCACATTCTCCCTCTGTCTGAATGGGTTTCCTGTGGGTGCTTCAGTTTTTATCCAAAGACATGCAGGTTAGTTGGATTAGTCATGTTAAATTGTTCTTTCAGCGATGCTGTTTTGGAGAGTTGGTGCAGATGAGATGAGCCGAGAAACCTCCTCCTGCAATGTGTGCAATTGCAGTCAGAAGGCCTCTCAAAAGTAGTTTTCTCCTGAGCTCCTGTTACATGTCTGATTGACAAATTCTGGGGACTATTATTAGCATAAAAGGAGCAGATGTCATTTATGATAAATTGTGGATTGTTGCCAGAGAAGTCAGAATGGTAATGTTGTATTAGCTACAGAGTTGAATTGTTTTTTTAAATATAGTGATTTCTTTGTAGCCTCTTTCCTAACATCAGTTGATTGTTCTGTAATTAGATATCTTTAGAGAATCAGCATTGGGCTTCTAATTTCACTACTGCTACTGTCATTCTGCTGACTGAATTCAGGTGTAATAAAAGAAACATAACGGGGAATCTTACTAAAAAAATTCCAAATCCATGGTGGGCATGAAAATGGGAGAGTTTCTCGCCGGTTTTTTAGGTGCGATCAAATCCAGTATCTTATCCAGTCAGTGCAGGAAAAGATGGGCTAAACCATTTCTCTCCTGTTGGGGAAGGGGGCAGAGCTTAAATCATCAGCAAGCCTACTGTAGCAGCACACTGCGCCATTGCACATGGGCAGACCTCAGTGGCTGCAGCCTGACAGGTCTCTGCAGCTGCAGCCAGCGTTGACCCACAGTCAATTGCAAGCCCCACCCCACTAGGAAATATTGCCCCAGCATCCCTGCCGCCCAGACGGATCCCCGCCTCGTCTCTCCCCCACTGATCGTTTGCAGAGTGGTAATGGAGCCACCTGCTTCCCCCCACCCTCATCGATCGCCTGCAGAGTGGCAGTGGGGCCCCCCTCCCCCGCATTGATCATCTACAGAGTACTCAGCACCCCCACCGACTGTGCCCTTTAGGCCCCACCCCCTCAAGCCCCACCCTGTTGGCATTGCCCAGTGCCTGTGGTCAGTTCCAGGAAGCCAGGCTGGCATTACTCAAGGGGCACCCCTTTTCCCCCGATCTCCCTGGGGGTTCTAAATAGCCTCCGATTCTAGCAGTGAGGTCATCATGACTGGTCCTATTTCAGGAAGGCTACAAAGGTAAGTGAGCCGGAACAATAGCATCCCAGGCTCATTAAATGAATGTAAATGCCATTTAAAATAAATTTAAATAATTTATTCAGCCTTGCGCTGGAAATGGGTGCAAGGCTGACTTTGCTGGATGCCTGGTGCCAGTAAGATAGCAGGAGGAGAGACTCGGGATGAACCTGATTTCTCGGTTCTTGCGCAATCTTACTGGCTCACCCCACCATCAACTGGAGGGAGGCCAATGGTAAAATCGCCCCCAACATCTTTAACAATGTATCAAATCATTTTACAGCCGATTAAGTACTTTTAAGTTGTAGTAGTCAGTGATACAATGTACGCAATTTACTCAAATGGCAGAGCAGGCTCAAGATGCCAAATGGTTTATTCCTGCCTCTAATACATATGTTTGTATTTAATTTGGATGGATAAGATGAACTGAGCTGCGCAAGATGGCTTTTGTCAACCATAATTATGTTACAAACAGAGGATGGAATCGTGACTGGAGCTCCTTTTATTTTGTTGCTAATGGAAGTTTACTGAGCAGGCGTTCCGGATTGAAATTGCCAGAATGGGAAAGTGTAATGGGTTCAGAGTAAATCAGTAACCTCTTTAACACTACCCATGACTCTCAGAAGTTTTTTTCATGGACTTCAGTCTTGTCCTTTCACCCACTTATCTGTTATCTCTCTCTATCTTGCGCTGCTGCTATGAGTTTTTTGATGTGTTGAAATACTGTAATAAAGTTTTGTTGTGCAGCAGATATTGAAAATATAAGGTAGTGAGAAGTAGCAGTCAGCAAAGTCTAAAGTCATTGCAGACTTACTGATCAAGAAAACACAGCTACAAGTGTGAACTGTTCAGCCTTTATGATCTGGCCTCCTAAAGTACAGTGTCGCACTGGAGGCAACTCTTCTGACTGACGATGAAGACCAACATTGTTCAATCAATCCACTATTGCTCAGGTATCACTAGATTGTTCTACCCTGTGAGATTACTGATAATATAGAATCCAATTACACCCCTTGAGTGCCCAAGCAAGTCTTCTACTTTTTGGCATTTATTGTTAAAGGAATAGAATATAATTATAAAGTAGTGAAGAGTTGTTTCTGTACAAATAATTAGCGAGACTGCACTTAGAATATTGTGTGAAGTTTTGGTCCCCTTACTTGAGGATGTAGTTGCTTTGGAGGTGATTCAAAGGAGGTTCACTAGATTGATTCCAGAGATGAAGGGTTTGACTTACAAAGAGAGACTGAACAGTTCAGGCCTATCTTCTCTGGAGTTTAGAAGAATGAAAGGAGATTATAATTGAAGTATTTAAGATGGTAAGGGGGGGTTGCTAAAGTAGACGTGGAGAGGATGTTTCCTCTTGTCAGGCAACTAGAGCAAGAGGTTATAGTTTTAGAATAAGGGGTGGCAAATCTACAACAGTTGAGGAGAAATTACTTCTCTCAAAGGGTGTGAGTCAGTGGAATTCACTACTCCAGAACATGGTGGATGCCAGGACTTTGAGTAAATTTAAGGAAGAGGTGGACAGAATTTTAATTAATAAGAATTTGAAGGGAACATGCAAAAAAGTAGTTGAAGACGAGATGAGATCAGCCATGATCACATTAGATTCACAGGGTTAAATTGCCTATTGCTGCTCCTAGACCTTGTGTCCTTCTACAGAATCTGTCACAAAATACTAGAGTACAGATACAGTATAATCAAGAATGCCATATGTTGTTGTAAGGGGAATTTAACATCAAGGATGTCTGACAGCATCGGTAGGGAGAAAAAACAGAGTTTACTTTTCAAGTCCGCATCACTCTTCTTCAGAGTCGTATGGACTTGAAACATAAACTTTTTTTTCTCCATAGATACTGCATTGTTCTAAGATATTCTGTTTTTATTTCAGATTTCCCGATTCACAGTATTTTGCTTTTATAAAAGTAAAGATGTTATGCCTCAGTAAATAGGGCATTAGTAAGACCAGATCTTGAACACTGTGTGTAGTTTTGGTTTTCTTATTTAAGAATGTAAAAGTCTTGGAGGCAGTTCAGAGGAGCTTTACAAGATTGATACCTGAAATGAGCAGGTTGTCTTATGAGGATAATTTGTGTGGGCTGGGCTTGTTTCCCCTAGAGCTTAGAAGAGTGACGGGTGACTTCATTAACGTACATAAGATCCTGAATGGTCTTGATAAGGTGGACACGGAAAGGACGTTTCCTCTTGTGGGTGAGTCCAGACCTAGTCCTAGTCCTGAACTAGGAGCCACTGTTTTAAAATTAGGGCTGAGCCTTATAGGACAGAAGAGTTTTTTCTGCGTTGTGTAATTTTGGAACTCTACCTCAGAAGGAGATGCAAGCAGGGTTATTGAATATTTTTAAAGCACAGGTGGATAGATTTGTGTTAGGCAAGGGAATCAAGGAATATGGAATTTGAAACACAAACAGATCAGCCATAATCTTATTAAATGGCAGAGCAGATTCAATGGGCTGAATTGTCTATTTCCTAATTTTTGTGTTTGTGAACGATCTTGCACAGTTTATCTGTTGCCAGTATTAATTTTCTCCCAAAGTGTGTATTTACTATCACCATGTCCATATGGTGCAATGCGAAGAACATGTTAATGAGGGCTGAGGCAGTCACAAAAATCAGTGTTATCATCTGCACAAGTGTTATAAATAACTAATGGGATAGTTTCTTGTCAAATGCTGTTAAAGTAAAATTTGTACACTCTGGTTTGTTTAATAAGAACATAAGAAATAGGAGCAGGAGTAGGCCATGTAGCCGTTCGAGCCTGCCCCACCATTCAGTAAGATCATGGCTGATCTGAAGTGGATCAGTTCCACTTTCCCGCTTTCTCCCCATAACCCTTAATTCCCCTGTCCATCAAAAACCTATCTACCCGTGACTTAAATATATTTAGCGAGGTAGCCTCCACCACTTCAACGGGCAGAGAATTCCAGAGATTCACCACTCTTTGAGTGAAGAAGTTCCTCCTCAACTCTGATCTAAACTGCACCCCCCCCCCCCCCAGCTTATCTTGAGGCTGTGTCTTCTAGTCCTGCTATCCTTTCTAAGCGGGAAGCATCTCTCTACCTCTACTCTATTCATCCCCTTCATTATCTTATACGTCTCTATAAGATCCCCCTCATCCTTCTAAACTCCAATGAGTACAGACCTAGTCTATTTAGTCTCTCTTCATAGTCCAACCCCCTCATCTCCGGTATCAGCCTAGTGAACCTCCTCTGCACTCCCTCCAAGGCCAATATATCCTTCTGCAAGTGCAGCGACCAAAACTGCACACAGTGCTCCAGCTGCGGCCTCACCAGTACCCTGTAGAGTTGCAGCAAGACCTCCCTACTTTTATATTCTATCCCCCTCGCTATAAAGGCCAACATTCCATTCGCCTTCTTGATCACCTGCTGCACCTGCAGACTGGGTTTTTGCGACTCGTGCACAAGGACCCCCAGGTCACTTTGCACCGTAGCATGCTGCAGCTTTTTGCCTTTTAAATAATAATCCCTCCTACTATTATTTCTGCCAAAGTGGAAAACTTCACACTTGCTAACATTATACTCCATCTGCCAGCTCCTCGCCCATTCGCTCAGCCTGTCCAGATCTCTCTGCAGACTTTCCACACCCTCCACGCAATTTGCTTTTCCACTCATCTTCATGTCATCAGCAAATTTCGTCACCCTACACTCAGCCCCTCCTCCAGATCATTATGTAAACGGTAAGTAGTTGAGGCCCCAGCACCAATCCCTGTGGCACTCCACTAGTCACCAACCGCCAACCAGAATAGCACCCATTGATACTAACTCTCTGCTTCCTATTAGACAGCCAATCCTCTATCCATGCTAACACCTTACCCCCAACTCAGTGCACCCTAACCTTCTGAAGCAAACTTTTGTGAGGCACCTTATCAAACGCCTTTTGGAAATCTAAAAACACCACATCCACAGGTTCCCCTCTGTCTACCGCACTAGTCACATCCTCATAGAAATCCAATAAATTCATCAAACACGACTTCCGTGCTGCATCTGCTCGATCAAACCATTCTTTTCTAGGTGCCTCGCTATTGCTTCTTTGATGACGGATTCTAGCATTTTTCCAACTACAGACGTTAAACTAACCGGCCTATAATTCCCTGCCTTTTGTCTGCTACCTTTTTTAAACAGCGGTGTAACATTAGCCATTTTCCAATCTTCCGGCACTTACCCAGAGTCCAGCGAGTTTTGATAAATAATTACTAAGGCATCCACTATCACCTGTGCCGTTTCTTTCAGAACCCTGGGATGCATTCCATCCGGTCCTGGGGACTTGTCCACCTTCAGTCCCATTAGTTTATCAAGCACTTCCTCTCTAGTGACAATAATCGCATTCAGGCCCTCAACTCCTAATAGTCGAGCTTCCATGCAAATGTGAAATCTCTCTCCCTTTCCCTTCAAACCTGTGTATGAAAGATCAAAACAATGAAACACATGATAAGTTAGGAAAGGGCATATTAAGTAATAGCACATCTAAGATTAGATTTCTGATATCAGGGCACAGCAAATAGAGCAGGAGTAGACCATACAGCTTTTGGAGTCTGCTCCCCTCAATGACCATGGCTGATTCTCAACTTCAGCTCCACTTTCCTGTATGATCCTATGTCAAGCTGTTGCTTAACTAGTTTGTGGGACAGCGCTCCCAATTTTTGCAGAAGCCCCCAAGTGTTAGTAAGGAGGACTTTGCAGGGCCGACACGACTGGTTTTACTCTTGTCATTCACGCCACACAAATGCTAGTCGAGAGAGTAGACTTGGAATTCCATGACATTGACTCTGGATCTCATGAAATCTCGGCATCAGGTCAAATATTGTGGTATTCATACTATTTTGGTTTTATATGTGCTGAGGTGCTGTGTCCTCTTGCTGGAGAGTCTCAGACTAGGGGCACAGTCACAGGAAAAGGTGTTGGCTATTTAGGACTGTATATGATTGTGCCACCATCTCCGGTGAGTCTGTCTAGCTGATGGGACAGGACACACCCAGAGAGAGTGATGGTGGAGTCTGGAACATTGTCTGTAAGGTATGATTTGATGAGTATGACTGTGTCAGGCTGATGCTTGACTAATTTGTGGGACAGGTCTCCTAATTTTTGCAGAAGTCCCCAAATGTTACTTGGAGGACTTTGCAGGGTCAACACGACTGGTTTTACTGTCGTCATTCGCGCCACACAGATGCCAGACAATGACCATCACCAATAAGAGACAATCAAACCACTCCCCCTTGACATTCAATAATGTTACCATCACTGAATTCCCCCATTGTCAACAGTTTTAGGGTTACCATTGACCAGAAACTCAACTGGACTCACTCCTAAACACAGTGGCTACAAGAGCACGTCAGAGGCTAGGAATACTGTGGCAAGTAACTCACCTCCTGACTCCCAAAGCCTGTCCACCATCTACAAGACATAAATCAGGAGTGTAGTGAATAGTCCCCACTTGCCTGGATGGGTGCAGCTCCAATATTCTTAAGAGTTTGTCACCATCCAGGATCAAGCAGCCCGCTTGATTGGCACCACATCTACAAACATCCACTCCCTTCACCACCGACGCTCAGTAGCAGCAATATGTACTATCTACAAGATGCACTGCAAAAATTCACCAAAGATCCTTGGACAGCACTTTCCAAATCCACAACCACTTCCATCTAGGAGGACAAGGGCAGTAGATACGTGGGAACATCAGCACCTGCAAATATTCCTTCAAGCCACTCATCACCCTGGCTTGGAAATATATTGCTGTTCCTTTGCAGCTGCTGGGTCACAATCTTGAAATTCCCATCTTAAGGGCTTTGTGGGTCAACTCACAGCATGTGATCTTAAGTGGTTCAAGAAAGCACTCATCACCTTAAGGGCAACTACAGAAGAGCAATAAATGCTGGCCAGTAGCAGAGCCAATGTCTCACGAATGAATAAAAACATTTTTGTCCAGGTCAACACCAGCGGTTCCTTCTCATTTCATTCTTTACAGACTTTTCTATAGCAGTTTGGTGCAACTGAATTGCTTGTTAGATCATTTGAAAGGACAATTAAGAATCAGTCACATTGCTGTGGGTCTGAAGTCACATGTAGGCCAGATCGGGTGAGATTTCCTTCCCTCAAGGGCATTAGTGAACTGTTGGGTTTTTGATGACAATCAACAATGATTTCAGGGTCCACTGTAGCTGAGCTTAGCCTTTCATTCCAGATTTTTAAGTTGAATTTAAACTCCATCAGCTGCCATGATGGATTTTGAACTTGCTTCCAAAACATTAGCATGGGCCTCTGGAATATTAGTTCAGTGACTTTACCACCATGCCACTGCCTCTTGCAGCTGCACTTGGAGCCCACTTAACATTCTTAATTGGATGATAAATCATCATGTACCCAATTTAGCCACTGCCTGCAATACAATCACTGAACTAGTTCTTGTGCCAGCCAGTGTGTGCTTTGTATCCACTTTTTGGCCTGACTCAGGGATTTGAAGCCTGAGGTAAAATTCAGCTCTTTGTGTCTGCTCATAGTGGAAAACATAAAAGCAATGCCAGATATATTGTGAAACAAGAGCCTGATGAGAGTCAGGAATTTAAAGTAATTTTGCCCAAAACATATGCTTAATGTCTCTGCCTTTTCTAATCCCCATTATAATTTATCCTGTCCCAGCTCAAGGGGATCCATACTTTTGCTGCTCTCTTCATTTGTTGAAGCTCTTAGGATTTGTATTTATATTTCTCGCTTGTGTAATTTTGAACTATTTTCTTCCTCTTGATCAGCTTTTTTCCCATCCTTTGCTGCTTTCTAAAGCATTCCTAATCCTTGGGTTTACTGTTCTTGGCAACATTATAAGCCTATTATTTTAATCTAATACTGTTCT
This sequence comes from Carcharhinus amblyrhynchos, assembly GCF_965287045.1. Taxonomy (NCBI): domain Eukaryota; kingdom Metazoa; phylum Chordata; class Chondrichthyes; order Carcharhiniformes; family Carcharhinidae; genus Carcharhinus; species Carcharhinus amblyrhynchos. The sequence continues at coordinate 47,906,950 of NC_137331.1, forward strand.
TAATGTTGTTAGTTATCCATGGACTTTTCCCATGGCATTTCCTTTCTCCCTTGTTCTTGGAAGCCATTCCATGAACTCATCCTCCAAACTGCTATTGTTGCTTTGATTTTCATCCTAAATGAATTCGAAGTTCCCACGTGATTAATGCATTATTCGTGCTACAAGCTCCTTTTATTCCTTAATTGATACTCTCTCCAATAAAATGAATACTGTTAGGGTTCTTATAAACCACTTGCACTAATCTTCCTGCTTCTTGTTATTTCTTATCATCACATATACCGATGCTGCTTCCTGCTCTTCTGAACCAAAATCCACTTTCTCTACTGTCGTGAGATTTTTAATTATCAAAGCTAACCACCACTGCCATCATCCCCCGTCCCTGCCAACTCCTCCACCTCCCGCCACCTCCCCACCAACCTTTTCCATTTTTTCTGCCTTTTTGAAACTTCATAGTGTAATTTACTCCTGAGTTGTTAGAAACAAGAGTTAATCACACCCAAGGTGTGCTGTTTGCATGCAGTTTCCTGTGGTAAGATCATTATCATATCTATTTACAGAGTTAGACTTTGCAGGAAGTCTGATGATGGTTGGAAAGGGACTGTTGTAGAGCCAGTGAAATTTAAAGAGACAATTAAAGGGAAGTGCCAAGCCATGAAGACAGACAAAGACCTCTTTGAAAAAGCCTTTGATAAGATTGAAGTGGCAGAGGGACAAGGTGTGTCGGATGGTAATTAAGTGAAAAGAAAATCCAAGGTGCTGTTATGATCCTGCAAGTAAATTATGGTGCAGCTCAGCATCTGTTTGAAGGTGGTGGTGCTTGAGGTAGTTGCAAGGAAAATAGCTTCTTGGCTGCTCCAGGACACTGTTCCCATAGGTCACTATTGCAGTATGTCAGGAAGGAGACAGGCACACGTTTGCTGCCACAGGTGACTGGTCTTCGCGTTGTCAATGGCAGTCATGATGTGGAGATGCCAGCGTTGGACTGGGGTAAACACAGTAACAGGTTTATTTAGTAGTAAACATCACTAGCTTTCGGAACGCTGTTCCTTCATCAGGTGATGAAGTTCTGAAAAGCTAGTGGCGTTTACTACCAAGTAAATCTGTTGGACTTAAACCTGGTCTTGTGAGACTTCTTACAGTTATTCTTTGCTGCGTAGTAGTAACAGGTGTTCTTGTTGCCAAAAGCGATATTGAACCTGCTTCTCTGATAATGAGGACTCTAGACAGACAATTCTGCAGGTGTGTTTTCCAGTATTTTGATGCCTGTAGTCCCTGAGACTACGTTGAACGACTTTCAAGCAACATCACTGAATGCTTGACATGTTTTTGTAAGGTATTCCTGAGTTAACATCCAGCATTACAATTAGTCAGTGTAAGGAAATCTTTTCAATGAAAATGATTACTTGTGATTCAGGCTTGAGAGATGTTATCCAAACACAAGTTTACTCCTCAGATACCAACAGTACAATAACTATCACAATAGACTTCTAAAGCCTGGTTTCCTAAAAACATAAGATGATCAAGCTTAACTTGTGCAGATGTTGGTTGTGCGGTGGCCCATGAGCTCTGAGTTTAGAGGAGCTGTTCTCTGATTTTCTACAACCTACTTTGTGAATCATACCACCCGATGTCAGAGTGTATTTTGAAGTCCGGTATTTTCTTGCCAGAATTCTAGATTTGAACATTATAAAGTGCAGTCCTGGATCCAGACATATTCACAAGGATGTAGCCAATATGTCTGCTGTAGTTTCTAACTTTTTCTGACTAATCTCTGATGTCAACTCTAACCATGCACATTAAGGTGTGGTTACCTTTGGAACACAAAAAAATTCTAATAATCAAGCATCTACATTTTGTTGTTGTGCCAATGGGTTTCCTATCGTGGCCTCAGTTGACAGTTATACCCTCTGCTTGCATACATTGTCTGCCAAACTGAGGTACGCAGAGCTGTGTCTGTAAACATAGAACATTACAGCGCAATACAGGCCCTTCACCCACAATGTTGTGCTGAGCTATGTCCAATCCAAGATCAAGCTATCCCATTCCCTGTAATTCTGGTGTGCTCCATGTGCCTATCCAATAACTGCTTGAAAGTTCCTAAAGTGCCCAACTCCACTATCACAGTAGGCGGTTTATTCCACACCCCAATCACACTCTGAGTGAAGAATCTACCTCGGATATAGCTCCTATATCTCCCACCATGAACCTTATAGTTATGCCCCCTAGTAACAGCTATATCCACTCAAGGAAATAGTACCTGCATGTCCACTCTATCAATCCCTCTTATCGTCTTATAAACCTCTATTAAGTCACCTCGCACCCTCCTCCGCTCCAAAGAGAAAAGCCCCAGCTCCCTCAACCTTTCCTCATAAGACCTACCCTCCAAACCAGGCAGCATTCTGGTAAATCTCTTCTGCATTCTCTCCAATACTTCCACATCCTTCTTATAATGAGGTGACCAGAACTGAACACAATATTCCAAATGTGGTCTCATCAACGTCTGGTATAGTTGCAGCATAACCCCACGGCTCTTAAACTCAAACCCCCTGTTAATAAACGCTTACACACTATAAGCCTTCTTCACGGCTCTATCCACTTGAGTGGCAATCTTCGGAGATCTGTGGATATGAACCCCCAAGATCTCTCTGTTCCTCCACATTCCTCAGAACCCTGCCATTGACCCTGTAATCTGCATTCAAGTTTATCCTACCAAAATGAATCACCTCACACTTATCAGGGTTAAACTCCATCTGCCACTTTTCGGCCCAGCTCTGCATCCTATCAATGTCTCTTTGCAGCCTGCAAGAGCCCTCCACCTCATCCACTACTCCACCAATCTTGGTGTCATCAGCAAATTTACTAACCCGCCCTTCAGCCCCCTCTTCCAAGTCATTGATAAAAATCACAAATAGCAGAGAACCCAGCACTGATCCCTGTGGTACACCACTGGTAACTGGCCTCCAGTCTGAAAATTTTCCTTCCACCACCATCCTCTCTCTTCTATGAGACAGCCTATTACTTATCCAATTGGCCAAATTTCCTTCTATCCCACACATCCTTATCTTCTTCATGATCCTACCATGGGGAACCTTATCAAATGCCTTACTAAAATCCATGTATATGACATCAACTACTCTACCTTCGTCCACACACTTAGTTACCTCCTCAAAGGATTCAATCAAATTTGCGAGGCAGGACTTACCCCTCATGAAACCGTGCTGACTATCTCAGATTAAACTGCATCTTTCCAAATGGTCATAAATCCTATCTCTCAGGATCCTTTCCATTAACAAAGTAAAACAGTACAAAAGTATTGATGAGTTGGTGCAGAATGCTTACGGTGCAGGCTAACGTGCTTGGTATCTCTCCATTCTTTCTCCCCCTCTTCGGGGGGAGAAAGTTGGGGGAACTTCTTTGAGACATCCATTGACAGCAGTATTGTTGGCAATAAAAGACACAAATTGGCACAAAGTACCTGCGCAAAGATATTTTGGCCTTGGAGGGAGTGCAGAGGAGGTTTACTAGGCTGATACCGGAGTTGAGGGGGTTGATCTATGAGGAGAGGCTGAATAAACTAGGCTTGTACTCGTTAGAGTTTAGAAGAATGAGGGGAGATCTCATTGAGACGTATAAGATGATGAATGGGATGGATAGGATGGAGGTGGAGAGACTCTTCCCGCTCAAAAAAGACAGTAGGACTAGGGGGCACAGCCTCAAGATAAAGGGGGGGCGGTTTAGAACGGAGTTGAGGAGGAACTTCTTCACTCAAAGGGTGGTGAATCTCTGGAATTCTCTGCCCGTTGAAGTGGTGGAGGCTGCCTCGCTAAATATTTTTAAGACGCGGGTTGATGGGTTTTTGATAAGCGAGGGGATTAAGGGTTATAGGGAGAGGGCGGAAAGGTGGAACTGAGCCGCGACAGATCAGCCATGATCTTATTGAATGGCGGGGCAGGCTCGAAGGGCTAGATGGCCTACTCTTGCTCCTATTTCTTATGTTCTTATGAATGCTGGGAGAAAAATAAGCAAAACAAAATACTAAAAACAAATAGAAACTAAACTTTTTTCTCATTCATGGGATAAGGATGTCATTGGCTGGCTGGCATTTATTGCCCATTCCTAGTTGCCCTTGAGAAGGTGTTGGTGAGCTGCCACCTTGAATTGCTGCAGTCCATGTGATGTGGGTTGACCCACAATAGGGAGAGAATTCCAGGATTTTGACCCAGCGGCTGTGAAGGAACTCCATTTATGTTTTATCGTCCTGTCCTTTAAATAAACTTCTATATGCCACTTGTAACTAATCCTACCTGGGATATCCATTTAAGACTGTCATAATTCAGAATGGATGGCCTTGGTCCATATTGTTGCATTTAAATGGAGCTTTTCCTTCCTGCCTTACACAAATTTTAGTGACCAGAAATTTGCCTGTGATGTGATGTGGCTGAAGATCCAACGTATCTCTCCCCACTTTCTAATTAGCTAAACCGGATTGTAAAATAATTCACATTGAGTATTTTGCAGACCTTGATGTAAATTATTTAATCAAATTCAGTAACAACAATCAAGAATCCTGTAGCAACAAGTCTAGTCTACTTAATCATTTATATCACAAAAGCTTTCTTTAAATTGTGGGAAGAACCTATCGATTGGAATGATTTATATACAAGATTTAGCAGCACTGAAAATGTTCAGCTGTTCCCTTTTATGTGTCTATTTGAGACAGAATTGATCTAATTGAGCCACAGATTTCATATTCTTTTGATCATTCCGGTTCCTGGCTTTTCAGCTCATTTATTTTAATTAGCATTCGCATGTAAGATGCAAAACAACTTGTTTCATTATTGATCTGTACTTAAAACCATCATTCATTAATGCATAGGAACATCTTTGCCTATTACCATTGTAATATTAACAACATTGCATTTCAGGTGTACTGCAGTATTTTCAGCATTTTCATTCCTCCAAATCCAGTTGGATCACAAGGAATGGAATAGCTATGAAACATAAGGTTGTTGCAGTCCAGTGTGTGTTGCAACCTTATATAATTGACTGATTTAATTATCGTTGTTTATGTGCATTTTTATTAATCTAGCTGGAATTGGGTTTATCACAGAAAATTAAGCAATTTAACCAAAAGTTCAAATTAGATACTGCAGAAGAAAGAGATATTGATGCTTCTGACTTATTACAAGCAGATCGTTTCATGAGACACTTAGAATTCATGAGTTTGCCTTTACCAGATTCATGCTAATGATAGCTTGGATTTTGACTTTACAGAAATCAAAAGAAGCATAGCATAGATGTGGCTTTGCTGTCAGAGACTCACTGCTGCTTTAAACTTGCATATGTATTTCTCTGGTTCGTGCGTACTTATTCTGTCTTCAGATCCATTATAATGGAAGGTGTTATTTTAGTAACCTTTTTTGCCTGTGTGAAAAGAGGGTGTGTTCTCTGGGACATTTAATGGCTTACACTTAGAACTAAACTACCAGTTTGCATTTATCAGGGAAATAAAGAACTTTTGACCCCAAGATAATTCTTGGTGTTTCAAAAAAAACTCTCCTCCATTTATTCAGTTTTCTTGTGTTCTGTTCAGAATATTCATCAATGTTTAGGTGAAAAATTTTAAATGACATAACATAGATAATATGTACAGGCTATTAATGAGACCTCTCACTGAAGAAAGTGACTGCTCAATTGCTTTCCTTAAAACTTTTTAATTTGCACTTAATAATCTCAAACAGCAGAGAGAGCAGCAGAATACAGATCTCTCAGAGCAGTAAAGTTGAAGGTTCAGCAGATTGTATGTACTTCTTCACTAAAAATAATGGATTTCCTTAATTGTTTACTCTATATTGCCTGATGGTTATGCAACATTTACTCAACCAAGAGTCTGGCCATGTATTTAAAAGGAGTTTGAGCGGTGGAGACTTTACAAGCCTAAAATATGAAAGACATCCTGCTTTGGGTGCAGATTGAAGTGAAGCTTTAGGCTGGGATTTTCTGGCCTGCCAGCAGTCTGCATTGTCACTTAAGCCATTAACAACTCTCCAAATTTTCCATCCCACCTGTGAGGATGCCCATTGGAACTGAAAAATCCTGCCCATAGTTCACATTTCTGCTCCATCTTATTTGCATAATCACAAACATAAGATTTATCATGAACCAACACAGTCTGGCAGCATTTTCTCATAGAATCCTACAGTGCAGAAGGAGGCCATTCGGCTCATCGGGTCTGCAATGACCACAATCCCAACCAGGCTCTATCCCTATGACCCCATGCATTTATTGTAGCTAGTCCCCCTGACACTGAGGGACAATTTAGCATGGCCGATCCATCTAACCCGCACATCTTTGGACTGAGAGAGGAAACTGGAGTACCTGGAGGAAACTCACACAGACACAGGGAGAATGTACAAACTCCACATAAACAGTGACCCAAGCTAGGAATCAAACCCAGCTTCCTGCACTGTGCCACCCCATTTTAGATGTAATGGTTTGCTGTAAAATGTAACTTTTTTCTCCTGGCTTAAAATAAGTCCTCCATATATCTAAGTGTGGTAACCATGTACATTTTTATTAATGTAGCTGGAATTGGGTTTATCACAGAAAATTAAGCAATTTAACCAGTGTGTCTAATGCACCAACTGTGAGTAATCTGATCTTAAATAACTGAAGAGACTTTAAAAGAAACCTATGCTGAACCATTGACTAGTTTCATTGCTGTATGTTAATCAGTTTCTCAGCAACTGTAATCATTTTCATTTCAGTGCTTATAAAAAGTGCCACTACACCTAAACAAAACCACTTCATTTGAATAGCCTCCTGAAAGGGCCACAAATGAGATAATTGGTGGAAAATCACCAAATTCATTCACTCAATCAGGTGGCCTGGCCAGTTTTGAGAGTGGGCCTGTCTTCCAGCACAACATGTTTTCAATGGGAAAGAATGGATCTGGGCCAAATAAATTAAAGTCAAAGGCTGGTAGGAACACGGTAGTTGATCAATGGGCCAGCTTCAAAGAAGAGATGATTCAGACACACTCAAAGTATATTCCCTCATATGGAAATGGTAACACCAACAAATCCAGAACTCAATGGATGACAAAGGAAATAGAAATTAAGATAAAGAAGTAAAAGTGTGTTTATGATAGCTGTCAGGTAGAAAATACAATTGAAAATCAAGCTGAATACAGATGGTTCAGAGGGGAAGTGAATAAGCAGATAAGAAAAGCAAACAAGAAGTATGAAAAGAGACTGGAAGCTAGCATAAAAGAGAATCCCAAATTCTTCAAGAGGCATCTAAATAGTAAAAATGCAGCAAGAGGAGAAGTGGGCCTGTTTGGGGGTTTGCACTGCTGCCTCACAGTGCCAGGGATCTGGGTTTGATTCCAGTCTTGGGTGACTGTGTGGAATGAAGACTGTGTGTCTGCACGAGGTTCCTTCAGGTGTTCTGGTTTCCTTCCATAGACCAGGTTAGGTGGATTTGTCATGCTAAGTTGCCCCTAAGTGTCCAAAGGTGTATAGATTAGGTAGGTTGATTAGCCATGGTAAATGTGTGGAGCTACGGGGATAGGGCGGGCGCTGGGCCTGGGAAGATGCTGTTTGGCGAGTCGATGCAGACTTGATGAGCCAAACGTGTCCTCCTTCGGCACTGCAGGGATTCTATGAAGGATGTGAAGGTGTGAGAAAGAGTGCAGAAAAAATTCATGATAATGGTTCGATTTGACAGAAGTATTCAGAATCATGAGGAGTCAGGACAGAGTAATTAGCGAGAACCTGTTCCTACTTGTGAAAGGATTGAGAAGGACACAGAGTTAAAATAATTAATAAAAGAAGTGGAATAAGGAGAAATATTTTCACAGAGCAAGTGGTTGAGGTTTGGAGTACATTGCGTGGGAGCGTGGTGAAGGCAGGTTTACCACACTCAAAGACTCCTCTGAAAAGGAAAGATGGGCAGAAGATGGGGGAAATGGTACCTTAAGTGAGTTGCTCATTCGAAGAGCCAGTGCAGACACAGTGTGTCAAATGGCCTCCTGTGGCATAACAATCCGTGATTCTCTCTGTATTTCATTGATGAGAATTGGACACAATTGAGGGGTCAGAGATGTAAAGTCATCTTTTAAACATAATTTACTGGCACTCCAGATGTATCTTTTGTAGACAGAACAGTAATTATTGGGGTTAGCATTGATGGACTGCTGGCTACCCAGGCTGTATCAAAGACTCTTTCCTGACGTAAAAAAGAGGGATCCAGTTCAAAATTCTGGACCAGTTGCTGAGCTATCAATTTAATTAATTTTAATTTTAATTTGCTGTCAACCTTTTTTCAATATCTATTCAAACAGAATCAGACACATACTACAGTTGTGTCATGTGGTGAATGCCTGATTTAAATAAAAGTTAGGATTTAATCTGCCATCAGTTGCTGATTAGGTGCAATGAATGCTTCAGCCTCCATGCCAGCCATGCTCTGAGGAACAGAGTATCGGGGCACCATGCAACATATTATCAAATCGAAGTTGTTCTGTTGCCAGAACATAATACAGTTCAAGTGTGACTTCCTCTGATTTGTACTATACTGTTTTGGTTACACAGTCCAGCATTGTTTGCTTTGTAGATTACTAATCTGCAATGATTGTTAAGAAGTGAGTCTGCTGATGGCAGTAGACCTCTTCTAATGTTTCCCCCTTAGCTATTTCAAGTTTATTCATGGACTATACATTTCACCATTATTGCCTTCTGATTGTAATACTTGAGCCATAAAACGTCAAATTTCAGTGTTCTGTCCATCGGGTTTTATAATTTATATAATGTGACAGATAGCTGCACTTTAAATCTGTACACAGCAGGCTGCGTTGCGCTGATGCTTAGCAATTATTATTTTTATGCATTTTTACTTGCATTAAATTCTTTTCAGTAAAATTATTGAAAGTGGTCCCAAAATACCTCCATTTTCAGGGCTCACAGGAAGATGGGGAGGGTATAACATCTGGGGCAATTGTACCAAGTGTTTGTCCTTTAATCTTTTTCATAAATTCTGTCAGGTTTTGGTGTTAGGTGCATAATATGTATTTCCCATGTTTGTGCTCTTAGCAGTTCTGGCCAGAAAAGATACCTGTCAACCAGCAGTAAAGAGGTGCTGACAGAAGAAGGCATTGCCCCCTTTGACCTGTTCTGCCATTCAATGAGATCATGGCTGATCTATGACCCAACTCTATATACGCACATTCTCTTACACCTTTGGTTATTGTTTATCTTGCAGTGTTAAATTAAAATTAATCATTAACCTAGCTTCAATTGCCATTTGTGGAGGCGAGTTCTCAATTTCGATCACTCCTCATGATAAGTGTTTCCTGATTCCACTCAGGAAAGGTCTGGCACTAATTTTTAGATTATGCCCCCAGTCGCAGTCTCTTTACCCCGCAGAAGTAGCTCTTCTCAAGCTACCCTCTCTGTATTCCTCAATGTCTTGAAACCTTTGATTAAATCACCCTTAATCTTCCAAACTTTAGGAAGTGCAATCCTAGTTTGTGTAACATCTCCTCATAATCTAACACTTGGAGTCCAGGCTAACCCTTAGGGTTCATTCTATTAAGTGCTGCATTTGAACTTTAAAAGGCGAGACTTTTCCTTTTGCATTAAATATAGAGTGATCAGTTGTAGAGGTCCAGCCTATCTAAACCATGGTTAATTTTCAGACTATTGTGCTGCAAGTGATCTCCATGGGGCCATTTCCTGAGGCGGGAGTCCCAACTGCATATATTCTCCGCCAATTCGTGAAGATTGCCCTGAAGCAGAGAAAGTAAGATGGAGACAGGGACTGAACAAGCAGGTGTAATCGTTGATGCGATGCAATTAGTGTGTGAGTGAAGGGAGTTAGCATGCTTTGCGCTTTTGTGTGCTAGTTTTCAGCCTACGCTATTGGCAAGCAGCAATGTGAAAAAGAGAGTCCGGTGTGTCAGTGATTCATTCATTGTGATGGATTGTGTCCACCTGTTGAACAGGGACTTTAAGCTCCAAGCACCTATTGAAGCATATGGACTGTGGTGGGTCAGGGGTTTCCCAGCTTCAGTGGCCAGTGAGATACGATGGTTGCTCACAATGGAGACAGTCCATTGCATCTGTTCTCTGTGCCAATCGTGTTTGGCTTATCACATGTAATTGCTGTCTTTACAGCACAACTGCAGCATGCTCTCGGGGGCACAAGCCTGGGCAAGTGCTCAGTTGTCCCTTTTCTTGGCAAAAACGCAGACTGGATCCCTCGCGGCCCCAGGCTAAAACTTCAGAGGAACTTGAAGGATGTTGCTCACCCATTCCCCTTCCTCTCCCAGGCATTCAATATGTAACCCCACCAGCAAGCGGACATGCTCTGGCACTAATGAACCAAACTTATAGTTCTAGATATCTCAGAGAATGGAAGGCTGACACAAAATCTGAACCAAAAGTTGGACTGATTTCTAAACATGTCATCCTTCTGGCAGCTCCTGTAACCAAGCTGGTGCCAAGTATTGTGATTTTTTTTTCTTTTAGACCCAAATGGGGAAGTTGACAGGGGACATTTAGGCAGCCAAGGGTCTCCATAGATTTCGCCCAGGCTTGTGCCCAGAGAGCAAGCTGTAGTTGTGCTGTAAAGACAGCAATTACACATGATAAGTCAAAAACGATTGGCCCAGAGAACAGATGCAATGGGCTGTCTCCAGTGTGAGCAATCATCGTATCTCACTGGCCACCGAAACAGGGAAACCCCTGGCCCACCACAGTCCACAATAGATGCTTGGAGCTTAAAGTCCCTGTTCAACAGGTGGACACAATCCATCACAATGAATCAAAAGAAGTGAAAAGAGGATGCTAGCGCTTTGATTGACAAGCTGATACAGGATCATGTTCACGGAACTGAGGAATGAATTGCAACTGGTTGACAACATGCGCAAGATGCCCGTAGTTGACATGATAGGCTGAATATTGATATAATATCCTTACAAGAGTCCAGGCTTGCTGAGAGAAATCACTGAAAGAAAAACAATCCGAGTTCATCTGGCAAGGGAAGAGTTCAGAGGAAACGCATAAACAAGATGTAAATGTCACTGTAAGGAACTCTCCATCCACATCCCCCTCTTCAAAAATGGTTCAGAATGTGTTCTCTCCACCTTCCTCTCAATGCAAACAGGGCCAGTTCACTCCATAAATATGTATGCTCCACCATTGCTATCAGCAGAATCCCCAGGTCACAACATCTTTACCTAATAACAAAAGAACTAAGAGAATTAAAGCACGAGAACAGGCCCTTCAGCCACCCAGGCCTGCACTGACCATGCTGTCCCACTGAACTAAAACCCCCTACCCTTCTGGGGACCATATTCCTCTATTCCCATCCTATTCATGTATTTGTTAAGATGGCCCTTAAAAGTCACTACTGTATCTGCTTCCACTATCTCCTCCCGGCAGCGAATTCCAGGCACCCACCACCCTCTGTGTAAAACATCTGCCTCGTACATCTCCTTTGCCCCTTGCACCTTAAATCTCTGCCCCCTAGTAATTGACTCTTCCACCCTGGAAAAAAGTTTCTGACTATCCACTCTCGTCCATGCCTCTTATACTCTTGTAGACTTCTATCAGGTCACCCCTCAACCTCCGTCGTTCCAGTGAGAACAAACCAAGTTTCTCCAACCTCTCCTCATAGCTAATGTCCCCCATACCAGGCAGCATCCTGTTAACTCTTTTCTATACCCTCGCCAAAGCCTCCAGGTCCTTCTGGTAGTGTGGCGAACAGAATTGAACACTATGTCCCAAGTGCGGCCTAACTAATGTTCTATACAGCCAATGACTTGTGAATTTTTAAACTCAGTGTCCCGGCTGATAAAGGCAAGTATGCCATATGCCTTCTTGACTAGCTTCTCCACTTGCATTGCTGCTTTCAGTGACCTGTGGACCTGTACACTCAGATCCCTTTTCCTATCAATACTCTCAAGGGTTCTGCCATTTACTGTATATTTCCTATCTGTATTAGACCTTCCAAAATGCATTCCCTCACATCTGTCTGGATTAAACTCCATCTGCCACCTCTCTGCCCAAGTCTCTATAGCCTGCTGTATCCTCTGATGGTCCTCATCGCTATCCACAAATCCACCAACCTTTGTGTCATCTGTAAACATACTACTCAAACCACTTACATTTTCCTCCAAAGCATTTACAGATTTTACAAACAACAAAGGTCCCGGCACTAATCCCTGAGGAACACCACTTGTCACAGCCCTCCATTCAGAAATGCACCCCTCCACTGCTACCCTCTGTCTTCTTTGACCGAGCCAGTTCTGTATCCACCTTGCCAGCTCACCTCTGATCCCATGTGACTTCACCTTCTGCACCAGTCTACAATGAAGGACCTTGTCAAAGGCCTTACTGAAGTCCGTGGAGACAATATCCACTGCCTACCCTTAGTCATCTTCGTCACTCCTTCGAAAAACTCAGTGAAGTTCATGAGACACGACCTCCCCCTCACAAAACTATGTTGCCTCTCACTAATACACCCACTTATTTCCAAGTGGGAATAAATCCTGTCATGAAGAATTCTCTCCCATAATTTCCCTACCACTGATGTAAGGCTTACTGACCTGTAATTACCTGGATTATTCTTGCCACCCTTCTTAAACAAAGGAACAACAATAGCTATTCTCCAATCCTCAGGGACATCAGCTGTAGCCAGTGAGGATACAAAGATTTCTTTCAAGGCCCCAGCAATTTCCTCTCTTGCCTCTCTCAGTATTCTGGGATATATCCCATATACTCTGGGTACTTGTCTACCTTAATGTTTCTCAAGAACCCCAATGCCTCCTGCTTTTTGATCTTAACATGATTCAAACTATCTACACATCCTTTCCCAGACTCTTCCTACTGGGAGATTTCAATGGAAATGTGGGTGTGGATTATGAGGCATGGCTGTCCACTCTTGAACATCGTGGTCTGGGAAAGATGAATGAAGACGGGCAGAGATTATTTAAGTTTTTCCATGACCAAGAGTTTTTTGTATGTGACATCTTTTTTAAAAAAGAAAATGCCACAAAGTGTCCTTGAAACATTCAAGATCAGGAACATTGGCACCAGTTGGATTTGACCATCACCAGACATGACTCTCTGAACAGCATTCTTGACGCACGCAGCAACCCTCCTTTATTCATTCATGGGATATAGGCGTCACCGACTGGACCATCATTTATTGCTCATCCCTAATTGCCCTTGAGAAGGTGATGGTGGGCTGCTTTCTTGAACCACTGCAGTCTATGTGGTGGAGGTATACCCACAGTGCTGTTAGGAAGAAAATTCCAGGATTTTGACCCACAGCGCTGACTATTATGATCCCAGCTGCTGTTATTATGGACAAGCCAGTGTAAAACCTTGCATGATAGGTTCTAAATTTTGTTTAGAAACCATGGAGGAAAGTTACTGAACAAATTCACAGGAGACTGGTGATGAACATTTAATACAAAAAAAAAATTTATTAAAACAAAAAAATGAACTATATTGCACCAGACAAAAAAGTTTGGGAAGATCTCAATACAATCACAAGAAGATGATTCAAATTTGCACTATTCCTTTACCCCAGCAATATCTTTACAGACACCAAACCAGTGAGGAGTTACTACTTGCTCGCACTTTAGACACAGTTAGTAATAGTTTTCATCCAGTGAATTCCTAAACATTCACTTGATGCTTCTCACCCCCATTGTACCTTTCCCCGAGACACAAAACCATAATCTAAACTCATTGTTTCTTCAACTGTAGAGCAAACAAATGAATGCCCTAAACTCGGCCTTCCAGTAACACCTTTGCTAAACTGATCACTTCACTGAGTCCCATAACTGATTATCTTTTTTTCAGAGAGCTTAAAAATCCCCATCTTCTCTCTCTGACCCACAGAATGAACTCTCCCTTTCTCCACTCCTGTCTTTTTCTGTGTGTGTGTCATTGGATCACAGTCGCTAGGTAACAGTAAGGCTTTTCTTTTTATCCCTTTCTTTCATACTGAACGTCCAATCCCTTTTAACCATGTCTTTAACTTCAGCAGTTGTAAAACCTCATTAAAAATGTACATTAACAAATACCCAAAATCAAGGTTCACAAACAAAACCTAAATGAAAATGAAACCACATTTACCTTTCTTATGTACATAATATATACATAAAAATTCAACTCAAAATTACACATCGTCCACAACAACAGTGACACTAATCACTCCCTGCTATGGACCAGGACTAGGATTTTCATTCAAAGCAGAGATGTTACCCTCATATCAATTACAAAAATACTGCATGCCCAGATAAAAACAATAGTTGCCTTGACTATTCAACAGCTGCCCTCTGACATTTCCATGCTGAGTACAGAAGCGGAATGGAACATTCTTCAAGACATCATGTGTAACACCACAATTTCAACATATGAAAAGCAAATGCAGGAAAATGCTGACTGCTTCACGGATAACGTGATTGAAAAGGAACATGTCAGTGAGACCAAGCTGTTTGCAGTCATTAATTACAAATGAGATCCAAGCAAGAACTTGCTGAATGGACGAAGCCATTTGGAGTAAAGTCCAGCAGATTGGGTGGCACAGTGGTTAGCACTGCTGCCTCACAGCGCCAGGGTTCAATTCCAGCCTCAGGTCACTGGGTGGAGTTTGCACATTTCTCCCCATGTTTGCAGGGGTTTCCTCCGGGTGCTCCGGTTTCCCCCACAGTCCAAAAACGTGCGGGTTAGGTTGATTGGTCATGCTAAATTAACCCTCGTGTCAGGGGGATTAGCAGAGTAAATATGTGCGGTTATAGGAATAGAGCCTGGGTGGGATTGTTATTAGTGCAGACTCGATGGGTGGAATGGCCTCCTTTTGAACTGTGGGGATTCTATGATAAGGTTGCTGGCACAACCTTGCTAGAATATCCAGATGTCTTTCAACACAGAATGCAAAGGGTATGTGTGACTAGATGTGTGATTAAGAAGGTGAATGGAATGTTGGCCTTTATCGCGAGGGGGATAGCATATAAAAGCAGGGAGGTCTTGCTGCAATTGTACAAGGCACTGGTGAGGCCACAACTGGAGTACTGTGTGTAATTTTGGTCCCATTATTTGCGAAAGGATATATTGGCCTTGGAGGGAGTACAGAGAAGGTTCACCAGGTTGATACCGGAGATGAGGGGGTTAGCTTATGAGGAGAGATTGAGTATAGATTGGGCCTGTACTCATTGGAGTTTGGAAGGCTGAGGGGGGATCTTGTAGAGACATATAAGATAATGAAGGGGCTAGATAGGCGAGAGGTAGAGAGATTCTTTCCACTTAGAAAGGAAACCAGAACTAGAGGGCACAGCCTCAAAATAAGCTGGGGGGGGGGGGGGTTGCAGTTTAGAAAAGTGTTGAGGAGAAACTTCTTCTCTCAGACGGTAGTGACTCTCTGGAATTCTCTGCCCATTGAAGTGGTGGAGGCTACCTCGTTGAATATGATTAAGTCACGGGTAGATAGATTTCTGATCAATAAGGGAATTAAGGGTTATGAGGAGCAGGCGGCTAAGTGGAACTGATCCACTTCAGATCAGCCATGATCTTATTGAATGGCGGGTCAGGCTCGAGGGGCTAGATGGCCTACTCCTGCTCCTATTTCTTATGTGCTCATAGATCAAAAATGCAACAGAGCCGTCAGAAACAAGACAGCTCTGCTGAAAACAAAGGCAATGTTGATTATCATTGACTGCAGTAAGAGAGATAGGTGGAGCACCACCTTAAGTTACACTCTAAGGAGAACACTAACTTAGAATGACTTAGAATCTCTGCAGTACAGAAAGAGGCCATTTGGCCCATCGAGTCCGCACCGACCACAATCCCACCCAGGCCCTACCCCTACATCCCTACATATTTACCCACTAATCCCTCTAACCTATGCATCTCAGGACACTAAGGGCAATTTTAGCATGGCCAATCAACCTAACCCGCACATCTTTGGATTGTGGGAGGAAACCAGAGTGCCCGGAGACCCACACAGACACGAGGAGAATGTGCAAACTCCACACAGACAGTGACCCACGCCGGGAATCGAACCCAGGTCCCTGGAGCTGTGAAGCAGCAGTGCTAACCACTGTGCTACCGTTCCGCCTACCAGCCTAATGGCAAGGAAGTTCTAGATACTAGAGAAAACCTGTCTGTCATGGCAGAGAGGGATATTGAACCAACAGTGTTAGCAAATCTATTGACTCGCTTGTCATGGGCAAAGCTCCAGTTCTGATGCTATACTACCTGAGCTCGTCAAACATGGGAAACCAGCACTCCAGCATCCGCATAAATTTCTTTATGATGGAGTGAGGAAGCAGTGCCCCAGGATCTGCGCAAGCAAAGATTGTGCCCCTCTAGAAGGGTGACTACAGCAATTGCTACAATTATCAAAGCAGCTCCCTGCTGAGCATTGTGGAGAAGTATTTGCCTGTGTTGTCCTTGTCAAAGAGTCCAAATCTGTCCCAAATCCCAGTGTGGTTCCAGAACTAGATGCTGCTCAGAGTGATCTGCTCTTTCCATGACAACACGATAGGTAAGGTCAGCTAAGATTAGTTTGGTAGACCCTTCATTAGCACGTATAATGTGAGTAATGGCAGTTTTAGGCAGCTGTTTCAAGCATTTAAAAAACTACTTGAACCACTGAGTGGTCAGATGGCTTTGTACTGCAGGATGTTGTTCCTTGAAATTGGCCCTTGTTTCCAGTTTTCTCCTATAGGCAGGTACTTCATAGCCCATTTCCATCTCCACAACTCTTTCATATGGCACAATGGTTCCCAACCTTTTATAAGTTCAGCACACCTCTGTGCTATTTCCTCTGAATTGCCCTCTAGCAAAATGCTTTCTTGGGACAATTTTTCAGCCTGCGTTTGCTGTCAGAACAATGACGAAGGTGGAAAATATGGAGAGAATTGGGAAATGTGAGTTTCTACGTTCTACTGTGCCTAAGGTCTGATTTCCCACCATAATAATGCTGAGCACTGAAAACTGCAGTTTTGGCTATCGCAAAACCTGGGCCATTGACTTGGAAAAATGTCAACAAAAATGTACAATATAAATGTAATCTGTATAAAGGGAGTCTTGATTTCTTTAAAAACACAATTCATAAATAATTTACACAGTTCGTATAAGATTTATCATTTTGAAACAGTCATCAACATGGATGTTGACTATTTCTCTCCACAGATGCTGGCTGATTATCTTGAGTTTTTCCAGCTTTTTTTCTTCTTGTATCGGATTTCTTCTGTCAGCAATATTTTACTTTTGAGCTAATATTTTGAGTACTGTTACCTCAGGTAGAAAAATGAAGTATGAGAAAAAAGTGGTAACACAATTAATAAAGGAAGAAGAGAAAGCTGAGGTGCAGGACAGAAGTTTCAGCATAATGCTAATCTCATACCTAGGCATTAGCTAAACGTACCTATAGATACAAGTTATTGGCATGGATTCAGTATTGTGATTTTTGGAACAGCATATGCCTTTTTTTTAACCTCTGTCTCTCTCGCTTCTCTCAGGGTTATTGTGCCCTTTTTGAGTTTTCACTTTTTATGTGGGTGCATGGTATCTTTGTCTTCAGTCCCATATCCTGTTGGTCATGTGCATGGGTCTGACCAACGTAAAAAATCTAAACCATGCACATGCAGCTCTTTCCCAGTCTGAAGTTCATCAGATCTTGGAGATGCTGACCACAGAGCTGAAGACAAAGATTAGTTTTCATTTAATGACATGAATTTTTAATCATTTTGAATCTTTTCTCGTGGCTCACTTTGTGAGGTCTTCGTTGCACACCAATTAAGAACCACTGGCATAGCAGGTTTGAGATAATCAGCTGTGGATAACGAAGGAGGTAAAGGAGAGTATTAAATTAAAAGCGGATGCGTTCAGAGTAGCTAAGAGTAGTGGGCAAGAAGAGGATTGGGAGAGGTTTAAATGTCAACAAAGAATGACGAAGAAGTTGATAAAGAAGGGTAGGATAAACTATGAAGCTGGGCTAGCGCTAAATATAAAAAAGGATAGTAAGAGTTTTTATAAATATATAAAAAGGAAGAGGCTGACTAGGGTGAACGTTGGACCCTTAGCGGATGAGAGGGGGGCTTAGTGGTAGGGGATGGGGAAATGGCTGAGGCCTTGAATAACTTTTTTGTTTCGGTCTTCATGGAGGAGGACGTGAATAGTTTGCCGGATGTTAGCGATGGAAAGGTGGTAGGACTGGAGGGCCTGAATGACATTATTGTTACTAGAGAGGCAGTGCTTGACAGACTGGAGGGACTGATTGTGGACAAGTCCCCAGGACCGGATGGAATGCATCCAAGGGTTCTGAAAGAAATGGCAGAGGTGATAGTGGATGCCTTGATGATTGTTTTCCAAACCTCGCTGGATTCCGGGTAAGTGCCGGAAGATTGGAAAACGGCTAATGTTACGCCGTTGTTTAAGAAGGGTGGCAGGCAAAAGGGGGGGAATTATAGGCCAGTTAGTTTAACGTCTGTTGTAGGTAAAATGTTAGAATCCGTGATCAAGGAGAAAATAGCGAGGCACCTTGAGGAGAATTGTTTGATAGAGCAGACGCAGCACGGTTTCATTAAGGGGAAGTCGTGTCTGACGAATTTATTGGAGTTCTATGAGGATGTGTCTAGGGTGGTGGATAGAGGAGAGCCGGTAGATGTGGTGTTTCTTGATTTTCAGAAGGTGTTTGATAAGGTGCCGCACAAGAGACTATTACAGAAGGTTAGGGGGCATGGAGTTGGGGGTAGGGTGTTAGCGTGGATAGGGGATTGGCTGTCAAATCGGAGGCAGAGAGTGGGGGTCAATGGGTGCTATTTGGATTGGCGGTTGGTGACTAGTGGAGTGCCCCAGGGGTCGGTGCTGGGGCCTCAGCTATTTACCATTTATATAGATGATCTGGAGGAGGGAACCGAGTGTATGGTGTCGAAATTTGCTGATGACACCAAGATTGGTGGAACGGCAAATTGTGCGGAGGGTGTGGAAAGTGTGCAGAAGGATCTAGACAGGCTGGGCGAATGGGCCAGGGACTGGCAAATGGAATTTAATGTTGGCGAGTGTGAAGTTGTCCACTTTGGTAGGAATAATGGTAGGACGGACTATTACTTACATGGCGAAAAACTGCAGCATGCAACGGTGCAGAGGGACCTCGGGGTCCTTGTGCATGAGTCACAAAAACCCAGCCTGCAGGTGCAGCAGGTGGTCAGGAAGGCAAATGGGATGCTGGCCTTTATAGCGAGGGGGATTGAATATAAAAGTAAGGAGGTCTTGCTGCAAATGTACAGGGCACTGGTGAGGCCGCAGCTGGAGTACTGTGTGCAGTTTTGGTCGCCGCACTTACGCAAAGATATTTTGGCCTTGGAGGGAGTGCAGAGGAGGTTTACTAGGCTGATACCGGAGTTGAGGGGGTTGAATTATGAGGAGAGGCTGAATAAACTAGGCTTGTACTCGTTAGAGTTTAGAAGAATGAGGGGAGATCTCATTGAGACATAGAAGATGATGAATGGGATGGATAGGATAGAGGTGGAGAGGCTCTTCCCACTCAGAAAGGACAGTAGGACTAGAGGGCACAGCCTCAAGGTAAGGGGGAGGGCAGTTTAGAATGGAGTTGAGGAGGAACTTCTTCACTCAAAGGGTGGTGAATCTCTGAAATTCTCTGCCCGTTGAAGTGGTGGAGGCTGCCTCGCTAAATATTTTTAAGACGCGGGTTGATAGGTTTTTGATAGGCAAGAGGATTAAGGGTTATGGGGAGAGGGCGGGAAAGTGGAACTGAGCCACGACAGATCAGCCATGATCTTATTGAATGGCGGGGCAGGCTCGAAGGGCTAGATGGCCTACTCCTGCTCCCATTTCTTATGTTCTTATGTTCTTATTTATTTGACTACCATCCATTTCTATCAAATTCCCACATTTTTCAAAATGCTGCAAATTCATTTCCATACCAGTATTAAGTGTGATGACCAGAAAGAATCATTAGAAACTTAGCTCAAATAAAATATTTTAAAAATCCCTGTATTAGTAAACTTATTGAGGGCACAGCCCATCTTCTTTTGGAGCTTAATATTTAGAGCATAGAATATAAAACATAGAAAAACTACAGCACAAACAGGCCCTTTGGCCCACAAGTTGTGTCGATCACATCTCTACCTACTAGACTTACCTATAACCCTCAATCCTATTAAGTCCCATGTACTCATCCAGAAGTCTCTTAAAAGACCCTATCGAATTTGCCTCCACCACACTGACAGCAGCCGATTCCACTCACCCACCACCCTCTGAGTGAAAAACTTACCCCTGACATCTCCTCTGTACCTACTCCCCAGAAACTTAAACCTGTGTCCTCTCGTAGCAACCGTTTCAGCCCTGGGAAAAAGCCTCTGAGAATCCACCCGATCTATACCCCTCAACATCTTATACACCTCTATCAGGTCACCTCTCATCCTTCATCTCTCCAAGGAGAAAAGACCAAGTTCCCTCAATCTATCCTCATATGGCATGCCACCCAATCCAGGCAACATCCTTGTAAATCTCCTCTGCACCCTTTCAATGGCTTCCACATCCCTCCTGTAATGAGGTGACCAGAACTGAGCACAGTACTCCAAGTGGGGTCTGACTAGGGTCTTATAAAGCTGCAGTATTATCTCCCAACTCCTAAACTCAATCCCTCTATTGATGAAGGCCTGTACACCGTATGCCTTTTTAACCGCATCCTCTACCTGCGAGGCCGATTTAAGCGTCCTGTGGACCCCAGACTCCAAGGTCCTTCTGATCCTCTACACTGCTAAGAGTCTTACCCTTGATATTATACTCCTTCATCCCATTTGACCTGCCAAAACGGACCACTACACATTTATCAGGGTTGAAGTCCATCTGCCACTTCTCCGCCCAGTCTTGCATCCTATCTATGTCACGCTGCAACTTCTGACATCCCACCAAACTATTCACAACACCACCAACCTTTGTGTCGTCAGCAAACTTACCAACCCATCCCTCCACTTCCTCATCCAGGTCATTTATGAAAATTACAAACAGCAAGAGTCCCAGAACAGATCCCTGGGGCAGTCCACTGGTGACCTACCTCCATGCAGAAAAAGACCCATCCACAACCACTCTCTGCCTTCTGCGGGCAAGCCAGTTCTGGATCCACAACGCAACAGCCCCTTGGATCCCATGCCCTCTCACTTTCTCCAGAAATCTTGCATGGGGGACCTTATCGAATGCCTTGCTGAAGTCCATATAAACCATATCCACTGGTCTTCCTTCGTCAATATGTTTAGTCACGTTTTCAAAGAGCTCAACCAGGCTCGTAAGGCACAATCTGCCTTTGATATAGCCATGCTGACTACTTTTGAGCATACTAAACGTCTCTAAATATTCATAAATCCTGTCCCTCAGAATCTTCTCCATCAACTTACTAACCACTGAGGTTAGACTCACTGGTTGGTAATTTCCTGGGCTATCCCTATTCCCTTTCTTGAATATAGGAACCACATCCGCAATCCTTCAATCTTCCGGAACCTCTCCTGTCTCCATCGACAATGCAAAGATCATCGCCAGAGACTCTGCAATCTCTTCCCTCGCCTCCCACAGTAACCTGGGGTACATCCCATCTGGCCCCGGCGACTTATCTATCTTGAGGCTATTCAAAAGTTCCAACATATCCTCTTTCTTAATGTCCACACACTCAATCTTTTCAGTCCGCCACAAGCCTGCAGTACAACCACCCAGATCTTTTTCCACCATGAATTCCGAGGTAAAGTATTCATTAAGCACCTCTGCTATTTCTACCGGTTCTGTACAAACTTTCCTAACGTCACATTTTATAGGTCCTATCCCTTCACATCTCATCCTTTTACTGTTCACATATTTGTAGACCGCCTTAGGATTCTCCTTAATCTTACCTGCCAAGACCTTGTCATGACCCGTTCTGGCTGTCTTAATTTAAGTTCTTTCCTACAAGCCGTATACTCCTCTAAATCCCGAACATCGCCTAGCTCCCTGAACCTTTTGTACACTTTCCTTTTCTTTTTGACTAAGTTCGTTACAACTTTCATGCACCGTGGTTCCCATAACCTACCAAAACCTCCTTGCCTCGTCGGAACATTGTTGTGCAGAACTCCAGACAAACATTCCTTGAAAATCTGCCACCTTACTTCGGTACTTTTCGCTGAAAATATCTCCTTCCAGTTTACTTGTCTAATTTCTTGCCTGATTTCCCCTTACTCCAGATAAACACTTTGCTAGCTTGCCTGATCCTATCTCTTTCCAACACTAGTGTAAAGGAGATAGAGTTATGATCACTATCCCCAAGATGCTCTCCCACTGAGAGATCCGACACCTGTCCAGGTTCATTACCCAATACCAGATCAAGTATTGCCTCTCCTCTTGTAGGCTTATCCACATACTGTGTCAGGAAACCCTCCTGAACACACCTAACAAACTCTTGCCCATGCAAACTCCTTACCCTAGGGATATTCCAATCGATGTTTGGGAAATTAAAGTCTCCCATCACGACAACACTGTTATTACTGCATCTCTCCAGGATCTGTTTCCCTATCTGCTCCTCAACATCCCTGTTACCATTGGCAGCCTCTAGAAAACACCCAGCAAAGTTATCGACCCCTTCCTGTTCCGAACTTCCACCCACAGAGACTCTGTAGACAAGCCACCCCGGGGTCCACCTTCTCTACAGCCGTAACACTATCCCTTTCTTAGAATGATTTAGTATTAATAAATATGCAATGTTCAAACACTTCCATTTTATTAAAAAACTTCAGGCTTTGCAGTAAAACAGAATAGATTACACATACACTGTATTTTGTTCAATAAATAATCTATTAAAATTCAATTTTGCAACCTTACAATTTATAAAATCAAGCTAATCTATTCAGTTTTGATTGAATTGTGGGATTTTATGCTAAAATATGTGTCATCATGTGAAGTTACAAATTGTAAGGTCATCTGTCAAGTAAAATAGAACATAAGAACATAAGAAATAGGAACAGGAGTAGGCCATCTAGCCCCTCAAGCCTGCCCCGCCATTCAATAAGATCATGGCTGATCTGAAGTGGATCAGTTCCACTTACCCGCCTGCTCCCCATAACCCTTAATTTCCTTATCGATCAGAAATCTATCTACCCGTGACTTAAACATATTCAACAAGGTAGCCTCCACCACTTCAATGGGCAGAGAATTCCAGAGATTCACTACCCTCTGAGAGAAGAAGTTCCTCCTCAACTCTGTTCTACACTTATTTTGAGGGTGTGCCCTCTAGTTCTGGTTTCCTTTCTAAGTGGAAAGAATCTCTCTCGCCTATCTAGCCCCTTCATTATCTTATATGTCTCTATAAGATCCCCCCTCATCCTCAAAATGAATGGATGTTAATGTATTATGAATAACTCCATGGACTAATATATTACCAATACTGAGAGATCTGAAGCCCAGTTTGTAATTTTTTTATGATTCCACAAAGCCACAGTAGTTTTGCGGATTGAATAGGAATCAGCCTCCGGATGGTACAAGATAAGTTTAGCCCAAATTCTCTTGCTCCCCCCCAGTCACTTCTTCAAAGCAGTCTGGTAGTGATGTACCTTAGACCTCTCTGTCTTTCATCTTCCCCAGCCACACACTGCCTCCTAGAACTCTGGCCTCATTTGCATCACCGCCCCCACATCCATTTCTTCACCTCATTGTTGTCTCAACCCAAGTCCTTCCATCTATCCAGCTCCCTCTCTCTCTCTCTCTGTCTCTCCCTCATCCCCAGAAACCACCTCTTTCAGCAAGAGTTTGGTCACCAGTCCTCATATCTCTTCCTTCAGCTGATATTCATTTATGTCTGGTTATACCTTTGTGATGGGTCTTGGAATGTTGTCCTGTTTTAACTGCAAATTGTTGTAATTTGACTGTATTTTCAACATTGTAAATCCTATAAAAATAGTCTTGTCAAAATCTATTAGCGAACCAAAGCCCTATCTAATTTAATTTCAAATTTGTTCATGACTTGATGTCCTATGCTTCAAGGAGATCAAGGTTTAAAGTTTTCACTCATTACCTATGCGTATCGTTTCCTTGTGTGTAAGATTCCCTACTGTTTGGATACATTAAAAGCACAGTAGATAGT
The DNA here is from genome assembly GCF_965287045.1 of Carcharhinus amblyrhynchos. NCBI lineage: Eukaryota > Metazoa > Chordata > Chondrichthyes > Carcharhiniformes > Carcharhinidae > Carcharhinus > Carcharhinus amblyrhynchos. Next base: position 47,931,094 of record NC_137331.1, read on the forward strand.
TGGTTGGCAATTAGAAAAAACCTACAGTTTCACATCTTACAACACCACAAGTTAGTCTTTTGCATCATCAGAGCACCAAGAAGAGGACAGCTGCTGTCTCTGAAGATACTGATGTGTGAAAGGAAGAATAACATAAAAGTCTGTACCGCTAGCTGTTTTATTTCTTTCCCATGGGCTTCCATGTAATAAAATTTGATGCAGGAGTTATTACCATTTTCTTGGTGTTATTCTGCTGTGGTAGCTGATATATACCTAGCTGTCAGCTCTCAGCATCAGCTCTCTACATAGGAAAAAATAGAACCTCTTTGAGCAAGTTGTGCGCCTGTGAACTGTACTGTATTAGTCCTGACAGATTCTCCTCCTTGGGGGTTGATTGTCAGGCCCTGTTCAGTTCAGCAACTGGCATGTTGTCGTTGCATTATACTCCAAACTGATCTGAAGAATGGACAGTAAATATTTCCTTACTAAATTAGTTTTCGACCACACTACTTTGCTGTTATGTTCATATTCTGGCCAGGAGCTCCTAACATATGCATAATCCGATTATAAATAAAGCTGCCAGTACTGACACTGAGTTGTGCTTACTTCCATGCCTCTCAGTTATAATTTTGGTTTGTAATTACAATAGAAAATCAGCAGTGCCAGCTGATAATTATGGCAGAAAATATATTGTTGAATTATGAAGACTAAACTAAAACTAACAAGAACAGAGACAGAGTTTTGATACACAAGGAAACAGAGTTATGGGGCGGGGGCAGATGGCAAAGTAGAGTTGAGACCATGATCTTAATAATTGGTAGAGCAGGTTCAAAGGGCTGAATAGCCTCCTGCTGCTTCTAAGCTGCTTGTTAGGACAATGTAAATCTGCTTGATCAATAGCAAGGTAAAATGAAGGGCCTGGGTGCTCTGTGAACATCTTCATACCATGCAATATTGATGCTACACCTGCAGAAATTCAGAATACGACTGAAGATGTTAGGTTCAGTGGAGAATAAAGTGAATAATGAAAAATGCCTATTATCTATGTATTGGAGGTGAGTTGAGAGTGACTGCTTTTGACATCAAGGCAGATTTGATCGAAAGTAGCATCAAGAAGCCCAAGCAAAAGTTGGATTATTGGGAATCAGAGGGAAAACTCCACGTTGTTTGGAGTCGTATAAATATTCTCAGTCTCAGGACATCACTGGAGAAGTTCCTCAGATTAGTGTTCAAGGCTCAATCATCTTCAGCTACTTCATCAATGACTTGCCTGAATGATTATTAAAATAGAAAGAATGAAGAAAAGATTTTCTAGCATGCTACTGGGACTTGATGGATTGAGTTATAAGGAGAGGCTGGATAGACTGGGACTTTAGTCTCTGGAGCGTAGGAGACTTAGGGGTGATCTTATAGAGGTCTATTAAAAAATGAGGGGAATAGATCAGCTAGATAGTCAATATCTTTCCCCAAAGGTAGGGGAGTCTAAAACTAGAGGGCGTAGGTTTAAGGGGAGAGACGCAAAAGTGTCTAGAGAGGCAATTTTTTCACACTCAGGGTAGTCAGTGTCTGAAACAAACTGCCAGAGATAGTAGTAGAGGTGGATACAATTTTGTCTTTTAAAAAGTGTTTAGACAGTTACATGGGTAAGATGGGTATAGAAGGAAATGGGCCAGACGCAGGCAACTGGGACTAGCTTGGTGGTTAATGAAAGGGGCAACATGGACAAGTTGGGCCGAAGAGCCTGTTTCCATGCTGTAAACCTCTATGATTCTATGACTGTATGAGGTGAGAAGTGGGAATTTCTCTGATGATTGTACAGTGTTCAATATCCTTCAGATACTGAAGCAGTGCACATCCATATGCAGCAAGACCTGGGCTGATAATTGGAAAGTAATAATCATGCCGGGCATAACCATCTCCAGTAAGAGAGAATCTAACCATCTCCCCTTGACATTCAATGGTATTGCCATCACTGAATCTCCCACTGTCAACATCCTTGGGGTTACCTTGACCAGAAACTTTACTGGACCAGCCGTATCAATATTGTGGCTACAAGAGTAGGTCAGAGGCTAGGAATTCTGCAGTGTATGACTCACAAACTGACTCCCCAAAGTCTCTCCATCATCTACAAGGCACACATCAGGAGTGTGTCCACTTTCCTGGATGAGTACAGCTTCAACGACACTCAAGAAGCACAGGACAAAGCAGTCTGCTTGATCAGCACCCCATCCAGCAACTTGAACATGCGCCCCTTGTGTCACTGACGCACAGTGGCAGCAATGTGTACTATATACAAGATGCACTGCAGCATCACACCAGGCTCCTTTGGTAGCACTTTCCAAACTTGCAGTCTCGTCTATCTAAGAAGACAAGGGCGACAGACACATGTAAGATCCCCTCAGAGCCACATGCCATCCTGACTTAGAACCATGCTATTGTTCCTTCAGTACTGCTGCATCAAAATCCTGGAACGCTCTTCCTAATAGCACTGCGGAAGTATTCACATTTCATGAAAGAATAATAACAGAAAATTAGTTGAGGAACTAATTAGAGTATTTTGAAGAAACGGGTTTTCAAATATAAGAGAGTGATTTCATTGTAGTACACCAAAAGAGGAACTCTGCCACCTTTAAAATGATAGATCATTAACATAGCTGCACAGCGCAGCATGAAGGACATGAATGGTTACCAAAAATGGTTCCCTATGCTGATTTTGAATTTTAAAAAATCTATACTGCAGAACGGAGATTCGGTATCATGATACACAGTATATTGGAAGATACCTCTACCATTGTCGCATTGCTCACTGTGGTTTTAGTAGGGAAAGAAGAGTATAAATCGCAAAGTGAAAAATAGTGTCAATGTATTGTATAATTTGTGCAGCAAATAGTGAAAGAAAATGGAGTAGGATTAAGAGAATCACTCCTCCCCTCACAAAAGTATTTAGATGTGTTTAATAAATTTAAAATAATCGACAAAATATTCGCTGAGGAATGGGAAGAAATTGTTTAAAAACAGTTTGTTATTTTGATCTGGAAGGTTTTTCCTGAAAGAATAGCAGAAAGAAATTCAACAGTAATTTTCTAAAGGGATTTGGATTTTTTTTTGACAGAAAGAGTACTCTACGGTGCTCTAGGAAAAGAGCAGGGTTGTGGGATTGGAAAGCTTTTCAAAGAGTTGGTGAAGACATGTTGGGTCAGATGATCTCCTTTTGTGCTGCATGATTCTGTCAGCAGGCCACATCCTAATGAGAGATCACTAGAGGAGGGCAACAAGTGAAAAACTGCATTTAACAGAAAGGAATCTCCACAGCATTGGTTTCCTGTGTGATTCGGAGTATTTTTCACAAGATTAATAAAAAATGAAAGCTGCAAGTGATGGAAGTGTAAAACAAAAAGAAAATGGTGGAAGTGCATCTACGGTCAGCCAGAATCTGTAAAGAGAAAAGGCGGGTTTTAATGTTTTGAATGTTGACCCTTCACTGGATCAAGAAATCAAAGATAAACAGACATCTTAGCAAGATTGGAAAAAATATATAGGGAGAAAAAGAGAGAATCAACAGATCACTGGGTCAGGTGCCATAAGATCTTTAATCTTTAATGAGATCAGAGAGTGGGGACAGGTTATTCATTTAACATTTGATTTAAAAGGTGGCATTTCCAAAAGTGTAGTGCTCCCTTAGTGTTGTGTTGAAATTTCCACCTAGATTGTGTGCTTACATCTCTAGAGAAGGAGTAAAGTCGTTAACTTACTGATTCAGAGGCAACTGAATCTACCACTGCCCAAACTGACACTGAGAAAGATGCATAATTTCATAATGGAATATGTGTACTAATAAATGACAGCAGCAAATTATTCTTTTTTTGACAGCACTGGAATATTGTTTTTCTTTGTCTCAGAATTATATTGTGCCCATCAAGGTGAAGGATGCCAGCCACAACACACAGGTTTTTCTGATTTATTCCTGTACAGCATCAGGCATTAAAAGGTTGTGTATGTCACAACAGATGAAAAGAAAAAGCTTTTTGTATGATGTTATGCTTCAACTAAAATATCTGACCCGCTGTATCTCACACGCATTCAGTCCTCACTGACTCCCAGAATGAGATGATCTAATTCCATCAATTAGTGCAGGATTCTGAGGATATATTTGGTTTTATGTTGACTATAAATACAATTGGTGCCTTCCTTTTATTAACTCCAGTGAATATGGGAATTGAACTTCAGTATTAAAGTTCTTGCTGTGCTAAAAAGTCCTCCTTGATTTATAGCTCATAACTTCTCAAGAGAAAATTTATTTGGAGGGTATTGTGTATATATAGAATAACAGTATATAATGAAGAGTCAGAATTATTTTTCATTGTGCTCTTCTATGGTGGGATTGTAACTAATTCATGGTAACCTGACGCTCAGTTTCTAAACACAATTATGAAATGAAATGACCAAAAGAGATTTTGTATGTCTCACTGTCATGTGATCTAATCTAATGGGATATCAGTATTATGGGGCGGATGGCAATGTGGTTTCTGAATATTGCTATTGAAAGGAGGAGATGGTTTTATCAGGAAATCCATGATTCCATTGTTTAATAAGATCTAAAGACAGCTGACATTTCGGTTGCCTGTTTCAAAGAAATCATTTGAAAACATTCGGATTACACCAGTAAATTATTAGTGTTAATCAATTTTGGTGCATTTTGGAATATATATAGTCAAATTTTCCTTGGTATGCTCAAATCTAAAGGATTACATGCATGCATTATATAGAGGAAAATTGAACAAGGAGACTTGTATGGTGGGCAGCAGCCCTCCAACTTTTAGCCATTTAAATTAATGGGTGAAGACTTCGGGAACTCCAAGTACACATTTGTAATGCTGTCTGCACAGTTACCCCTCACCTCTGTGTGAAGGCATTTTTCGTTACACCTGGATGCAATGAGTATTTGCTGCATTGACTTGTCAAAGAGTTTGCAGAAGGAGCAACAGAGGACGAGCTACAGTAGCCCTTCATGTTTATAAAATATATATTTGCTTTATGAATGGCCAATTTATGTGTAAAACCTCTGGACAGCAGTTAAACATAAAGTAGTCCATAATTCAAATGAGCTAAGGGTGTATTCAGGTACATGAAGGGTACATATTCTCCAATGGGTTAGATAACTATCATTTTTGACCTACAGGGAACAAATCTGTTCCAGTTTAAGTGAAACATGTTGTCTATCAGACCATTCACATGAGAAAAGAGTGTTGAATAAAAGCCTGAATTAGTTGAGAAAATTGTATCTTGTTAGCAATAACTGAATATGATCTTGTGGCCCTCACTATAGCAATATTTTCTCTGGCTCATGAAGACAGTTTTTATAGAGAGAATCTAATGTGTTTAAGTTTGTTTCTTTCTTTCAGTCTGGCTGTAAATCCTCTCCTCCTGATTGGCAGCTTGACAAAAGATTCTGTCATTGTTCACTGGTCCACTGGCATGCGTCATTGTGAAGTGTGACACACCAGCCAAAGCAATTATTTAGAAACAGAACTGCCAAACAAAAAACCCACAAATGCAAAACAGTGTGTGTTCTAGAGATCTGAAATAAAAACAGAAAATGCTGGAAATAGAATAGGCCAGGCAGCTTCTGTTCAGAGAGAAAAAGAGTTGAAGATGTTTCATCAGAACTGGGGAAGTTGGAAACTTTAGAAAAGAGGCAACGTTGGGAAAAGAATTACGCAGAAGATAATCATAGAACCCTACAATGCAGAAAGAGGCCATTCGGCCCTTTGAGTCTGCACTGAACACAATCCCACCCAGGCCCTATCCCCATATCCCTACATATTTTACCCACTAATCCCTCTAAACTATGCATCTCAGGACACTAAGGGGCAATTTTTTAGGATGGCCAATCAACCTAACCCGCACAACTTTGGACTGTGGGAGGAAACTGGAGCACACAGACACAAGGAGAATGTGCAAACTCCACACAGACAGTGACCCGATCTGGGAATTGAACCCAGGTCCCTAGAGCTGTGAAGCAACAGTGCGAACTACTGTGCTACTACGCCGCCACTTGTGTAGGAACACAAGTGTTGTGTTCCTACAAGATGGAAAGAAACTCACCATTATAGATTTAAAAATTGTATCCAAAGTGCTATTTATTTTTAAAGCTCTTTTTCTGCTGAACAAAGAAAGTTAAGATGGTAATTACAAGTCACTGGATCACAGGGTTGGCCCTCTGTCTGGGAGCGACCCATAGGAGTTTCAAGGACAAAATAATTATTTCTCAGTTTCTGGAATGTCACATCACATTATGCCTAGAGAGCCACTAATAGACTCGCATCACACCTGGGACTATTCAGACCAATTTCAAAGGGAATTATGGAGATGTCATTTGCATTTGATAAGCCAACCTTGCTAATGACATCAGTAGGTCTGCTGAGACAATGGCTGACTAAACGCCAGACCCTCATTATAGCACCCCTTTCAACAACTAATGACTGAGTCATCATCAGTCCTGAAACCAAAGGCAATTCCAGACGCTGGATAAACATCACTTTTGAAGTCATTGTGGAGAAGGAAGATCACATGGTCCAAGCCTTCGGCCTTTTGGACGGTTTAATATTACACTTCTAGCCAGACTGCTTATTTCACAGTCAAACTGGATAGAACCCCAGCAGCCAGGCTGGGTAAGCAGTCTCAGATACTGCTTGATTCTTAAAAGCTTTTAAAATCTCACTTGTGCAGCATCTTTTGTTTCAAAGATATTTGTGTGGTTAAACCAACCAGAAACACATTTGGACCAGAATTCCAACAGAAATGGAACACCCTCTGGACTCTGACTTTAGATTCTGGAACTCACATGAATGAATATTCATTTTCTATGGTTTTATACTGTAAAGCCTCTATTGTCTATCCCCCCTCATTTTACTGTTTGAATGTGAATTATGGCAAACACTCCTTTTTTCTGAGTTTTGAAGGTGGAAAATAAACTAACCTTCTGAGTTAATTCTAATTAGAGTTTGCTTTGTATTATTAGTACAATTGGATCACAATAACTGAGGATTGGGAAAGCACACCATTTCTTATTCTTTAAAAAATAAATTCAAAATGCGTTCTGCTTCTGGACAGCTGGTGAGAGGAAATTAGTGCAGTTTGAACCGTCCCTCTCCTGTCCAAAGCAGAAACATGATGATCAGCCAATTCATGGTTCATGTCAATATTTCGGAGTTAATGTTTAGTTCTGGGAAGATTAATGCTTAACAGTAGAAACAAAGATAAGTACAGCTGATAAATACAGCTTGAAGCTGTTTCACGTAAAAAGTTGGGGCCAAATTGATTTAAGCGATTAAAAGTTAAATAGGCAAGATCCTAAAACAGCAACTGGGCTTACTTAGCTGAAGTGCTGGAGAAGCCATACATTACCACATATGACTCGGTGTAGCCAGGAGACAGGAGAAATTCAGTGTCATTGATATTATCTAGCATGGAGAGGGAGAAGAATTATAGTTATTAAGAAAACTTTAAAAGTTTCCACTGTTTTACCAGCATTTCTGCGGTAGAAGATGAGAAGAAACCCTAAGGAATTTTGGTTCTAGTGCTTTTATGAATAAGGTGGTCAATATGTGGACTCTACTGCATTCTGTTTTTGAAGCAGAGTTCATGACTTTATTTAAAAGGAAATTTGGTATTTATTCAATAAAACAGAATATTAAAGGAAATGGAGAGAGTTCTAGAGAGTGGAATGAGACAAAGTGATACATGTGGAGAAATGCGGGAGACTGATGGAGCTTCTATCATGTACATCCTTTCAGTAGCAATTCCACTTCCCCCTATAGATTACAGCAGGAGAACTTCCGTTGAATTGTAAGGTTAAATTTCTTAACTATATTTGTTAGGTTTGAAACTTATTAAGACATTTTTATTGCATCATTTGCTCCATCCATAATGCCCGCCACTGAATTTCACTTAAATACTCCAGTTATTGCTGACCTTTACTTTGAACCAGAGTAAAGGTAACATGCAGCAAACACTACACATGTTAAGCAATGTTAACGCTAGCATCAGATTTCACTTCCTTGGTACCAACTCCCTGAGTATGGAGGTGGAGCATTGCTTGTAATGCTTTTTTTTAACCTGGAAGGTGTTACAGATTTGGGGCCATTCAATGACATCACGAATGAAATGGCAGCCCACCATGTGCTTTTTAAAGTGACAAGACACAGTATTTTATTCTGGAGAATCCCATGGGACTTGACGATGGTAAACAATTTATCAGTCCTCCCATGCTTTCTGAAGCCCTACTAAGACATGCCACTGTCCACGCTTGCAGAGGCTTCTTTGATATTAGCAGCTTTTCAAAGATTTGGTCAGTACTATTTGTATGTACATCCCCATTGGGCTCCATCAGGGAAGTCACAACTTAGAAATAGTTGAGACAGTGTACAACAGTGTGTGCTATCAACTTGAATATCTTTCATATTAGTGCCAGAGCTGCTTGGCTATGCTGTGACTGTTAGATTTTGTGATATTCCAACGTGCAAGATCTTTTCCAATATGATAACAGGTTATATGGATTCTGAGGGATTTCAGTTAACTTTATGATTGTCAGAGCTAAGAATTCCTATGGTGAGGCCAATGACAAAATCTGGGTTCCAAGCAGTGTTTTGGAACCTTGAAGGAACATTGAGGGAGGCACCTTGCAACCTGTCACAATGATGTTAATAATGCTCCACAATCAAGAAAAGCGTGGACATACAGGAAAATGATAAAGAACAGCTTTCAACAGATTAACATAATGAAGAGTGCTGATGTGGCTTATTTTTATTCATTTGTGGAACTTGGGTATCGCTGGTTGGCCAGCATTTATTGTCCATCCCTAGTTAACTAAGTGCAGTTGAGAGTCAACCACATTGTCGTGACTCTGGAGTCACATGTAGGCCAGATCAGGTAAGGATGACAGATTTCCTTTCCTAAAGGACATTAGTGAACCAGATGAGTTTTTCCAACAATCGACAATGGTTTCATGGTCATCAATAGATTCTCAACTCCAGATTTTTTTCCCTATTGAATTCAAATTCCACCGCCTGCTGTGACAGGATTTGAACACAGGTCTCCAGAACATTAGCTGAGTCTCTGAATTAATGATCTACCGATAATACCACTTAGCCATCGCCTCCCTGGCTGAAATACATGAGTTAGTAGCATTGATTGATCATCGTCACAAGCTTCAGTTGATGTCACAATTGAACGCTGTTCAACTTTGATTCTTCACTAGATAACTGCTAACTGTTTCTACCTATCGAAGACCATGTTCCTTTGGGATAGTGCGGATTATGTTGGCTTTTCATCACTTGCAAGAGACTAATCATTCTGCTTTCTGTGCGGGTCAACACATGCTTATCGTTTTCATCTATAAAGCCATGCGTTTCATGGTGAGTGACCCTGCAAACTCCCAGTTACGTACTACTGGTGCAGAGGATCTGTGCTGGGAACACAAATTCAGAAAGTTAGCCCTACAATTTATTTTGTTCTCCACAACTGTTGAAATAGGCACAGCCTCTTTTATGGCAGCTATTAAAGCTGTTAATTGATGCTTTTTAGTTTCCACATTCAGTCAATGTTTTATGGGCTGCCAGTCAGAAAGGCACATAGATTTAAATCATGATCTAGCAAAAAGTTCGAACCACTTCAGAGTTGTGCTGTTGGTTGCTAATTAGTGTTATTAGCAGCAATGGTGGCAAAAGCTCTAGCAGTGAAAAAAAAATTCTTTTTAGTCCAAGGTAAATGTAGCTAAAAGTGACTGAAAACCAAGCTGCTGGGTCTTTTGCTTAAAGGTTAAAGGAAAGAAAACACAACTTTAAAGAATCATAAATAAAAAACATGTTTAAAATTGAATCCCAAGTCAGTTGATAGTTTTAACAGAATGACAGGTCAATTTAGATTTTTGCTGGGAATTTCAACAGGGTCTTTTTTTTTGTTGCTAGAATGTTGTAAAAAGCCTACCTAAAACATAGGATTAAACAAAGGGAAGTGAGTTTTGAAGATGTTTATTACAATAAATGTTTGATCTTAATTTTGGACTATTCCACATAATTGTCAATTCTGATATTGTTTGTCCTTGTAGCAGTTGAGCAGAGAATCAGACAAGTTGTGACCCATAAATCTTGGATTAATTTATTTCCTATTGAATGAGAAGTGGAATTGATGATACAAACATATGGCATAATGAGTATTCAATCTCCCCCATAAAATATTACGTCCAAGTGAAGACTTCCACATGATTTAATATTGTTACGTAAACTGGCAATTCAACAGACTCCAGCAATAAATATGTATGATCCATTGGTGTGTTTATGTCTCCACATTGAGGCTTCAATGCAAGTACAGCAACTTTACAGGGGCCTTGAGCAAATAATCAGAAAGACCTAACCAAAAAGGAATTACTGGATGTGTCTGCACCACAGGTTCCTGTTCTGTCTCTGTCAGCCACAGAATTTATTTTGAGAGATTGCTGTGATTCTTATCTGCAATCAATCTTGCGGGTAAAAAGGACGTAGTGTTATTTGAATCGATCAGAGTCAGACTCTACAGTATGATATACTGTACTCATATCAAAGCTTCTGCATCATAGCTTCATAATAAATGTGTAATTAATTCAGTTAGTTTACCAAACAATTCATTTTAATACTACAAGTAGAAGGCTACTCTTTCTCCCTCTTTCATATACTATGAATAGAATAGAATTCATTCTATTTTGATAAATGCTTATTGACGACAGACGATGGGAAGAAACACAGTTTTTTGTGTCTCCAGAGTGATGAATAGAGCCTGAATCTAAGCTGTCTGAGGTCTTTATCTAAATCTAAAGTGAAGACCAAGATTAAATAGTTAACATGCTTGGAAAGAGTTGGAGAAAAGATTTTTATTTTAATACATGTTCATGGTGTTTTCCAGGCTGTGAATAAAGTAGATAGCGCAGATTTTTGGTTTTAAAAGCCTGTAACTGTAGAGGAAAGGCAAGCATTCTGCAGATAAGGGCCTACAGAATTTTAGTGATCTACGATGGCATCATAACCCTGTTTGGAGTTCCAGTCCCTACTGGGATGGGTGCAGTTTTCATTCCTTGCCAAATATTAATAATGGCATGGGTTCAGTGTCCAGGTCCCCCTCAGATTTTCTTGGCATTTGCCCTATTACTGCCATCTGTTTGAGCCACGTAAAAGTAGCAGTAACAGTCTTGAAGTCAGGAAAAGGAAGAGTACCTAATAGAGGATATGTGTGCCTCCAGATTGGATTCAGAATTTATGAGCTGGGAGCCTTTCTGTCAGCTGCCAGCTTCATTGGACACTTTGATGCAGTCTTAAGGCCTCTTCTACCCTTCAAAACAATGCTATCCCCTTTTCTGGTGCTACAATGGTGTGCATCACTGAGATTACCTCTCTGGAGTTTCCCCACTTGGTGGGAATCTTATCAAGAGCTTGTATTGCTTATCGTGACTGACCCCCTGGTTGTTCAGGGAAGTGGGCTAAGATTCAGGTGGATTAGGAGACATCAGTTCACCACTGCTCCACGCCTCAGTAAAGAATCCAACTCCAACAAATTGCATAGTTATGGGAAACTAGGTTATTTACTAGAGTGGGATTTTGGAGTGTGGGTGGAGGGTATGGTTTATCATCAGGAAACCCAGAAGGCCAGGTTTCCCAGAATCTTTGTTTACTATTCATTCACAGGTTGTGGGCGTTGCTGGCTAGTCCCTTGAAAAGGTAACTGCTGTATGAGATTTTTTGAGCAGATAACCAGCCAAGAGGCCAGTCTTATTGCTTGAGAAAAGGTAATAGCCCAGGAGCAGATTGGTTTGAGAAAGAGAATGAGAGATAGAGAAATGGGAGGGAGTAGTGGGGGTAGGGTGGTTAATAGAGAATTGTTGGTGGACAGTCAAGAAAACGCTAGGAAGTTGAGAGAAATTATGAGGAGTCGGTAATGGGTGTGGTATTGGGGAGAAAAGGTGCAGGGAGAGGGTTTTACAAATTATCTTATTGGGCCAGAAGGGAACATTCCTGGCCCACAAGCCTCTCTGTAAAGGCACTGAACTGATGGATCCAACCTCCTTTCTACCTTTTACCTCTAGAGGTTCTGATGTCTGGAAAACACAGTTAATCTGTCTTAAAATAGAAATTCTGTTGTAACAGTGTCACGAACTTCCAGGAGTGGTTGGAATGGGGAGGACGGCAGAAGAATGATGGGGATGAGTGGGTGTGCTCGGAGATCCAAGGAGGGGTCAAACATCGCTGTGTGCTGGTTCAGTGGATGCAGAATGGGTCAAGGAAGGGGCCAGCCAGGTTGGGGGATTGGGGAGGGGAGGTACTGGTACATCCTGGTTGGGAAGTGGGTGAGGGAAGTTTTGTAGTCAAGCCAGGATGGGTTAGATCGGACAGAAGGACTCCATTTGAGTCGAGGATTTGCCAGGGCAGGGGTGGTCCAGTCGAGGTGGGATCCAGTTGAGTCAGGGATGAGACTCAGGCCTGCTGGTTGATAAAGGGAGTGAAGTCCCATGCGGGTGGGGGTTTGGTGGATGTGGGGGAATATATTGGAGAGGGTGGTTGGTTGGCGGGGACAGGTGGGGCAGTCCGTGTGGGAATTGGTCTGGATATTTAAGATAGTTACACAAAAGTTAGAAGAGGTTTCATTTCTTTTAACTTTTTCTGAATAATTTTTATTGTAATACTGGCAGAATCATCCAAAGTTAGCGATTTAAATCTCTTTGTCAGATGGTTCACAGTGCAATATAATTGTCCAAGGGAAGTTAGAGTTTCTGGACAGTTGCTATACAAAACATGCCTGGGGAGTTCTGAGAGAGATTCCCCAGTGCATCTTTGGGGTCCACCCCAAATCTGACACTTGGGAGTCCAGAAGTTCTGCCCCAATGTGTTAATTCAATATAAATGAATATAAAAAATAGGAACACACTTGAGCCTGCAATAAGAGTATGGCTGATCTTCTAACTCAGCTACATCTTTCTGCTTTACCCCATACCCCTTGATTTCCTTAGTATTTAAAGCCAGTATTTGATTTGAATATATTCTATGACCTAGCATCTAAAGCTTTTGGGTACAGAATTCCAAAGGTTCATAGCCTTTTGAATAAAGAAATTTCTCCTCATACTTTCAAATGTACTAAATGTACTCAGAATACAGAATACTTATTCTGAAACTGTCATCCTCGGTACCGGACTCCCCAGTCAGGGTAAATATCCTCCCAGAATCCACCTAGCAAGCCTCTTAAGAATCTCATATGTTCCAATTAGATAATCTCTCATTCATATAAACTCTAGTGAACGCAGAGCTAACCTAGTGCATGTCTCATCATTGAATGATCCCATCATCCCAGGAATCAATCTAGTGAACATACAATGCATTCTTTTGAAGGCAGTTTTTTAGGTAAGACCAAATCTGTACACAGTATGCCAGGTGTTGTCTTGCCAATATAGTTGCAGCAAATTTCTTTACTTTTATACATCCATTATAATAAAGGCGCACATACCATTTGCTTTCCTCATTGTTAACTTGCTTGTTAATTTTCTGTGATTTGTGTACAAGAGCACCCAGATCCTTATGCATAGCAGAATTTCCCAGTCTCACCCTGCCAATTCTAAAACCTCCTCTTCCATAGGTGTTAGGATGCAAGAAAGTGAATCCACCCCCAGTCTAGGCCCTCTCTTTTTATTCCTTCAGGAAAAATGTTTGGCATTCGACGACATCAGGCACAACATCTCAGCCAGTGGCAGCCTTGCTGTGCATGATGGAGGAACATGTGAATGCTCTCTCTGATGCCATTCTGGAGCAACCTTGCCACTTAACACTGATAGACAAGCACCCATTGACCAAGTTCCATCCATCCTTCTTACAAGATCTGCTGCAACCAGACCCCAATGCCACAATTGGGCGGGCAATCTTTTTCCACCCCCCTCACTCTCACATGTTGCTGCAACCCCTACGAGAAGCAAAGTGTAGAAAATAATGTCATTCACCCTTTTGTTTCATTGAAACCAAGTTAACAGGATGACTCCATTGCTGCTGATCTCTTCAGTGATCTTTGTCCAGTTTAGCTTGGTTAAATGGGGTGGTGTCCTCCTCCCCTCCCTCGGGAAGAAGACCTCCTGCCTTTCACAAGTGAGTGAACTGTAGGGCTGTCTGGGACCTTCTTTCTGTCATTCCTTCAGAATGCCAGCTTCAGTCGATAATAGGGCATTGAAACTCAGGATACTGAGTTTCATTACTCCAAACAGGGCAGGAGCTACTAACCGGGCAATCGCTATTAACAGGACAGCAGCTATATTCAGGGAAGGATGGCAGATCTTTACATATGGTGCCAGCACTTCCAGCAGTGTTGTACCCGCTGCTTTACAGCACACCTGCATTTTGGAACTGGTTACCTGTGCCCCATCATCATGTCCCCTCACCTGCCAGTAGTTAATTGTCTGAGCACCTGAGGATCTCATTGTCCAGCATGAGATTGCTCTCCATCAATTGAATTACTTGCAGCAGTGGCATGTCCTGTAGTCGAGAAAACTCCAGCCTTTGCCTCCAAACCCTTAGTCCAGACCTCTGGATGATTCTGAAAAAAAGTCATACAGACTCGTAATGTGAACTCTATTTTCTCCCTTCACAGATGCTGCTGGACCTGCTGAGTTTTTCCAGCAGGTTGTTTCAGATTCCAACATCCAGAGTATTTTGCTTTTATCCTCTGGATCATGAGTCCACTATGCTACCACACACCTGTACAGCAGGTAAAACTGTAAACACACAGAGGAATATTTGATAAATATATATGAAAGCTGATATGCTGAATGTTTTCAATTATTTAATAAATTGCTTCTTTTGATATGTTGTTTCCATCTGGCATTTCTTGTTCCCAGTATTTTTATTTTGCAGGATAATTTTTCCATTGCTACATTTGAGCATACCTAGGTCAAAGTTCATGTACAAATCTGTTCATACAACCTCATTGATTCGTAGCTCTGACAACTCTGATCAGTGGTTTCAAAAACCCAGGATCCTCCACTGTTTACGTGAATGAGGCAATTAAATGCGACCGTCTTTGCTGTACAAGTGGAATTGTCAAAGAGAGCACCTAATTAGTCCCTGGCTGAACTAAATGTCTGTAGTACAGAAGTGGTAACCACAAACAGATGATAATTAAATGAAATTATACAATCCATTGACCATGATGTATCACAAATTCAGATAAGCCTAAGTACAAGTTTGACAAATTAATGTTATGTTCTGCCCTACTTTCCGTTTGCTTCTCCCGTGGCTACTTCCGCCCTGATACATGTTGCCGGTTTCACCACTTTGTAATTGTGCCAATATTAATTAATAGCAGGACATTTTTCCGGATATGCCTGTGTAAGTATAAGAGGTGCCCAGTATAGCTCAGGTGGTTATTGTGTTGTTCAGAGTAACATTAATAGCACTGGTTTAATTCCTGGTCCAGCTGAGGTAGACTTGCGACCTACTACTCACCCTCCTCCCAGAGTGGAAGGCAATGGCAAAGCACCACTGACAAAGAAAGTGGCTTGGGATGAAGGATCAGCAGACAATCAGCCAAGCACTTGCCTTTGGACAGAGACACATTAATGAAAGAATGCATGAACACTGACAGCATGGCCAATGTGATACATTAAGTGTTTTGTGCACCACAGTTAAACGATTTTGAGTTTCCAGCATCCATCACCATTCTGGAAAGCTTTCCAGAAGCAACAGTGGATGTTGAATACCTAAGGAAATCAAGAGCTATTTCACGTGCCTGAGAAATGGAAGACATTGCGGTGCCAGTATTACTAGGAACCATCTGCCAGCGGAAAAATAAGTCTGACGTGGGTCAGTATTCATCAAGACAGACAGTGCAATGCCAATCTTGCCATTGATCCAGCAGGATTTCCACAAAAAGGCTCATCTTATTAAAAATAGTGATGGAAAATTGGTGGGCAGTGTGACCCTGAATTTGTAATGAGCACTACGAGTGGGCAAGTTTCCTGGTCAGAAGGCTGGACCTGTGTCATTGCACAGTAATTTTGATGAATATGAGTTTCACCCAAACACACATTTGATCAAAGGGTTTTGTTTTTTAATCTTTATAGGTCTGAAAAGTCAATTTTGTACAATTGTAATAGCTCATTTCAATGAGTTAAAGTGCACACTCATTTTTATATTTTTGCTTGATCACAAATTGAAAGAGTATTTGAAATATAAATAATAAGTAGCTATAAAATAAAGGAATCATAATGTTGCACATGTTTTCCATGAAACCAATGTACCATGTAAGAAAACAAAGTCCTTCTGAATTTTACCAAAATCTGAATGGTTCATTTCAAAATTACTGCTCAATATTGTGCCACAGAATATTCCATGTTTCATTGTCATGTACTTAATTTGTGGAACAAATAATCAGCACAGATTTATAATGTGTAAAACAATGTAACAGACTGACATAATGTAACTATATTGCTTCTAGCAAAAGTAATGAGGTTTCAGAAACCAAAACAAGTATTTTGTGTTAAATGACCATGTAATTAGTAACCTTACTGAAATTTCTACAGGATAGTTGGCAGCTGGGAACAAGCATGCTGAGTGTGGGTCATAATAATCAGTCAGTGAAAAAAAAATGTCTTTGATAGGCTATATGATTTACCGCTGAGCTATTTCACAGTTGGTTCCCTGGAAACATTGGACTGATGGATTCCAATTTCTTATTGCGAGTATTGCATGTTGAAATTAATGTAAGAATGATCTCTTATTTACCCTTAAGTTACTTAATGTAATATATGCTGAATATAAAATTTCCTCATAGTCAACTGCAGATTGGTGCTTAATAAACCTGCAGTAATTAAAGCACAGCCTTTGCAGTTAGCGTAAGCTTCATTTCACATGGAACAGAATGACAGCTGCTGTGTGGTGAAAACTGATTTCCAATTAAATTAAACTGGCATATCAAAATAGTATATATTGAATAAATAAAATAACAGCTATATTAAGGGATTATTTAATTCCTGTATTGTCCCCTTAGACCTTTGTTCATGGTTTCGAACCCTGCCTACTGTTTTATTAATACTCCTGTATAGTCAATATCTTGTTTTTCCTTTCTTCCATTTCAAATCACACCAAGTACCTTGACCTGATATTAGATAGCTAGAACATATCAACATTCATGTCCAAGATACAGCCTAATTTGGTGGGACAGGTCATTGCTTTGGCCCTTCTTAGGGTCTCGTCTTTGACACTGAAGGGCTTGCAGAAGTGTCCTTGAGGAGGCCTTTTGACTGCTAAGTAAGCGCAGCAATTGCATACAGTGCCAAAGGAGGCTTTTCAGCCCACCGAATCTCCAAAAGAGCATTTTATCCACCACAACATCCCTGTAATTTCACACACTTTACCATGGCTAATTTACCCAACTGCACATCTTTGGACACTAGGGGCAATTTAGCATGACCAATCCAAGTAACCGACACATCCCCTGAGGCCTCCTCCCATCCTTCCTCATCTACCTCTGTCTGCATACACTAATATTCTCTTCTCCCTCATATTCTTCTCAATGTACTCTTAAGTGCACAATTTCCTGGAGCAATTCCCTGTGGCAGTAGGTTCCATGTTCCATCACTCTCTGGATAAAGAGGTTTATGTTCAAGACCTTATTTGATTTTTTTTTCATGACTATTCTATATTTTTGGCATTTTTTTTGCTCTCCCTCGCAGGTGGAAATTTTTCTTTGGTTTTGTGTGTGTGTGTGTGTGGTGGGAATTTAGATGGGGGCTGATGGCAGAGCAGGAAGCTTCCTGGTCCCACAGAAGTGATTAAAGGTAAGACCAGGAGCAAAATCCGCGATTGAAATATTGTGTTCCCACCTGGTGACTTTACCTAAAGCAGGTGCGCAGCAGAAGAGGCTATGACCCACTCATTAGTAATTGTGGCTCCTTCAGCCAGTGAAATACTTAATGAGGGAGGGGATGGCTGGTGTTGCGGACACCACTGTGATCTTCACACTGCCAGAGCTGACTGTCACTGAGCGTGGAGCTCTCTGAAGGCAGCTTTCAAACGCCAGACCAGGGGTACCATGGGAGCAGGAAGCTCCTGTCCCAATAACATGGCTGTGGAGATTTCTGGCTGCGCATTTGGCTGCTGAAACTAATCCTGCAGAGTGGTTTCTCCTGCACTCCAATGGCTCTGTTTGCTTCATGCCACTTTATTTTTCTCATTTAAGTGTCCAAGTAGTCCCCCTCAGAAATCTGCCTGGTTTGGTCATTACCTGATGAGGAACTTATGAAGAAAGTTTGAAAAGTTTGGGCTGTACCAATAGTAGTTGAGAAGAATGACAGGTAATTTTGCTGAAACAATGAAGATTCTGAGAGAATTTGATCGGGTAGATACCTGGACACATGGGAACGATTTTCCACTTGTGGGAGAGACTGGAATCTGGGAACACATTCTACAAATAAGAGATATACCACTCAAGATGGAGTGAGCACGTTGTTAATAAGTGGAATTCTCATTTCCGGAGAGCAACAGAGGTTGGGTCATTGAATGTATTCGAGACAGAGTTAGACAAATTTTTGACAGACAAGGGAGTCAATAGGGGCCAGACAGGAAAATGGAGTTGAGACTACAAGCAAATCATCCATCATCTTAGCAAATGGTTGGGCAGGCTCAGAGGACTGAATGGCCTACTCCCGCTACTAAATCCTATATGTTCCTATGACAGTGGACACTGAGGCAGTTAATTAAAAGTCCAGCTCCTGGAAGATTACGCCAAGGGAGCACTGCAGCAAGTTGCGCAATTGGGATCCAGAAATAGTGTGAACAGTTGAAAATAATCTACCAGCAGAAGATTCTGTCCTGAATCTGCTCAATCAGAACCTTTCACAATTTTAAAGGCCTCTATTCCAGCTCCCTGCCAGACTTCACCTTTCAAGAGAAAAGAGGCACAAGCTGTTCATCCATTCCTGGTATGATCTTTGCAAATCTTCCTTCCATCCCTCCGATGTCTCTATATTCTTTTTATAATAAGGTGACTAGAACTGCACAAGGCTTCAATTGTTGATTTATGCAATCCATAGTAAAACGCTGAACAAAGATGGACCTTTGGTTGGAAAGATGATGTCGGAAATTGTAATCTGATCTTTACATGTATGTGGATTTCCCAAATTCCTTTGCGCCAATGGGGAAGTTACCTGAAGTTTAAGGAGATAAATAAATTTTAATTTTTGACAAAGGGTGGTGGAAAGACAATCTGGGCGATTTTTGAGTATTGAGGAAAAACGTTTTTGTTGCTATTTGACTAAAGATAAATTGAACATATTCTCAGTTTACAATGTTACTATTTGAATTTTGGATGATTTATGCATAATCCATTGTTTTAATTCCATGTAATTGCTTGCCAATAGTTTAGGAATTCATAACTTGCTGTAAAGGGATAAGGAATGGTAGATATTCATGAGTGAATTGATCTGCAGGTGGGGAGTGTCAATGGAGTTGGAACAGATAATAGGATTTTTCAACATCAGTAGCTAACTGGGGTTATGGAAAGGAAGCCAAAATTTAGGAGAAGAATAAAACATGAAATTTGTGCAGATCAGTGCTATTCGTGAACCAGGGGAAAGAAAGAGTGGTCAAGAACAATGATGAGGTAATGGAGGAATGCCCTTGACAATATGCATGAGTTAAGGTGGGGTAAAAACTGCTCATGCTAACTTTGGTGGTGAAAAGAAGACTCATGAGAAACATGAAAAGTATGCAAACATCCCACGGTCTGTTATAGGACAGTACATCAGTCGCTGTGAGTGATACATAGGAAAGTGTCACAGGCAGTAGACAGCAACAGGAGTGATTGTGAGAACTCTGTCAATGACTTGAATGAACATGGACAAATAGATCTGATTGAGATGCAGACTATGAAGGATGGAACTTATTGTTTCATACAGCTCTACATGGACTACTGGACCAAGTTCAACACCACCAGACAGCAGCTGAAGTTGCCCATGAGCTGTTTCACACATTTCTAGACCTCAGAGCCCCACGTATTCTTCAGTCAGACGACAGAAGTGAGTTCATAACACAATTCATCCACAGACTGACAATGCTGAATGTTGACCATTGAGCATCCCGACATCCCCAGAGTCAAGGCTGTGTGGAAAGCAGCATTAATGATCTGAAGCTGAAGTCAATGGCCTCGATAAGTGACAACAGCTGTGTTCAGTGGAGCTATGCTATCTGTTTTGCTCAGTGGGCAAATGAACAGCAGTTACCATGAAGCTATAAAAATGGCTCCCTACCAAGCACTTCCAGGAAAGAAACAACAGTGCAGAATCAGATCAAAGCTACCAGATGAATTTCTCAACAGCCATTGAGGAAGAAGAACTGGCATGACTTCTGGAAGGGAACATGGAAAATCCTAATTCCGAACAAGACTCTGGACCATCCTCCATGGAGAATTCTGAGCTGGCTTTAGTACCATCCACCATTGTGGAAGATTCTGAGCAAGCCTCAAAACCATCCAACATAGATGACCCTGAGTTTGCTTCTGGATTACCCAACATGGACAATCATGATCCAGTCCTAGATCGTTCAACATGGATGATCCTCAGACACCCCCAGGACATAGAGTTGTGACTCTGTGACTCATCCTCCATGTCTGACCCTGAGCAGGCTTCTGGATCATGCACTACAGATAACCCTAAATCTGATAAATATCACCCACTGCAGATAATCCTAAATCTGATGAAGACATGCAAGGAAGGTGGTTCACCAGGGCTGTACACAGCGAGCGAAGGGGATGATGGCACAAGATCAGTTTGAACTGTTGCCGTTGGACAATACGTGACTGTCCCAGGATCAGCATTTAACTTGCAGCAAAGGTGATCTACCGAGTGTTCTAGGTAAGGCTCTGGCAGCAGATGGGACTGGCTGCACCAATGGAACAGCCTAGGGGATTGTAAAAGGCAGACTTGCCAAGAATCAGCTTGAATTTGTGCAGTATGGTGGATTGAGTGCAAAAGACATTCTATCAGAACAACTCAGCCATTGTGGGATTGTACATGCTGGAAGTGTTTGTAGTGGGCAAGGCATCCAGTGATGTCACTGTAGGAGGAACTGCTTGTTAAGACCATGTTTCTGCCTGAAAGCAGGTCCACCGCTGCAGCAGTGCCTGTCACAGCCACAAATCCTGTGACAACATTGACTAGTGCTGGCAAGTTAAATATATATGAATTGTATTCAATAAATATTGATGTATAAGTTATATGAATGGTTTGAGAGTGATCCTGGATGAAATAGAATGAAACATTAAGAATTTGGAATGTTTGGATGTCACAATTAATCTGAAATGTACATTGAATAAAGGCATATTATGCATGTATGAATATTTTCTTTGCTTTTGCTGTATTGTAATCATTAATGAATGCAAGCTATATCTGAATAGTTGATGTATTATATAGGTGAAACATAGGAGAACCATTAACAGAATTAAGTAGATTAGAAATTTCTGAATTAAATTTTATTTTCCAAGTTTTCCAATGCCCATTTCATGAAGTGGGTGGTCAAACTGTTCCATGAATTGTGCATGGAAACTGCCCATTTCAAGAAATGGGCAATGTGACTGGCCATTTCATGAAATGGGCAGTTTCACAAATGTGTTGTAACATATACATGCTGGTCTTTCAATAAGATCACATGGAGCCCAGAAAGGGTGTTGATATACCAATCCAAGTGTGCAGTTGTGGTTGGACAAGTGTATTTCATGAATGTGTGGAATGACATGTAGAAACGCTCTGAAGAATGGGTCTCAAACTTGCTTAGTTACTGGACAACAGCACAACGTAGTTAAGGTGGCTAGTATCTATTTTATGTTTCTATGGTTCTATTGTAAGAAATAATTTTTCAGTTTTCAAGGAATTGACATACTTTCTGGAGAAATGAGTTAACAATAATTGGTTAGAGGGAATAATATAAAATGAACTTGTCTAAATTGATTGGAGAGTTAGGGAATATTCACAAGATAGATTCAAGGGAATAACTGGAAACTTTTAGATATAATTTGGGTTTTAGAACAGATTAGAATGAGATTGTGAAGAGTTATAGAAGGAATATTATCATTAATGGTAAAACACAGGTACCTAAAGATTTGTTCACTTATTCACTATAAATGTTTGTATAATTAAGTGTTTAGCACGGGTGTATCTGGTATAACATGTCTGGAAAACAATTGTCACATTGGAAAAGCAGTTTTAAAATTTATTATTCACAAGTAAGGCTTACATTAACACTGCAATTAAGCTATTGTGAAATTCTCCTAGTCACCACAGTCCGGCGCCTATTCGGGTCACTGCACCTAACCAGCACGTCTTTTAGACTGTGGGAGGAAACTGGACTACCCAGAGGAAACCCACGCAGACACAGGGAAAATGTGCAAACTCCAGACAGTGACTCAAGCTGGCAATCGAAACTGTGTCCCTAGTGCAGTGAGGCAGCAGTGCTAACCACTGTGCCACCTTTCACAAAAGAATTCTTCATTTTTAGTAAGGAGCTTGGAGTCCAAGATTTTTACATGCTAGTTTCCAAACTAAATTCTTGGTTAATCTGATTGACAAATAGCAAAGTTTTGGTACTGTCCCAGTTTGACTAATATGAAGGCTAACATAATGTTTCAGCTCTCATGTAAAGGATTGAATATTGCTGACCAACTTTCAATAGAACCAGATTAAGTATAGATTGTCAGTGTTAGTGCACATTCTTCCTCAAGGTGGGGACTGTGAGATTTTGATAATTCTACTAATTTTCAGGAACTGTTGTTGGTTTGTAACATTTTTGAATTTGATTGTTAACCACATTTTTTAATTAAATAGTTTAGTTTGAATTTCTGTTACTGAGATAATAGACAGTCAAAATAGTGGGGATACTCTACAGGAAAGCTTTTGTTTGTGAGCAACTACACTTAATTGTTGTATGACTATTTCCTCAAAGTCTTGAATTTGAGCAGCTGTATGTTGTCTTATTTGCTCACAATCCAACTTTTTAAAATCAACTTTGAAGCACTAGCTTAAAGTAGGTTGAACTTTGGATGACTTTATCTTTAAACAAAACCTATACATTGACTTAATTTATTAACTATATTTGTTTGGAAGGACACCTTTTTGTTTTAACATTAGTTAGTGGTTTTAGTATTTGTGGGAATGAGCTATAATATGTTCATGTGAATACTTATGAGAGGTGTATTGTTCACAAGAGGATGAATTTGTGGCTGTTCTGCATCTAACAAAAGTGTATCATTAGTTTTCAATGGAATGTAAACTCTGAGAAATTAAGAGAGCAATGAATGAACATTTGTCTTTAGTGTGAATGATTCTAGTTACAGAGGTAGGGTGATAAAAACTGAATTGTACCTGTGGTCAATGGAAGAGATGAAATTGGGCTCTTTCCAAATAATTGAGGAGGAATAATGAGAAGTTTGGATAAAAGTTGAGAAAATTGTAATCTCTGTTGGCACAGTGTTTCTGGGGTACGATTCTTCTGGACACAGTTCAACATCACTTCAAAGATCGGGAAGAGAGAGACATCACCATGTTGGCAATGCTGAAGGACTCCTAGTATCTTGAGGGATGAGGGATATCAATGTTGCCTTCACTGCTTTGTGCTAAGTATATGTAAAATCCTGCTTAATAAATTTCACTTGATTTATAAATACTAGTTATTCATATCTTGTTAAGTCAAGCACCAGGATCCTAGTGTTAGAATTAAAAATTTGGAACTTAGAAATCTTAATTAGAAGGATTATACACCTAAAAGCTCTAAAATCTTAAACCCTTGTGTCTGGTCATCAGCTTCCTCATTATCCTCCCTCACCATCCTTCCCACCTGTTTAAATTCAATACTCTTTATTCAGAAACGTCATCCTTTCAATTGAAAAAAATGGTTAATTCCTTCCTGAATTTGCTGTGTTTGTTAAAAGGAACAGCTTTTTTGAACAAAGTAACTTACTTTGGTTTCCTAGCCATTTGCATTATAAAAAATCATATCTCATTCTTTATATTGTTTTGTTTATATTAATTGGAAAAACTCAAATGATCTAATAATAGTTTTAATCAGCGTTTTAGTTCTTAGAAACATTTAAGAGAGAGATTGTGGCTCACAGCCCAGTGATGCCTAATTTTACTGACAACCATGAAGAAATTGGGGAAATTGTAGACATAAAGACGTGTAGTCAGCTTTCTTACTGAGTCTCTTCAGCTGAAGGTAATTGTCCCAGGAATCCCATACGGGCCAGTCCTTGATCTCTTAAGTTACACAAATTTCCAAGGAAAAGTATCAAAACATTTTAAGCAACAAATGTCTGCTATATAGTCTGATATAAATCACTAATTAGCTATAGTGACACCATTTTAGCCACCCCTACTAATTTTAGTGGAAAATGTTCTACACAAAATACAGGTAAATACACTTTGCTTGCCTATGTACTTGCTGGTTTTCTTTTTCCAAAAGAAATTTTGAAATGAACTTACCAGACACGTCGCAGTTTCAAAGATTTTGGCAAGCAGGCACAAACTGTAAGTTGATTTCATCAGAGTGACTGCCATTGGAGTGGCATGGTGGAACAGTGGTTAACACTGTTGCCTCATATTGCTAGGGATCCAGATTCAATTGAAGCCTCGGGTGTCTGTGTGGGTTTCCTGCAGATGCTCCAGTTTCTTTTCTCAGTCCAAAGATGTGCGGGTTAGGTTGATTGGCCATTGCAAATTCCCCTTAGTGTCTGGGGATTAGCAGCGTAAATATATAGGGATACAGGGATAGGACCTGGGTGGGATTATAAAATCAAAATATATAGTAGAATTAAGCCATTTGGTCCATCGAGTCTGCTTCACCATTCAATCTTGGTTGATGTTTCTCAACCTCATTCTCTTGCCTTTTCCTTGTAACCTTTGATTCCCTTACTAATCAAGAACCTATCTATCTCTGTCTTAAATACATTGTGATCTGACTTCCACAATCTTTTGTGGCACTGAATTCCAGAGATCTAAACAGTCATCACAGAATCATAGAATCTACAATGCAGGAGGAGAATATTTGGCCCATCGAGCCATGCTGATAACAATCCCACCCAGGTCCTGCCCTATTCCTGTAACCCCACATATTTACTATCCTAATTCCCCCTGACATTCAGGAACAATTTATCATGGCCAATCAACCTAACTTTGCTCTGAGGCTGTTCCTCAGATCCTAGTCTCAGGATTGTTGTCAGTGCACGTTTGATGGGCCGAATGGCCTCCTTCTGCACTGTAAGCATTCTATGTAAAAATATTGACGCACAAAACAGGATGGCCCAGGCCTACCCATATTCTCTATCCCCTGACCGCTCTGATCTCCTCCTGAACTTTCCAGTCTCCTCCCAACTTAAAGAACAAAGAGAAGTGCAGCACTGCAACAGGCCCTTCGGCCCTCCAAGTCTATGCCAATCATGATGCTCCAACTAAACAAAAAAAAACCTTCTGCCCTTACTCGGACCGTATCCCTCTATTCCTTCCCCTATTCATGTACCCATTCAGATGCCTCACAAATGTTGCTAATGTACCTGCTTCCACCCTCTCCCTGGCAGCACGTTCCAGGCACCCACCACTCTGCATGAAAAAATTTCCCCGTACATCTCCCTTAAACTTTCCCCCTCTCACCTTGAACCTGTGGCCCCTTGTAATTGAGACTTCCACCCTCGGAAAAAACCTCTGATTATCTAGTTTGTCTATGCCTCTCATAATTTTGTAGGCCCCTATCAGGTCTGCCCTCAGCCTCCGTCTTTCCAGTGGAAACAATCCTCGTTTATTCAACCTCTCCTGCTGATTGGTGAGTTCTCACCTATAATGATGTGATTTGTTGCCATTTAATGAAAATAATGTTGAATCAGTTTGGTGCAAGTGTGACCAAGGCAAGGAATGGTAGAGTGGGGCAGAAGAGGGGCAAAGTGCAGCAGAATCGAAAGTTAGTGAAGGATCATTGGCCTTAGAAGAAGGTGGAGAAGTGTCCATTTATTGCAAATCACATGGGGAGCCAAGACCTGGAACAATGTAAAGGTCACGGTTTGGGGAAATAAATCAGTCACAGGTCAGAGAAGACAGAGCATTGAGAAATAGGAGAGGGAGTGATGGGGAACGAAAGAGACTTGGGGAAGCGATACCAGGAACATCTTTGTTACGATCTTTCTCTAATTCCTGTGCCTCAAAAGAAAAGATGAGGCAAGCTGAAATACTAAGCAAACATATAATAATAAAGGCCCCTGATTCAGAGAAAATATGAATCATATGATCATGTAATTTACAACTATGCCTCCAAAAATGCCAAATAATAAAGTTGACATGTCATATGCAATAAAAATTAATGTCCTTGATGAAACATTGTATATTAATTAACATAAAACAGCCTCGAGCTCACCCAAGTAATACAACAGAACATCTGCTCTGTATAGGTAAGGCAAAATATTGCAAATGCTAGAAACCCTGGAATATCAACAAAAAAATGCTGGGAATACTCAATAGGTCAAGCAGAAAGCTGAAATGTTAACTCTGTTATTCTGAAAATCCCATATAAAATGTTCAGCTGATTGAGCCCAGACAAGTGCCAGCACATTTAAATTTAAAATGAATGTTTTTCATGTAGTTTTCA
Organism: Carcharhinus amblyrhynchos; assembly: GCF_965287045.1. Lineage (NCBI taxonomy): Eukaryota > Metazoa > Chordata > Chondrichthyes > Carcharhiniformes > Carcharhinidae > Carcharhinus > Carcharhinus amblyrhynchos. The sequence goes on from NC_137331.1 coordinate 47,957,751, forward strand.
CTCTGGCATATGGATACAATATTACTCAGCTGATCAGCATCTAATGAGGTTTCTTTCCTTCCAGGCAGCTGATCATAAAAATGCACTAAATCATTATCACATCAAATGACCCATTCCCTCAATTATTTTTCTTCAGTTAATGAGAGGTCAAATCTTTGACACTAATTCTTACCAATGATGGAGCAAGCTTCTTCGTGATTACAAAAACAAGCTCCCTGGAACTAAATTTTCTTCTTTGATAATATCACTGAAAAACAAACTTATCTTCAAAGCCAAATAGGAAAAAAAATGCTTCTGGAAAAGTGAATAATTGTTTCTTGCCTTTCTTTTCCAGATCTTTCTGTTGACAGTATGCAGCACGCTCTCCACCAGTCTGTCTTCATGTCCGCCATGTCTGCGCATCCAGTTCGTGATCTCCCACTTTGTTGGGAGCAGCACTGCAAACTGCTGCCTGGAGTCGTGAACTTCCAAGCTAGCAAGGTGTCCAAATGGAATATTGATGAGGTACAAAGCACTGGCAGAAATTGGGGTTTACTGAGGAAGATGATAGGAAAAATTATAGATTTCTCCCTCAACATCCAGAAGAATATATTGGCACATATGCAGTATCACTTGAGCTTCTATTTAGAAATAATATTTAAGCCTGTTAAATATTCAAGAATACATGATATGATATAATATATTGTACCTTGTTCAATGTTTAGGCCTTAAAAGTTCATGTGACGGAAGAAATTTGCATGGTGCCAGGATACATCAGCCAGGCTGCTGGGCGTTTCCACCACTGACCCTACTTGAATTCATAGTGAGATTTCTTATTAGGAGGCCTTTAGTAATTTATGACACACAGAATCCCTATAGTGCAAAAGGAGGTCATTCAGTCCATCGGATCTGCACCAACTCTCTTCACAGAGTATCTTACCTAGGCCCTCTTCCCTGTCCTATTCCTGTAACCCCGCACATTTACCATGGTTAATCCATCTAATCTACACATCTTGGGACACTAAGGGGCAATTTAGAATGGCCAATCCATCTAACCTGCACATCTTTGGACTGTGGGAGTAAAACAGAGGAATCTACGTAGACATGGGGAGAATGTGCAAACTCCACACAGTCACTCAAGGCCGGATCTGAGCTGCCCTCACGCAAAGTGGCTAAAAAGCTTAATGGAACTAAACTGATCAAAGGTTCCCATTCCATTGAAAAAAAATTAACGTCACCTTCGCTACTTTTACTAAAATACTTTTGGATCCTCATTATCTTGAGGGATGCAGGCTCCAATCCTGACCTTCTATTGGTCAGATCTCCTCATTCCAACTTTATATCAAGTCCCACTTGAGAACAGGATCACAGAATTCCTGATGTAAGGATGTATGGAGGGAGGTAAGGGAGGATGGCCAAAACGATGTTGAAACATTGGCACAAGGTCATGGCTCATGGTTTCCAAGTTGTAACTTAGCATGTGCCTACTCCAGCAAATTCCTGGACCAAGAGTCTACTAGAACGGCCGTGGATTTTCAGACCCATAAACTATTGGTGGTTAGTGCTTCCCCAGAACAACAATAAAACTTTTTAATGATGATGCAACAGATGCTAGGCATGACTGCAAAATATAATAGTATGGTGTTGTTTTATGTTAGTGTACATTCTAGAAACATTTGGAGTAATGCTGACTCTCCTGATTTTCAATTACAATGAAGGTAATAGAAATGAAAATTTCCTAAGGACTAAAAAGAATTAACATGATTGCACTTCGAGCTATCAAACATTGGTATAGGAAAGCAATTTATGCAGTTGCATACAAACTTATTTTTAGGGATGGGGAACTCAATTGGGTGGATTGGAGTATTGCCTGTTTTCTATAAGATTGGTGCCTCAGATGAAGATGGGATTGGACAGAGTGGTTGAGATACGTTTTGTATGTTTAAGTATCAGCTTGACTCAATGGTAGCATCCTGACTTAAGTCAAAATTTTGCAGGTTCAAGCCCTACTTGAGGATATAATTTAGACTGACGCTTCAGTGCAGCACTGAGGTTAACTTTTGGAGGAGAGATTGAACTGAATCACCTATTTTACAGTTCAGGGGATATAAAAATCCTATGGCACAATTTACGAAGAAAAGGGTCTTGTCCAGTGCCAGCACCAATGACAGTTAATGTGATTACTAATGTAATTACTAGTTGAGGGACTTAGTGTGCTCCAGTTGATAACAATGTTTGCCTACACAACAGCGACTACTTTTCAAAAGGCAATTCATTGGCTGCAAAGTATTTTGGGCTGCCCGAGAAAATGAATGTGAGTGCTATCTTGCAACTTCAGCTTATGAGCTTATGTCACTTACTTTCAAATCAACAGGATAAATTGTTCATTCCTGCCTATCATGGTGGGCGAGACAGAAGATTTGGCAAACCACTTACAGGTCTGTTGACCTCAGGCAGGAATTTTCAGTCTCGGGACGGATGCAACCGGAAAATCTTGCCCAACATATTTTAGTAATTTGAGTCTGCTGCTAATGCTGAAGGATAGATTTCAATGGTCCAAGTGATAAAAGAACCAAAACTGAATTCTCTGGACATGAAGCAACATAACCATTGTCAAACATGCCAGAAGAACAATAAAATTCTCTTACTGGCAGAAACCCATGTACCATGGAAATACACTCTTCAAACTGACAGATAAATTAATGAGAAATGATGACATGAGAAAACAAAAATGACATTACAATCCTCACTCATTGCTCGTGATTGATCCAAAAAGTACCCATGCTTCAGACAATATACATTTTTCTCATTGTGATAAATACAGTGCTGATATAATTTGAATTAGTATTTAGACTTAATTTGAAAAAACAGTGACAAGTAGCTCTCACTTCACAGTTTAGGTTGTGTAATATGTCCCAGACATTTGCCCAAAAATACTTATATAATAAAGCATAATCCCACAAATGGTACATTACGAAGGATCCTTCCCTCAAAGTGAGGTCTGTGTTTACAATGCTGACATTTACGTCACACATTATTACAATGGACAGAATTTACATAGTGGCTGTGGCAGTCTGCCACAATGTGGCCAGGAAGCCCAGAGTTGAGTCAGTCCATTAGTTGGCTCGGGTGAGAATTCTACCCCATTTGGGAAGAAGAACTACTGGCCAAATGGGTCTCTTAAGGCTCACAATTGGTCCAAGCCAGGATGAGTTATCCAACCCCTTCCCAGTTGCTGTTAAAGTACTAGCACCAGTTGGTATGCAACAGCATGGCATCATTACCACCTTATCCCCCCAAGACAACCATCTCCCACTACCTGCTAGCCTATTTCCGGGGTGGGTGTGAGAGGCGTAAAACTCCAGCAATGTATTTCAGTTGTGGTTGGTGCAACAGTAATCATATACTTAATTTAGACTGAGCACCTCTGTGCATTATTGAGAGAGGGCAGCATTGTTACAGCTATCTTTCAGTTGAGATATTGAACTAAATTTTGATTTACTGTTGCAAGTAAATATAACACTATCAGCCATTGGCCAGAACCTGAACTGGACTAGCCATATAAAAACCCACATGCTATGTAGAAAAAGGCAATTGAGGATCCAGTATATATTTATTGTTCTAAATAGACGCCTCTTGACTAATGGCTGGTGAACAGGAGTGGGGATTGAGATATCTGGCAAGACAGGTGAAAAAGGGCCAACTATTGTCACTTGACCCTGCTTACATGTTTCAAGCAGGGGATCACGACTAAGATTCATGTCTGCCTGAAAATTACACCACAAATAACAGCATTGTTAAGTAAGTGAGAACATAATGACTTTATTTTCAAACTGCTACTACCCCATCCCATTTTTGAGTGTGGATCAGGCAGTGTCTGGATATGCACCTCAAGTACCATAACCTGTAGGGCTATGGACCAAATGCCGGAAAGTGGGATTAGGCTAGGTGGCTGCTGTAAATGTTCATTGATTCTAAATTAGCAGCATCTACAAACCTATGTTGAAATTGAAAGCTTCCAAAACATTTTTTTAAAGACTGGTATGCAACCATCTTATGCTTAATACAAAGATTTGTAGCTAAATCTAAATATGGACTGTTTAAATATGCTAACATCTCAACAAAAATATCATTACTCTGTAATCCAAAATGGCAACATGTCAACATATTGATGAAATATAGGTCTTCTTAGGATCCAATAAGCATTTAAATAAGTAATATGCAACTTGCATAATTGTGGGAATTTGAAATTGAGTGAGCACATGAGTTTGAGTGTGGGTGAAATGTGAAATCCAAGAACAGCAAGCTGAAAAGCCATCTTCAACACAACAACGTCCAAATTTAACTCAGTAGGAGTCTGCATGTGCAGAACTCCATGGGAGAGGCAGGTTGTCAGTTTCAGTAAGTTATCACTCACTCAAAGCAAAATTAACGTGGGTCATCCAATTTAATCTTTAGGTCAGTGGGTTTCCCAGACTTCCTGGAACTTGCAGATGAAAGTGAGATGAGAAGACAGGAGCAATTGAGTGGGGCTAAAGCCATGACAGAGAAATATGTCAATAAGCACTCAGTACAATTGCTTTCTTACCTAATTGTGTGGAAGGATTTGTTTACAGTACTTGTGTTAAAAAGGCACGTTGGAAGTTCAGAGGCCTGATCTCTTCAGTTTGCACTTTGTTAATCTAAGAATGTGTACCAGCTGACTCAAGAACAGCTTCTTTCCTGTTGCCATCAGACCTTTGAATGGACCTATTTTATATTAAGCTGATCTTTCTCTTCAACTATCTGTAACTGCAGCACTATATTCTACATCTTTTCCTTTCCTTCCCCCCTATGAACTCAATGAATGTATGTTTTGTCTGTTTTGTGTGCAAGAAACAATACTTTTCATAGAATCCCAATATATATGACAAGAATAAATTAAATGAAAGAAGCACAAGTAGGCCACTAGGCCCTTCAAGCCTGCTCCGCCATTCAGTATTATCCTGGCTGATCTGTGCTGATTGCAACTCTTTCTGTGCCATTTCCCATAGTCCTCTTTCCTCGATCTATCAAATATTTATCCACCTACAATGTGAATACTTCTAATGATCCACTACCCTGTGGGGCAGAGAATTCCAGAGATTCACAACCCTTTGTGAGAAGAAATTTTTTTAGTTTTAAGTGACCGGTCCTGTATCTTGTAGCTACGTCCCCTTGTTCAAGACTCTCCCAAAAGTGAAACATATCCCCATCTACCTTGTAAAGCCCCTCAGGATCTTGTATGTTTGAATAAGGTCACCCCTCCCCCTTCTAAACTCCAAGGAATAAAGATCCAGATTATTTAGTCTGTCTTGTTAGGACAATCCACTCATCCCAGGAATTAGTCTGGTGAATCTCCTTTGAACTACCCACAGTGTTACGATATCCTTTTCTTGGTAAAGGAACCAAAATTGTACTCAGTGTTCCAGGTGAGGCCTCCCCAACACCTTATACAATTACAACAAACCTCCCTATTTTTACACTCCAACCCCTTTGCAATAAAGGTCAAAATGTTGTTTGCCTTCTTAACGATATATTGAACCTGCTTGATATCTTTTTATGAATCATGCATCAGAACAGCTAGATCCCTCTGTACTTCACTCACCTGCAGTCTCTCTCCATTTAGATAATCTGCCTTTTGATTCCTCCTACTAAAGTGCATGACCTCATACTTCCCCACGTTAAACACCTTGGCAGGAATTTTACCAGCCATGGTAAAATTAGGGCAGATCATGGAAAGGTCCGTTAACTTTGGGCACGATTTTACAGTTTCGGGACAAACTAGGCCATAAGATGCCACCCCTTGGTATTATTTTTGTAATCTCTAGCTTTATCTGTAGATTTACTCTTAGATTTATAATCTCTGTCCCTTCCTCTCTTTCCCACATTAATACCTTTCTCTGTTGACTCGTTTCCACTCTTTGATTTCCTATATCTTCCCAAATTTGATCCCTTGTCCCCATTACTTCATTTTAAACTCACTTCCCTAGTTAGCAGTTCACTAGAACATTGGTCCCAGCATGGCTCAGGTGTAGCTAATCCCATTGGTTCTGTCCCCAGTTTGCCCAGTATTAATGCCAGTGCCCCAAAAACCAAAACCTACTTCTCCCACACCATCCTTTGAGCCACAAGCCACGCATTCATCTTTCTAAATGCATTTACCCTCTGCCAATTTGCATGTGTCTCATGTAATAATCTGGAGATTATTACCTTTGAAGTTCTGCTTTTTAATTTTGTGCCTACTCCTCTCACTCTTTTTGCAGGACCTCTTTCCTAGTTCTAAGTATGTCCTTGATACCTACATGGACCACAACAACTGGATTCTTCCCCTCCCGCTTCAAGTTACTCTCCAGACAGACAACACAGCTTTCTGAACTCTCACACTCAGCTGAAGTGGACAGTGTCTATCTCCCTGACTATACTGTTCCCTACTACCACTACATTCCTCTTTGCTCCCCCTGCTTGAACAGCTTCACGTATCATGGTTCCATGGTCAGCTAACTTATCCACCCTGCAGACCCCACTTTCATCCGTACAATTTCATAAACTCCCTACAGTGCAGAAGGAGACAATTGAGCCCGTGAAGTCTGCACCAACCCTCTGAGACCATCTGACCAAAGCCAACCGCCCTGTCCCATACCAGCACACCCACCATAGCTAATCCACCTAACCTACACACTAGGAAAATTTAGCATGGCCAATTCACCTAACCTGCACATTTTTGGACGGTGGGAGGAAACCAGAGCACCCGGACGAAACTCAGGCACAGGGAGAACGTGCAAGTTCCACACAGTCACCTTAGGTTGGAATTAAACCCGGTTTAAAAGGCTGTCAGCACCTCAAACCTGATTTATAGTTGCAAAGTCTGAATGAGACTCCTCTAGTACTTTCTGGTCAGTCCCTCTACCCACCTCACTCGCAGTCAGAGCAGATTTCAAATTGTGCCATGTGGGCCATCATCGTGTTGCTGACATTAATTGGCTGGCAAAATTAGAAATTATGTTACTGCATTGACGGGTTAAAACAAAACACATTATGCTGCACTTCCGGATTTCCCGAGCACTGCCTGACCCCATGCTCCCAACACATCGTTGACTTAAAATCCAACCTACCATGTTTATTAGTTTCTGAAAAATGTTATGATATTAGCAAATTGGAAAAAGTCCGAGATATTAGTTTGACATTTTGACACTAATCTGAAGGATATTTCAATTGCTACATGATATCATTAGCTGATGACAATTTTTGTAGAAGGTACTGTTGTCAATTTCATTAATATCAAGCTGAGGATTGTGCAGACATTGTCAGATTACATTAATGTCTTAGTAGTTACACTACAGACAACAGTCTGAGATTCAGTCACTGAGTTATTAAGCTGGTTATGCTGACTGTGTCAAAGGACTTGTATTCGGTAAATACTCTCTGAGCTTTATCCCCTAGTGACAAGTAGTTAACATTCGGAGGATGGGAACCCCGCTCTTTCACAACATCAGAAAGATGGGAAAATAAGTTTTTCAAGTTCCTAGAAAGTCTCCTCTGCGGCAGGCTGCAATTACAGTGTCACATGCAAACTTCAGCCTGGTGTGAAATTACATAATGGAGGTGACCAGGGTTAATGTCTTATTTAAAATAACTAGCAAAGCAATTACCTGCAAATAAATTAAGTCTTTGTAAGCTAATACTTGCACAGTGCAAACTCAAGGACAAAATGAAACTGAAAATGGATCCTGTAGTACAGGACCAACATATTTAACATACTTAACATGTAAAGACCAGGCCCATTTGGTCCACAGCCACAGTAGACATGTTACTGAACATATTGCAAGATAGTGGCCTTCATTCTAACACAGCTACAGTTGGACAGTTATCAGAATACTATAGATTGGATTACTGATGTTACAAATGAGATAAATGGAAATAGTTGCTTTGGAAATGTATGGACATTTAGGACTGTGAGGCTTCTTCCTTTGGGATCTCTCTGTCTGGAGTGCCAGTGCTTGCTCATTCTTCACCTGCCACAGGCAAATGACGACACAGATCCATGTGGATTTGCTGCTGTCCATCACTTGTTGAGCCACCACATGGAAGGTGGTAATGGGGCCTGGGATGTGGTGGAAAGCATCCAAATATTAACTGACTTGTAATGATCTCCTAATCCCCCAGGTGTCCCCAGAGACTTAGATGAGAATATTAACATGAAAGACTGCATGGGATTAGGTACGGGTGAGATATTCCAGTTGGCAAAACGTGCATGATTTTGGAACCAAGCTCTGACCCACTAACCTCCATGTTTAACTCAGGAGCATTATATCGATCGTGTGTAATTCCCTCGAGTAAATGGCACACCCATGGATTCCCAGGCTTCCTGAAACTCACCTTTGAAGTCAGGGTGTGCCTGTAATAACATACAGATCACGCAGATAATCCAATAGATACTCAGTGCTCCAGCTGCTTCCTTGCCTACTCAAGGGGAAGGGTTTGTTCATGGCACTCTTGCTAAGAGTTTACTTTCTATACTTTGGAAGTTCTCAATCAGATCAAAATGGGCAGCACTTTGGTTGTCTTAGATTGGAACTCAAACACAAAGCAATATGATCAGCACCAGCAGTAACTGCATCCTGTTGACTGAGTTGCTGCTGGACATAAGCAAGTGGAGCAGCTGAGTGATGCAGCTCACAGGAGGGACCACATGCAAAACAGGATATGCAGGCAGAGCTGAATTCCCTTGACCTGCCAGACACTCACATTGTTACTTCCCTCATTGCCAGACACCTGTAACCTCCGAAAAGAATTCTGCTCCCCAGATATTACCAATTATCGTGTTATCGTTCAGGTCAGAAACTCCAAGTGTTCTATGGAACCCACCTGGATCATAAATTTTGCACCTTGAGTTTGGCTAGGATAAGCATGTTATACGTTAAATATGCTTCAAATGTCCCACTAGGAAGCTTTTATCAAACCAAGTTTATTTAAGAATATAGTTAACATATATGGAAAGAAAATTAGTAATAACTTTTATCAATTACAAACAAAAAATAACCATGATAATGAATAACTCTTCACAAATATATCTAAGATGATCCAATCAAACAAAACTCCCAATAAACAAAAAAAGTCCTTTTCATAAGTTTAAGACAGCAAAGACTAACCTTCGTGTGTTCCTGGAACTGTTCTGACTTCAAATTGTTCTCAGAACAATTTGAAGTCAGAACAGCTTTCCAGAATGCCAGGGAGAGACTCTGGTCAAGCCACCAACTGCAGATTTTCTACTCCAGGAAAGCAAGTAACCTTGCTTCCAGTTAACCAGCAGAATTTCCAAAACCAGATAGACAGAGAGAGAGAAACACAGCTTTCAATCTGATGTCTACCCCCATCTTGATCTCCAACCCCTTTTGGTCTCTGTGCCCTAATCCCACCCCAACCACTCTGTACCAATATAACCCTGGGAGATCTCGCCTCTTTATTTTCAGGATCTGAATGAAATATTTAAATTTACCTCCTTTTCCAGCCCCAGTATTCTTGCATCTTAACAGTTCCCTTTCCTTAGATCAGTGATTCCCATTTTCAGAACAGGAAATTCCTATTTTCCAGTGTGACCCCAGCTTAACACCTGAAAATGTGACCCCAGGCACCAGCAAAAACATTAGAATAGTATTTTAACATTCAATCTATATTTACTAATTTTTAAAATGTAAAATACATCTAATAATACATCATTTAAATATGAAAATGTGGGTTTTTAAAGCACTTTGTAAAAATATTGTACTTCAAAAATATTTAATTGGCTGTAATGCCTATTGGAAAACATTGAAGACAAGAAAATTACAAGATGAATACAACTTCTTTCATGTCTCTCAAAATGTGTGTTCTTTTTGTTTTTTTTCAGGTAGCCAGCTTCGTTCAGACACTCCCAGGTTGTGAAGAACAGGCAAAGATCTTTAAAGAAGAGGTAAGAAATAATGAAACCGCCATCATCTAGAATCTCATAGATTGTAAAGCTTGAATGACTATTATGATGCTCTGATGCAAAGTTCTAACATAAACCAGGGTACTTACGCAAGGATATTTTGGCCTTGGAGGGAGTGCAGAGGAGGTTTACTAGGCTGACGCCAGAGTTGAGGGGGTTGAGCTATGAGGAGAGGCTGAATAAACTAGGCTTGTACTCGTTAGAGTTTAGAAGAATGAGGGGAGATCTCATTGAGACGTATAAGATGATGAATGGGTTGGATAGGATAGAGGTGGAGAGACTCTTCCCGCTCAGAAAGGATAGTAGGACTGGGGGGCACAGCCTCAAGATAAAGGGGGGGCGGTTTAGAACGGAGTTGAGGAGGAACTTCTTCACTCAAAGGGTGGTGAATCTCTGGAATTCTCTGCCCGTTGAAGTGGTGGAGGCTGCCTCGCTAAATATTTTTAAGACGCGGGTTGATGGGTTTTTGATAAGCGAGGGGATTAAGGGTTATGGGGAGAGGGTGGGAATGTGGAACTGAGCCATGACAGATCAGCCATGATCTTATTGAATGGCGGGGCAGGCTCGAAGGGCTAGATGGCCTACTCCTGCTCCTATTTCTTATGTTCTTATGTGATACCTCTTAATTTGACTTTCTCATGGGAAATATTTCTTATATCTATTTTAGGAGCAAATGTGACTGTTTTTCCATATGCACCTTCATTTTAAACATTGGTTGTAATTTATAATCAGATAATTTTAGTGACAGGAGCCTTGAACCGGTGGAAACTTATAGATCATAACACAGAAGAACAAAATGGAATGTCAGATCATGGGTTCTCCTAGCTAGTCAGAAACATAAGTGCATAGTTTGTAAAGATGATTATCTATGCAGAGGGTCTCTGATATTTAGTTAAGAAATAGGAAGATAGATTTTCCAAGTCATCATTTACAGCAATTATATAAATCGCCATAATTGAGGGTCAGAAAATCATGGCAGCATTTGGCACTTTGCCAAAATGATTTCCAGTTACTGGGTTTGTATCAGATTAGGGCAAGGACAACCTGTTTTCTAAATCCAAATGTACCAGTGATGTGTATGTTCCATGATGGATTTTCCGATTCAAAATATTTAGCGTTGTAATGATGCAATGTGTAAATTGTGTGTACATAATTCCAAATTTAATAGCAGTTCTTTTAATACCATTTGTGTACGCATATGATTGTTGAAGCATGGGGAAAAGCATCAGGAGGAGTGAAATATAGAAATATGGGGAACATAGAAATTCCTGATGCAACACAAGTCAATGGATCTAATTTATGCCTATAAGTTTTTAGCAAAAAAGTACGATTTTCTGAAGGATTTTTGTGCTTTAACTCAAAATCTGTTATTGTGGAATTGGACATAGCAATTAGCCAAACTTACAGGATACTGTGAGGCCTAGATAGAGTGAATGTGGAGAGGATGTTTCCACTTGTAGGAAAAACTAGAACCAGAGGGCACAACCTTAGACTAAAGGGATGATCCTTTAAAACAGAGATGAGGAGGAATTTCTTCAGCCAGAGAGTGGTAAATCTATGGAACTCTTTGCTGCAGAAGGCTGTGGAGGCCAGGTCATTGAGTGTCTTTAAGACAGAGATTGATAGGTTCTTGATTAATAAGGGGATCAGGGGTTATGGGAAAAAGGTAGGAGAATGGGGATAAGAAAAATATGGGCTATGATTGAATGGCGGGGCAGAATTGATAGGCACAGAATTAGGCCACTCAGCCTATGTCTTATGGTCTTAAATAGAAATGTCCTTTTCAAATGGCAAAAGTTAAGTTTTTTTTATGTGCCAAGGTTTTCTTTTTGGAGCAATTTTCTTCCTTACTTAAAATGTAATTGGTTAGCATGAGATTTTAGCATATAGAGTACAGTAACTGAAACAGAATACAGACTGGAACCTGATACCTGAGGAAGAGTTATTCAGTGTTCCATCAAGAAAATATTGAAGGCACCTTCAGTGACTGAGTAATTTTTATCTCTCCCTCTGCAGTAACCTGGCAGCTGGCAGATTGTCCAACAATTCTAGAACACTCCTCATTTCATCCCATTAGAATTCTACAATGGATGGTCAATACATTCCTCCAACTTGCTGCCCAAAGGTTGATGGTGAAAATTAATCCCACTGAGTCACAGCGACCTCTGTTATCAGGTTCTAATCTCATTCCTATTTTAGCTACCTTACTATATTTGTCAATGATTCCCAACTTTTATACATCATGGCACACTTTGATACTACAAAAAAATTTGAGGCACGCCTCCTATTTTCTCCAACTGAATGACCCTCAAGCAAAAGCCTTTTATCTTTAAAACCTCCTAAAAATGTCAAGCTAGCATCTAATACAATGTTCAACCATTTAAGAAGTTTATGATGGAAACTCTATCACCAGCTACATGTCAAATACAAAATATTTATTTAAAAAATACACAAATTAAAAGTGTTTCCCATTAAAGATTTCAATTGTTTTTAGTTTTTTTAAGTCTGCATTCTCAATGTGAAAGGCCATAAATGAAGGAAAAGCTGTGAGCAGCCTCTTACCAACAACACTAGTGTGACACCTGGGCTTGCCTTTGAACGTAGGAACTGATGATGTGGAGATGCTGGCGTTGGACTGGGGTAAACACAGTAAGAACACCAGGTTAAAGTCCAGCAGGTTTATTTGCAGCAAACACCACTAGCTTTCGGAACTGGCTGTTCCTCCGTCAGGTGGGTGAGAGTTCTGATCACAAACAGAGCATATAAAGACACAAACTCAATTTACATGAATAGTGATTGGAATGTGAGTCTTTATAGCTAATCAAGTCTTGAAAGTACAGACAGTGTGAGTGGAGAGAGCATTAAGCACAGGTTAAAGAGACATGTATTGTTTCCAGACAGGAAAGTTAGTGAGATTTTGCAAATCCAGGCAAGTTGTGGGGTGTTACAGATAGAGTGACATGAATCCAAGATCCCGGTTAAGGCCGTTCTCATGTGTGTGGAACTTGGCTATCAGTCTCTGCTCAGCAACTCTGCGCTGTCGTGTGTCATGAAGGCTGCCTTGGAGAAAGCTTACCCGAAGATCAGAGGCCGAATGCCCATGTCCGCTGAAGTGTTCCCCAACAGGAAGAGAACACTGTTGCCTGGTGATTGTTGAATGGTGTTTATTCATCCGTTGTCGTAGCATTTGTTACATTCCAATCATTATTCATGTAAACTGAGTTTGTATCTTTATATGCCCTGTTTGTGATCAGAACTCCCACCCACCTGACAAAGGAACAGCCAGTTCCAAAAGCCAGTGGTGTTTGCTACAAATAAACCTGTTGGATTTTAACCTAGTGTTGTGAGACTTCTTACACAGGAACTGACAACAGTGCATCAGCAACTCACAGGTTTTGCTCCACTGACAGGCATTCTGTGCTTTTGTTTTTTTACATAAGCCAGTATTGTGAATGCCAATTTGCGCAGATAAGTTGTCAGAAATGGTAAGGGTACTGCTATAGCACAGTCTGAAATAGATAGATAATCTTGTCATGCAAATAACCAAAATGTGTCCAGAGGCATCTCTGAAAACTCAGGGACCAGATCAGAAACCCCAAGGTATATTAGGAATTTAGACTAGACCCCCAACTCTAAATTTATTTTGGCATTAGTGTGAGGATAAGATATTTCACTCCAAGTGTGATTTTATTGACACATTAGGAAGCTTTTATCAAACTTTATTTGAACAGTGGTTTAAATATAACAAATGAGTTAGCTTAATTTTTACAAATTGAAATACTTAAATATGACAATGTGTATCTGTTAACCTATCTCTCTTAATTCAAATTTAAACAATATTTCTCATAGACGTAAACTCCTCTTCAAAATCAGTTAGCGAACAATATGGGCTACGTGTTTTACTTATTAATAGTCCTAGAGCCTTTGGACACCCATGTCTTCTGACAGCTCCAAAACAGCAGCCTCCAGAGAGAAAGACATTTCCTGCTCCTTGCAGACCCAAGCAGAAACTAGACTTATTTTCCCCTGTAAGCTTCACTCCTCCCATTTACATGACCCTGTCTCTTGTCAAACAACCTAATTAAGCTTTACTCTGAAACATCGGTGGAAAACCAAAAATAAACAAAAAAAATTAGCTCAGATTAAAACAGACACCCCATTATCTGGAATCATTTATTCTCCTGCATGGTTTGCCGACAGATTGGCACTAGGTAAACCAGAGTTGAATTTTAAACATACCCCTCACAAGAAACATGATATAAATATATTCCTAAAAGGCACAGTGTCATCACACAGATTCAGTGTCCAATTCATCCCGAGCTCTAGAAATTCCTCTTGTTCTTTTAATTACAATTTCTTTGATGATTCAAAAGGAAGTGAACTAAATAGATCATGTACTCACTCAAAGTCTTCCATCTAATGAAGAGAAAGATTCAAACTTCTCTTGTAGTTTTTGAAGATATGTTGAGATAGGGTTGAGTATCATTTATCCAGCAAGATTTGATGATGCTAGCTTGAACATCCCAGTCGACCCACTTACCACATTTTTTTGCCAGTCTGATTTGAGTCCTTGACTGATCAGAAACTCTAAGGTATTTTGTGAAGTTAACCCAGACCCTAACTTTTACATTTGGTTTTGGAATTAAGATGAGCATAAGGTGTTTCACTCCAGATATCATTCAAGTAACCCACTTGGAAGCTTTTATTAAGACAAACTTTATTTAAGAAAACAGTTAGAATTTAACAAAAAGAACTAGCATAACTTTTACCAAGTAAAATACTTAAGTATAATGCTTAATAGCTAGCTATCTCTATTGTTCCAATTCAGCAGTTTCCCCAAGCATAAGTCCCTTCTTTAGCACTTTTTACACTTCTTGAGAGTGATCCAGATAGACACCTGACTTCCATAAGAACATAAGTAATAGGAGCAGGAGTAGGCCATCTAGCCCTTCGAGCCTGCCCTGCCATTCAATAAGATCATGGCTGATCTGAAGTGGATCAGTTCCACTTACCCGCCTGCTCCCCATACCCCTTAATTCCCTTATTGATCAGAAATCTACCTACCCGTGACTTCAACATATTCAACGAGGTAGCCTCCACCACTTCAATGGGCAGAGAATTCCAGAGATTCACCATCCTTTGAGAGAAGAAGTTCCTCCTCAACTCTGTTCTAAACTGCACCCCCCCCCCCCCCCCCGGCTTATTTTGAGGCTGTGCCCTCTAGTTCTGGTTTCCTTTCTAAGTGGAAAGAATCTCTATACCTCTTTCATACAGCAACTTGCAATTCTCATGCAGCAACTTCCAGAGAATGCTCCACCCCTGGACAGTAGAAACTTGGAGAAAAAGGCTTCTTTCTTAGCAGATTCCATTCTCCACTTCAGACAGAGTAAGAGATGCAGAGAAAATTACTCAGTCACTGAAGGTGCCTTTAATATTTTCTTGATGAAACACAGAATGACTCGTACTCAGATATCTGTATTATATTTCAGTTACCACACTCTATATGCTAAAATCTCATGCTAACCAGTTACATTTTAACTAAGGAAGAAAACTCCAGAGCAAATTGCTTTGAGTTCTCTCTGAAAATCCCAAAAGCATTCTGCTTTCAGTTCTCTGTGGAAGCCGAGCTGTACCCATTCATATGACCTTGCTTGTCAGTCAACCTAATCAAGCTCCACTCTGCAATATCCCAGGGGAAAACTCAAAACAACAGAACCCTGCATTAATTCAGATCAAAACAAACATTACATCAATTAAGATAAATTATGTTGCTACAGTAACAATACAGTGCTTCTGGATTGAGATAAAATGGAAGAAACTAGTAAACACATTCAGCACAGAAAAATGACTAAAATACATTTCTTAAAGGCACAATATCATCACAACTTACAGAACAGAAATTCTTCCAGCACATCACAGAGATTATAAACATGACAGAGGATATTTTCTTGCGACAGCCATCACACTTATGTGTGCATGAGCAAACTCTGGTAGTTGGCTCCCAGCCCTTCACAAATTAGTAAACAAGAGCAATTTCAAAGGACATGAACATCCAGGGGTATTCAGTATTTAGGAAGGAAAAGGTGATGTGGTTGCATTGCTGGTTAAAGAGGAAATTAACGCGATAGTGAGGAAGAATATTAGCTCCAATAATGTGGAATCTGTATGAGTAGAACTGAGGGGCAAAACAACATTAGTCAGGGTTATATATAGACTCCAAACTGTAAAGATGATGTTGCAATTTGAAATTAGAGATGCATATGATAAAGGAACATCTGTAATTATGGGTGACTTTAATCTACATATAGATTGGGTAAATCAGATTATTAACCATACCGTAGAGAAGGAATTCCTGGACTATGTCCGGGGTGGTTTTCTCAATGAATATATTGAGGAACCAAGTAAAAAAAAGGCAAGTATTGCATAATGAAAAATGAATAATTGCCAATCTGATTGTTCAAGGTCCCTTGGGGATGAGTGACCATAATATAATAGAATTCTCCATCAAGATGGAGAGTGATTCTGAACAAGGGTTTTGAATCTTAATAAAGGAAACTATGATGGTATGAGGCATGAGTTGACTTACTTTAAAGGGATGACGGTGGCTAAGCAATGACAAACATTCAAAGCACGCATGCGTGAAATGCAACAATTGTTCACTCCTGTCTGGTGCAAAAAGAAAATGGGAAAGGTGTCCAAACCATGACTTACAAAGGAAATTAGAGATCGTATTAAGGAAGGGGCATACAAATAGGCCAGAGAAAACGGCAAACCTAAGTATTGAGATCAATTTAGAATTCAGCAAGGGAGGAGAAAGAGATTGATTAAGAAAGAGAAAATAGGGTACAAGAGTAAGCTTGTGGGGAACATAAAAACTTACTTTAAAAGCTTCTGTAGGTACAAGAAAAGAAAAAGATTGGTGAAGAAATTTGTAGGTCACACAGTCAGAAACAGGGAAATTTCTAGTGGGGAACAACTAAATACAGTGCCTGAACAACTATATGTGTACTTTGGTTCCTTTGTTTGAATAGAGGGGAGTATGGTAGGATGAGAGAAGAATTGGCGAATGTGGACTGGGGGAGTGCGTTGGAAGGTAGGTCTGCTGAGGAGCAGTGGAGGATCTTTAAGGAGATCTTTCTTGGTGCTCAGCAGAAATTTAGTCCGATGGTTAAAAAGGACAGTAGGAAGAGAGGTAATAAGCCGTGGATAACGAAGGAGGTGAAGGAAAGTGTTAAATTAAAAGCGGAGGAATTTAGAGTAGCTAAGAGTAGTGGGCGAGAAGAGGATTGGGAAAGGTTTAAATGTCAACAAAGATTGACAAAGAAGTTGATAAAGGAGGGTAGGAGAAGCTATGAGGCTGGGCTAGCACTTAATATAAAAAAGGATAGCAAGAGTTTTTATAAATATATAAAAAGGAAGAGGCTGGCTAGGGTGAACGTTGGTCCTTTAGAGGATGAGAAAGGGGAGCTAGTGGTAGGGGATGGGGATATGGCTAAGGTCTTGAATAACTTTTTTGTTTCTGTCTTCACGGAGGAGGACGTGAATAATTTGCCGGGTGTTAGCGATGGAAAGGTGGTAGGAATGGAGGGTCTTAATGACATTACTGTTACTAGAGAGGTGGTGCTCGACAGACTGGAGGGGCTGATTGTGGACAAGTCCCCAGGACCGGATGGAATGCATCCGAGGGTTCTGAAAGAAATGGCGGAGGTGATAGTGGATGCCTTGGTGGTTATTTTCCAGACGTCGCTGGATTCCGGGGAAGTGCCGGAAGATTGGAAAACGGCTAATGTTACGCCGTTGTTTAAGAAGGGTGCCAGGCAAAAGGCGGGGAATTATAGGCCGGTTAGTTTAACGTCTGTGGTAGGTAAAATGTTAGAATCCGTCATTAAGCAGGAAATTGCGAGGCATCTTGAAGGGAATTGCTTGATAGGGCGGACGCAACACGGTTTCATTAAAGGGAAGTCGTGTCTGACAAATTTACTGGAGTTCTATGAGGATGTGTCTAGGGCAGTGGATAGAGGAGAGCCGGTGGATGTGGTCTTTCTGGATTTTCAGAAGGCGTTTGACAAGGTACCTCACAAGAGGTTATTGCAGAAGGTCAGGGGACATGGAGTTGGGGGTAGGGTGTTAGCGTGGATAGAGGATTGGTTGTCAAATAGGAGGCAGAGAGTGGGGGTCAATGGGTGCTATTCGGATTGGCGGTTGGTGACTAGTGGGGTGCCCCAGGGGTCGGTGCTGGGGCCTCAGCTATTTACCATTTACATAGATGATCTGGAGGAGGGAACCGAGTGCAGGGTGTCGAAATTTGCTGATGACACCAAGATTGGGGGAAAGGCAAATTGTGCGGAGGGTGTGGAGAGTCTGCAGAAGGATCTAGATAGGCTGGGCGAATGGGCCAGGAAATGGCAAATGGAATTTAATGTTGGCAAGTGTGAGGTGGTCCACTTTGGTAGGAAGAATGGTAGGAAGGACTATTACTTACGTGGCGAAAAACTGCAGCAGGCGACGGTGCAGAGGGACCTCGGGGTCCTTGTGCATGAGTCGCAAAAACCCAGCTTGCAGGTGCAGCAGGTGGTCAGGAAGGCGAATGGGATGCTGGCCTTCATAGCGAGGGGGATTGAATATAAAAGTAGGGAGGTCTTGCTGCAGCTGTATAGGGCATTGGTGAGGCCGCAGCTGGAGTACTGTGTGCAGTTTTGGGCGCCGCACCTGCGCAAGGATATTTTGGCCCTGGAGGGAGTGCAGAGGAGGTTTACTAGGCTGATACCGGAGTTGAGGGGATTGAGCTATGAGGAGAGGCTGAATAAACTAGGCTTGTACTCGTTAGAGTTTAGAAGAATGAGGGGAGATCTCATTGAGACGTATAAGATGATGAATGGGATGGATAGGATAGAGGTGGAGAGACTCTTCCCGCTCAAAAAAGACAGTAGGACTAGGGGGCACAGCCTCAAGATAAAGGGGAGGCGGTTTAGAACGGAGTTGAGGAGGAACTTCTTCACTCAAAGGGTGGTGAATCTCTGGAATTCTCTGCCCGTTGAAGTGGTGGAGGCTGCCTCGCTAAATATTTTTAAGAAGCGGGTTGATGGGTTCTTGATAAGAGAGGGGATTAAGGGTTATGGGAAGAGGGCGGGAAAGTGGAACTGAGCCACAACAGATCAGCCATGATCTTATTGAATGGCGGGGCAGGCTCGAAGGGCTAGATGGCCTACTCCTGCTCCTATTTCTTATGTTCTTATGTTCTGCCTTCACAAAGGAGGATACAAATAAGATACCAGAAATGTTGGGGAACACACCATTTAGTGTGAGGAAGGAACTGAAGGAAATCAGTATTAGTGGGAAAATGGTGTTGGGAAAATTAATGGGATTGAAGGCTGATAGATCCCCAACGCCTGATAATCTGCATCCCAGAGTCATTAAGGAAGTGGCCCCAGAAGTAATGGATGCATTGGTGGTCATTCTCCAAGATTCTATAGACTCTGGAACAGCTCTCATGAATTGGAGAATAGATGATATAACCCAACTATGTAAAGGGAGGTAGAAAGACAGGAAATTGTAGACAGTCATCATGATATCAGTGTTAGGGAAAATGCTGAGTCCAAAATGCTGGCAGGGAAGTACAGAACCAGGGGTCACAATATAAAGATATGGGGTAAACCATGAGATGAGGAGAAATTCCTGTGGAATTCTCTATCACAATAAGCAGTTGAGGCCAAAACATTGTGCGCAACATTATACAGCCTCGCTTATCATTAAACCATAAAATCCTGCCCGAGATCAATGCACCTTTCCATGGTCTGCCACTCACCCACTCCGATTCCCCTGGCAGGTGGAACATTAAAATTCCAGCTTGTGTGTTTTCAAGAAGGAGTTAAATATAGTTCTTGGGCCTAAAGGGACCAAAGGATATAGGGGAAAGATGGGAACAGGAGTTGGATGATCAGCCATGAGCACAATAAATAGTGAAGGGCCTAATACCCTACTCCTTTTCTCTATGTGAGTTCACATATTTCATTATTTTCACTTTTTAGTCTAACTGCAGTTAAAGCAGATGGCACTGTTTTGGATATGGCAGTCGATCTAGATGTCAGGATTCTTTTTCTTTCATCTTCCTCACAAACCCTTTGTCTTTTTCCACCATAGAAGCTGCTCTGTCAGTGCAGAATGTATTGTGCTTGGCTCAGTTCAGATTGTTACCCTCCAGATGAGCAGTTGTGACACAAAAGATTTCTTCTCTGGTCACATAATTAGGTATTTCTTCCCAAAAGAAGACATTCTCAGCATTCTTGACACTGGCTAAGAGCTGTCTGTGTCCACTAATATCCATGGAGTCATTGGTCTTCAGGGCAAATTTTCCACTCGTTTCTAATTCTTGTTGAAGTACCTGTTCAATATAAAGTTGCATTTTGTCAGTACGCTGTTTGAATATACTATCAGAAAGAGGAACTTTATTGCTTTCTTTGACAGTATCAGCTCCCAACATTACTCTCACAATACTTCTTCATGCTGGCAAAATTGGGATTTCAGCAATGGTGTGTAGCTTCTTTGATTTCACTATGAGCTCAGCCATCAGATAACTCGTCTCCTGCGCCTTGTCTGAAACCTACACACATTACATTATATGTTATTTTACATTTTGTTCTCTCAGGCACTTGAAATGCTGCATATCCCTATTGGAGAGTGAATGTGTTTTGTGTTGAAATGGTACTTCAATCTACCTGGTTCCATTGCATTGTTTGGGAGCTTCTCCCTTCAAGTTAGGCATTCTGAGACAGGGCCATGAAAATCCAAAGGCCGAGTAGCTATGACTTTACTGTCTGTGTATGAACCTTGCTTTTTCCTCCTGAGGTTCTGTTCTTCTGGCTACATCTGAATCAAAGTGGGATTCTTCCTTTCTCTTCAAGAACTTATGTGGCCAAACTTATGATTGTAAGTTGATGCTTCAGGGCATTTGTGTAATGTTGTCAAACACACCACATTACATAAATGCCCTGAAGCATTAGCTTACAAGCATGATTTCAGCTCTTTGGCAATGCCAAGCCTAGAACTACTTCTCCAAAGGTGCATCCTTGCTCTAATGCCACGCAGCAGAGTTACCAATCTTCAGTTGCCTTCTTGGATCTTCGGGGCTTTTTCTGGGATCTCTTCGACATCTCCTGAATCCACCTTATTTAAGGGCGGCTGCTCATCGCACTTTCTCTAAATGAACTTGTTTCTCCTTTTAACTTTATTGGTTCCTATTTCTTACCTTTGTCTTCTTCACTTACTGGGAACTTTCTTTTTTACTTCTCTCTGCCTTCTGTTTTTCGACCTCTGTCTCTCTCGCTTTTCCCAGAGTTTTTGTACCCTTTGTGTTTTTGATTTTTGCGCAGGTACATCTCCAGCTCTGTGGTTGTCATCTCTAAGTCCCAAGGAACTTTGGGCTGCCCATATGTGTCAGTGGGGAAAGGGCCACACATGCACAGTTTCAATTTTTTACATTGGTCAGGTGCATGGGCCTGACCAATGTGAAAAATCCAAACCATACTTTTGTGGCCCATTCCCAGCTGCCACGTGCACAGTTTGGATTCCCAATGTAAAAAATAAATCCGAACATAGCCCAGTGGAGTGGCCAACAGTAACATCTGAGTGAGGTGTTTAGCAATGGTTGACATTCCTGAAGGGCACATATGAAATAACGGGGTGAATGGGCTCAGCTGCTGTCCCTACCTGCTGCCTTGGCATAATCAAGGATACCACGCGGACATACACTTCCACCTCCTTCCATCATGAAAAAGATACAAATGTCTGAAAAAGTGTACCAACAGATTCAAGAACAACTTCTTCCCTGCTGTCATTAGACTTTTGAATGGTCCCATTGGATATTAATCTGATCTTTCTCTTCACCATGTAACTGCAATGCTATATTCTGCACCCTATTCTTTTCCTTTCCCCCTATGTTCTTCATGAGCAGTATGTTGGCCTGTATAGCATGCAAGAAACAAAATTTTTCACTGAATCCCAGTACATGTGACAGTAAATCAAATCAAATCAAAAAAGTCAAATTCAGTGGTCAGAAAACTACAAATATTCACTTATCAGGGCATGTGTATGAATAATCATCACTTGAGCAGTGTACTGACGAGCACCCACAACCAGTGGAACAGTGTCCTTCCATGGAAAGAAGTCTCACAACAGCAGGTTAAAGTACAACAGGTTTCTTTTCGGAGCACTGCTCCTTTGTCAGATGAGTGTAAGTTCTGTTCACAAACAGGGCATATAAAGACACAAGCTCAATTTACAAAATAATAGTTGGAATGCGAATCTTTACCGTAATCAAGTCTTAAAGATACAGACAATGTGAGTGGAGAGAGCGCTAAGCACAGGTTAAAGAAGTATGTATTGTCTCCAGAGAGGACAGTTAGTGAGATTTTGCAAGCCCGGGCAAATCATGGGGGTTACAGATAGTGTGACATGAACCCAAGATCCTGGTTGAGGCTGTCCTCGTATGCAGAACTTGGCTATCAGTCTCTGCTCAGCGACTCTACATTGTGTGTTGTGACGGCCGCCTTGCAGAATGCTTACTCAAAGATCTGAGGCCGAATGTTTGTGACCGCTGAAGTGTTCCCCAACAGGAAGAGAACAGTGTTGCCTGTTGATTGTTGAGTGGTGTTCATTCATCCGTTGTCATAACATCTGCATGGTCTCCCCAATGTACCATGCCTCAGGACATCCTTTCCTGCAGTGTATCAGGTAGACAACGTTGGCCGAGTCGCAAGAGTATGTACCGTTTACCTGGATGGTGTTCTCACGTGAGATGATGGCATCTGTGTCGATGATCCAGCACATCTTGCAGAGGTTGCTGTGGCAGGGTTGTGTGGTGTCATGGTCACTGTTCTCCTGTAGTTTGGTGCGGACAATGGTCTGTTTGAGGTTGTGCGGTTGTTTAAAGGCATGAAGTGGAGATGTGGGGATGGCCTTGGCGAGATGTTCACCTTCATTAATGATATGTTGAAGGCTCCGGAGAAGATGTTGTAGCTTCTCTGATCCAGGGAAGTACTGGACGATGAAGGGTACTCTGTCTGCCGTGTCCCATGTTTGTCTTCTGAGGAGGTCAAGTCGAGCTCTATATCCTGTGTTTATGAGGGCATCTTTCATCGTCTGGAGGTGTCTATTGCGATCCTGCTCATCTGAGCAAATCCTGTGTATACAAAGGGCTTGTCTGTGGGGAATGGCTTCTTTAATGTGCTTAGGGTGGAAGCTGGAGAAGTGCAGCATCGTGAGATTATCCATAGGCTTGCAGTACAATGAAGTGCTGAGGTGACTGTCCTTAATGGAGATGCATGTGTCCAAGATTGCAACCAATACTGGAAAGTAGTCCATGGTGAGTCTGATGGTGGGATGGAACTTGTTGATGCCATCATGTAGTCGTTTCAGTGATCGTTCACCATGAGTCCAAAGGAAGAAAATGTCATCGATGTATCTAGTGTATAGCATTGGTTGAAGATCTTACGCGGTGAAGAGGTCTTGTTCAAACCTGTGCATGAAGATGTTGGCATATTGAGGTGCAAATTTGGTCCTCATGGCTGTTCCGTGTATCTGGAAGAATTGGTTGATAAAGCGCATGAGTTGTAAAATTCCATCTGGAGACTGGCAGTTGTTGGCATTGAGTACTGAGTACATTATCATTTTGTAAATGCATTCCAACCATTATTTTGTAAATTGAGTTTGTGTCTTTATATGCCCTGTTTGTGAACAGAACTCCCACTTACTGACGAAGGAGCAGCGCTCCAAAGTTAGTGGATTTTGCTACCAAATAAACCTGTTGGACTTTAACCTGATGTTGTAAGACTTCTTACTGTGTTTATCCCAGTCCAACGCTGGCATTTGCACATCATCGGCATTTCCACATCATGAGCCCTTCCTTAGAGTCAGTGCACTCTATTTTACCATTTTGATTCTGAGTGCTGGGCGGACTTGAAACTGGGAGTGTTTCAGATCTGACTTTTAGACCCGTTCTCTGGCACCCCCATACACACTCTGCCTGCAAAAATATCAGCAATTCAGAATCGCACTGCACAAGCCTGTGAGCAGGGCTTAATGCACCCAAAATCATGCAGGTCCGATCAGCGTCTCCAACTGCCTGTGCGCAGAAACAAAAAAAGTTATGGAATGATGCTTCCCACCACCCCCCTCCCAACCTGGATAATGCCTTCTGGCATTATGCCCCACCTCCATAACATTACTGACCCCCTTAACTGCTCCCCCCACCACCCAGACCGATTTGCGGCCCTCTCCTTCCTCTTCCCCCTCACTGATCACAGGCAGAGTGGCAGTGATCCTGCACGCGCACCCCCCACCCCCCACCCCCGCAACCCACCCCAAGCAGAGAGCCATCAGACATTCGGCACTTACCTCCTCACTAAGTGGAGCACCCAAATCGAACTTTCGTATAGCATGTCTGTTTCGCGTCAATTCTGAATGGGCGAACACAATGGTAAAAGGGGAAGTGCCAGTAAGCTTGTGTGTGCAGCTCATTAAGACAATTTAAATACATGTAAATGGCTGTCCCACCCGTTTTGGGTGCAGTCCTGACTGCAGCCATTTTCAGGCCTTGTTAAAGAGGGAACCAGTGTGGAGGCAGGTGCAGATTGTGCTACTTGCCTCACGCCTGACTTTATCAAGTTTTTGTGCCTGAAAACGGGTGTACTTGATGATAAAATCAGGCCCAGTAGCTTCTCAAAAGTAAATTAAAATGGTGATGAATGGTGATGAACAAGCACAATGGCTGTTTGCCTCTTAATTACTATTTACAAATCATTAAGATAAATATTGCAACGATGTGTTTTCTTGATAATGTGATATGGTTATTTGCTCAATGTGTGTAACATAAAATGTAGAATTTAGAGAGATTATTGGATTCACTGAATTATATATTTAACTTTAATGTTACTGAAATGATCAAGACTCTACAGTTCATTGACTTTAGCATTCATGATTACAAAAGCCCCAATTAAGAATAATGTTCATGCGTGGGTTTAATTACCCAGCAATATAATAGGAGAAAAAAGATAGGATTTTATTGAATTTCATTTGTAGTAGGTAAACTTGTGTAATTGAATGACTTAATTGTTAGGACTTCTATGAACAAGGAAATGTCTAGAGAGTATCACCGAAATTTTACCACCTCTCCATCCCTCCATCCCTGGAATTGGGGCGGGCGAGGCCGACAGAACGGAATTTTCCATTGGCCTCGGGCAGGATTTTATGAGCTTCACTTGAGCAAGGTCATATATGTTTTACCTTGCAGAAAAATATCACAAATAGTTCATGTAAGTGATCCAGAAATACTCTGATAATTCTCGCTAGTTGGAGAGATTAGTTAAGCAGACAACATAATCACTCACTTTTTCCCTTTCTCAGACAGATCTCCATTTGGAACTTTTCATAAGATGTGCAATGGGCTTATTAAAGCTTCAAACATAATTTATTTTATTGAGATGAATAGAATTAATAAATTCTTTACTTTCTCATCAGGAATGGTCATTTAAAAGAGGCAAAACTGCACTGTCAAAACTTTTGTTTTTAAAGGCCAGCATTTGCAGCTGTTGGTTAAATTTTGAATCTGTGTTTTGGTTATTAAAAAAAACTATTATCATCTTTCAGAGCTAAAGTATGCTACGAAGCAGCTTCTGTTGTCCAAGCACCAGAATCTTTGTTTCAACCTTCTCGTGATATGTTGCATCTTGATTTTGAGTGAACGTGTTATACCTAATTTTAATGCTTTTCATTTCTTGTTTGGGCTGTCTCAACGAGTCACAAACTAAAATTGAAGACATTATTCTCAGTTATTAAAGAGCTATAATCTAGTCTTCCTCTTCCTCAAATGACCGTGGTACAATGGATTACCAGAACAGTGGGTGCTAATATTTATATGGTCACATACCAAGTATGTATTAAAGGAATGAAACTCTTTGCTGATGATGAAGATCATGAGATTAGTGGAAACGTCCGCATACATACACTTTAGAGAAGACCGCAATGTGGAAAAAAATAGTTTGTTCTGTTGCCTGGTGTTGTTTTCCATGTGCAAGCGATGAAAGTAAAAAAGGCTTCCATTACTGGTTGTATGCTGACAAATAATTCTGGAATATGTACTGTGTGGCATGGAATAATCAAGTAGTGTAGAAAATCAAGGCTATAGTCACCTCTGCGCCAATAGCATAGCCATCCCTTTCATTGAGTTTGTCTGAAGGGCAAGGTGGCAAAACAGCAAAGCTCACTGACTGCATCCTTTATGAAGCATAGCTGGTAAAGCTGGTCTTCATACATGTCAGTGCATCTGTTCTTTAACCTACAGACCCAGCTGGTTAAGTGGAGGGCTGAGGTGGGAATAATGGTGATCTTTCTTCACTGCAAGAAGACCTGCTGTTTTTATTCCTAGTCCTCCTCATTCTCCAGGAGTCAAATATATTTTTTCAAGGACTCTCTTTGACATTTTCGCATGAGTTTTTTTTTCCGGTTTTCAGGGACTCCTTTTTCATTCTCACTAACTCCATTACTAGGTAATTCATTCATACAGTAACATTATTTCTGTATTTGTGTTGTTTTTTTATCAGGTTAGCCTTCTTTAGATAGACTAGATAGCAAAAATACCTAAATGAAATAGCTATAATGTATAGCAGCTCATCCAATCTATAGCCTAGGATTGATCAGATCAAAATAAAATGTTAACCATGTATCGACGATAGATTAAAACATATTTTGCAAATATTACCTTTATTTGGGATTAAGATGGCTTGTGCAATAGTGGTTCAAAACCAGAACAGAGAAAACATAGGGTAAGCAGATAACAGCAGTTCTGATTCTGGGGTGGCACAGTGGTTAGCACTGCTATCTCACAGAACCAGGGACCTGGGTTCAATTCCCAGATTGGGTTACTGTCTGTGTGGCGTTTGACGTTCTCCTTGTGTCTGCATGGGTTTCCTCTGGGTGCTCCCATTTCCTCGCCCAAAAGACGTGCTAGTTAGATGCTTTGGTCATGCTAAATTCTCCCTCAGTGTATACGAATAAGTGCCAGAGTGTGATGACTAGGGGATTTTCACAGTGACTTCATTGCAGTGTTAATGTAAGCCTATTTGTGACACCAATAAATGAAATGAATGAAAAACACGTTACCACCATAACTGGAAGTTACAAACAGCTGTCTATAGAGTGTATATATATTAAATATATTCTTTGCTGACACCTGCTGTAGAATAAAGAAAACATTAGAAGCATGCTGATGTAGTAATGATGTTAGATCAAATGACTGAGAAGTAAGAGAGATGTGGAAGGAGAGAAGCTCCAACCTCTTTTACTGGTCCAAATATGCAAGTATTTGATTTGACTTATTATCGTCACATGTATTGGGGCATTATTGAAAAGTCTTATTTCTTGTGCGCTATACCGACAAAACATACTGCTCATAGAGAAGGAAAGGAGCGGGTGCAGAATATAGTGTTACAGTCATAGCCAGGGTGTAGAGAAAAATCAGTTTAATATATGTAGGTTCATTCAAAAATCTGATGGCAATACGGAAGAAGCTGTTCTTGAGTTGGTTGGTATGTGATTTCACACTTGTGTATCTTTTTCCCAATGGAAGAAGGTGGAAGACAATCTGTCTAGGATGCGTGGGATCTTTGATTATGCTGGCTGCTTTTCCAAGGCAGCAGGAAGTGTAGATAGAGTCAATGGATGCTTACTTACTGTACTGTAAATAGTAATGGTTTTGAGGAATTATAACTGAGTAGCATACTTTTGGAACGTAGACAGTATCCCCCTTCTAGACCCCAATCACACAACGGAACAGATGTCCTGATCTTGCTGCAAGCAGCTCCCCTGGGCCTGCTCCCAGCTTTATTATTGGGTTCTCAGCCATTCCCTCTACTCCCTTCTCTTCCTCCTGGCCTCGCAGAGGAAATCAGAGTTCCACAGTTGAACACAACAGCCTCATTGTCCAGGATGTTGCTGCTGTTCCTCCTAGACAGGTTCCTTCCCTCCTACCCTTACTGCTCCTCCAATCATAAACTCTGACAGTGGAGGAGCAGCAAGAATGGGAGAGAGGGAACATATGAGTGGGCAAGCTGGAACAGCCAGCATGGGAGGAACAGAATCTGTGATTGGAGGAGCAACTGCTTATAGATTCTTCCATCCCATACTTAGTGTTGTTCCAATCACAACTCTGCATTATTTTCCCACTTCCAGAGCCCTGTTCGGACAATGGAGGAACCGCACTATAAAATAATCTTGAATTTTTCACCCCTGGTTTTCCTAATCTACTTTTGATGTATTGAGAGTGAATTTTCCCCATCTGTCTTTATTTTGAATCCTGCCACCAACACAGACGGGAGAAGAAAAGCCAATAAGAATTACAATCTTTGGATTGTGTTCAGATTTTTTCCCCAGAATTGCAGTTCCAAAGCAAAATTACAGTTGGAAAATGTAGGAGCAAACTACAGGCCCGCTCTATGCCCATCTCAGCACCTGATAGACTCTAACCTGAATATAGGCATATTGAATGAAGTGGCTGACCGTCCCAATATACAAACAAACCTGTTTATATCTATACAATTAAATAGTCCAATACATTATCACATTTTTCACTGCACTATTTCAGTTATCATGATACTGTATTAATCAGCTGTAACTTTAAGCTCCTCCTATGTCTTAACTCATTTTGTGAAATTTACGTGATGAGTCAAATGTAGAGTCACGTTGAGAGACAACTTCTTGCTTGCCACTGGCACCAGGCATTGCTCAGCATTTCTAGTGATCTGTGTATGAGTAAGACTGCAATGAGATTTTAAAGTCTTTCTCAAAGTTCTGTCAGTGCAATTGTCTCAACATGTTGATCATGAGCCAAAGAGACTTGTATTTATTCTTTCTTGGGATTTGAGAGTTGCTAACAAGGCTAGCTTTCATTTATTGGCCTTGAGAAGGCTTTATTGAAGCCTGTCAGTAGAGCTGTGCTGTGGTTGGCCTTGCAGTTGCCATTAAGTGATCATGCATAACTGAACAGATGTAGATGATGGATTCTACATTTGTTACTGGAAATTAAGAGTTACCATGCACACTCTGGTATAACAGATTTTTTTTATATGGAGGCTCGATGAGTTCCACTCATTGCATTTAGCAGCCGAGGAAGGACTGGAGCTAGTGTTAAGTCAGTTCCTCTAATCTGATCTCAATTTGCTCCAACTCGCTCGTTGCTTCAGCCAATGTTCTCTCTTTAAACTCTGTACTTAAATCCCTTGATGTGGATGTACCTGAATTGGTGCTTCCCATGGTTGAAGTAGGTCATACAGGTACAATGACATGCTGGGTTCGTTTTGCCTGCTGTCATTTGCTTCCTGGATTTCTACATGAACAGTAGAAGTACATATGATAGAATACTAGCTAAAAGTCTTTGAGAATTTATTTGGCAAGATACACTCGGTGGAATTTTCCACAATGACAAGCAAACAGGTTGATGCTGAAACACAGCTTGTGTCATTCTACCTGTTTCCAATGTACACCTGCACACACCAAATAAGTAGTTGGAGAGAGAATAATGAGAAAAGAATGGTACTATCTCTGTGCTTGAGAAGGCCTTCGATTTCAATTCTCTCATTTGTTCTTTGGATTTCCACCCACAAGACATGTTTCTCTTCCCTTCCAGACTTTCATTAGTTAGAGAAGTTTCTTTAAGATTTCAGGAGTACAGACCTTCATCACTTGGGAGACCAGAACATAGTGTATTGAATTAACAGTCTAGAATATCCTTTCATAAATAATTTACTTGTAGGAATTACATTCGGCATATCAAGATAAAATAATGGCTTAAAATATGACCAAAGTAGATAATGAATTTCTATCTATTTAGAATTTGAATACATATATTGTTTTCACCAGTAACTTTTTTGTTCACAGCAGATTGATGGAGAAGCATTTCTTTTGCTGACACAAATGGACATAGTAAAGATTATGAGCATCAAATTAGGCCCAGCCCTGAAGATTTACAACTCCATTCTAATGTTTAAGAATTCTGAAGGTAATTTGGAATAGAATGAAATGGCATTTGGATTGAAAAAGGCAGCTGTTAAAGTGAGGTTCTTCTTTCCTGCCAATGAGTATTAAAATTAATCTCTTGTCATGTTGAATGGCAGAATAAACTGTAGATCAATTTATCAGCAAGATTAACAGGGTACATTGAGATATTGTTGATTTAATAAATTTTTAGCTATAAATGCTTGTTATTAAGACATGGTGAAGTTATTAAAATGTGCTGTATGAGAAGATGAAGATACATTTGGAAGTTTCACTCGTACTGTAGACATGTAATTACATTTCACATGCAATTGAGACAAAATTATAATTTTATCATATGATTTTAAAAACAATAGAGTCGGGAAAAAGTAGTTGTCTACCTGTGAGATGACTTGATTAAAGTATAAAATGGATCTACAAACTTTAATAATGTTGAGTAAATGGATGTTACCCAAAGCTTAGAGAATGGCAGGAGATAATCTGCAAATGGAGCACAATAAATTGATCATTTTAGAGTATGTATTGGAATAAACTATAATTATTTAGGCTTTTCAGTTACAATTACAAGTGTACCTTTTTCTTTGGCTATGTTTAGGTGGTAAAATACCCTTGCAAATGTAGTTGATTGTTTATTCCACAGTTCGTATTTTAGATCACATTTTTTTAGTGCCCGTTTTACTGCTATATATGATCATGTGACCAAGAATTTTGAAATTTACTATTAAATGAGCACATTGGTTTTCGCTGTTGACTATCAGCCTGCATAACACAGAGCATTTCTTTCCTTCTGGTACTGGCACATAGAACAAGGAGCAGCCTTTTAGCAGAATAATGCAAAAGTTCTTGCATCCTTTTCCACACTTTCTCTCCACAATTCAAAGATAAGCACTCTCTTCAACACACGCACAATTTAAAATATTTACTTAAAAAATACTGTGAACTATGGCACAAACCAAAAATAGCAGAATGCTGTTAAATGCATTATTTGTCCAATAAGCTGACCTGATAAGATAGTGCAAAAATTAATTTTACTTAAGCATGTATTGTGCTGTCTGCGATAAGTATAATTTTTAGAAGAGCTTTCATTTGTATCCTTGCTACATCTACAATTCATATCTGTAAATGAAACCAATATTGCAGAAACTCTGAATATGTATATACCATAGAGTTCGTAAATTATGAAACATTCTAGTTCTCTAATGTTCCATTAAGCTTTTTATTTTCATTTTTCATAACCAATTCATAATGAATTTCTACAGCATTGACAATGTACTCTTCAAGGAACCAAGTGTACTATTGCTAAAAGTCAGAATTTCCCAAACTTTTCAAGCTGCAGAACTCTTAGTAACCCCATCAAGAGCATCAGTGACCCCCAACCACTGTCAAAAATGTCAGCACCTTTTATTTTCCGTAAACAGATGTGAATACAAAAATCAGATTTAAACAAGTAATTTCTAGCTCAATACATCTCTGTCTCACACTCGCGTGCTTGTGTATCTGTTTCACATTCACACACTCGCACACTCATGTCTCTGTCTCACATTTGCACACTCACATCTCTGTCTCACACTCGCACACTCACGCCTCTCACACTCGCATCTCTGACTCACATTTGCACGCTCTTGTCTGTCTCACACCCGCGCGCTCGCGTCTCTGTCTCACACCCGCGCGCTCGCGCCTCTGTCTCACACCCGCGCGCTCGCGTCTCTGTCTCACACCCGCGCGCTCGCGTCTCTGTCTCACACCCGCGCGCTCGCGTCTCTGTCTCACACCCGCGCGCTCGCGTCTCTGTCTCACACCCGCGCGCTCGCGTCTCTGTCTCACACCCGCGCGCTCGCGTCTCTGTCTCACACTAGTGTCTCTTTCTCAAACTTGTACACTCGCATCTCTGTCTCACATTTGCACACTCACATCTCTCACATTCACACGCTCACATCGCTGTCTCACATTCACACGCTCACATCGCTGTCTCACATTCACACACTCACATCTCTGTCTCACATCCGCATGCTCGTGTCTCTGTCTCACACTCGTGTCTCTGTCTCACACTCGTACACTCGCATCTCTGTCTCACATTCACACACTCGTGTCTCTCACACTCACACACTCACGTCTCTGTCTCACATTCGTGCACACATTCATGTCTCTGTCTAGTCAGCCTATCAGCATTCAGTGCTCCAAGATGTTTTTCTCTGATTGGCCCATTTGATTGCTCTCATCTTATCATATTTTGTGTATTTGAACCACTGTTTGCTAGTCATGACACGGCCGCCTGCTCCGCAGACACCCTATTGACTCTTCACAGATCCCTGGGGGTCTGAGGAATCTAGTTTGGGAACCACTGCCACAAGTAATAAGTGCTCCAAATAGACCAGGGCTCAACAATAAAAGTGATTTTTTATTTAAACACAATTGTGGTTTGAAGTGACGGAAGTATGCTATAGTGGCATATTGCCTGCTTTGATGCAGTCGTTACTTTTTGATTTGTATTATTAAATTGTAGAGCTTTGCTGTTTTGTATATTATGTTTTTTGTGTAATTAACAGTACATTGCAGTTGGTGTTTATTTATGTTTGCACAGAATTTGATACAAAATGTTATACTTTACCTTAAAGATTTCTCTGATGTATAATGTGTTTTATTATGTATTGTATAAGTAATATATACAATATCTATAATGGGTTAGGGCATGTTTATTCTTAAAAGTAATGGTATTTTAAACTGAAAATTAATCTTATAAAGATAAATAGTAATTTAAAAACTAAATGTCTTATAGAGCAGGAATGCAATATGGTGCATATAAAACTTTGGTATAATTTTGTGGTTTTTGATATCATGAAACTACACAACCTCTCCTTCAGCTAGCCTCAATTTTTGTTTGTTAATGGCTCATAATGTAGGACCCAGCCAAAACTGTTATTCCTTTTTGTTTAAATTATCTGTAACTAGGTAGGACTTCATGGAAGAGCTGAGATATGAGAAGACTAGATAGGTTTGATTTTGTACTTTTTCAAAATACAACACGTAGAATAAAAAAAGCCAGTTTAAACAGTAACAGCTATTTTTCTGAAAACCCATTTCAAGGTTTCCATTTAAAAAAAAAGGACAGGATTCTGAAAAAAAGTTTTGTAAGTTAGTTTTCTGCCTTTGCATTATCTAGAACAGAAAGTTATTTCTTTGACTCAGAATTTGTGCCTTGACATTTGCTGTAGAATTTGGCAAGTAAAGGAACAATTTACAAAATTCAGTGAGATTTGAGAGAATGCTTTTTAGATCAGGAAATGTGATAGATAAAACTTCAGAAATAATAGATCGGGCTACTTAAACATCAATCAGTAATTACCATCAATGATAATGATAAAACATGTATCGCTGGAGTTTACACCTAAGGAGTTTTTTTTTACAGTGACAGGGCACATCTTTTATAAGTTTATATGATATATAGTAATGAAGATGGTAACTTTCAGATACTTCGACTTTAACATCACCAGCGATTATATATTACCCTTCAGTATTGGTGCTCACAATGGAAGGCTTCAACAAAAAACCTCAAATGCTGAAAATTATTAGAAAAATTAGGAAGAAATGGTAAAATGGCATTGAATGCTTTTGTACTGTCATTGAGTTAAATTGTTGTTATTGATAAATCACATTTTTCTCATTCAGTGAACACAGAGCCATAAACTTTAATACACTGTGCTACGAAGTCCAGATCTTCTCAGTTCATGAAAAGAATTTGTTATATTTGTTACACGGTGTTTGTAAATTACATTTAAATGTTGAACTGCATTATTGAAATGTTTTGCAAGGAATGTTTAAAAATAATTACTCTTATTCTGGCATGCTAAACGTTACCTTCAATTGGATAACTATTTTTGACTGTGATGTTTATCAAAGTGAGCTTGCAAATTTTTTAAATAAATTTCTGTTAAGTTCAGACTACCTGCTATGCTCCAATCTCTTTTCTGTGATGTGCTGCTTTCAACGGGCCCATGTAAAACACAAAGATAAATAAGTGGAATCAATGTGTAGCATGTCCAACTTCAGCTTATGCATCTGAGCTAACAAAAGTTCTGGCCCTGAAATTCCACCTGTTGTTCCAGACTTCTGCAGTTGTTTTAGGGGACACCAGTGGAATCACCAGAAAAATGGCAGAAGTAGCTGCTGCTGTTGCCACCATTTCCACTGGAGTTCTACTAAGAGAACATCCATGGAATTTGAATATTTATTTTCTTCTTGCCACTCTTCTCCTGAAGGTGCCAAGTCATGCTTCAGCACCTCAACAGTTACCATGCTCACTGACCCAGACAGTGAATGTCACCAGTAGCAGGAAGGGTATTGCAGATGGATGGTTCTTGTTCCCACCCAGTCTCTAGGCAATGCTTTCTTTTAACAGGTAGCAATGAAAGGTAACCAGAAGTGGGAACCCTGGTTGATCTCTTATCTCTGTCCAGAGTCACTGAGGTCAACAGGGTCAGCACAGTGGCACAGCGGTTTACATGGCTGCCTCACAGCACCAGGGATCCAGGTTCAATTCCAACCCTGGGTGATTGTCTTTATGGAGTTTGCACATTCTCCCCGTGGCTGCATAGGTTTCTTCCAGGTGTTCCGGTTTCCTCCCACAGTCCAAAATGTGCAGGTTAGGCAGATAGGCCATGCTAAATTGCCCCTTAGTGTCCCAATTCCAAAAGACGTGCTGGTTAGATGCATCGGCCAAGCTAAATTCTCCCTTAGTGCGCCCGAACAGTCATCGGAGTGTGGCGACTAGGGGATTTTCACAGTACCTACATTAAAATGTGTAGGTTAGGGGGAATTAGTGGCGTAAATGTGTAGGATTATGGGATGGGTTCTGTGTAAGATGCTGTGTTGGAGCGTCAGTGCAAACTCAATGGGCCAAATGGCCTCCTTCTTCACTGTAGGGATTCTGTGTATTATGTGGCAGCACCAGTTAGCTCAGCACAGTACTGGAATCTGCTAGTCAATATATCTCACTTTCCTCAGTTAGTAGTTCACTAAACTATCAAGTCATCATTTGCCTACCCTCATGATTAACTAAACTTAAAGATTCAAATAAGCACCACAGATATACCAAAACTATGATGGGGTAGTATATCTGCCGGTCCTCATTATGATCAAATCTCAAACCGCACCACCTCTTGTTGCTCCATTGATTACTGTACAGGCTGTTCTGGGCAAAGATTTTCCTAACGCAAAGATACACCACTGCTACTCCCTCAATTAGACAGCCTCAGTTAAAATGGCTTTTGATCTCCATGGGATCAACCAATTAAATAAGAAATTGTAAGGCTGGCATACAGTCATGTACTGTAAGTATATGTACTTCAAGCATACTTACTGATCACTTCGATGGCATCTGAGTGAGATTTCTGGAGAAATCTAGCATTCTGCCAGCTATGCGTCAGTTATAAAGGCTAGATGGGACTGGAATGATCAAAAAAGAATAGCTTATCCTAATCAGAAGTTATCATGGGACCAAGTAAAGGATGGATATTCATGAAAATTAATTGAGTTGTAAGTCCCATCAATTTTTTGCTTCATTATTCATCGGAATTCCAAAGCTAAAATGGCAATTGGAAACCAGGCCATCCACTGGAAATATTAATAGGGAGATGCCACTGAACTAAATTAATTGATTTGCAACTATACACTCAGAGAATTAAAAATAAATGACTTAAGCAATTACTGGGCATTTTTTTACCTGATTATAATCAAATAATTTATAATTCGTCAGTCTTCAAAATGAAACAGCCATTTGTTAGGTATTATTTAGAGGCTGACAGTAGCACAATTGCTGCCTCACAATGCCAGGGACCCGAGTTCAATTCCTGACTTGTCTGTGTGGAGTTTGTATGTTCTCCCTGTGTCTGTGTGGACTTCTTCCTGGTGCCTGGTTTCCTCTCACAGTCTAAAGAAGTGCATGTTAGGTGAATTGGCTGTGCTTAATTGCCCCTTAGAGTCAGGGGGACTAGCAGGATAAATGCATCAGGTTATGGGGATAGAGACTGGGTGAGATTATGGTGGGTGCAGATTTCATGGGCTGAATTGCCTCCTTCTGCACTATAGGGATTCTGTGATTCTATGAAGTGTGCCAGTGATAAATTGGAAGAAGATTCAGAAATTTTTTAAAAATGGATTCTACTCTAAAACTCCAAGCGGCTAATTTACTTGTCTTTGGTATTTCAGTAATACTTGATCTGTTTTGTAGAATAAGGAAGAATCCAGATTCTTTCTCCCATTATTCCAATAATTCATCTCATTTCAGGTTCAGCTCACTCAAATTATTCTGTGTTCAAAACTGTAAACAATTCAAACTTTTCATTTGCTATAAATAATTCCTCAAACATCTCCATCACCATGGAGCAGGACAGACTCAGTAAGCATAGTAGCAGCGTAGGGAGGAAGTGGCCCAGGCAGCACTCAACATTGACTCTGAATTGCATGAGATGTCGAAGCATTCGATCAAACAAAAAATTTAAAGTTTGTTTATTAGTGTCACAAGTAGACTTACATTAACTCCGCAGTGAAGTTACAGTGAAAATCCCCTGGTCACCACACTCCGATGCCTGTTTGGGTTCACTGAGAAAGAATTTTAGAATGGCCAATCCACCTAACCAGCATGTCTTTCAGACTGTGGGAAGAAACTGGAGCACTTGGAGGAAACCCACGCTGACACGGGGTGAACCTCCAAACTCTGCACAGTGATTCAAGCCGGGAATCAAACCCGGGTCCTGGCACTGCGAGGCAGCAGTGCTAGCCACTGTACCTCTCTACCACTATGCCAAGATATTTTGCTGGTTATTATCTACTGCCCTTCCTCAGTTGATGCAGCAGTACTTCTCCATTTGAAAGAAGCACTGAGGGTGGCAAAGACATAGAACAAACTCAAAATGGGGGACTTCATCACCGAGATGCCTTGGCAACATCAACACTGACCAAGCTTGCTGAGTCCTGAAGGATATAGTTGCCAGACTTGGACCGTGGTAAGTAGCAAGAAAATCAACTTGAGATTAAACCAACTTTGAGCTCGCCAATCTATCTGTTACAAATGCATTGTATATGACAACAATAGTAGGAGTGGCCACCACACTGATCTTATAGAGAGGAAGATCATTTTCACTCTAAGGATACCCACCATCAGGTTGTGTGGTACTACAATGTGCTAAATAGAATAAATTCAAAATAGATCTAGCAAGAATTATAGGCCGGTTAGTTTAACGTCTGTGGTAGGTAAAATGTTAGAATCCGTCATTAAGGAGGAAATTGCGAGGCATCTTGAAGGGAATTGCTTGATAGGGCGGACGCAACACGGTTTCATTAAAGGGAAGTCGTGTCTGACAAATTTACTGGAGTTCTATGAGGATGTGTCTAGGGCAGTGGATAGAGGAGAGCCGGTGGATGTGGTCTTTCTGGATTTTCAGAAGGCGTTTGACAAGGTACCTCACAAGAGGTTATTGCAGAAGGTCAGGGGACATGGAGTTGGGGGTAGGGTGTTAGCGTGGATAGAGGATTGGTTGTCAAATAGGAGGCAGAGAGTGGGGGTCAATGGGTGCTATTCAGATTGGCGGTTGGTGACTAGTGGGGTGCCCCAGGGGTCGGTGCTGGGGCCTCAGCTATTTACCATTTATATAGATGATCTGGAGGAGGGAACCGAGTGCAGGGTGTCGAAATTTGCTGATGACACCAAGATTGGGGGAAAGGCAAATTGTGCGGAGGGTGTGGAGAGTCTGCAGAAGGATCTAGATAGGCTGGGCGAATGGGCCAGGAAATGGCAAATGGAATTTAATGTTGGCAAGTGTGAGGTGGTCCACTTTGGTAGGAAGAATGGTAGGAAGGACTATTACTTACGTGGCGAAAAACTGCAGCAGGCGACGGTGCAGAGGGACCTCGGGGTCCTTGTGCATGAGTCGCAAAAACCCAGCTTGCAGGTGCAGCAGGTGGTCAGGAAGGCGAATGGGATGCTGGCCTTCATAGCAAGGGGGATTGAATATAAAAGTAGGGAGGTCTTGCTGCAGCTGTATAGGGCATTGGTGAGGCCGCAGCTGGAGTACTGTGTGCAGTTTTGGGCGCCGCACCTGCGCAAGGATATTTTGGCCCTGGAGGGAGTGCAGAGGAGGTTTACTAGGCTGATACCGGAGTTGAGGGGATTGAGCTATGAGGAGAGGCTGAATAAACTAGGCTTGTACTCGTTAGAGTTTAGAAGAATGAGGGGAGATCTCATTGAGACGTATAAGATGATGAATGGGATGGATAGGATAGAGGTGGAGAGACTCTTCCCGCTCAAAAAAGACAGTAGGACTAGGGGGCACAGCCTCAAGATAAAGGGGAGGCGGTTTAGAACGGAGTTGAGGAGGAACTTCTTCACTCAAAGGGTGGTGAATCTCTGGAATTCTCTGCCCGTTGAAGTGGTGGAGGCTGCCTCGCTAAATATTTTTAAGAAGCGGGTTGATGGGTTTTTGATAAGAGAGGGGATTAAGGGTTATGGGGAGAGGGCGGGAAAGTGGAACTGAGCCACAACAGATCAGCCATGATCTTATTGAATGGCGGGGCAGGCTCGAAGGGCTAGATGGCCTACTCCTGCTCCTATTTCTTATGTTCTTATGTTCTTATGTTATGTTCTATGCTGTAATTTTATTTGTTCTTTAGAGGGATATGGTCTCTGGAAGAGTAGGGGGTTTTAGTTAAGTCAGGCAGCACGGTCGGTGCAGGCTTGGAGGGCCGAAGAGCCTGTTCTTGTGCTGTAATTTTCTTTGTACTTTGGAGCTCAAAGCTTGGCATTCATTTGGTGCTGTTAACCTATAGCAGCAGCAGAACTGTATTCTGTCACAGTCTGTACCCTCATGACCTGGCACAGCCTTCATTCTTCCATTACTATCAATCCAGGCAACCAATCCCAGTTTAATGAGTGAAAAAGAGCATGCCAAGAGCAGCACCAGATAGGTTAAAAGAAAGAGGTACCAACCTTGTGAAACAACAACGTGTTTTACATGTATGTTGAACAGCAAAAGTAACATGAGCTAAGTGATCCCACAACCAAGGGACCAGATTAAAGGTTTATAGTCCTGTCATATCCAGTCATGAATGTTGGCAGGCAATTAAATAAGTAACAGGTGAATAAAGCACCGTGAACATTCGCACCCTCAATGCTGGCAACGCCTAGCTCGTGAATGCAAAAATAGTCTGAAACCTTTGCAATTATCTTCAGCCGTCTATTGCTGACCTCCTCCTGAAATCCCCAACATCATAAATGCCAGTCTTCAGCCAATTTCACTCCAGCTGATATCAAAATACATGACTGTATGGGATGTAGCAATGGCTGTAGGCCCCAACAATATCCTAGCTATAGTGCTGAAACCCTGTGCTGCAGAAGGAGCTGCACATCTAGCCAAGCTGTTCTAGTACAGCTGGCATACTAGCTATCTAACTAAGTGGAAAATTGCCCAGTTATGTCCTGGCCACAGGAAGCAGGTCAAATCCAATCTGATCAATTACAGTCCCATCTGTCTACTCTCAGTCATCACAAAGTAAAGGAATGTACCATTGACAGTGCTACCAAGTGACTCTTAATAACCTGCTCACCAGTGTTCAGTTCGGATTCCTCGAAGAGGACTCAGTTTCAGACTGCATTACAACCTTTGTCCAAGCATGGACAAATTAGCTGAATACAAGAGGTGAGGTGAGAGTGACTATCTTTGACATCAAGGCAGAATTTGACCAAACATGGCACCAAGGAGCCTTAGGAAAATTGAAGCAAATGGAAATCAAAGGGAAAACTCTCCACTACTTGGAATCTTACCTAGTACAAACAAAATGGTTGCAGGAGGCTAATCATCGCAATCCATTGGTGCAGGTGTTCCTCGAGGCAACATCCATGCACCAACCATTTTCAGCCATTTATCCTTCCTTCATAATGTCAGAAGTTGGGATGTTCACTGATGAACACTGTGGACGGAATTTTACCGGCACATCTAGCCAAGGTTTGTATGATCCCGCCCGAAGCAAACGGAGAATACCACCGATAAAATTGAGGCCACTGTGTTCAATGGCTTTTGTGATTCCTCAGATACTGAAGAATTCTTGTTGCCGCAACAAGACCTGGATAGCATTCAAGCTTGGGCTGGTAAGTGTCAAATAACATTTGTGTTATATAAGTGACAGTCAACGATCATCTCCAGCAAAAGAGAAGCTAACCATAATCCCCTTGACATTCAATGGCATGACCATCATTGAATGCTGCACCATCACTATCCACTGGGGCCATCATTGACCAGAAACTTAATTCAGTCATCCACATAAATACGTTGCCCACAAGAGCAGATCTCTGTGACTCACTTCCTTACTCCTCATAGCTTTTCCTCTACCTACAAGACATATGGCAGCTCCAACAACACTCAAAAATCTCGTCTGCAGCCAGGACAAAGCATATTCTCAATCAATACCCCATCCAGCATCTTCAACATTCACTGTATCCACCACCAGTAACGTTTCTTAGCAGCACGTACAATCCACATGATGCATTATGACAACTCTCCAAAGCTTCTTCAAAAGTGCCTTTCCAAATGGTGACTGCTATTGCTCGAAAAAGGTGGGCAGTTGACATGGGAACATTATGCCCCCAAGTTCCCCTCCAACTCTCTCGCTGTTCTGACTTGGAAATATAATACCATTCCTTCATTATCACTGGATCAAAATCCTGAAGCCTCCGACTAGCACTGTGTGAATATCTTCATCAAACTGATTGCAGCAGTCCAACAAAGTGATTCTCCACTACCACCACCAAGAGTAACTAGTGAAGGCAATAAATGTTGCTGTTACCAGCAATGAGTGCCCAGATCTTGTAAATGAATAATATATTTTTAAAATGCTTAATTTATAGAAAGTGAAGTTTAAATTGTTTATTATTTTGAACGCTGAATAATTCAGGTAGGCTGAACTTTAAACTGAAAAGTTTTGAGAGTAGAAATTGGTTTATGTTAACAGTTTAGCATTTCCCCATTGCATTATTCCACACACAAAGTTAGGATTGAAAAGAGTCTCAGTGACTAAAGCTGGCAAAGAATTATAAAGACTGCAAACATTTACATTATTCCTGAAATTGGTACTTCAAACGTCTTGCCATAACTTTTGGCAGAAAAGTGGTAGCACTTCAAGGATACTGCCATTTTCAGCTAAATATATGCTGCCTATCTGGAAGAATTGCAGATGGTCAGGGGAAGTGGGACTTCTTTGAAATGGAATTATACTGAAAATTTTCTAGAAATGGCTTTTCATACTTTGTATATGGGTTTTCTTATTTTTGGGTGGTGAGATTCTTGATGGGACAGAATGTTGGTGTACCAAAGTGCAAAAGGTACATAACAATGGTTCACAGAGCACATCAGCAATTCCCTGTCATTGCATTCTCAGTCCTGCACATGCCATTAGAAAGATGCAAAATAGATTCTGGACATCATTCTGCAAAGGAAAATTATCTTGCAGCAATGTGTAAGACATTTGTTTCAGATTTGTCATGTTTCCTATCACTTGCATTGTGTCAACACTGGATGCAGAAGCTAGTTGTTAATCCCTGTGTCCAGGTGTTCGGATGTTGTCAGTGGTGGTTTCAGTTCAGGTAAAGAGAGACTTGTGCAACCACTTTCAGAGCATGGTCGTATCAAGAAAAAGTTAGAGATAGATTTTTTTAAAATTGTTCAGGAAATGTGCTAACTACCTCCCTTTTTCATTGTGGCAATTACTTGAGCCTTGCTGGAATGTTTCCACCTACAAACTGATAGAAATTCCCAGGCAAAGGACAGAAAACATTCTTCCCATACAGTACTAATTCCATGGATAAAAATACGACTGGGGTCAGGAAGTTGCATCCGGGACAGCAGAAGTGCCAATGGATTGCAGTTTATAAAGGTAAAAGCACCATAATTATTGATTATTTTATCATTTTTTTATTGGCACAACTCATTGCACTGTGTTGCAAAACTTTGATACTTCTATTTTATAGGATTTATTGTTGGTTTGTAACATCTATAGATTTCATTCTTTAACCACAGATTTCAGTTTGAATTTCTGTTACTGGGACAATGGGCAGCAAGGCAGTTGGAATATTTTACAGGAAGGCTGTTGTTTGCGAGAAACTACAGTTAATTGTTTTATGATTTTGTTGCTGACAGTCTTGAGGTTGAGCAGCTGTAGTCTTAACCACCCACAAATCCAATTCTGAGTTTTTTAATCAACTGTGTGGAAATGGGTTGGACTATGTTCATCTGAATGTTTACGGTAGGTGTACTATTGACAAGAGGACGTGACATTATTTATACATTGGTAATCTGTACCTAAAGGATGTAGCAACTTTTTGCAATAGAATGTAAACACTAGGGGCCCAAGGAAACAAGGGATAAACATTTGTCTTTAATTTATACGACTCTAGTTACAGAGATCAGAGTGACACTGTGGGGTGGGATTTTACTTTGCGGCAGGAATATCATAAAATCAGGCGTGATGCAACTAGCAGGAATGGCATCCATTTTACACCCAGCCCCATGTTACCAAGAAAAAAATTTGGTGCAATTGGAAGCCCGAACAACTTGGGCAAAACATCAATCTGCATTTTTTGCATTCATTACAATGTAATTAGTGAGCTTCACTCCTAATTGTTAATGAGCTCATTCACTGCAGCCAGATTGGTCAAGAAAACACCTCAAATATAAAAGTCACATTCAGCTAAGTCTCTGCTTTCAAACTGCTCTGTGCTGCTGAGGGAGCGGTTGTTTCGAGGCAGTCATTGGAGATGGGGGGGTTGCAGGGGGCCTGTGTGTGTGTGTGTGTGGGTGGGAGTTGGGGTGGGGGGGCGCTGCTGTTGTTCACGGGATCCAACTTCTGCCTCTCAGGACAGACCCGGGTCAGAGTGCAGCAGCAAGCACTGTTGTTGGTGGGGGATGGGCTGAAAAATCACTGAAGTGGCAGTGCTGCAGCCTCAGGACTTGTCAAGCAGCACTGTCCATAGCCACTACTGCATGGGTTCTGAGTCTGTGTTTGTGAGTAGGGGAGGCTGTGTTGTCATTCTGGAATCTGTGAGGGATACGGGGAGTGTGTGTTGTTGGGAGTGAGCAGTTCTTTAACTTCCCCATCTGTCTCTCCCCTTCCCCAAACTCCCCCCGCCATTGATCTTGCTGTTTTGATTGCTGCTGGAGCTGAGGAGGAACAGGAGGATGAATTGTGGGCAGAGGAAACCCAGGCCTTACCACTTGCAGGAGCAGGGGCAGGACATGGCCACCATTCACCCCAGAGGGTCACTTGTGTTCTTGCCATGGTGGCCCTCTGACATCACCAGGTTAAAGTCCAACAAATTTATTTGGGTAGCAAAATCCACTGGCTTCCGGAGCACTGCTTCTTCGTCAGGTGAGTGGGAGTTCTGTTCACAAACAGGGCATATGAAGACACAAACTCAATTTACAAA
Organism: Carcharhinus amblyrhynchos; assembly: GCF_965287045.1. Lineage (NCBI taxonomy): Eukaryota > Metazoa > Chordata > Chondrichthyes > Carcharhiniformes > Carcharhinidae > Carcharhinus > Carcharhinus amblyrhynchos. The sequence goes on from NC_137331.1 coordinate 48,001,229, forward strand.
ATAATGGTTGGAATGCGAATCTTTACAGGTAGTCAAGTCTCAAAGGTACAGGCAATGTGAGTGGAGGGAGCGCTAAGTACAGGATAAAGAGATGTATATTGTCCCCAGACAGGACAGTTAGTGAGATTTTGCAAGCCCAGGCAAGTCATGGGGAGTTACAGATAGTGTGACATGAACCCAGGATCCTGGTTGAGGCCGTACTCGTGTGTGCAGAACTTGGCTGTCAGTCTCTGCTCAGTGATTCTGCGCTGTCATGTGTTGTGAAGGCCACCTTGGAGAACGCTTACTTGAAGATCAGAGGCCGAATGCCCGTGACCACTGAAGTGTTTGCCAACAGGAAGAGAACAATGTTGCCTGGTGATTGTTGAGCGGTGTTCATTCATCCGTTGTCATAGTGTCTGCATGGACTCCCCAATGTACTATGCCTTGGGGCATCCTTTCCTGCAGAGTATCGGGTAGACAACATTGGCCGAGTTGTAAGAGTATGTACCGTGTACCTGGTGAATGGTGTTCTCACGTGAGATGATGACATCTGTGTCGATGATCCAGCACATCTTGCAGAGGTTGCTGTGGCAGGGTTGTGTGGTGTCGTGGTCATCGTTCTCCTGAAGACTGGGTAGTTTGCTGTGGACAGTGGTCTGTTTGAGGTTGTGAGGTTGTTTGAAGGCAAGAAGTGGGGGTGTGGGGTTGGCCTTGGCAAGATGTTCGTCTTCATCAATGATATGTTGAAGACTCCGGAGAAGATGTCATAGCTTCTCTGCTCCAGGGAAATACTGGACAATGAAGGGTACTCTGTCAACTATGTCCCGTGTTTGTCTTCTGAGGAGATCGGTGCGTTTTTTTTTGCTGTGGCGTGTCGGAACTGTTGCCCGGTGAGTCGAACACCTTATCCTGTTCTTATGAGAGCATCTTTCAGCGTTAGAGTCCAATGCCAACATCTCCAAATCATGGCCCTCTGAGTCAGGGGCCACCTCTCAATGGCCGCAGCAAGTGCCCTCTGAGACTGGGCCACACTCTGCAGACCCTCAGCCATGACCTCTGAGTGGGCCACGTGCTCAAAAGCTGTTGCTAGAGCTCACTATGTCTCAGCACTATCCCATTGGGTCTCCTGCAAGCTCTCAAGCCTCTCAGCCATCAGCCACAGAATCTCGAAAAGCCTGTAGAGGCCTTCAATTATGGCCTGCTGTGACTTGGCCATAGTCCTCGGGGACTCCACCATGGTCTGCTGTGACTCGGCTATCATTTGGACCCTGCCACTCATGGTGAGGACTTCCTGCCCCAGGCTTTCATCGCAGACACCACCCTTGCAGTGTTGGCTTGGGAACCACCCAAGACAAGCAATAACTGGTCCACCTGAAAGCTTTGAAACTGCTCCCAACAGTCTCTCAGTCTGTCCAATGTTGCTGTCAGCCACTCCTGCATTCCCTGGCTCTGTTGCTGCAGCTCCACCAGCTGAGGGAGAAGTGATCTTAGAGGCCCAGCATGTAGCCTGGGGACAGCGGAGTCCTCACCTCCAGCAGGCCCCCACGTAACAGAAGCCTCGGATGTTCCCTCCTCCACCCGATGTACATCAGCAGATGTGGCGTGCACACCAGAGAGTGACCCAGAAGCCCAACCACTAACTGGACTCACTGATGTGACAATCTCTTGGATTGTGAATTGCGAGGTGGAAGCTGATGCATAACTGGTGCCAGCTTCTGAGATCCTTTCATCAGCTTTCTCCAAGGAATTTTCTGAGCTGTCAGGGGCAGGATGGGTGGAAACAGCCCCAATTGCTAGCATCCCTCCAGCCCAGACCGATCCTGTCTACAGAGTGACAGCAGAACCCCCCCCACCCATCGCACCCTAGGTCTTTTCCCCAGCTGGCCCTGCCCCTTCACATGTCCCCTAGGCCTTGCCCCCTTAACACCACCCAATGTGTGGTGGGCAGTGCCAAGGTGCCCCGGACATGGGCACTTTGCCCCTTGGGTAGTGCCAGACTGACATTGCCATGGTGCCCATGCCCAGGGTGGAGGGGACACCAACCCCCTGCCACCCAACTCCTGGGGGGCCCCTGTTTGCCCCCCTTCACTCCAGCAGGGTCTTCTGCTAATTCCCCGATTGAGGGGGGGGGCGGTCTGCTACTTTAAACCCCGTTGGAGTGAATTTGTGCTGGCAGGGTTGGAGATGCTATTGGGCCCGGAGAATTCAGGTCTAGGCCCAATAATCAGATTTAAATTACATTGAAAAATAGATTTAAAGTACTTGCCTTGTCTTCCTGCCAGTTTCCACCATAGTCCCAACCACGCCTGCTCTCCAGTGGTGGAAGACATACATGCATCAGCAACACGTGCAAATCCCGCGAATCGGTGCGTGTCCGTGATTCCCAACCCACCAAAAAATTAGCAGGTCGGAATGGGAGAATCACCCCCAATATCTTTGTTAGCATTGTGTTACCATGACTCTTTTGGACACAGTTCAACATCACTTCAAAGACAGAGGAGAGAGAGACATCACCTGTGCTGCAAGATTCCTAATAATTTGAGGGAATGAAGGACTTGATTGTTATCTTCACTGCTTGGTGGTAAGTATATGTAAAATCTTGCTTAATAATTCTACTTGATTCATAACTAGTTATTCATACCTTGTTAAATCAAGCACAACTGAGGGCTCCAATGTTAGAAATTAAGAATTCAGAACTTTGAAATGTTTATTAGAAGGGTTTATACCACAAAACCCCAAATTCTTACAGTGCCTTGGAATAATGCCAAGAACATAAGAAATAGGAGCAGGAGTAGGCCATCTAGCCCTTCGAGCCTGCCCCGCCATTCAATAAGATCATGGCTGATCTGTCGTGGCTCAGTTCCACTTTCCCGCCCTCTCCCCATAACCCTTAATCCCCTCTCTTATCAAGAACCCATCAACCCGCTTCTTAAAAATATTTAGCGAGGCAGCCTCCACCACTTCAACGGGCAGAGAATTCCAGAGATTCACCACCCTTTGAGTGAAGAAGTTCCTCCTTAACTCCGTTCTAAACCGCCTCCCCTTTATCTTGAGGCTATGCCCCCTAGTCCTACTGTCTTTTTTGAGCGGGAAGAGTCTCTCCACCTCTATCCTATCCATCCCATTCATCATCTTATATGTCTCAATGAGATCTCCCCTCATTCTTCTAAACTCTAACGAGTACAAGCCTAGTTTATTCAGCCTCTCCTCATAGCTCAACCCCCTCAACTCCGGTATCAGCCTAGTAAACCTCCTCTGCACTCCCTCCAAGGCCAAAATATCCTTGCGCAGGTGCGGCGCCCAAAACTGCACACAGTACTCCAGCTGCGGCCTCACCAATGCCCTATACAGCTGCAGCAAGACCTCCCTACTTATATATTCAATCCCCCTCGCTATGAAGGCCAGCATCCCATTCGGATTACTCAGTAATTATTGTGGATAGAAAGGCATGGATTACAGACCTGCTGTTACCCAAGATGTGCTTCTGTGAACATCACTTCCCATTTTCAACATCTAACATTAACCTTCTGATCTATTTTGCTTGTCACTTAACACAGTTCAATATATTTAGATGGCAAATGGAATTGTGATCTGAGCCACTCTTGCTAAATAATGAATGTCAACACTGATTTCCCCATGTTGATGGCCCTGGTAGTTGGTATTTGTATTTAGCTGTGCTGTGGGGGGAAACCCAGATTAGGTTCTTCTCCACAAAAATTGAACCAAAAGATTACTCTCAAAAGCAAAACAGAAGGTTCTGTACCTGATCTTGTGGAGATTTGCAGAGAACAATTATGCTGTTTTATGAAAACGTGTACATTTTCTCATAATTTGCAGTAGTCATTTCCCCATGATCTCTTGGCTGTCATTGGCCAATATTTATTTATGCCTTTTACCCAATCCTAACTACATCACATAGTCTCAAAAATAGAGACACATACATAGATCTTTATATTTCACTGGATGAAATATATACCACTATGAATAGCCTTGAGATGAAATATCCTGAGGCCGGGGACTCCAATCAGGCCAAGCTCAAGAGCGTACTACCAAGTTACCACCAACATGTCTCCTGTCCACCAGAGGCCCAAACATCCAAGATCACTGCTACACAAATATCAAACATGCCTACCACTCTATCGCCCACCCACACTTCGGCAAGTCAGACCACAAAGCTGTGCTCCTGCTCCCGGCTTACAAGCAAAAACCGAAGCAGGAGAATCCATCAAAGAGAGTCATGCAATTTTGGTCTGAGGAATTGGATGATCTCCTCCAAGGCTGCTTGGAATTAGTGGACTGGTCAGTATTTTAAAACTCTGCGACCAGCCTGAACAAGTATGCCACTGCAGTAACTGACTTCATTAGTAAGAGTGTAGAAGACTGTGTGCCAAAGAAGCAAATCTGTGTGTTCTCCAACCAGAAACCATGGATGAACAGGGATATCCACTGCTTGCTGAAGTCCAGGTCTGAGGCATTCAAATCAGGCGACATTGACCTATACAAGAAAGCCAGATACGATCCAAGGAGATCCAAAAGACAGTACTGGACCCAGGCTAGCCACACTGACACCCGCCAACTGTGGCAAGGTCTGCAAGACATAACAGGCTACCAGATGAAGGTATATAAAATTGCCAGCTCCAATGCACTCTTCCCTGGTGAGCTCAATGCATTCTACGCCCGTTTTGAGCAAGAGATCAGTTAGAGCATGTCCTCCACCCTGGAAGCCTGTACCTAGGCTCTAAGCAGATTTCTTGAAGGTCAACCCACGGAAAGCAACTGGTCGGGATGGGGTACCCAGATGTGCACTCAGATCCTGCGCGGATCAGCTGGCGGAGATATTCACAGACATCTTCACCCTCTCTTTACAACAATCTGAGGCCCCCAATCTGCTTCAAGAAGATGACCATCGGCCGGTGACCCTGACATCTATCATTATGAAGTGCTTCGAAAGATTAGTCATGGCATGCATCAGTTCCAGCCTCCCGGACTACCTGGATCCACTACAGTTTGCCTACTGCTGCAACAGGTCCATAGCAGATGCCATTTGCCTGGCCCTGCACTCAACTCTGGAACATCTAGATAACAACGTCAGACTCCTATTTATTGACTACAGCTCAGCCTTCAACACTATTACTCCCACGAAACTCATCTCCAAATTCCATGGCCTGGGCCTCGGCACCTCTCTCTGCGACTGGATCCTCAACTTCCTAATTCACAGACCTCAATCAGTAAGGATAGGCAAAAACATCTCCTCCACGATCATCCTCAACACCGGTGCCCCACAAGGCTGTGTTCTCAGCTCCCATTATAGTCCTTGTACATCTATGACTGTGTGGCCTCTCCAATTTGATTTTCAAGTTTGCTACAACACCACCTTAATGGATTGGATCTCAACCAATGACGAGACAGGAATAAGAGAGAGGAACTGGTGTGGCAATAATAATCTCTCCCTCAATGTCAACAAAATGAAGGAGATTGTCATCGACTTTAGGAAACGTAAAAGAAAACATGCCCCTGTCTACATCAATGGGGATGAGACAAAAAAGGTCGAGAACTTCAAGTTTTTAGGTGTCCAGATTGTCAACAATCTGTCCTGGTTCCCCCCCATGCCGACACTATAGTTAAGAAAGCCCAGCAATGCCTCTACATTCTCAGAAGACTAAGGAAATTTGGCATGTCAGCTATGACTGTCACCAACTTTTACAGATGCACCATAGAAAGCATTCTTTCTGGTTGTATCACAACTTGGTATAGCTCCTGCTCTGCCCAAGACCACAAGGAACTACAAAAGGTCATGAATGTAGCCCAATCCATTCACGCAAACCAGCCTCCCAGCCATTGACTCTGTCTCCACTTCCCATTGTCTCGGCAAAGCAGCTAACATAATTAAGGACCCCAGGCACCCTGGAATTCTCTCTTCCACCTTCTTCCTTCAGAAAAACGATACAAAAGTCTAAGGTCACGTACCAACTGACTCAAAAACAGCTTCTTCCCTGCTACTATCAGACTTTTGAATGGACTTACCTTGCATTAAGTTGATCTTTCCCTACACCCTAGCTATGACCGCAACATTGCATTCTGCACTCTCTCGTCTCCTTCTCTATGAAAGGTATGTTTTGTCTGTATAGCACGGAAGAAACAATACTTTTCACTATATGTTAATACATGTGACAATAATAAATCTAATCAAAATCAAATATTATCAATGTATAATAATTAAAAATGTGTTTTTACATGAATAATGTATAAATTGTTGGAATAATAGGTCCAAAGTCAAGTTCCCTCCAAACCACCCAAACAACTTGCTTTCTCCCCACAATCAAAGCAGCAACCTTTACTGCACAAGTGTGTTTGCTGCATTAACCATCTTTGTGAGTTCTGTGAGTGACTTCATGGTCACCACAGGCTTTCCATTTGCAACCCATAGTTCACACTTCAAAGTTGTGTTATTGTCACAAGGATATATTTTTTTGTAAAGAAAAAGATACATGCCGGAATTCTTCTGTCATTCACACCTTGCCGGCAAGAAAGGAGAATTTGGCACTCAGCCAAATCTCCATTCACTGAAGCAATCTGGAGAATCCCAGCTGCAGACACCATTGGAGAATCTGGCCCACAATTTCTAATGCCTATTTTTCTGGCTGGATTTTAATTCGCTTAATCCCAGTAAAACAATAGAATGGCTGCCAGCCAGCAGAAAAAAACATGTATTCCACCCAAGTGGGATGAAAAGGAAGACATTCACACCCCTGGGGAGCATGAAAGAGCCCATCTCCTCTTGGCTTTTACACTATTACCCTTGAAAGGTTTCTGAGATGAGACATCAAAAGTGACTTGTTCTACAACACTCTGACTACAGCAGTCATGGCAATTGAATTCCCCTGGAATATAAAGCTGGCCAGTTTTCTTTTAACCAAAGGACTGTTTACTATGTCAGAGAGCAGCAAGTATGTGTGTGCGTGCGAGTCAGTCAAAGTAATGTGCATAGATAGTTCAGGGTAACCATCCCAAGAAGAGAAAGCCACTGCAAACCAAGATCTTCTGGGGATGAAACATGGCAATCTGCTCCATCCAACTACCCCCAGGAAGACAACTGAACACAATGATACAATGTGGAGATCCTGGCGTTGGACAGGGGTAAGCACAGTAAGACATCTCACAACACCACTTTAAAGTCTGGTTTATTTGGCAGCATAAGCTTTCGGAGTCTCCAGCTCCTTCTTTAGGTGAGTGAAGAGTTGTGTTCACAAACAGGGCATATACAGACACAAACTCAATTTACAAGATCATGATTGGAATGCGAGTCTTTACAAGTAATCAAGTCTTTAAGACCATTAACTTATTGATTACCTGTAAAGATACACATTCCAACCATTATCTTGTAAATTGAGTTTGTGTCTGTATGTGCCCTGTTTGTGAACAATGACCACAACTTGGAATCACTGCATTGAGACCAAAGGACAATTAACTGTATATCTGTTTGATTTTTTATTTTTCTTCACAAACTGTGAAATATCTCCAAGTCTATCCTTGTATTTTGTTATCTGTACACATGTGTGGAGGGAGGGGGGGGTGTGTAACATATGAATGAGGGTTACAGTTTACCTAGTCAATAAACTTATTTCATTAATTTCATTATTTAAATTCAGAAAACCTAATTAATTATTTTAAATCTGAAATTGTACATAGTGGAATTCCTGCGATATTGGCAAAGCATATCTTTGCTAAACTCTCAACTAAACGTTGTTACAACCAAACCTGGAGTGATAAATTAAAGGAATAACTTTTTATCACTCCTCACGTAATGGAAATTTGGGGACTAACATCTGTGATTAGATCCCACAGAGAATGACAGAATTGGAGTTAAAAAGTAAATTGTTCACTCGAGTCATATTTTCTTTCAGAAAAATAAATGCCACAGGTTTTTTTTTGGGTTTACAATGTTAAAGTACAAAAACATCTTCATTCAAAGCAAGTACCTTCCTAGAACAGATGGAAATTATTTTTCATCATTTAAAAGTTCTGTCCCTGGAAGAGCTGAAAAATACAGCAAAGAGTTAGAGTTAGAATTACATGCGAAAGCTAGGAAACTGAGGTTTTAAAACTAGTGCTTAGAGAATTGGATTGCAAACCTGGAGAGGCTGCGACACCTTAATTGTAGCAAAGTTACAGATAGAACAGAGATGGCCAGAGCTAGAATTCCAAGCTAAGAAAAGAAAGGGAAAAAATAAATAAAGAGAGAAGAAAAAGAAAGAGGGGAAAAAGAGAGGAAAGGGAGAGAGAATCAGTTTACCAAAGAGAAGAACAAGAAAGGTTGTCTAGAATCTGTGAATTCCATAGGGGCATTCCTCTGTGACCACTGAAGGCATTCCTAGTTAGATCCGAATACTGAGTTATTCAATTTTTCCCATTTAATCCCTAACTTTGATGAGGAAGAGGTGGAAGCCATCTTCATCTCTTTTGAGAGAATAGCTAGGCATGTAAGATGGTTCTCTGTACAAAGCTGGATTCTGCTCCAGCAAAGTATCAGGCAAAGCTCATAAAGTTTATTCCCCATTTACTGATGACAGTTCAATAAACTGAGTTGGCAAAGAAGGCTATTTTAAGTGTGTACAAACTTGTGCTGGAGATTTACTGCAAGAAATTCCATACCCTTCAAAAATAACATGACCAGATGTACATTGAATACTTAAGCAGCTTACATTTAAATCTTCTGTGCTTGTATCCACCATCAAACTGCTTAAGCAGTTTGCAATACTGCAATTATAAATTGCTTAAGAGGTTTGATAGTGGAAACGAGCGCTAAAGATGAGACCACAAACAATAAAAAACTGTGAGAAATAATACTTCTTGAAGTGTTCAGAAGTTCACTTCCTCTCTCTATAAAAACAAAGGAGCAGAAAGTGTCAGGGGCCAGACAGGCAAAAACCCTGGCTGATGATTATGAACTTGTCTACAAGCTCTCATCCCAAAGGAAAAGCTTCCTTAATCACCGAGCAGCTTGGAAACAAAAGGAGGTGAGAGATTCAGAAGCCGTGCAACCATGGGAGAGAAGGGATGGATGGAAAATTAGGGAGCCCCTTCTCACACCAGAAAGATGGTGCTGAGAAAGATGTGAGGCTGGGGAGCTTGTGTGTTTCAACTACCCCAAGGCCAGACACTAGTGTGTGTTGGAAGTTACAGAAAACATCCATAGGATTTATTGGGGCACATAGGCACAGTGTAGAGAAAAAGAATCAGGCAGAGAACATAGCAGACCAGATAGTGGCCATAACAGCATGCTTATGTAGGCACAGGTGAGTTTAGAAAAGTCCCTGAGTGTTGCAAGATTTTTGTATCAGTAGGAAAGGTGTTCCCATTTCCCCCAAGTGAGGCAAGCAAGCTCCAAACCATACTGAGAGATAGTGGGGCCAGCCCATGTTGACAGTTGGGAAGGGACTTGCCTTTTCATCCACAGACTGCAGTCCAAAGTGCTGGTAAAGGATGCCAAAAAAGGAAAAATGCCAATACCTTTATACTGGGTGCATCTCGAATGTGGCCTTGTGAGTGACAGATGACCATGGTAGTCATCTTTGGTTTACTTGTGAACAAGGTTGAACTGCTCCTCAGAAATGACCTAGCAGAACAAAGCTGATAGGATCCAGTGGTCTAAGAAAAGCCAAGTAATGTCAGGGAGACACAGCAGCTGCAGAAGCAAGTTCTTGGCATTTTTCCTGGTAACCTGGTCTATGGCAAACAAGCCTTGATGTGGAGATGCTGGCGTTGGGCTGGGGTAAACACAGTAAGAAGTCTCACAACACCAGGTTAAAGTCCATACAGGAAATAAACTGTGTTTACCCCAGTCCAACGCCGGCATCTCCACATCATGACTACCATCAACACCGCAAACTGCCGGCTCCAAGTGGAGAGGATCTCTAAGAAGATCGCGCATATCGACACAGACTTCAAGTTTTTACAAAGATACAAGACAAATAAACCTGTTGGACTTTAACCTGGTGTTGTGAGATTTCAAAAAAGCCTCGTCAGAGGAGGCCAAACAGGCAGTGCAGACCAATAGCCCTGCTATCTGATTATCTGAAATCTTTATCAGGACTTTAGAAGAGCCTAAGGTGTAATGATCAGGTCTTCCTTGGTTGTGGCTCAGCAAGTTGAACTGGTGTTTAAGAAGTTCACACAGACTATCATTAACCCTATCCTAATAAACATGATATGGCTAAAATGAGCAATTATTCTGCTCTTGCTTTCTCAGCATCTGAGCTAAATGTTTTTCAGATGCACAATTGCCTGCAGAATGGAGCTGGATCTGTAACCAGTCCCCTTAAACATTAAAAAAAAACAATATGTAGCACATTATCATCACAGTCCACACAGGATGCTGATTAGCAAAATTAAAGCACATGGAATAGGAAGTAATACGTCAGTATGGATTAAAAATTTCTTAACAGGTAGAAAACAAAGAACATGAATTAACAGGTCATTCTCAAGTAGGACACTGCAGGGATGCATAAAAAAGCCCTAGCTGTTCACAATATATATGAATGATTTGAATGTGGGGACAAAATGTAACATTTCCAAGTTTGTGGATGACACAAAGTGAGGTGCGAATGTGTGTTGTGAGGAAGATGCAAAATGGCTTCAAGAGGATGTGGTCAGACTTGGTGAGTGGAAAAGAATATGGCAATGGAATATAATGTGGAAAATTGTGAGGTTATCCACTTTAGTGGAAAGAATAGATGCACAGTGCATTTCTAAATGATAGATTAGAAAGTGTAGATCAACATATGGAGTTGGGTATCCTCATCAATATGTTACTGATTGCTAACATGCAGGTGCAGCAGGCAGTTGGGAAGGTTAATGGTATGTTGGCCTTTATCACAAGAATATTTGAGCACAGGAGTAATAAAGTCTTACTTCAATTGTATGGAAGATTGATTAGCCCTCACCTGAAGTATTGTGTGCAGGTTTGGTTTTTGTTTCACTTACCTTGGGAAGAATACTATTGTCATAGAGGGAGTGCAACAATGGTTCACCAAACTTGTTTTGGAATGGTAGGACTGTGCAATGAAGAGAGATTGGGGAAATTGAGTCTGTATTCTCTAGAATTTTGAAGAATGAGAGATAAGAACATAAGAAATAGGAGCAGGAGTAGGCTATGTAGCCCTTCGAGCCTGCCCCGCCATTCAATAAGATCATGGCTGATCTGAAAGTGGTTCAGTTCCACTTACCCACCTACTTCCCATAACCCTTAATTCCCTTATCGATCAGAAATCTGTCTGTCTGTGACTTAAGCATATTCAACAAGGTAGCTTCCACCGCTTTAATGGGCAGGGAATTCCAGAGATTTACTACCCTCTGAGAGAAGAAGTTCCTCCTCAACTCTGTTCTAAACTGATGATCTCATTGAAATCTACAAAATACCAGAAGAGCTGGACAGGGTAGACAGGTGAGATGTTGCCCTGGTGGTGAGTCTCAAACCAGAGAACACAATTTGAAAAAATAGGGGGGAGCCACTTGGGACTGAGATGAAGAAAAAGTTTTTTTTTACTCAGAAAATTATGAATTTTTGGAATTCTCAATCCCAAAGAGCTATAGAAAGTCAGTGTTTGGGTATGTTTAAAGCAGATTGCCAGATTTCTAAATACTAATGATGCAAGTAGATATGGGGACCATGTGGGGAAAATGAGATTTAAGTTGACGATCAGCTATGATCATATTGAATGGTGGAGCAAGCTCGATGGGTTGAATGACCTACTCCTGCTCGTATGTTGCATTCCACCCAATTGAGGTGAAAAGGCGCAGACTCAAATTCAAACCTCTGGGGAGTATAAAAGATCCCATCTCCTGTTAAATTTTAGACTATTACTCTTCAAAGGATTTTAAGATGAGACATCAAAAATGTATTTACCTGTATTACAACACAATGACTACAGCAGCATGGTACTCAAATTCCTCTGGAATATACAGTCATCAAAGCTTTTGAACTGTTTACCAAGCCAGAGAGCAGAGATTGGAAGAGTATATTGAAAAGATGCAAAGAACTGTATCTCTCCCTCTCTCCTGAAAATATTGTGCATGGAAATTGCTGAATAACCATACTGAGATGAGAAAATCTACTGCAAACCAAGATTTTTTGGGATAAAATATGGAAATTTACTCTTTACAACCACACTCAGGAAGAAAATTAACCATATGGCTGCAACATGGAGTTACCACATGGAGACCAGCCAAAGGACAGTGAACCTTGTGATTGATTACTTTTCTTCATGAAGTGTAAAATATCTTCTAAGTCTTTCTTCACATTCAGAAATCTATAGTAGGATATGTGTTGCATCCAGAGAATGTGTGTGATGTATGAATGAGGGCTATGATTCACCTAATTTTTTTAAATTCAGAAAGTAGTGTCAATAAATTTATCTTGTCCTTTGATTTAAAATCAGGAACCCTGTCTGATAGCATACCTTTGCCAAATTCACAACTAAACCCTATTACAGCCAGACCTGGTGTGGTAAATTAGGAGTCATTTTTTACCCCTCCTCACCTGACTGTAGCATTATGAGATTGTTTGGTGAGGGGCACGGTAGGTTACTAGGAATGTGGATGACTGTTAGCTTGTTTGCCCTAAGTTTCTCTCTCAGTGCTATTTAGTGAAAGTTAATGAGAAAATGGCAGACAAACTCATCTGGGACAAATTTCTGAATGTGTGTAGAGTCATTCATATTGGACAGTCATGGGCATGCTTCTGAGGATGGTTTATGTGTAAATTGTAACAAATGAAAAATGGTGGGAACACAGCTGCACACTGACTTTGAAAAAAAGGCACTTAGTAAGGAATGGTGCCAGCATTCATGTTTTCAGAAGAGGAAAGCAAACTAGGAAAAGAAAACATTCTACTAAGCCCTAACCATGTTGCAATTGGATCATAACAATTCATCCTTTAAGGCTTTCCTGTGGGAGCAAAGCAAACTGCAAAGATCTCTTTTCATTTATCTACTGACCCATCAAGGAACACATCCACTTAGAAGTGTTGTGAGGGAGCAGAATCTCTCAGTCCAAATGAAATAGTTTGCTTCTCATTTGACAAAACCAACATTTATGAATTTGTAAAGCTCTTCCTTTATTTTACAATGTTTTGAATTCAATTTCATGATCAGAAAAGACTAATAACATAATGGGCAGGTAGATGGCAAATTAAATTCACTGAAAAGAAATGTAAAGTATTTCACATAGGAACAAAAAATCCAGGAAAGGATTTCTGAAATTAATTCATGGAATATGGTGCCACTGGCAAGGCTAGCATTTATTGGTCATCCCTAATTGTCCTCGAGAAATGTTGATGAGCTGCCTTCTGTGGCTTGCTAGGCTTTTTAAGAGGACAGTTAAGAGTCAACCGCATTTGGTATTAACATCAGTTGTTCTTTTTTAGAGGATATTAGTAAACCAGATGGGTTTCTATGACAATCCAGTAACTACATGGTTTAATGTATTGTAAACCAATGCATCTCTGTGTTGTGTGTCACATGATTATGTAGTGACATCCTCAGAGGTATTTGAGAGATTTTCCCTCTCTTTCATCCCAGACTATAAGGAAGCAACACCTGTCTAATAAAGCTCCAATAACTGATTAAGTAATCCACCATGTGGAAACCATTTAATTCTTTTGTCTTTGCTGTACAAGCGAGGTGAGCATTTTGATATATAACACATGGTCACCATTGCTTGGAAGCTACCTTTTAGTCCAAATTGGTTTGATTAACCAAATTTAAATTCTCCAGCTGTGGTGGTGGAATTTGAATTCATATCTCTGGATCATTAATCCAAACCTTTGGATTACCAGGTCAGCAATATAACTACCAGGAAACTGAAATAAATTGGGGAGTTTTGACTGACAAATTGAAGTTTTGCAATAAGCCTTGGTTGCAGCAAGCTTTGTAAATCAGATGTATTAAAAGGCAATACTGAGCCCCAATAGTGAGGCATTCCTAGCTGCCACTTTATAAATCATTGGTGTAACAACGTTTAGAATACTGTGCACAGTTCTGGTCACCACAGTACATAAAGATATTGCAGCTATTAAATGAATACTAAAAAAAGCAACTAGAATGTTTGAGAGGATGAAGGCTAGGTATGATTTAGAGAACTTATGTAATTGGACAAATTCTGACTGACAAAGGGAAAGCTGAGAGATGATATTGCTTTTTATAGGATTATAAACTAATTACTTAATATAAACCATGTTAATCTATTTCTTCTTCTCCAGAAAAGTGAAGCCAGAGGACATGGTTTGTGCTGGAGGTTGGAGGGGAAATTCAAAATTAATTTGCAGAATTTTAGTAAGCAAATGGTCAATCTATGAAACAGGCTTTCTAGGAAGATGATGGAAGCAGTTATTCATTTAAATGCAAATTAGATGGATTTATTTCAGAAAAGTAACAGTTTGGTACATGCACGAGTGATTTTAAACATGACATATAGTAAGTGTAGCTATTGACATATAGTAATGATTGAAATGAACTGATGAATTTTTGAAACATTGGGCAGGACTTTTGTTGTGAGGCCCTCAGTGTCAGGGCCATTTCCAGGTCCAAATCAAAACTGTTGGCGTTGGATGCCCTAAGCGATTTTCAAGACGATGGTCATTTGTGATCAGGTGGCACATTAACCATATAAGATGATGGGCAATTCCCAAAACTGGAGGGCCAGTAGAATACCATTCGAAAACTGCCTCCATTCATTGGTCAAGTTATGGCATCAGTGACCTCAGGGATCCCTTATGCTGACTGCAAAATTCCAGTAACCATCTAGAAAATGGCTTTAATTAATAGGCTTAAATAGCTCCTTGCTACTTGCAGGTCAGTAGCCATCACCACCTCACCCATCCTGACCTGTACCCTCCCTTCCCCACCACCCCACCCCGCCGAAGCAGTGTCTTCTATTATGGCCCAGAGGTGGGAACATGTCAGCAACTTGGCAGTGTGGTCAGCAGTGGAAAATTGTTGGCCCCCATCTTCAGTTCCAGCTGAATGAAAATTTAGCCTATTAACTCTGTTTCCCTCTCCACAGATTCTGTCTGGCCTGAGTATTTTCAGCATTTTCTCTTTTTATTTTAGATTCTCAGCATCTGCAGTACTTCCATTTTTCCAAATTGGCATTAGCTTAATCTCTGGCATAAGATAAATTCAAGTGATTAACAGGAACAGTTAATTATTTAATGTAAAAATTATATTCCCAAAATACACTAACTGTAAAAAGACACACTGAACAGAAGTGCAGGGCATTTGTTCCTAAAAACCGGGAGATGAAACTACAGAAGCTTTCAATTATTCTCGGCGGCTGTTTAATCATGGCAGTTTATTATGTGTACAAATTACTCACCCGAAGTCAAACTGCTGCTGCTCAACCAAAATCCCGCCACACTAACCAGTTCCCAATATTTTTCACATTCATTGGACCGCATGGAATTTGTGTAGCTTGTGTAACAAGAATGGTCACGTGAATTAGGTTTAAATAATTGTTTACACATCTGCACCACTAAACCGTGACAATCATATTTACAATTTCAATAAAATAGAACTTAAATATTTTGAATGATTAGGAAAAGTATTTTCTAATTAACTTAATTATATCTAGTTACCATCATGTATTAATATTACATCACTAAAAATTCTAATAGCATTTGTGTTTAATTATAAATTTGAACACCATCTGCTGTTTTAAAACCATTCTGCATTTAATCTGCTGCATGTGCTGGGGACTGCAGTCTGAATGTATTCTTTTGAGATCCCTCATTGCATAAATTTCTTGGTACTTCCCTAACTACTATTGGTGTAGTAGACTGATGGAACATTGATCAGGTTTTAAGAACTACTATTAAAAAAAATAGAAGTGCCTTTAATGTTTATTTTTAGAAGTGCAATTTTACTTTCTAATCATCCAATCTTCAAATACTGACAGGAAGATCAGAACCTTACTCTCAGTGTGATGACACAGTATCTGCACGATGCTATTATAAATCTTTACAGACATTTTTAAAGGCTACATTTTAAAAATAAATAAAACTGGAACTTAAGATGATTCCTCGGAACTACCAAACATTTTTTGTGGATTAAACACCCGATCTCTCAAGGAAATAAAGAGGACAAAAATACCTTTTTTGATATTAACTCACTAAAGTTCTGGCCAGGAGGGAAATGAAACTTCATCAATACTTTCATTGTAGAAATGAAAATTTGCCTTGTCAAATCTAAAGATTTTGGCCATTTAAAAAAAATCACAGGTAGTACAAGACATCAGACTACTAATTAAATGGCCACAGCCCCTTATTTGGGACCAGGACTCTACATTAATGTTCACACAGTACAGTGGCCATCTTGACTCTCTGCTAAAGATACACCAGAAAATTTGAACTGCTTTTCTGAGACATCTTCAGAGATGCAGGCAGAATTCCAATATAAAGAGAGAAGGTCCAACAGGCAGTGCCATTTAAGCATTGGCATTGCAACTAGTTAAGCAGCAAAGTAACTATCTTGAAGGAGAAAGTAAGACTCTTTCTCACTCCTCTGACCTGTCCAGTTTTCAAGCCTACCTATAAAAAATCCCCCAGGCAGATCAACTCTAGAAACCATCACAATTACTGAGAAATTACTGCATTTTTGAGATTTCCTTTCAGCTAAAGTAACAATTGATTTGAAATATCAGGCCTGACTGAAACAGACGCTGGGTTAAGTTCAATTTTTATAATTACTGTTTTATGATCAACTGTATTTAATTTTTACGTGTATGCTAATGTGGGTCAGTCATGGGAGAAGTCACATTTTCGGTAACTCCAGGGCAAGTGTGTGAGAAACAAACTAACCTTCCTAATTTTTAAAATACAAAAGCTTGCTGCTGGGCTATTCAAACTAAATCAATCACTTTAAGGAGAAGATCATGTACAGAGCCACGCATCACAAAATTGTCTGTGACATCAGTCAGACTTTGCTTACAGTATAGCCATTTTTGAGCTTTGAAAGCTTCTCAAGAAAAACACCAAAAGAAACAAGATTAGTGAGCAATGTAATAAGAAAATGTGACTAAGATTCTGCACAGCTCTTATCTCAGAGGAGATACAACACTAAAAACTGTGAATTTATTACACTTGTATGTTAAAAATAGTTGTGATTGAGCATTTTCTGTCTTCTTTTTTCACCAGGTTGAATGTGTTGCTTC
This sequence comes from Carcharhinus amblyrhynchos, assembly GCF_965287045.1. Classification (NCBI taxonomy): domain Eukaryota; kingdom Metazoa; phylum Chordata; class Chondrichthyes; order Carcharhiniformes; family Carcharhinidae; genus Carcharhinus; species Carcharhinus amblyrhynchos. Next base: position 48,018,416 of record NC_137331.1, read on the forward strand.
TTTTTAAAGCAGTTCAGTTGGAGTTGAAATGATTATAAAGTGAATTAATGGAAACAAATGACCAAATATTATAAGCACTGTGGCATGTTGCATATTCCCTTACTTTAAATGAATCAAAGAATCCGAGGTGCTGAAGTCATCTCTTCAGTCAAATCCAAATTCAGGCAGATTACCAGTGAAAAAGAAGACAAAATTAAGCAGAGAGATTTAATACAATTTCTCCTGCCTGATGTGAATTTGCAATGAATCCTCCAATGAATTTTCCTTTTCCACTTGCCAGTTATAACAAGATGTCAGCATGACTCAGAGTAATACTTGACTCAGGGTAATACCCTTGCCTTTGAGTCAGAAGGGCATGGATTGAAGACAAACACAGGGGCCCAAGTACACAATTTAGTGTGACACTTCAGCACAATCCTGAGGGAATGCTGCAATGTTGAAGGTGGTGTATTTCACATGAGATATTAGCCAGTCCCACAATCTTTACCATCATAAAGGACAAGAGCAGCAAGATCATGCGAACACTGCCAGTTTCAAGATCCCCACCAAGACATAGACCACTCTGATGTCATACACTCTGCCTTGGACATTTTATATTATTTGTTGATCAGTACTGGGTCTAAATCCTGGAATTCCCTATATAATAATACTAATGAAAGAGTACCATTGGTGTGTGCAGTGTCACAGTTCAAAGAAAAGGCTGGTGTCATGCTGTCAGGACAATTATGTACAGGAAGGGAATGTGACTTTGATAGCATCACCTATATTCCAATACAAATAATCACAAATAGAAAATCATAAATATCTTTAAAAATCTGACCATAATTTTTGTTTTCTGCAATTACTGTTGAAGGGATGAGTATTCTAAACAACAATATTTTCCACTTCATGCTTTTGACAGACCTTGTGAACTCCATTCTGTAATAGAATTAATAAATTAACAGACGGCCTTCAGCAATGAAATAAATTCTGCAATTAGAGAAGATAAACTTAGGGATTTTTCATTTGCATCCATCTTCAGCCAGAAGTGCCAAGTGGATGATCAGTCTCAGCCTCTAACTGAGGTCTCTAGCATCTCAGGTACCTGTCTTCAATCTATGTAATTCATTCCATGTGATATGAAGGAACAGCTGAAGGCAGTGGATGCAGCAATGGAAATAGACCCTGACAATATCTCAGCTGTAGTTCTGAAGATGTGTGCCCCAGAATTAATTGTTCCCCTAGTTAAGCTGTTCCAATAGAGCTACCACATTATCATTTACCCAATAATGTGGAAAATTGCCCAGGTATGTTCTGTGCATAGAAAGCAGGACAAATCCTACCTGACCAATTACTGCCCCAGCAGTCTTCTCTTCAGCACCAGCAAAGTGATGGAATTGTAAGATGTCATTGACCTTGCTATCAAGTGATATACGTACAGCAGTAACCTGTTCACTGATATTCAGTTTGGGTTCTGCCAGTGCTACTTAGTTCCAAAACTCATTACAGCCTTGGTCCAAACATGGATAAATGAACTAAGCTGAGGTGAAAGTGACTGCCCTTGACATCAAAGCAAATTTTGACCAAGTGTGACAATGCCTGAGAATGTGATGGACACAGGTTCAATCAAAACATTCAAAAGGGAATTCAACTGTTATCTGAAAAGGAAGAATGTGCAGAATTTTCTGTAGAAAAGACAGAAAAATATCACTAGATTACTTGCTCATTTGGAGAGCCAGTGCAGTCACAATGGGCTGAATAACCTCTTTCTGTGCTGTAACAATTCTGTGATCCTGTGATCAAGGAGTCCTAGCAAACTTTAAGTCAGTGAAAATCAAGGGGAAAATTGGTTGGAGTCAAAGGAAGATGTTGTGGGTGTTGCAGGTCAACAATCTCAGTCCCAAGACATTGCTGCAGGAGTTCTTCGAGGTAGTTTCCAAGGCTGTTTCATCAATAATCCCCACCTCCCACCCCATCGTAAGGTCAAAAGTGGGTACCTTTACTGATGGTTGCACAGTATTTAGTGCCTTTCGCAACTCTTTAGATAATGTAACAATTCATGTCTTCTTACAGCACAACCAGGACATCAGGTTTTGGCTGATAAGTGGCAAGTAACAATCATGCCACAGATGTGCCAGGCAATGACCATCATCAGTGAGAGAAAATCTAACCATCTGTTCTCAACATTCAGCAGAATTGCAATCACTGAAGTCCCCAACATCAGCATCTGTGTGCGTGTGTGTGTGTGTGTGTGTGTGTGTTGGGGGGGGGGCGGTACCATTGATCAAAAGCATTGGCAGAACTGTGTACTATCTGCAAAATGAACTTTTAAATTCACAATCTCTACCATCTTGAAGTACCAAGGCAGCAGATGGGGACACCACTGTCTGAAAATACCTCTCCAAGACAGATCCAATGAAAGAACAAAAAATATGAAGCAAAGTTAATTAATTGCGGGCTGGAAGTTTTGACAAATGCCGTTGAAAGTTATGAGATGTTCAAAAGCTCAGTTTCAAAATGATGATTCTGTTGTTCCGATAGCATTTGAAGTTGTTTTTAGCAGATGTTACAGAAAACATTTGAACCACAGTATGAGAATAATTCATAATGATTTGACAACAGAGATCTTTCTTAGAAAAGGTAACGCTTTCCACTGGGAAGCTCAAACGACAGTGAAAGTAAAAGTGCAAATTAGGTGCTGATGACATCGATGGAATAAACAGATCAGAGAAGAACTTAATGCATTTGGGTGTCATTTAGTTTCCTGATTATGGTTTTTTAATGCAATGAGAAGATAATGAGCATATTCCTTTACACAGCGTGATGAGTAAGCACTCAAAAGCCTGTGGCGACAGCTGCACATATGCATATCTTTGTGAGCTCCTTGAGTAGGTAGAAGTGATTGTAGCAATATATTCTGTACCGTTTTCTTTCCTTTTCCCTTGTATACTCTATGAACAGTATGTTTTGTCTGTATAGCACACAAGAAACAATTCCAATACACGAGACAATAATAAATCCAAATCCCATGTATTAAAGACTGGTCAAATCATGGTTTGAATTGTTTTAAAGGAAATAGGGTAGACAATGAGATTCTAACGTGTTATTTACCAAGGATGTTGCCCTTTCCTGTATCTCACAGCACAAACACAGTTGTGTTTTTCACTTCAAGAAGTTCCTGTTCAGCCATGGGTCAAATTTCCATCAACCTATACGATAGATGCTTTAGTGTGGGACACACACAATATCTGCCCGGTGTAGTATTTCTCGTTTGAGACTGTTAAATCAGAAACGGTGCGAGTGATTTCCCTAGCTGGATTTTGCTATTGAGGCGGCAGGGTTTTAAGTGAGCAGAGAGAAAGGTTTTGTTGCTGAAAAGAGAGAGAGAGTTTAAATGGCAATTACTCCCTCATGCTGCAACGACGGTATCCTAGCAACCGCAGAGTCAGGGAGGCTATCGTCACATCAGCAGCTGCACAGGAACAAAATAACAACAAAACACAACCAAGCACTTTCTTCCCTCTTTTGCTTTTGACTTAAGACAGCAGATAAATAACAAAGAGAGGGGGTAAAGGAGGGAAAAAATGTGAAGAGGCTGTCCAGATGATAAGCGTTTACTTGCAGCTGAAGATGGGGAGCGGCCTGGCTCTGCCTCGCCTCCCCTCCCCCGGGGGGGCCGGCGAAGAGGCTGAGAGCGGCCGGGAGGGCCAGACCTTGCCCCTGACAGGCCCGCCGAGATCTCCCCGACTGCCGATCCGAGTCTAGCCGCCGGAGCCCTGAGAGTGTGTCCGGTAAGTGCGAGTCCATCCCTCCCCGTCCCGGCACGTCCTCCATTTTGAAGCGAGTGAGTTTAACTGTCAGCAACCTCTGGTCAATCTTTTATCTTCTCTCTCTAACTCCTCCCGTTCCCAACTTCATCGGTCCCTTTCTGGATGTGAGGCTCTAGAAAAAAAATTAGCGTTACTTTCCCCGAGAGGTGAGCGGTATGTTTTTTTTTCATCGCGCGTAAATGTATAATATCAAAGTGATGATGGAGTTTGATGCCCGACCGTCGGGTTTTTTTTTTGACCGTTATTAACGGAATGTTTCCCGCGTTAAGTGGAGAATTAGAGGTTTTTCGTTTTTCTTCAGGAAAGTGCAACCGAGTATATTTTTTGGCCGCCACAAAATTTTCGAAAGGTTGTTTTCGCCCGAGTTGAAACAAAAGAGCTGAACAAGTGAGCACAGGGGAAATATAAACACATCCATCCTCAGCTGATAGTCCCCAGTGTCGCCGTTCAGCGGCACAGCGAATATAAAGGCACAAACAAACTTAATCAAATATAAAACTTAATTAAGAAAGTTTTTTTCACTCGAAAAATAAATGATCAGCCTTTCTCCTCTATAAGCTTAATTTTCCAATCGATATAATTGATGTAAAAATATTTGACCGGGCATAAACAGGAGTTGATCTGAATTCCAAGTTGGCACTCGTGACGAGAGCAAACACATTTCGAAATTGGTTATGATTTCTTTTAAGTTGTATCGATTTGTGAGTGGTTTGAAAATTTTCATTGACTTTATTTACCAGCAATGTTTTCTTTTTTAAAAACAAAATGTAAACCACACAATTATTCGCTTGTTATCATTATAGCTCAGTATCTACTTCAAGTGCGACACTAAATAAACGTCTACCGTAGCTGGTAAAAGAGGCTAAAATCTGCGCACCAATTCTTTCATTGCAAAGCCACAGCTCTCGTTTCGTTTAAATAATTTGGTTTTCAGTACGGTTTGTCTGTCTCCCCCCCCCCCCCACTGAGATACTGATGTAAATACATCATGAGTATCGACAAATTGGTATTAGCATGAGATCTGTTATCCCAACTCCAACGATCCTGAAATTCTGGGAAACTAAACGATCTTCTTCAATATATAACCCCTGCTGAATATACCCAGTGTGAAACATGTACCTATATCTATCTATGTGCTTGTCTGAGGATCCATAAGTTTAAAATATACATCTGTGTATATTCATCAGTTATATTTGTATAACTGTATATTTACTTAGAAACACGTACTGTAACTGGAGTTTTACTGAGAAAATATGATAAATAATTCTGCTTACATGGTCCACTTGAAATTCTAATGGCAGTTTCTAGAGTTCACAGCTTTAGGAAAACAAAAGATAAAGCTTATTGATTCATTTTCAGATTGCTTATTATATGTATTGAAGATACACAGGCTGTACATGTTGTAGAGACAGCTAGAAAGACTATAAGGTGACTGTAAAGAAAGGAAAGTTAACTGAAGCAACCTTACGGCATCTTAAGTGATAAAAAGTATGTCAATGTATCAATAATTGTGCTGCCAATCAGACTTAAAAGGGTTTGCTTGTGGATCTATCTTTATGCTGGTTAATTGCCATAACAGTTAAGGACTGGAGATAATAAAATAGAGCGTATCAGTGGTAAAGTAGAAATATAAAGTGAGTGCACGTGTTGGCTGTGCATAGTCTCAGATTGCCCTTTTTCATTTTCTATTTCCCTCATCATTAGGGGTCATCATCAAAGTCATTGCTGCTCCCTCTAAATTCAGTTTTGTTCTATATTAAAATAATTTTAGAAATTGCTACAAAAGCTAACTTAAAACATATTTTCTGTTACATGTTCTGAGATAGGTTTGTTTAAGCTTTTTAAAAAATGTTTGTTTGAAATTATTATAGACACAGTAATATACAGACTAGAGAGGTAGCTAGTTATGATATCAATGAGATGAGTGGAGAAAGGCAGATCCAGCTGTTTCAGCAATTTAAAAATAAAGTAACTTGCTCATCTGCAGAAAACAGAAACCCTTTTCATCTTTAGTGTCTTGTAAATGTGGAAATATTGGGGATATTATGTTCCCATTCAATATCCAATTTATAAAGTTGCATATAGTCAATCAAACTTGTTTGTATTGTTATTTAGTGTAGCGTATGTCTAAATCAAAATTAACTTCTTTTCATGAAAGTATCACACACCTGTATGGCAATTGAGATACTGTAATGTATCCAACTATTTTATGATTTCTGAAAATCTTTGTCAACTGCGTATTTATAAACTTTCTTTGTGTGACATCCATTGTCACCTTATGTCTGTGACATGGCACATTCACTGCTTTCCCTCAAAAGTTTGTCAACAATTCAGAAACTAAAGTTGTAGAAAAAAATGTAAAAATAACTTGGTATAGACCAGGGAAGGGTTGCAGTTTCATGGGCCTCATCCATATATTAATCTTTGATAAACTTGGACTGATTATATGAAAATATAATTCTCTCCTGCCTAAATTTGCATTTACATAGATATGTGGAGATAACGCTGTCTTGTATGTTTCCATTCATGCATAATTGCGCAATTTAAAACAAAATTAATTAGACTTTTATTAATGCAAAACAGAACTATTGCATCTGTTCTACTGGTTACTGGTGAACCACACTAGTCAGGAATGGGTCGGTTTAACTCAGTTGGCTGGACAGCTGCTTAGTGATTCGGAGTAACACCAACAGTGCAGGTTCAATTCTCATACCAGCTGAGGTTATTCATGAATGCCTGCCTTCTCAACCTTACCCCTCACCTGAAGTATGGTGATCCTCGGGCTAAATCACCACCTTCAAGAAGGTGGAGGACATTCTCCTGTCTACATCAATGGGGATGAAGTGGAAATGTTTCATGTTTCAAATTTCTAGGTATTCAGATCACCTACATTCTATCCTGGTTCCTCCAGACGTTGATATTGTTAAGAAAGCCCATCAACACCTCTACTTTCTCATGTCAGCCAAGACTCTCACCAGCCTTTACAGATACAACCAAAAAGAATGCTTTCTATGGTTCTATCATAGCTTGGTATGGCTCCTGCTCTGTCCGAAGAGTGCAAGAAACTACAAAGAGTCGTGAATGAAGCCCAGTTCGTCACGCAAACCAGCCTCACATCTATTGACTCTGGCTACGTTTCCCACTGCCTCAGAAAAGCAAAGAGCCGATACAACCTGGACATATTTTCTTCCACCTTCTATTGGGAAAAAGATACAAAAGTCTGAGGTCATGTACCAACTGACTTTAAAACAGCTTCTTCCCTGTTGTCATCAGACTTTTGAGTGGACCTACCTCATATTAAATTGATCTTTCTTTACACCCTAGCTGTGACTGTAACACTACATTCTGCAGCCTGTCCTTTCCTTCCCTATGTACAGTGTGCTTTGTCTGTATAACGCGCAAGTATAACCACATGTTTACTCCTGCCATATGCTGATAACTTAATAAAAAGCTTCATTTATAAAAAACAATGCTATATTGCTCAATTTATAAGTGTTTTAGTAATGACCATTTTGTGTGTAATCCTATCAAAGGCTTTACTATAAAGGGGTTCCATATGAAATATCTGATTTATTATTATCTCATGCATTAGTATATAGTGAAAAGTATTGTTTCTTTGCTATACAGACACAACATACTATTCACAGAGAAGGAAAGGAGAGGGTGCAGAATGTAGTGTTACAGTCATTATTAGGTTGTAGAGAAAGATCAACTTAAAGTAGGCTCATTTAAAATTCTGATGGCAGCAGTGAAGAAGCTGTTCTTGGTTCAATTAGTATATGACCTCAGCATCATTTTCCTGACAAGAAGGTGAAAGAGAGTATATCTGGAGTGCATGGGTCCTTGATTATGCTGGCTGCTTTTGAGACAGTAAAAGTGTAGACAGAGTCAGTGGATGGGAGGCGGGTTTGCGTGATGAACTGGATTTTGTTCATGACCTTTTGTAGTTTCTCGTGGTCATTTACTTATCAAGAAATAAAGAAAAAAATAGCATGTTTATCACTTAACGATGATGCGGAAGGAATTGTCACCATACCGACAGATTAAACCAACTCTCAAATTCTGCCATTTACAATAGAAGTTCTGTGATTTATGACAGAGTCAAATGATTTTATTATGTACTCTAGAGGAATAGAAACTCACTAACCATTGTGATAAAGTTTTTTTTGTCTTCCTTGACCCTTACCTGACAATTAGATATGGAGATTGGTTTGTTGTTTTCCTTAATGTTATTGTAGGGAGTGGGGAAGGGAGTTCACCTAGACTATAGTACCACTCTTATCCATGGCAGATTGAGTCATATATTGTAATCAGCTTGAAATAATGCTGGGCACAGTTGGATACAAGCTGAAGCAATTTGTTGAGATAAAGGAAAAAAAGCCATCAGTCAGTGTAGCCCAAGGCGCATGTAATGCTGCAGATTGCTCTGCACTGGACGTAATCATGCCTGTTTTTGCAGGCACCATTGTACAATTCAAATTATAATCAAGTGATTACTTCTGTTTGCCAGCAATTTGAGGCAAATTGCTACTGAATAGTAAAAAAACAAGCAAAAGATTGACAATTTAGTTTTGAAGTACACCACAGATGATTGTCATATCTGGTAAGAGTTACTATTTTACTTGAGAATGATATTCATAGAAAAGCTACAGTGCAGAAGGAGGCCTTTCGACCCATCAAGTCTGCATCGACCCTGTTCCCTGACAAAGCATCTGACCAAAGCCCTATCCCCGTAACCCGTCGTTTTTACTCCTCTAACCCCTTTAACCCACACATTCTGGGACACTAAGGGGCAATTTAGCATGGCCAACCTACCTAACCTGCACATCTTGGGACTGTGGGAGGAAATTGAAGCACCCGGAGGAAACCCACGTAGACACGGGGAGAACATGCAGACTCCACACCGACAGTGACCCAAGGCTGGAATCACACCCAAATCCTTGATGCTGTGAGGCAGCAGTGCTAACCGCTTTGCCACCATGAAGAGCTTATGCCTTTTAAATTAGGGCAGTCATATTCAACTTGTTTGTATTTTCATAATCACAGTTTTTATTTTAGTGGTGCAGAGATCATGCTGTAGCCATGTCATATCCTGACAAATTAAAAACTGGTTAATACATTATTAAGTTAATATTCTGTAAAGAAAAGAATACAGCTTGAATGAGGAGGTGGAAAAATTAGTCTCTTCATCATCAATCTTGCCTATGCACTGTAATTTTTGAGTATGCATTCCATTGTACTATTTCTCTGTAACTTGATAGTAAGTAATTGATGATGCTAGACAACAAAAGGGTGTGTACGTTATTGGGCAGGTTCTACAATAAACTTTATTTTTCTTTTAAACTACAAAGAGGGTAAGTGAGAGTCTGACATTTTTACAACTTCTGATCTGCTCAACCACAACCTCACCATCACCTTTGCCTTTGTCCCCATTAAAACCGTTCCTGTCTTAGTTTTATCATTCCCTTGATGTGGGCGTCATCTGTATTCATTTAAGTCCTAGGGATGCAAACTTGAATATTAATGGCAGACAACTGATTTACCAATTCATTGCTTCATCTGATTGGACCACATAGATCTGTATCAAGTCTGCTTTCCTCTACTAGTCTTGCTCATTATCCCAGTATCAACTTGGAATGCAAAGATAATCCCCAGGTTCTCAGACAATCTTCTTAATTCGCTTTTCTCATTCATCTCCAGCCCAAGTGCATGAAACACACAGACATTGTCTCAGTAGATTAGAAGCTATCAAATGTAATGCCACTGTTCAAGAAAAGGGGGAAAGACTACAGTCAGTTAAACTGATGCAAATCACTGTGAAAATACTAGAATCCATTATTAAGGAAGTGGCAAAAAGGCATTTAGGAAATAAAAATAATATGATCAGTGCCAGAAAAAGTTTATTTAAATGAGCTACAAGTATTAAATATAAGAAATAAGATATAGATATAAGTCAACTTAATTTAGTGGTTATGTGTAGGAATGAGTAAACCTTTATTTAGATTCATGTTAAACTAGGATGTTTGCATTTATGGGGTTTTGGTTTCATTCCAAACTGTTTCTGTTGTGCTGAGAGAGTTTACAACAGGAAAAGTAAACATGAGCTAGAGAAAGATTAAAATATTTTTAGCAGCCAGATGCACTTTTAGGGAAAAGATCTTTTTGAGTTTTTAGTTTTAAGTGGAAGTCAGACTAGAAGGAGCTTCATGGGGAAAGAGGGAACATCTCTCACAGCTTTGCTAGAAGAAATGCCATACAGTGGAGTAAGGGGCAAAGAAGGGAAGTGCCAGATGCCTAAACAAAAACTGCTAATTCAGGAAATGAGAGAAGTTTACAGGAAGTCTGAAGTTAAAGGAATAGAGGAAATTGGAACTGGAACAGGGTATTGTTCATTGAAGGCACAGACAGAATTGTGAAAGATTTGGCTAGTGAGAAGTCAGACAGATATCTGCAGTGCTTCTAAGGTTTGTGATATTGGACTAAAGTGATGGCTGAAATAATTGTGGAGCAATGGTGGCCTTCTTGACAAATGAGTCTTGAAAGAAGAGTTGAAAAACCTGGAGACAAACCTTTGAGAACAGCTGAGGGAAAGCATTGTTTGAAAGAAGATTTTCAAGCATATCTTTTTGAGAGCAGAGTTTGGAAATACTCATGTCACAATCGTCTGGAGGGAATTTGAGGGGAAATCGACAGAAGATTAATTGAATGGCATCTGCTGTTTGGTTTCAGAGTGGTGTGTTATTCTTGATATCTGCATACATTTGTGAAGATGAGAGGAAGTGAAGGAGAATTGTATTATAATGAGTTCAAGATTTCAAGCATTGGCACATGATCGACTATACGTTCAATCCTGAGACCAAACGGATGCCTTCCTTACCAAAGTAATGACCAGTGCAGATGACTGCTGGACAGACCAGCTCCTCCACTAAGCCATGTCCATCAATTTCGATCAGAAGCAATGGAAAGTGAAGAAACACCGGGGAAAAAAGATCAACATTAAACAACTTCAAGAGCCAATCATGCAAGCAAACTTCCTACAATGTCTTTAGGAAAATCTCCAAAATGTTTGTTCTAATGGAGTGGAGGAAAACTGGAAAGAACTGAGACATCTTAAGCTGTGAAGAAACAATCTGTTACAAGACTAGGAAACACCAAGACTAGTTTGATGAGAATGACCTCATCAACAAGAAGAGGAAAGCTTTCCACGTGTGGCAAAACATCACCAATAAGAAGAGATAAGTTGTCCATGCTTGGTCAAACAATATAACCAGCAGAGCAAAGACAAGAACTCATAAAACAGCAAAGGAAGAAATACAAAGAAGACCTAAGAAAATTAAGAACCAGTGGCAGACTGAGAAAATTAAGGAGTTGCAGTTCCTCTTGCATGATGAGCATGACACTCAGGACTTCTTCAGTGCCAACAAGGCATTGTATGGATCCAACACCATAGGTCTCAGACCAATGTGGAATAAGAAAGGAACCCATTTAAGCGACTAAAAAAAAATCATCCTTCGATGCAGAGAAAACTTCAAAAAAATCTCCTAAACTGTGATACAATTGTAGATGAGAATGTGTTCAAGGAAATCCCCCAACTCTCCTTCTTCAAAGATGATCTTTGACTCTCACTAAGCATAGGTGAATTTGAAGCTGTCATTAAACACATGAAGAATAGAAAAGCCACAGGAGTGGGTAGAATTCCAATGGAGACTTTCAAACTTGGAGGAGAAGAGATGACCCGTCACCTCCATCAGCTGTTCCTGAAAATCTGGGACAGAAAAAAGAATCCCTGCTGATCTCAGGAGTGCCATCTTCACCACCAGTTTCAAGAAAGAAGACAAAGCTGACAGTGAGAACTACCAAGGAAACTCTCTCATCTCCATCACTGGGGAGATTGTCATCTGAAAACCAGTGTGGGTTCCGACCACACCATGGAACAATGGACATTAATTTTTTTCTGCTTGACAGCTTCAAAAAATGCCAGGAGCAGCATCAAGCATTCTACGTGAACATCATCAATCTAACCACGGGTTTTGACTCTGTCAACCAGGAAGTGCTATGGAAAACATTATCAAAGGCCAGTTATCCAGAGAAATTCATCAACATGCTTCAAATCTGTGACAAGATGTTGATGACAGTCCTCGCTGACAGACATGTGGCAGCAACCTCTTGAGGTCAAAACTGGAGTCGAGGGATGCGCCATTGCCCCTTTTGCTTTGTCAAGAACAAGGTTTTCAGAGGAGTGGACATAATCTACAGGATGGACAGAACTCTTCAACCTCATCCAGTAAAATCCAAGAAGAAAACATCAACTGTCATCACTCGCAGTCTGTGGATAACACCATCTCCATTCTCTCGGAAGAGAATCTCCAAGCAAGGCTTGATGCCATCGTGGAAACATATAAAGAATTGGCCTCGGCCTCAACATCAAGAAGACTGAAGTCCTTTGCCAATTCACTCCAGAGCAATGTCTGGTCTCCATCAAGATCATGGGAGGAAACCCTCCCAAACATAAAACATTTCCCATACTTGAGGAGCCATCTCTTGTCTAAGGCTGACATTGACACAGAGATCCAACATCACATCCAATCCATGAACATTGCTTTTGGATGCCTAAGGATGAGAGTCTTCAACATTTCATGCTGATAAGATCCTCTTCCAGAAGGCAGTCATCCTCCCAATTCATCTACATGACACAGTAGCCTGGAGTAAGTACAAATGCCATCTCAAGTTCCTGGAACTGTAACACCAAGACTGTGTCTGAGATGGATTCTTTGCATCAGCTGGGAGGACAGACATACTAGCATCAGTGTTCTTGGAGTTAAGGGCACCACCATTGAGGCCATGATCATCCAAAGCCACCTCCACTGGGCTGGTCACATGCTTAAGATGACAGAGTCCTGACTGCCAAAGCAAATCCTCTTCTCCAGCTCGAGGTTTGCACCTGAATAAGAGAAGGAGAAAGGAAGCACTTCATAGAGACCTTGAAAGTCACCTCAATAAATGCAACATAGGTGTCAAAAATTGGGAGACCTTTTGCTCAGAAGAAACTTATCCAAAGGAATCTCCTGATTGAAGACACACAATTCTTCAAAAGAATTGAAGCCTGAGAAAGGAATACCAGTGATCTCGAGTCCAAGGAACAATTCGACCTCTCTGCATCAATGTCAGCCTTAGATGAGAGGTGGCTCCCCAGGTGTGGGAAACGTTTCATGTTTGGGACGGTTTCCTCCGTTAACGTTGATGGAGACCAGATATTGTCCTGGAGTGGATTGGTAAAGAAGCCAAATGTGCTGTTCGAGATGTAGCTCGAGGATCAGGTTCATCAGCCACACAAGGACCCAGAGAACCCATGACCAGTAGCACAGAATTCCTTAGGTGGGCAGTCACTCAGTTAATGAGTGATCGCTAGAGAAGATATCCGTGAAATCTGTGTGCATTTGTGAAGATAAAGGTGAGTGAAGGAGTATTAATATTTATTTTCTTGTTGCTAATTGACAGTCCTGTGATTCAGTCCCTTCACGTGTTCCTCCATGTGTTCTAAACAAAGGTAAACCGTTATGGTCTTCTGAACCAGGGCTCCTTTCTGGGACCTTCTCGTCCAGTCATAACACCAGCTTGGATTGCAACATGTGTCAATATGACTTAACATGCAGGTAGGTTGAGCAAGCAATTAAGAATTCAAATGGTATGCTGGCCTTTATTGCAAGGCGATAATGGTACAAGAATAAGGAAGTCTTATTGCAATTGTATAGGACTTTGGTACAATGCTTCTAGAGTTGTCCGTATCTTTTTGTTCTGCATATCTAAGGAAGGATATACCTTGTTCATTAATTTTAAAGGCATGTGGGGAATCTTTAGATTTCCCTCTGCCATTTAATGACTATCAGGAAGACTTATGTGTACCACATTATGTATTCTTCCCCGAAAAGCATCATGATAGATCAAGTACATATCTCAATTTTAAATTGGAAAAAAAATGACAGATTGGGTTAACAAGTAATGCCAAAACGGTCCTGCAGAGCCACCTGACAGCACCCGCAGAGAAGTAAAGTAAGATAGAATTTTAGCATTCAAGGTCAATGCGTGATGGTGCATAAGATAAGAAAAGGCACGATTTGGTATCCTGTCAGAAACCAAAACTTTCACGGCATCCGTCACCTGAACTCAAGGAAGATTGAAATTCCACTGTTTGTCATCTGACGTAAAGAGAAGAATATGTATTGATTGGCTTACATTAGAAATATGTATGACATACTGATGAACTTCAACATGCCCACAACCAAGACTAGACTGATTGGAAAAAAAATCTTCATAAAAATGACTGGTCAAGTGATTAATCAGTGTTTCCATCTTGCATGTCAGCACAAAATTAAAGCCATTGATGATGTTCACACACAAAGGACTACACAAAGGGAAAGGTGTGCTCATTTGGGACATGTCCAAATCCCACCTTGTCACAAAGTAGTCCATGATTGAGATCAACGAATACTGATATGGCAGTTATTCCAGGCAGTTTTGCGAATGTTATTCAGCTTTTGGATTTGTGCACATAAATCTTTCAAGGACAGAATACAAAAGCTGTGGAATCGTTGGATGTTGGAAGGCAAGAAAACATTTACTAAAGATGGAAGTTACAAGTAGCCTCCCTCGCAACATTGTGCCAATGAACTTGATGCCAACATCACTCAGTGGTACTGAGGACAAATACTTGTGGAAAGATAATGCTGACATTATCAGTGATTAAGAAGATGATCCAAATGATGATATATAGCCAGGCTATTAGAATGAATAGTTTAGAGATTCAGATTGTGATCACTGTGAACTTGAAATATTTCAAGATGAAACATTACAGTTAATTCATTATTGCGCATACTTGTATTGTTTTGGGTGAAATGCGTGTACTTTCAATGTTATGTAATTAGTAAATGTTAGAGAATTAATATAAGTTCTTCAATGTTGTTCTTTAATTTATTCCATTGTGTCAGTTTGCCCTGGATCCAGATTAATCAAGTATGTTAATCTCTCAAATATATTGCCATTGTAAAAGTTAACCCCCTGACTTTTAGCCTAAAAAAATTAATCTCAAATATTTGACTTCTACCTGAGTATGTTTGGTACTTATCTTAGGGATGCATTGAAGATTCATCATTTGACTCCTGGAAGAGAATGTTGTCTGTGAAAGTGAGATTGGGTAGCTGAATGAGTATTGTCTCATTGAAATATAAAATGCTGAGAGGGCGTGCCAAAAGTAGATGTGGAGATTCTGTTACCCCTGCCTGGTCAGTGTGGAAATAAGAATGGGGATCAGCTGGTAACGCCCAGAGGGGAAATGTGTTTACTGAAAGGATTGTGAATATTTGGATTACTCGACCTTAAGAGAACTATGGATGTTTAGTCAATGAGTATATTTAAGGCTGAGTTTGACAAATTTTAGGATTGTTAATAAGATTCAAACTTATTGTTGAACAGGGGCTGGGGACTGCACATTCCAACTAGCCTTGGGAGTTTCTGCGTATGCACAGAGTGGGGCTTGTGCAGACCAGCATTTGGCATTTTTGTGGGCTAAGGATAATGACCTATTGTTCCTGTGTGCAGATAAAAACTAATGGCACAAAAACCTCCATCACAAGGCTCAGGAGCTCGGTGCCTGACAGGGGACAGGGAGAATTCTCAAAGTGGGAGCCCAGAGAGCAGGGATAAAGAGATAGGAGCAAAAAGAGGCTTGGGAGAAGCCCTGAGATCTGAAAAAGCAGCAAAAAGTCAGTGACTGTGCTGTGGGCCTTTGGGGCAAAGGTAATCCTTTTGGAGCAGTCGTGTTTTGCTCAACACAGCTAAGAAGCTGAGGTAGTGCGTGTGAGTTGGTGCTGAAGTAAAAACTTGAGAATCCAGGGGAACAGAATCTCAGGAGGTAGGATTGAAACATTGAGAATTGAGTCATCGTTGAGGCTGTTCAAACTGGAGCAACATTTAGCCTGAGAATCAAACTGTTCTTGATGATGTTGAGCCACAGTATAAACAGATTTTAATGGTCGCTTAGTATCAAAATCAGAAGCTACTTAGGCTCTCAAATTCATGTGGTTTACCCTAAACAAACAAGAAATCAATTTATCAGATGGCAATATGTCATTAGTAATTTCTTCTCATTTATACAAATGAATGTTAAAAGCTAATCATTTATAAAAAATAATGCTTCTAAAACCACCTTAAGGATGTACTTTTGAGGTCAGGATTCCAAAAGACGCTAAGGTGAGCAGTATCTTTTTCACTAGTTATAGTCTGATGCATCCATTGTTCAGTGATTTCAATGCAAAGTAACCAGTGCTTTTATGTCCAGAGCCAATCATCCAACTTGCCTGATGCTATTTTGGATCTTGATTTTCCTACAATGCACCTTCAATTAAAGCAGATTTATTTAATTGACCTCAAAATAAATTAACATTGTTATAGCACACTTTGCAGGTCATGCATGAGCTGAAAATAATGCAGTCCATTCTATCATTTTTTCATGTTGTTCACAAAAGATCAATGGAATTCTTTTGTTTAAATGATAAGCATTTAACTTCACTATTTAATATCACTTGACAGGCTACAGTGCCGTCTAATACAGCAAAATATTCCAGGATATTTCATAGTTCAGGGTCACACAAGTAGATGTAAGTGCTAGTGATATATTCAAAGAAGTTGCTTTTAAGGAGGCTTTTGAAGAGAAGAATTGTATCAAGTTAGAGGCGACAGGTAGGAAGTTCTAGATGTATAGTAAATGGTTACATGTTCTGTCACAAATGATAGGAAGTAAAATACAGCTAGTCAATGGAATGGATCGTGCAAGCAGAACTGAGGATATTGCACAGATAAAGTAGGACTGTTGAGTGATTTGTTGACAAATATGGGACAGGGATAACAAGTGAAGAAGGAATCCTAAGGGATAAAATTGAAAACAATAAGAGCAGAACTTAAAACTGAGTGGGACAAGAGTCATATAACTAGGGCTGTAGATGAGGATTTGAACTATAAAAATAGGGGAAGGTTTCAGGTGGGGGAAAATTTATAAATCTACAGAGGAAAGTCAAGACCACAGAGCAATGCAACAATTTGGCTAAAGATGAACAGTGAATGCCAGGAAGGGACAAAAAGTTAAATGTTAATACTGAATCAATAATTAAGATCAAATCAAGGGAAAATGAAAAGATGTTAAAATTAAAAGCACTTTTATCTGAATACATGAAGCATTCATAACAAGATAGATGAACAATGACGCAAATAGAGATAAATGAGTCCAATCTAGTAGTCATTATAGAGACTTGATTACATAGTGACCAAAGTTAGAACCTAAATTTTACGGGTGCTTGATGTTTTGAAGAGATTTAAAAAAATGGAAAGGAGGGCATGGGTAGCTTTTGATTTGGGGGTAAAAAATGACATCAGGACAGTACTGATGAAAAATCATATTTTGGAAGGGCAGGAAATGGAATCTGTATGGGTGGAAATAAAAAAAGGGTCATAAAATGTTAATGGGATCAGTTATACTATTAAGGGTATTAATCAAGAAACATGAATTTATTTTTTTTAAAAAAAGGCAATACAACAGTTTTGGGAGAAATTAATCTTCGTATAGACTGGGCAAATCAAAACAGCAAAAATAGTTTTGGAGGACAAATTCATGAAATGAGATGCATTTGAGATAGAACCAAACAGGGAAGAAGATATTTTAGATCTTGTTTTGTTTAATGAGGCAAGTTAAATTGGTCATCTCATAGTAAGGATTCTTCTAGGAAAGACTGATCATAATATGATAGAATTTCACTTTGAGTTTGAGATTGATTTAAGTATAAAGCCAGAATATCAAACTTAAATAACAATAATTACTTAATTAGGGCTAAGTTGGAATTGTCGGGAGTTGAGAATTTACACTAAAAGGAAAGACAGCAGGTGAGCAATAGTGAACATTTAAAGAAATACCTCAATTTTCAATGAACCTATGTTCTATTGAGAAGTTTAAAAGCTCCACAGGAAAGGAGGTCCATGGGCTATTACCTGCAGAATGCCTGTAATGTTATTCAAATATATTGATGAGGAAATTCTTTGCAGGCTGCCCTCACCTAGGAAATTAATGTAAGTTTTTGTAGGGCGATTTGAAATGGCAATATGCAAACTAGTTGCTCCAGAACTTTAATATGCAGCGACAGCAAGTAGTTACAAATGTAAAGGATAAGTTGGCCTTTATTACAAGGGGATTGGAATAGGCTGATGTTTCTGCACTTGTATAGGATCTTGCTGATACCAAACCTGGAGCACCATGTCCAGTTTTCATCTACATTGCTGAGAAAATATATATAGATATACCTCCAGAGGTTTACTGGATTGACTCTTGGAATGCAAATTGTCTAATGAGGCAAGTTTGAGTAAAATGGGCTGTACCTGGAGCTTGGAAGAAATGGCTGCAGGATCTAGAATTAGTGGCAGAATCCCACAATCAGGAGATGGCCATTTCAGACTGAGATTAGAATTTATTTCACTGAAAGGGTTTGTGAACCTTTGGAATTCACTAGTTCAGAGGGCTGTGGATGTTCAGTCAATGAGGATGTTTCAAGGTTGAAATCACTAGGTCTTTGAACTTGAGAGAGTCCAGGGATATGGTAATCAAGCAGGAAAGTGGCATTGAGGTTCCCGATAAGCCATGATCCTACTAAGTGATAGAACAGGCTTTAGAGGCTGTATGGCCTATTCCTGTTCCTTTTTTTTTATATATTCTAACTTTTGTACTGGTATAGTGCAGGATTAGAAATCTAGATGCGTTATAGTTACCTTTAGAGCCATGTAGCAAAACCATTGGAAAAATTCAATTTGGGAGAAAAGTATAGAAACAAAAGTTCCGGTGATAATGACATAGAGAAAGCAATTGAACAATTTTTTATGGAAGTAGAAGTAGAAAATCTGTGGTATGATGGAGGTTGCAGGAATTGATGGACAGAATGTGGAGTTTGAAATTGGAGACTAAGTGACTCCTTGTGGTGGCAGATGTGAGATCATTGGTTGGAGCCTACATTCTACAGCTGAGCATTAGAGCTTTGAAATACTGTCATAACCACTGTAAAGTGCAACTGTGTAGTTAAAGTAACAATAACAATGTAAAAAGTTACAAACGATCATAAAATGCAAGAATGCCTTCATTCATGATACAAGTATCTCAAACACATTAAAAATCTTTGTCAGTCATGAGTTATATGCTCACTGCTACGATCATTAGTATACATCATAACTTTTATAGCTTTAACTTACGTATCATAAAATACAGTGCCTTAACAGAAAGATAAGAGAATATAGGTGATATAACAAAAAAAAGATAACAGTCAGATTAAACAAAATACATTGAAAATTACAAACACCTCAAATTGGAGCCACATTAAATCTAGCCACATATTTGGGGCAGCAAAATCAATTTAGGGCATGAGCATTTGCTGTTCATTACAACCCTGTAAGTTTGAGAATCTGTCAGAAGTTTGTTGTTTAATATGAATTGAGTTTATTCCAGATGGAATGGTCTACTTCTGCCCCAATTTCCTCTTTTGTACATTAAATTTCTAATTGGGCCTACTTCACTGTAGCCTTTCATAGATGCTTCTCAATTCCTGCAACCTCCATCATACCACAGATGTCTTGCATTGTAATCTGCACTCCAGCAGTGATGTATTTTGATTCCTACAGGCACTGGGTTTTGTTTTGCTTCAAATACATCTGTTGTTTATGGAGCTTTAAATTTAACACTTCTTTTTCTCAGATTGTGTTGTATACTTTGCTTTAGGTGCTTACATTGTATACTTTGCAATGTTTTAGCCCTGGTTTGCAGTTTACCTTGTGTGATTGGGGAAAAGGAAATATTCCAGTTTTATAAAGCCTCACATCAGCATTGAATTAACTCAAGTATTGCACTGTGCATTCTTTTTAACATGTTCACATATTGTATTTTGTTTGAAGTGCTGTTTATTCTTTTAATTTTTGATCATTTTTATTTTCTAAATGCTGATGTTATTACAAATTGTCTGATTATAAACTAGATTATTTAAAATATTTCACGTGTCTTTCCCCCCCACCTGTTGAAACTGGCATTAAATGTTTACTTTAGAGATTGAAATATGTTTAGAATGTTGATCTGAAGGTACGTATGTTGGAATATGTGCCCCAGGTTGGGAGAAGGATTGCTCACTATCACACTGTACCTAGGACCAAATACGTTCTTAATCAGAGACTGCAGAGATGATAGGTACAAGAAAACAAGGATTCAATATTTTATGGGATAACTTTTCACAAAAAGTGCATAACCACTAAAATAAATATGAAGGATTTCTTTTGTTAAGTATTTGTTTTATGCAGAATTTACTCACTACACAAAAGGTACGATCAGTGTTGGGATGTCTTCTGTATGTATACATCTATACCACACCATCAATTAGTATTTTTTTTGTTAACTTCCAGACTCTGCTTCCACCACATTATTTTGTCAAACCTACTTGGATCTACTGTGTCTATTGTATTTCCTATGCACTGTGTATTTAACATCTCTTTTCAAATTGATTTTATTGCCTATGATTTTCTTTCAAACTAATATAGGGTCTGCCTACGCTATAGCCAGAATTCTAGAAGACAGCTATCTGTCCCTGAAAATGTCTTCAATTTGTGTTTCTGGTTTGCATTGATTACGAAAGCTTTGATTTTTCCCAATGTTTCAGAAGCCCTGGCTTAAAAATGATCTCCCTCACTGCCGAGGTATACTGTATTTTTCATCCTTGCTGATGGGTTATTTAAGAAGTTCATCCTTGCTGATGGGTTATTCAAGATGTACTTTGAAGAATAGATAATTGTCAGTGTAGCAAGAAATAATTTTGATGACTTATTTGAGATATGGTCAACAATTGTGGAACAAAGGCAAAGTAATCAGTAGAAACTGAAGGTTCCTTGGTTACAATTTGACGAAAAGCAATATATATACCTGAAGTCAGCACAGTGAACAAAACACTGCCAGTAGGTGGAAAACTGATGGGGAGAACAGTGGCAGTTTCATGAAGGCATACGTGAAGGCTAATTGTGTGTGTGCTATGTCATCAGTTTGATGTCATTCTAGCTGAAATGTAATTTTTATTTCCATGGATAAATCTCCACATGTGTCTTAAAAATAGAATTTGTTTCCATTTAACAAAGCAATTTCCTGCAAAATAGATTGTTTCTATGGAAATACTCATAGTGGTGTGGACTTTCACCTTTTGAAGGGGGATAGTGGATTCTGTCATGGTGAGTGATAATAAAAGGTGGGGAGAAACTAAGAATGGAGATCGGGAAATCATAAAGATATCAAAGAGTCTAATGAGATTAGAGAGAATGGAAGAAGAGGAAACATAAGTTATTGGACAATAGCCACAGAAATACAAAGGATAGCTACTAAAGAAAAAGACAAAGGAAAAAAATAAAATATTTAAAACCAAAAATAGATTCACTTGAGACAGCTGTTAAAAATATCTTGCTAGATTGTTTAAAAATAGAATAGTTAACAAAAATTGTGAAACATTTCACAAAATAACTAAGTTTTCCAGTAGATTTTTTTCCAATGCATTACAGCTGTAAGAATCTTATGCAGCATATTTTCTAGAGCAGTTATTATTTTGTTGTTGCTGTGTTTGTGGTTTTAATAATTCAGGTCTCCAGTGCCTCCTTATCCTTTACAAAGGTGATAAGGACACAGGAGAGTGGGATCTCACCCTCTCTCACGGTCTCTGCGGGTGGGAGATGAGTGGGGAAGTGGCAGTTCTGCAGTAACAAGCAGACTGTAGGCAGCCAGAGCAAATGGAACGCTGCAGAGAAATGAGAACTACACATTTCTAGGAAATCTCAGTGGGATGAGAGAATTTAATTTGAGAGTAAAAGGAGAACAAACAGCTGCTTCACGTGAAGTGGATGGAAGGAGATTGCACAGCAGAACAGTGTTTACGGTTCGTAAAAGATATGAGGTACACGTTCACTTGTTCAGAAGCAATTGAGTAATTAAACTGCAAAGTAGCCTGGTAATGCTGGGGGAAATGTCTAACTGGGAGAAGAGGGTTTTGTTTTTGCACTTCCGAAATAAATTATTTGAACTCAATTATGTGATGCCATTGTAAAATTGCAGATTGTTTTATTTTCTACTTATGTGTTTTTTCATTTTAGTTTAAAAGTAATATTTAGATTTTACTATGTTATGTAATATAGATATCAGTTTTGTAGATTTGTTAATAACTTGCATTGATTAATGTTTATTAATGACCCATATCTGTTGTCAATATTAAAATGGAATGCTGATTCTTACTTCAGTCATTTTTCTATGAATTGTAAAAGCATAATTTCTAAGATGCTGAAGATAACAGCAGTTGCATGTAACAGATTGTGTTCTTTTCAACTTGGTTCGTTCATTATTTCAGATTGGAGTCAGTTTGTCACGGTATTATAGTTTAGTCTTTTTTTAATCTCTGGCATCCATAATTTCTGGACCTAGTTGAATATGGATATTGTAGTGTTGTAGTTTGATAACTCTCGTACCTTGGATACTTTAGGTTCCAAAAATTGAGTAAGAAAGTAAATGCAATTCTTAATGATTTTATTTCAATTATTTTTAAAAATAATTGTTGCAGTGTTTTCACCAAGTTCTAGTCATTCTGAGGGCATTATGAAACATTCATACATTGTGGGATTGAAGTTACAAGTGAATAGATTCCCTTCCCTGGGGATCATTAGTCTAAGGCAATTGGAATGGGTAGTTTGGCAATTGTACGCGAAATCAATTTCCCAACACCATTGGTTTCTAGATCTGCCTCCAACTATAGGAAAGAACCTGATAGAGCGTTTTTATATTAGTGACTGGCCAAGACCAGTATGAAAGTAAATTGTGACCAGAGATTAGGGTTGGAGGATAGAAGTGATATTTAAGTAAACAATTTTTAATTAATTTTTTATTGAAATAACTATGAAATACCAAATGTAACTGAAATGTGGCAATATTTTTTGGAGCATTCTGTCTGAAATTGTACTGTTGCTGCAGGTTTACACTATAAGATATTTAATGAAACTATGATCCAGTAACTTACAGGCCTTGTGTTATGTCAAGGAATCACAAGTATTGCATTTCTCCATTTCAAGTAAAACACATGGGCAGTTATAATTGAAACATAATGTGGTTGATTTTCATTGGCTTTGCTGGAATTTAAAAGAGTAGCAATGATTTCAAAATGGGATTGACTGTCTTATTGTCAAATTAATATCCATGATAAAGAGGCTACCACAGAGTGTCCAAAACATCTATCAGTTTCAAGTGATATAAGTATTTTTTTTATAATGGAAATAAAGAACCTATGTTGCAAATATGACCTTGATTACCATTTTAGTGCAAAACTGCTCAGACCATGCTTTGTGCTGTCTCATATAGTTCTACACGCAATGGAATTGAAGAGGCTTCCAAAGATGACTGTCAAATTACCTCTGTAAACACCTATTCTAAAATGTAGAAAATCTAGAATGCTGCTGTCTGGAACCCCACACTGCAATCCTGACCCTTCTTCCCCATCCCCACAGCTTATTTTTCTGGCAGCTGTACGAGCCCATTCTTGAGGCCTTGATTCAGCAAATTGCACTCGCCTGCCACTCTTAAATGAAATTGGAGCCTCAATTATAGGGTGGAATCTGTCCTCAATCAGTTACATCAAGGACATGTTCATATTTTCAAATTCCAGTGTGGTCCTGATTGGTCTCCCACACTCTATCCTCTAAACTTGAGGACATCCAAAACTCAAACACCCTATGCTTGTTGATATAATGGCTTTCATTCAAGCAACATCTTGATTTTAAAATTATCATCTTTGTTTTGAAATCCCTCCGTGGCTTGCACCTCCCTATCTCTGTAATCTTTCTGTCCCTGATATCTGTTCATCTGATTTTGGATTCTTGCTCATCCTTTAAGTTCATAATTCGACGATTAGTGACCCTGCTTGGACCCAAGCTCTGGAACTTGCCTCCTCCACATCTCTACTTTGTTTTTTTCTGTTAGGACACTTGGGTGGTGTGGTGCCACAGTGGATAGCACTTCAGCCTCACAATTGAACTCGGATTTTGGCTTTGGGTGACTGTCTGTGTGAAGTTGCACGTTCTCCCTGTATCTGCATGGGTTTCCTCCCACAGTCCAAAGATGTGTGGGTTGGTTAATTGGCCAGGCTAAATTGCCCCTCAGGTGGACCAGCAGGATAAATACATGGCATTACATGGTCCCCAGAAGGGTAGAAGGTTTTAGTTCAGCCAGGCAGCATGGTCGGTGCAGACTTAGAAGGCTGAAGGGCCTGTTCCTGTGCTGTAATTTTCTTTGTTCTTTATTCTTTATACAGGGATAGGACCTGGTAGGATTATTGTCAGTGCAGGTACAATGGGCCAAATAGCTTCTTTCTGCACTGTAAGGATTCTGTGACATTCCTTAAAATCTATCCCTTGAACAAGCTTTTGGTGGTCTGACCTATCTTCTTATGTAACTTGGTATCACACTTTGTTTCATAATCCTCCTGTAAAGCATCTAATTTTATTAAGTTAAATGCCCAATATAAGTTGTTTTTTCTGTGCATGTGCTGTTAATGTTTCTTGGTTTGCTATTACCAATCTGTGAAGGTATTAGACTCTCCCCTTTTGTGTATTTTACATGGAAGTGAAGTTTGGCATGCAGTCAGATTGGATGTATGTTTGAACGTACAACCTGGAAAGAATTCTTAATTCGTTTTACCATTGGTGGCAGTGAAAAATAATGATGATAAACAAGTTTGCCTTTGCTGGATTAATATTAAGAAAAGCTGATTAAATCTCAATTGTTCTGCATGACTACATTTTAAAATTCTCATCCTTGTTTTCAAATTGGCAAACCCTCTTCTAGTTCACTTCCTCCTGGGAAGAAAATCTGTTATACTTACCTGGTCTGGCCAATACATGTCTCCTGAAAAGACATTTTGACAGGTACGTGGATAAAAGAGGTTTAGGGGATATGGTCCAAACTTGGGTAAATGGGACTGGTTCAGTTAGAAAACCTGGTCAGCATTGACGAGTTGGGCCGAAGACCTGTTTCCGTGTTATATATCTCTATGACCCATAGCAATGGCCAAGTAAGCCATTCAGTTGTGTCAAATCACAGTGAAAAAGTGTATTAAAAAAACTGGATGGATCATCTAGCATCAGCCTAGATGAACAAGGGAAAGGCACACCCAACACAGTTGGCCCTGCAAGTCCTCTTTACTGACATCTGGAGACTTGTGCCAAAATTGGAAGAGATATCCCATAGACTAATCAAGCAACAGTCCAACATGTTTAAATCCATAAAATCATACCTATTAACCAATGTTCCAGACATCTCCGTTGAAAGGACAGACCCACCAGAGGTGATGACACAGTGATCAACATCAGAAGAGAGTGCCCTGAAAATGTTCAACTTTGACTCTTGATCTCATGACTCTTATCATTCAGGTCAAACATTGGCAAGCAGACATACTCTAATTGTCACCTACTAACCTTCCTCAGCCGATTAATTCATTTTCTATCATGTTGAACCCTATTTAGAAGCACAGTGGGTAGCAAACATACAGAACATGTTGTGGGTAGGAGATTCAGTGGCTTGGTGGTACCACTACTTGACTGGTCAGGCAGAATCTTGAAGGACATACTGTAGCTGTCGGACTAGGTTGCAGCGGGTGGTGAGAGAACCAATACAACAGAAAAATGTACTTGACCTTGTCCTCATCAATCTACCTGTCACGTAATGCATCTATCCATAGTTAGAGTGAAAACCACATGATCTTTGTGCAGACTAAGTCACATCATCAAACTATTACTGTTACAAACCGAGCAGAGATGGGAGGATGGTTCCCCCTTTGTTTACATCCGGACTAACTGTAACACGATGTGTTTGAAAGAATGTAATGTTTTAACCCTTGAGTGCCATGACTCAAAAGAAAAGATACAAGAAAGGCTTTCTTGTACATTTAAATTCATAGAATCCCTACAGTGCAGAAGAGGCCATTTGGCCCGAAGCATCAGCACCAACAACAATCCCATCCAGGCCCTATCCCTGTAACCCCACATATTTACCCTGTTAATACTTCTAACCTATGCATCATAGGACACTAAGGGGCAATTTAGCATGACCAATGCACCTAACCCGCACATCTTTGGAGTGTGGGAGGAAACCCACACAGACACGCAGAAAACATACAAACTGCACACAGACAGTCACCCAAGCTGGGAATCAAACCCAGGTCCCTGGAGCTTTGAGGCAGCAGTGCTAACCACTGTGCCACCCAAAAGAATATTTTCAATGTTTGAAATGTACCTGCAACAGCACCTACTTACTCGTTCACACACAAGATGCAAAGATGTTGCATGAACTTAGATTTCTTAGAGTCTGAAAAGTCACTTTTATTAATTCTCAAGATCATAGCGCACTGCAGCCTTGAGGATTTCCTCTTAGTTCACTGAAGGCAATGGAGATTGTAAGTTTTCTGATGATGAACTTACTCCGTGAAACAGCAAGCCTCTGGATTTGCTCCAGCTAAAGTTGTAATTAAGATTTCATTTGTGAAGGTGTAATTTCCGGGTAAAAGAATAACTATACTTCTCTGCCTGTGGTGAATGCCTAGGCAGGGTTCATCCTTTTTTCTTCTGTGGTGGATTTGTTCCCTCTATAGTCTCTAACTCTTAAACAGACTGACCTTGGGTTGCTCAAGGTGTGACTTGGTATGGTGTTTCTACAGTAAGCCGGTTTCTGTCTTGTGATCACAGTAAAGGTGTTCCCATTTTCCAGACAAATGGTATCTGATGACATAAGCATAGACACAATGGGACTGGTGATTTGCATCTCATAATTGAATACATTGCCTTTGTACCATTTTGTTGAATTCCAATTTGCAAATATTAAGTAAGGATGGCCATTGTATCCCAGTTTCTGAGGTTTCCTAAGTCCCCCTGATGGTGTTCTTTTGAAGCGTGGAGGATTTGTAGTTTTGACTTGTATTTCTTTGCTTTGACTTGGCTATTCATCTGTAGAAGCTGCAGTATTTGATGTTTTGTTTGTTTGAAATTCAACACTTAATCTATTTTCTTTTTCTCCTTGCTGTTCTCTCTCAAGAATGTTCTTTTCATGGTCAAACGCCATGGGTTTATCCTTTTCTTTATGTTGGCTGTGTTTATCCTTGTTCATTGAATTGAAACTAGTTCTTTTTTGACAATTTTGTCCGCCATGCTTTGCCTTTTAGAATGATGACTCCATTTAGCTCCTCGTTCTTGAGGTTTTGGAAACCCTGGATTGTGGTTTTTCTGAGGTGACGAAGGCATTTAATTAATGTCTTGCTGTCTTTCCAACTGCAGCAACCTGATGTGGTAGGAAAGTCAGCATTTTCTAACGTATTTGATTCTGTTTTGTTTCTAGTTCAGTTGGGTATTTTCAGACTGGGCCACCAGGGTCAACAATGACAGATGAATGTGAGACTGTACCAACATTTCCTATCACCTGTGTTGTCATTTTGATCCTTGCTGGCAATTTGTGGGTGATGAACAGTTATGATTGCACTCAGGAGCTCATTGCTCCAGCTGAGTACTTGAGTCTTTAGGAAAGGGCTGAATTAACTGCCTCAGCAAAGAGAGTCAAATATTCTGCACTGAAATTCCTGTTGAGGTTATCGCAACTGTTAAATGGGTTTGAGGTTGTCCAAAATGATATACTCCTCCTTGACAAGACAATAAACTTGTTTTGATGAGGTTGAGGGCAACACGGATGGCTCAACTCAACTTCTTGATTGAGAATCATGTCTCCAGTATCTGCTTGCCCCTGTATTGCTGTGGTTTTAGAAGTATGCCTACAACTGGTAATCTGACCCCTCTCATGCTTCATAATGGGGTGTCTATTGTCGACAGCCGAAACGTAATTAACTGTAGTTCTTTATTGGACAGGGCAGTCACACTTGCTCCTTGTCTAATTTAAAATTAGTAATATGTCCATTGATGCAATTGTTAGCATTTTAGAAGTTACATCTGGAATCTTTAATCTCACAGATGAAACATTGTCCTTCTTCTTTGTGTGACTCTTCTATTTTGTTTTTGGCTTTTTGTGCAAAGATTTGCTGGTGTCCTCTGCATGTTTCAAGACTTTTGATCTGCACATTTTCCTAGTGTCCCACATTGGAAGCATTCTGCCATGTTTGTAGGATACTGTTCGTGCCTGTGAGGTTTCTTGATGCCACAGTGTTGGCTTGGTTTACTTTTGCTGTGGAGATGCCGGCGTTGGACTGCGTTAAACACATTAAGAAGTGCTGGTGTATGAGGTGGCTGAATTGAACTTCTTACTTGGTTTACTGTTATCAGAGTTTTGATTACTTACAGTCTTTTCCCTGGAGGGTCATTCACATTTTGTTGTTTAATGAGCTGCACCATGATTTATCTTCCACTCCTAATAAGGATGTATTTTTGCTGACAGACCTCAAATTGTCAGACAATCTGTATTGTCTCCTCCAGAGTTGGATCTTCTTTGGACTGAAGGGGTATTGTCAGTCACCCAACTCCTTTTGCTGCCTTGTATCAACTTGAACTTAACATCACCGCAGTCACTGTCTTCAGCTAACTGAGACAAATCATTGATGAAAGAGTCTGCAGGTTGTCCAGGGTATTGGACATTTCTGTTAAACTTTGCTGTTTCAAAGTTTTGTTTCTCGAATGGTTAATATAATTCTCAAAGATTTCTATGACCTCTTCAAATTGTTGGATAATTTATGAATGCGTTTTCTGGTTATTACATTATCAGCAATTTAATCAGCTGAATATAAAAATATATTGGCTTGTTCAATCTCTGATTTATTATTTAATCCTGATGCAATACTGTATTTTTTAAAAACTCCTTCCCTGTAGTGCCTAATTCTATGCCTAGCCTGGTGCTTCCATCTGCCCAAGTGATTCTGGGCAAGTAAATTTTGAATGTAATGCTGTTTTCAGCTCAGGAAAGGCTTCCCTTAAAGTTTTTAAATAGTGCTGCAATAATTGAGTTTTCCTGCGCGGAGTTCTTCAGATATACACACACACACACACACACACACACACACACACACACACACACACACACACACGCACACCGCGGTTACTGAGCCGGTTCAAACATTCTCGAAAAATTATCTAATTATTAAGGCCACTTAGTTACTTTCTTAATGGAATATAGAATTTAGCAGCTGATTTTTTTTTTAACCATGAAGTTGTCGTGCGTTATGCTGCTGTCCCTGGACATGGGCTGTGGTATATTTCAACCTGCAATCTTAAAAATGAATTCTCTCTCAGTGCTGCCTGGTAGCTGCTCTTTGTTTAGAAGCACTTTTTAAGTCTTTTTTTTAAAGTTTGCTCATCCTTCCTCAATTGTTGCAAAGTTCTTTGACTGAATTTTTATCAAGATTTTCAATGAACCTCCATGTGCTATGATGGAGTCCTTCTTGAGTTGCACAGTTGACTTCTTTTATGTCTTTCAGACTCCATGGGGAGGGTTTTCTCCTCTCCTTGTGGCAGGAGGTGGCGTACTGTTCATCAGCAGCAAGACCTGTGAATGAGATTTCCCACTGACTGCACCACATGCTGCAGGGAAACCCATGACAGTGTGCCATCAGCAGGACTAGAAGATCCTGCCGGTGTGAATAGCTGGAAAATCCCAACCCATGTCTATTATGGAGATTTTCTGGCCATTTCTAATTTTGGTGCATATTTTTCAATTTTTGTTTTTGGAGTTGTTAGCATTCTTTATCTGCTGCACAATATTGTATGTTGTGTGGTTGTTTACTGAAGATGCTCAGAGATATTAAGTTTGAACATTAACTATTTATTGTAGAGCACAACTATGTACAGATATAGAAGACCGTAGGCTTCTTTAGTCCAAGCCATTAGCCATTCAGATGACTACGAGGGTCCTTGTCATGTGAGACCCTTTATATAGGCAGTACTGCTTCCTAGCCTCACATTGACCCTTTCAGTCCTGAACACCCTAATATAGACACTTCTATGTCCATTTACTCTTCTCAGTATCTGACCATTTATTGTGTATTCCATTTGTCATTTTTTTCTGTTCCACCTAAAAATCAATTGATGTTTTCCTGCAGTCTACAGTTTTCATCACTGTCAACAACATGGTTGATTTTGGTATAAAATGCAAACTTCTGAGTTAAGTTGTTGATATATACCATTAACAGCAACTAATAAGTTTTGCAAAACCCCAGTGAAAACAGCTTTCCAGTCAGAAAAAAATACACGTTGACCGAAGCAATTTTGGAGCCAACTTGCCATTTTCGCTTGGATTCCATGAATTTATAATTTTCTGACAAATTTGTCACGTTGCACCTTATTAAAAGACTTGCAAAAATCCCATGTACTACCCTCACTCCACCCTTTTTGTTAGTTTATTACTTCCTCAGAAACCTCAGTCAAGTTAGTCAGACACAACAATCCCTTAACCAATCCATGCTGACTGTTTAGAAAAGCGATTAATCTAAGACAATGACAAATATTATTGTTTCCAGTAATTTGACCACTTATAACTTTAGACTGACTGGCTTGTAATTACTTGGGTTACTGCTTCCTTTAAGCAATTACACAAAGTTAGCAGTCCTCTGGCACCATGCCATAGCCGAGAATACTGGAAAATAATGGTCAGAGTTTCTGCAATTCCTTTCCTTGCTGCCCTTAGCAGCCTGGGATATATTTCATCCATGCCAATGATTTATCCAGTTTAATGGACATTTCCTCCATATGTTTATCCAATCCAATAATTCCCGTTCCTCCTCAACCACAATGTCTGCTGTACCCTCTTTTGTGAAGTACCCTCTTTTTTGAGTCTCACTTGAAGGGGCAGCGCTCCGAAAGCTCATGCTACCAAATAAACCTGTTGGATTTTAACCTGGTGTTGTGGAATTTCTTACTGTGCCTACCCCAGTCCACATCATGGCTCTTTTGTGAAAAGAGATGCCAAGCATTCATTAAGAGCCATGACTTCTACTTCCACACACAAATTACCATTTTGGACATTAAGTGGGGCTCAGTTACCCTCTTGTGCTTTCTGTATAAATGAAATACTTTTTACTTTTCCTTGATTTTACTTGCCAATATTTTTTCAAATTCTTTCCTTGCTTTCCTTTTAAAAATTTCACCCGCTGTATTTTCTGTAGTCCTGTGAGGTTTCTGCAATAAAGAACTATTGGCATATTCCGAATATTTTTTGCTTTATTCGACTCGAGATGTTCTTTGATATCCTGCGGCCTCTAAAGTCATGAATCCATACCCTTTTCTTGTGCAACATATCAATTTTAAATCCTCCTTAATTCCTTCTTGAAGGTTTCCCACTGTTCTGACACTGATTTACCTTCAAAGGCTGACCATTCCAGTCCACTTTTGGCAAATTATTCCCCAGTTTAGTAAAATCAGCCTTTCCCCAGTTGAAAACATTTCCTGTTGGTCTGTCTTCATCCTTTTCCATTTCTATCCAAATCTAACTTAGTTGTGATCACCATCACTAAAATTCTTTCCACTGGTTCACCTCCCCAGATTTATTCCTTAAAACCAAGTCCAGAGCCGCCCCTTACCTCACTGTGGCTTCCTGCTCAGGTAGCTAGTTAAGTGAGATTGTCTCAATGCACCTAGGAAGCGAACATATGCAGAAGGTTCCTGCTCGCTTTGGATGGGGGTCCTTGCTGCCAGCAGATTTAAATCTAGAAGTTGGCTCTCAGTGGCCACATGGTGGGCAAATAAGCTGTAGACCCTAACTGAGTGAGAGCCTGTGTGACTGCACAAATCCAATTGATGTAGGATTTTTATCACCAGTGGACAATTTTAACTCTCCTATAGGAATTCAGCTTCATGTCCCCAGAGGTGACTCAGCAATGAGTTAACCACTTCAACACTTGGTGCTTCACAAAAGGAACTGTTTACCTCACAATAAACACAGTTTTCGTTTAACTGTTTAAATTCTAAAATTGGGTAAGGATATTAAGTGAAATGTTAAAAAAACTGATTTTGAATTAGTGCTTTATGGAGAAACCCAAAGCCTAAATATGAATTGTTGAAAATATTTAACTAAATCACTGGTCAGTAATAATTATATTGATCTGTATGATACTTGTTAAAATCATGTCTGCTGAAAAATCATCACTTCAAACCTGATGTTTATATGAAAGAGCAAGGCAGTTAAATATCTTGAACAATTCTGATGTTTAGCAAACCTCCCTGTAAAGTGCTGATACATAATAACTTGACTGTGCCTCACATACCTCCTGAAAACCAGAAATTAAATAGATAGTGGAAGGGATTTTGGTAGGAAATGGGAAAATTAACGCACTGTCCATATTTTATAATATCACACACATGTCCTGTTCTTTTCAGTTATGGGGGTTAAAACCAGGGCATATGACTTCAAATTATGTATTTTTTTTAATCGTGATTTGTCATTTGTTTGATGGAGAATTGCAAAACAAAATTAGTCTATGGCTCTTGCAATCACTGTAATTACTACTTGGTGTGACCCGATAGGCAATCTTTCTATTGCTAAAACCTGCAACCATCTCATTCATTCAGCTACATCAGTATTTACTGCTGGAAAAGCGAGTTATGTAACAAGGGCCATTATTTATTGTGCTTAGCTACTTTTTGAAACAAACTCTCCAAACTTGTTTCTCATTCCTCCATTTTATAATCAGTCCTATCAACAAATGTGATATTTTGTGCACCTGAAGTTGGAATTTTAAAATGCTGCTTTCTCTGTGACATTTTACTGTGCAGAATTTACTGCTGTAAATGGTGGACTTATAATGCCCTTTGTTTGAATAGTAATCATTAACTCCTATTCATAATAAACAAGAGTTAATGCTGAACCCATGTTGCTATTTGAATGAAGACTATCCAATTCTTAAAGAAGTGCCATAAAAATTCTGAGATCTGCTAGAATTTGTCCAATGCTGCTGAAGTGATGATAAATGCTGCATAAACTGACCAAATATTATTTGTGTCAGTCACTGTTGCTTCCTGGCAATTAACTTCTAAAATTTGAATTGCTTACAAGAGTGATATTTCAGCTCACCAGCTATGAATTAGATTTAGTCACCTTTTAATAATTATACATGTTGTTCTTTCTGTTTGCATTCCTTAAATTGTTGTTTTGGTTTTTTTTCAGATATAGCTGATAAGTGGATTTATCATGATAGCAACAGGAGGGCTTCTCCGTATTTCAGCCAGGAGACAAGATTCCTTTCGAGCGCGTAATCACGTTAAAAAACGCAAAAGGAAAGCAAAAAAGAAATGCAAGAGTGATGTGGTGGTGGTGAAAGGCAAATTGAAGCTATTCTCCATTTCTGGACTGATTGCTGCATTTGGAATCCTGGTGTTGTTGATAGGGATAGCAATGACAGTGATGGGATACTGGCCTAAGGGCACTGACATTTTTGAGACTATTAAGGTCCAATCTTACAATACTACTAATACCACTAGTTTAGAGACTACACTAGAGATTATTTCTAATTTTTTAGCCAGCTACTTACATTCTGAAAAACTGAAGGTTTTAGGACCTCTCATTATGGGAATTGGTATATTTTTGTTTATCTGTGCCAACACAGTTCTTCATGAAAATAGAGACAAGAAAACTAAGATAATTAATATACGAGACATCTATTCTACAGTTATAGATGTGCACAATTTGAGGACAAAAGATTGTGGGCCACTTAATGGTTTTGTCAACTATGTGCAGTCCAAAAGCATGGATAATCTCAAATCGCCTGATTCTTTTTGTGCAACAATGTTGGCCAAAAGTACCTGGCGGACACCTCAAGGTAATACTGTGAAGCCAATGGATCCAAAAGAAAATGTTGGTAAAAAGCACTGCGATTTTGTAGCAAACTTGCAGCAACAAATCCCCAAAGATAGTAAGACGTTCTCCGATACTGTCTACAGTATTTGCAGAGACAGAATCAAAATGAATGATAGAACCCAAATGCCCCAGATGTGTGGAGCTAAGTCAATTGTCACTTCTTCCATTAGTGCATTCACACTGCCTGTCATCAAACTGAACAACTGTGTCCTGGAAGAAGGCGTCGCCAGATATGGGAAAAATGAGAACGAAACACAAACTTCAGAAAAATGTAATGAAACTCAACAAGCACCTGATCATTTTGCCTCTGATGAGATTGAAACAATTGAATCTATTTCAGCAGATGTAACCATAAGCAGCGATCACCTTGGAGAAAATAACCAGAGCACAGAAACAGAGACTTCAAATACCTCATGGTTAAATGGCAACCAGTTGGTATCTAACAAAAGCTCACAAAATTCCTCTTCTCAAGTATCCCAGGTTTCTCCTGTTCCACTTCAGAAGACAGGATCCAACCTTTCCCTCCACACTTTATCGATTCACTCTAAACTTACGAATCTTGACGACTATCCTTCCACATCCATGACACAGGATGAAGGGATAGATCCAAGCTGCACAAATTCAGATTGCACCAACAGTAAGGGCTACATAAAGTTAGGTGATGAGGACTCTTTTGAGTCTACTCTTGTACTACCAGAAGCCATAGACAAGTCGAGTGATGATTGTACAAGGAGTCTTAATAAAGGCATCATACAAGAAAGTATAATGCCAAGCAATGAACAAAAGGGGGATAAACTTCAAAGGTGTGTGCAGAGACAGTATACAAAGAGAGAGAAGTTGCTCATGATTTCCAGTTCTCACAATACCCTACAAATAGATGATGATGATGAAATTGATAGTAATTAGTAATAGTATAATCATACATAGTTGAACTCAAACACAAAAAAATGCAATGAAAGCTGTAACAAATGAAAATAATATGTCACTTTTCTGTAGTTATTGATTATTGAATGTCAGTTAAGCTCCAAAGACTCCTAGATTATTGTTGTGGAACTGACCATCCAGTTTCTTTAGTTGCTTCCAAATGTAAATATATCAGCCATTGGGTGGCAATTGTTTACCTCAGATAAACATCAACTGAGAGTCTTTAACATCAGTTATTTGTAAACAGCTTGTGAACATTGAACATTCTGTCATCCTAGGATTGTAGTTTACAGTTTTGAACCATCAAAATAAGCCAATTAACTTGTACTGAATTCTATATTCTGAAAGGTCAAAGGATATATTGGTATCTTGTATAAGCACATAATTCACTAAACTACACACAAATGTGATATTGAAACCATTTAGTGTGTCATTTCATAATTAAGTGTACAAAATGATTTGCATTCGTGGTCACTAATAGAGGCCTGACCAATTAAGTTATTTCTGTAATTGAATTCTGTATTATGCCTCATTGCTTGTGTTCCCTAGATTGTTACTATTCTAGAATTATAAATATTTTTCTCATTTTCATCCAGCCTTCACACTTTTTTATCATCACAGTAGTTTATTTTTCCAGTGAACTTAATTTTGGCGAAGTGTCTGAATTCCATACCTAGTTACATATACTTGCCCTCTGCACAACTTATGTCACCGCAATCCGTTTATTTAAGAAAACATGGAATGAGAAAACCATTTGGTCCAGTGAGTGCACTCAAGTATAATGGTGTCATTTTATATTTCTCTAGAATTAGAATGAAAAATATTGTTAGCGGGGTAGATGGTCTCTTGAACAGAAGAATAAGGGAGCTATAGTTGTATTATATATGGCCATGTTAGATTAAAAAAAAGGAAAGACATCTGAGCCTTTGAACTATAAGCTTAATTTCAGCTGTAGGGAAGATATTTGAAAGCATTATACATGGTAATAAAAAAAATCTAGGCGAAGTGCTCTTATTGAAGGTGCCTAATACAACAATAGAAGGAAGTGATGCCTCACTACCATAGTTATTACTTAAACAAATACGACTAGTAGATGAAAGAAGTCCAGGAGAAATATTTTTCAATAAAAATAGAAAATGCTGGAAATACTCAGTAGATTTAGCAGTATCTTTGGTGAGAGAAACCGGGAACATTTTAGGTCAATCACCTTTCATCACAACATGAATATTGTTTACTTAGATCCACAGCCTCTGAAAATCTTTTGTGTATCTGGCTACTGAGGGGAGGGGGGACAGAAAATGAATGTCTTGTATTACTTTGGAAATACAGGAAAGATTTATAAATAGACATTTGGTACTACAGAACTTGAATATTGCTGAAAAAGATATGCTATCAAAGCTTTTAATCTTGCACTCATCAGGGCAGCTGTGCAAGATAAACCAACAGTCAGGTGTCAACAATTTATACTGCAAAAGAAGAGAGTGCTGATTGGTTGGCAAGTGGACTCTGGTAGATTGCCATGGAGAATGCAGCAGACAACTAATAACTGTGGTCCCCTTACTGTTGATTTATCTTGCGTAGTCATCCTGATCAGCATAAAAGGATAGAGGGGAACCGGTAGATAAGTTATGTTTGGATTTCCAGAAGGCATTTAACAAGGTACCTCACAAAAAGTTAAGTCACAAGATAAGAGTTAGAGATAGTATACTGACATGGATAGAGAATTGGCTAATGGGCAGGAAACAACAAGTGGGCATAAGGGGTTCTTTTGTAGATTGGTGACCTGTAACCATCAGGGTTCTACAGGGATCAGTGCTGGGACTGCAACTGTTTACAATATAAATGACTTGGAGGAAGGAATCAAATGTACTATGGCCAACTTTATAGATGACACAAAAATAGGTGGAAAAGCAAGTTGCAAGAGAGATATAAACAGTTTACAAAGAAATATTAATAGGTTAAGTAAATGGGCAAAAACTTGGCAAATGGAGTATAAAGTGGGAAAATGTGAAGTTGTTCATTTTGGGAGGGAGAACAAAGAACAGTATTATTTAAATAGAGAAAAACTGCAGAAAGCTGGAACCCAAGGATGTTTTGTATTATTTTGGAAATACAGGAAACACAAAGGTAGAACACAGGTATAGCAGGTAATCAGAAAGGCTAATGGGATGTTGGCCCTTATCTCGAGAGGTTTGGAGTATAAGAGTAGGGATGTCTTGCTGCAACTGTACAAGGTACTGGTGAGACTGTATACAGAGAATTGTGAGCAGTTTTGGTCCCTTTATTAAAGGAAAGATTTTAAAGCCTCACTCATCCCAAAACTGTAAAATCCTGCTGGGGTCAATGGACCTTGCTCCCATGCTCTGCCCCTCACCTACTCCAACTCCTATGGCAGGCAGACTGGTAAAATTTCAGCGAGTATTTCATCGGAGGCAGCTCAGAGAATGTTCACTGAGATGATCCCGGTAGGAAGAGATTGTCCTTTGAGCAAAGATTAAACAGGTTGGAACTCTATTCATTCAAATTTAGAAGAATGAGAGGTGATCTCATTGAAACATATAGGATACTTCAGGGGTTTGACAGGGTAAATGCTGAGAGGATATTTCTCTTCATAGGAGAGTCTAGTACCAGAGGGCATAGTCTCAGAATAAAGGGGTTTCGTTTTAAGATGAAATGAGGAGGAATTTCTTTGAGGGTTATCAGTCTGGAACTCCTTGTCACGAAGAGCTATGGTGCAGTGCCCTTGTATATATTTAAGGCTGAGATAGAGATTTTTGATCATCGATAATGATGGAAAAAGGGCAGGAAAGTTGACATGCAGAATGTTGGATCAGCCATAATTCTGTTGAATGACAGGGCAGGCTTGAGGGGTTAAACATACCGAACTTATGGTAAGATAAAAGCGTTCAATAATTTTTTTTTACTATATCAGAACTGTACAAAGTAAGTAATCATTGATGGGAAAGGTTTGAATTGCAGTCCTGTGACTTGCTTTTTTTTCCAAGGGTTCTATGCTGATCGTTTATTGTTATTAATTGCACAGTTAAATTTGGCAATGATGCACAAAATGTGTAAATTTTGGAACAAAGAAATTGGTAGTTTGTGAGATGACTTAGATTAATAAACAGCTCATAAATGGCAAAAATGTGTTTTAATCTGGAGAGGTGCTGTATTATGCACTTGGAGCTAGCCAAACCAAGGCATGTCTGTTTAATTCATCAGATTAACAGAACAAGAAAGGAATTTGTGTGTAGTCACTGATATTAATAGTTCCTGAGCAAAATAAGGTACCTGAGAGTCCTTGCAAGTACTGCTAGGTAATATTGTACAACACTAAGGGCTCTGTACTTAAAATTTATGAGATTTAGGTTCATTTGCACTTGGTGAATTATGCTGAGTTTTCATACCACATTAATGAATATTGAGGCTCTGGAGAGACTATTGTGGATAAACTTAAACTTTAGCTTCAAGAGTTAGTTATGAATTTTGAGAAACATTGATTCAGTGAAGATATATTTGAATCTACAAAAGAATTGGATATAGTATATTTGTATCAGTCATCGAGCAATGAAATTGGTCTCCAATAGAAGAGTGGAACAGGCAGCCGCAAGTAGCAAGCCACTTTAACCAGTTTTGCCCTTCACTGAAGACCAATTTCACCTGCTTGATTTCAGCAGCTAGCAGACTTGTATATAAAATTCATTACCAATAATCAGCTCAGATTCCAGGAACTATTTATTTTTGCAGAGATTGTTGCCCTTTGCAACTAATTACCAGTCTTTTTACGATGTGTCTTGAAAAGGATATTAGGAAGCATTATGGTTTTGTAGTCTATTTAAGTTCATTTATTGAAATGTCATCATTAACCACACTCTGGAGTTCTCTTGATTGCTTTATCAATTTCCTGGATTTGACAGTTTAATTTCACATCCCCAAAAAGATACCACTGCCAGAGCTGAGGAGGACACAGTTCAAGACTGCGCCATCCAGTGGTTATGGTGAGTATTGATTAGCCTTTTCTTTCATTGATCTTGTCAAATCGTTACAGATTTTGTTCTATCCTTAATATGGTACGCACAAATAATCATAATGAGATAAGTTAACTATTTTGTATCTCTATTGCTAACTTTGTACTGTTAGCCTTGATAAATAAGACACTCAGGAGACCCAATAGCACAGGAACCATGCTATTCTAGAGAATATCTGACCACCATAGTGTCTATCAATTCAATAATTTTAGCCATATTTCCAATTAGGCCACCTTTTGAAAGAGTTAATGAACAGTACCAATTGCTTTAACTAGAGGTAGGATTCACAAATCCAGTTTTCACTTACTGCCTTCTCTGGAATCTGGCTTCTTATTAATCTATCGTCCTTTTCCATTGACCTGACAGCTTAATGTTTGCCAAAATGAATACAACTTTTAACAGCAGAGAACTTAAATTCCTTGATTTGGTTGAATACTACTTGGAACCTAATTTAATGTGATGGAGTAATATTTTTTAAACGTTTCTTTTTATGATTTTACATTTTTTTTCAATATTTGTCAACTAATTTATCAACTGGTGTTGAAATTGATTGTTTCAATTTTCATGCCGATTTTACATACATTTTCCATTTTAATATGGGCGGCACTGTGGCAATGAGCAACACACTGGTCTGCGTACTATTTTCTGCGTAAAATGTTCATGTACGTATGTTCCTACTTTTACCACAATAAACAAGTGTTCTGCATATTTTTAACACCAATGAATCAGGTGTGCAAAAGAATGTAATTTTAAAATCGATTCGTAAATTGAGGATTAAGGCAGATTTTACTTCGATACATTGCACAATTCAAAGGGCAACAATCCCTGCAATCCCTAAGAAATTCCAGCAATTTAATGTAAGAGCATAGCAATAGTGAAGGGGGAATAAATATTTACCTAAGGGTATAGATTCGATGTTTTTACAACTTAAAATGTTAAACAGTATCTTGAGGCTGAGACGCACAGGATATGAACATTATTGGTGTCAACAGAAATGAAATGCAGACTGCATGTTTTGCTTTACAAAGTCTAATTAAGATAATAGAATCAAATACAAAACAAAATGTTGCAAGGTAAAAGTGCAAATATCTCAATTTTTGAAAATCAATATCAGATTTATATTTATTCACAACTTCTTTATTAAGGAGCGGTGCTACAAGTCACACTGCACTGCAAGGGCATGCGCTACAGTGCTGCAGAATATAGCATTTTCATATTTCAGAAATGTCATTTTTCAATCATTTGACCTCTATCCACTATCCATTTATAAACTCACTGTAGAAACCATCAAAGGTCACATTATGTAAACCTTCATCTGCACAAAATCTAATCATTAATGATTTTATATTCACAGCTTTGGCTCTTACCAAATATTCATGCAATTCAGTACAAGCATTGTTCTTCAAGATATATCTGAAAGCAAATCAGTAAAATATTGTAAAAATACAGCAAATAATTATTGAAATTTTGTCTAAAAGTACAGAAATACATTTGGAATATTTAAAAAAAACTTCGCCCCAGGAATTACATCATGGTTTATTAGAGGATTTGAAATTCCCCTCTAGATTATTTCAACTAAAGTATTATCTTATTGAACAATAGATTAGCTAATGCCTCTGATAAAATTGCATAGAGGTGTGTTTCTGATGAACATGTTAAACATTCATGTATCCAACAATGAAACTACAGAGTTAGGATATTTTTACAGATTATCAGAGATAGAATTGTTTAAATATTTGTTCATGGTATGCTGACATTGTGGCAAACACAGTAAAAAGTCTGACAACACCAGGTTTCAGTCCAACCGATTTATTTGATAGTAAACTCACTAGCTTTCGGGTTAGCCCCTTCGTCAGGTGAATGGAGAGTTCAGGCCTCAGACAGAGCATATAAAGCACAGACAGTTTACAGATTACTGATTAGAATGCGAATCTTTACACCTAACCTGCTGGGCCAGAACTCTCCATTCACCTGACGAAGGGGCTAACCCGAAAGCTAGTGAGTTTACTATCAAATAAATTGGTTGGACTGAAACCTGGTGTTGTCAGACTTTTTACTGTGTTTACCCCAGTCCAACGCTGGCATATCCACATCATGACATTGTGGCAAGCATTTGTTACCCATGCCCTAATTGCCCTTGAGGAGGTAATGGTGAATTACAGCTTTGAATCATATGGTGATGGTATTGTTAGGGAGTTTCAGGATTTTCATCCAGCAATGGTAAAGATATATTTGCAAGTCAAGATGGTATGTGATTTGGACTGACCCTTAAAGATGGTTGTTATGATCCTTGGCCAGACCCTGGGATGTGGGAAGGAGGTCTGGTTAGTGACCAGTAACATTTTGCTTAAAGTTATTAAAGGTTGTGATTAAAGACAGTTGCCTTTGGAATAAAGCCACTATGGGTTTTGTACAAATATTATACAAAGTTAGAAAAGTAAAACAATTTACTATCTATGTATTCTATACACACACACACACACACCTTACACATTCAAAATTAACATAAGGTACACATGAATTAATACCCCACAATGCAAATTAAATGGTAGGTGTGGTCAAGTTAAATCCCACAGATTTCTCAGCAACCCACCCAAATGTTAGGGACACTGAGTCACCAAATCTCATTAAAACTGTCTCCATTACAATGGATTCCAATTCTGCACTTTTGAAAATCTAGTCTCAGAGCTTCCTCAGAACAACTCTGACTTGGACTGCTCCAGTGATTGATTTTTCTTTTTTCCCACAACCGCATTCCCCAGGAATCTGGAGTCTGCTCTCAAGCATCTAATTACCAGCACAGTTTGAGCTTTAACCTCGGGCTTATTTTGGTTCTGATCTTTTCCACAGCATGGAGCCACCAGATTGCTCCTGAGCCCCAACTGCACAACCAGCTCAGATCACTGTTGCTGCCTGGAAGCTCTTCTCTGATTGACACCTGAACTGCTCTTCATTGACCTTTGAACTGATCTGGAAGGCTGATCAGAACAGGCCTACCAAGTCCTACTCTTGTTACTGGGCAGGAACCAATGTAACAACTTTGGACCATGTTGTACCTTATAAATGTTAAAACCTCCACAGGGAAACACCAATCAATGAATTTTCTATCAGTGATCGTGATCCTGTGCCCCTACTGCTCTTTACCTTCTAAGTGATACAGGCTACAAATTTGGAAGGTGCTGTCAAAGAAGCATTAGTGACTAGCTGCAATGTATCTATAAGATGGTGCACACTGCTGCCGTTACGCACCGGTTGTTGGGGGCGCTAAATGATTAATGGATGAGTGTTGATCTGGTTGCTTTATCTTGAATGGTGTCAAGTTTCTTGGGTGTTGTTGGAGCTGTTCTTGTTCTGGCAAGCATGAATATTCCTTCACATTCCAGACTTGTGCCTTATAGATGATCGTTGTGGGGAAATTTCGAGAGGTGGCCAATTGTGTCTTAAACTAAGACAATTCAAAGCTCACAAGACAAATATCTCTGTGCAAAAGATATAACAGATTTATTTAACATGAAACATAAAAACAGTACAAACGTAAATCTGACTGGAGTCTCTCAAAGGGTTAAATAACTCTATGGACAGAGCGAAGTAACCTGTCTGAAAGAACTGAATTACAGAGTCAAATACCTTTTCATAATCAATAATTTGGCCTTTCATTAGCTTAAAATCAATTCAACTTAACAGTTATATATCAATATAGATCTCTGTTAAGTAAGGACGTAAGAACATAAGAAATAGGAGCAGGAGTAGGCCATCTATCCCTTCGAGCCTGCCCCGCCATTCAATAAGATCATGGCTGATCTGTCGTGGCACAGTTCCACTTTCCCGCCCTCTCCCCATAACCCTTAATCCCCTCTCTTATCAAAAACCCATCAACCCGCGTCTTAAAAATATTTAGCGAGGCAGCCTCCACCACTTCAATGGGCAGAGAATTCCAGAGATTCACCACCCTTTGAGTGAAGAAGTTCCTCCTCAACTCCGTTCTAAACCGCCCCCCCCCCTTTATCTTGAGGCTGTGCCCCCTAGTCCTACTGTCTTTTTTGAGCGGGAAGAGTCTCTCCACCTCTATCCTATCCATCCCATTCATCATCTTATACGTCTCAATGAGATCTCCCCTCATTCTTCTAAACTCTAACGAGTACAAGCCCAGTTTATTCAGCCTCTCCTCATAGCTCAACCCCCTCAACTCCGGTATCAGCCTAGTAAACCTCCTCTGCACTCCCTCCAAGGCCAAAATATCTTTGCGCAGGTGCAGCGCCCAAAACTGCACACAGTACTCCAGCTGCGGCCTCACCAATGCCCTATACAGCTGCAGCAAGACCTCCCTACTTTTATATTCAATCCCCCTCGCTATGAAGGCCAGCATCCCATTCGCCTTCCTGACCACCTGTTGCACCTGCAAGCTGGGTTTTTGCGACTCATGCACAAGGACCCCGAGGTCCCTCTGCACCATCGCCCGCTGCAGTTTTTCGCCCCGTAAGTAATAGTCCTTCCTACCATTCTTCCTACCAAAGTGGACCACCTCACACTTGCCAACATTAAATTCCATTTGCCATTTCCTGGCCCATTCGCCCAGCCTATCTAGATCCTTCTGCAGACTCTCCACACCCTCTGCACAATTTGCCGTTCCCCCAATCTTGGTGTCATCAGCAAATTTCGACACCCTACACTCGGTTCCTTCCTCCAGATCATCTATAGAAATGGTAAAAAGCTGAGGCCCCAGCACCGACCCCTGGGGCACCCCACTAGTCACCATCCGCCAATCCGAATAGCACCCGTTGACCCCCACTCTCTGCCTCCTATTTGACAACCAATCCTCTATCCATGCTAACACCCTACCCCCAACTCCATGTCCCCCGACCTTCTGCAATAACCTCTTATGAGGTACTTTGTCAAACGCCTTCTGAAAATCCAGAAAGACCACATCCACCAGCTCTCCTCTATCCACTGCCCTAGACACATCCTCATAGAACTCCAGTAAATTTGTCAGACACGACTTCCCTTTAATGAAACCGTGCTGCGTCTGCTCTATCAAGCAATTCCCTTCAAGATGCCTCGCAATTTCATCCTTAATGACGGATTCTAACATTTTACCTACCACAGACGTTAAACTAACCGGCCTATAATTCCCCGCCTTTTGCCTGGCACCCTTCTTAAACAACGGCGTAACATTAGCCGTTTTCCAATCTTCCGGCACTTCCCCGGAATCCAGCGACGTCTGGAAAATAACCACCAAGGCATCCACTATAACCTCCGCCATTTCTTTCAGAACCCTCGGATGCATTCCATTCGGTCGTGGGGACTTGTCCACAATCAGCCCCTCTCCAGTCTGTCGAGCACCGCCTCTCTAGTAACAGTAATGTCATTAAGACCCTCCAGTAAGTACTTCAGCCAACCATAAGATACTTACTAGCATGGTGCTAACCTTATTCGCCCATCTGATTCCAGACTTAGCTGCCCCTTTTGGCACTAACTACCTCCCTGTCGCCTGGTAACAGCAGATGTTATCACAAGGTCAAAGTGGATGTTTCCACTGGCTCACTGCCATGTTGAATAGACATGTGTTTCTGCATCCAGGTTCATAGCTATTCAGTGTTGGGCAATGAATACATCTATTCATAATGTTGCATAATGCGT
The DNA here is from genome assembly GCF_965287045.1 of Carcharhinus amblyrhynchos. Taxonomy (NCBI): domain Eukaryota; kingdom Metazoa; phylum Chordata; class Chondrichthyes; order Carcharhiniformes; family Carcharhinidae; genus Carcharhinus; species Carcharhinus amblyrhynchos. Next base: position 48,062,731 of record NC_137331.1, read on the forward strand.
TCCCTCTTAGGACCGCCAGCCGATAAGACTTGCTGACTGACCTGTTCCGTGAGCTTTGGCTTTAAACTATTGACTTTTACCATCGTGCCTTTTGGTAATTTAGCTTGCCCAAAGTAAACAGTGCATTTGAAATAAGTTTAAAACATCACCATATTGGTTTAATGTCATAATTACTTGTTTTGATTCATTTACTGCATTTACATATGTATAAGCCATCTGTGTTAGCTTGCCCAATAATCATTTAACTCTTTATTGATTCCTTTGTCCTCAAAGACTGCATTCTGCCTATAAATCTTATTAGCAAGTTAGAAATCCCCTTCCACAATAGCTTTAAGGAGTAAAATAGTGTTAAATTATTAGAATTTCAAGCCTGTAACGTGCTCTTGTAGCCACTGTAATTATGTTCATAGTACAGATAAGTTTCAGGTCCGTGGCGACCCCCCAGAGGTAGAGGGATTCAGCAATGGTAATGCCATTGAATTTCACACATTAATAGGTAAATTCTGTCTTGCTGGAGCTGATCATTGCTTGGCATTTGTGTAGCATAAATGTTATTTTCCACTTATTAGCCCTAGCTTGAATGTTGTCCAGATCTTGCTGCACATGGGTGCTGACTCTTGCTCTACCTGAGGAATTGTAAATGGTACTGAACTTTCATCAACATTGTCAACATGTCCACTTCTTTCCTTTGGCATAAGGTCTGGCCATTGATGAAACAGCTGAAGATGTTTGGGCCTCAGTCATTCTGCAGAGAAATCCAGGGGCTGAGAGGATTGATCTCCCAACAGCCATAACCATCTTCCTTTGTGCTAGTTATGACAATAACCAGTAGAGAATTTTCCTCCTGATTACCATTGACTTTGATTCTGCAAGGGCTCCTTGATGTCACATTTAGTAAAATGATATTTTGATGTCAAGATGTAGGTTTTGATGCATAAAACCCTTTTAAAAGAGACAAGGGCCCAAACATCATGAGGGAAATTATCAAATTAATATTCCAATCTATATTTTCTTGACTTTCCCTAAATTGTATATGGATATCAGATTGCATGCAATGTTTTACCCCAATGTGTGTGCCTTTCCTTAACTTTATCTCCTCCTTGCAATCATTTTTCTCATACAATTTACAATTCATTAGTCATCATCCTATGTTATTCGTAACCACTGAAGAAACTTTACTGTATGCTCCAATGTTTGTCTCTCTTTCAGGAATCAAACATCATAATGTGTTTAGGCATTAGTTCCTTACATAATTATTTTTGCCTTTGTTACCACTTTGTTGCAATTCCAAATTCCCAATGATTATACATCAATGCTTTGTCTCCCATTTGTTTCATCTAAGTTGGTTTAAAACAGAAGCTGAGTTCCCTTTGGTTGTTTTTGACTGTAGAAATATGATTTTAAACTTCAGTAGACACTTCTTCTCTCGGAACTAATTCTGTTTGATTCTCACTTGGTAAAGTAATATAGACACAAGCGACAGGCAACTCAGATTCAACTAAGTCTTCCATTGTAATATTCACAACAATAGGGTCCAAAGATGATTTTTAGAAATCATTTCTAGGTGATAACAATTGAACTGCATAGTGGCACCAACCTAGATCATTTTTAATTTGAACCATGAAAGAATTTAGACGTGTTTTTTGCTAAAACTGCCTGATACCCTGTTCTCACTTGTGGCATAATTCTGCATGAACACTTAAGTTAATCACTTGTTGAAATTAGCAACTTAAGGGTGTTGTTGACTCAGTACTATCTCTGAAATTTCTGGAGGTATTAATAAATCAAACATAGTTCTCAACTTTCTCCTTAAGAGTATTAATGCAGGTAAACTTTGGGTAGTATTTCTGTAAGATATTAAGCTATTTGCATGACAGGATAACGAACCTTGCTCTTTTGAATCTATTAAAGAATGTTTCAAGGATTAGGGTATGAATCTTTCAGCTCATCCATTCACTGATGGATGATGAGGTGCCAATTTTTATACGCCAAATACTATTTGCTTTGAGATAATCCTCAAAGTCTTGTGAAGTAAACTGTGAACCATTATCGCTAACAACCTGTTAAAGTCCATGTAGACAATGTTGACTGCACCACCCTCATCTACTTTCTTGGTCTCCCCTTCAAAAAACTCAAATTCACGAGACGTGATTTTCCACTCTCAAAGCCTGTTCCTAGATCCAGATTCTAGCTCCTAATCTCACAGAATGCCTTCTAATAACTTATCCACATTGACATTAGGTTCCCTGGTCTGTAGTTCCCAGGCTTTTCCCTGCAGCCCTCAAACAATGGTACAATATTTACTACCCTCCAATCTTCTCCAAAAAGCGTAGACGAAGGAGGCATAATGACATGAATAGGCAGATGGGGGCAAGTGGATCCCTTGAAGAATGCAGAATATCTCAGAGTTGAGTGAAATTAGGAGGGCAAAAAGGGGATATGAGGCTAGGAAGGAAATTGCAGGTCCCTGAGCAGGGACATTTGAATCACGACAGCCACATGCGCTACTCTCCAATCTCCTCCAAAAGGCATGGACGTGAGGGAACTTGGGGAAATAAATAGTGATGTCTTGAGGAGTATACACATTACAGATTATAGTGAACAGTGAAGAATATTATCTAGGCATGCTTGGAGAATCATGGAGGAAATTGGAGGGTAGCAAATGTGGCTGTCGACATTATCTACTTGGACTTTAGCAAAGACTTTGACAAGGTATCACTTGGTAGGCTGTTGCATGAGGTTGCATCTCACAGGATCTAGGGTGAGGTAGCCAATTGAATACAAATTGGCTTGACAACAGAAGACAGAGGGTGGTTGTAGAAGGTTGTTTTTTCAAATTGGAGGCCTGTGACCAGCACTGTACCTTAAGGATGCGTGCTGTGTCCACTCTTTCTTGTTGTTTATTATTAAGGATTTGGATGAGAATTTATGGAGCATGGTTAGTAAGTTTGCAGATGACACCAAGATTGGTGGTATTGTGAAAAAGGTTATCTAGGCATGATTGGAAAATGGAGGAGGAGATTGGAGGGTAGCAAATGTGGCTGTCATGATTCAAATATCTCTGCTAGGGGACTCGCAATTTCTTTCCTAGCTTTCCACAACATCCTGGGATACATTTCATCAGATCCCAGGGATTTATCTACCTTGATACGCTTTAAGATTTCCAGCATCTCCTCCTCTGTAATATGTACGCTCCTCAAGACATTGCCATTTATTTCCCCAAGTTCCCTAACATCCATTTCTTTCTCAACAGTAAATACTGATGTGAAATATTCATTTAGGATCTCGCCCATTTCTTGTAGATCTGCACATTTATGACCTTGTTGACTGTTAAGAGCCCCTACTCTCTTCCTAGTTACTCTTTTGCCCTTTATGTATTTTTAGAAGCTCTTTGAATTCTCCTTTACCTTGTCTGCCAAAACAATCTTGTGCCCTTTTTGTCCTCCTGATTTCTCTCTTAACTCTACTCTGACAACCTCTATATTCTTTAAGGGATCCACTTGATCTTAGCTGTCTATGCATGTCGTATGCCGCCTCCTTCTTTTTGACCAGGGCCTCAATAGCCCGAGTCATCCAAGGTTGCCTACTTCTATCAGCCTTGCCCTTCATTCTAAAAGGAATGTGCTTACCCTGAACCCTAGTTAACACATTTTTGAAAGCCTCCCACTTACCAGCCATTTCTTTGCCAAGACTCCCCAATAAACTTTTGAGAGCTCCTATGTAATACTATCAAAATTAGCCTTGCCCCAATTTAGCATTTTAACTTTTGGGCCAGCCCTATCATTCTCCATAGCTATCTTAAAAATAATGGAATTATGGTCACTGGTCCCAAAGTGATCCTTCACTAACATTTGTGTCACCTGCCCTTCATAATTTCCCAAAAGGTGGTCAGGTTTTGCACCCTCTCTGGTCAGGTCATCCACATACTGCATGAGAAATTCCTCCTGAATACATTCAACAAATTTCTCTTCATCCAAGCAGCTGCTGTCCCAGTCAACATTGAGAAAGTTAAAGTACCCTACTATTACCACCCTATTTTTCTTAGCGTTATCTGTAATCTTCTAACATGTTTGCCCCTCAATTTCCTGCTGACTATTTGGGGGCCTGTAGTAAATCCTATCAAAGTGATCTCTCCCTTCTCATTTCAGTTCCAACTATATAGACTCAGTGGGCAAACCCTTGGATACATCCCCTGTCACTACTGCTGTGATGTTATCCCTAATCAAGAACACAACTTCCCCTCCTCTCTTATCTCTCCTATTGCATCTGGAACATCGAGCTGCCAGTCCTATCCCTCCCTTAGCCATGTTTCATTAATAGCTATAATATCCCAGTCCCATGTAACCATCCATGCCCTGAGTTCATCGGCCTTGCCCATTAGGCCTCTTGCATTAAAATGTGCAGTTTAATGCAGACTTCCCTTGGTCTCTGCCCTGTTTTCTCAGATCATCTGTCTTGTCATGTTTTGTACATTCTCCTTGTGTTTTATTCCTCTTAGCCTTACTGGACCCATTCACTGAGTTCTCCACAGTCTCTGTACTGTGACCCTTTTTAATTTTTGTCTTTGGTTTCTCTGCCTTCCACTTCTCCCCTTACTGCCTTTTGTTTCTGTCCCCACTTTCCTCTGACTTCCTGCATGAGTTCCCATCTCCCTGCCACATTAGTTTAAACTCTTCCAAACAACATTAGCAAACACTCCCCCCAGGACATTGGTTCCAGTGCTGCCCAAGTGTAGACCATCTGATTTGCACTGGCCCCACCTCCTCCAGAACTGGTTCCAATGTCCCAGGAATTTGAATTCCTCCCTTTTGCATCATCTCGCAAGCCACTTTTCATCTTAGCTATTCTGATATTCTGACTGACTAGCACATGGCACTGCCTTTGAGGGTCCTACTTCTTAGTTTAATTCCTAACTTCAGCCTGTTTTTTGGTGCCTATATACACCATGACAGCTACCTGTTCACCCTCCCCCTCCAGAATGTCCTGCAGTCGCTCTGAGACATCCTTGACTCTTGCACCAGGGAAGCACCATACCATCCTGAAGTCTCATTTGTGTCTGCAGAAACACCTGTCTATTCCCCTTACAACTGAGTCCCCTATCACTGGAGCTCTGCCACTCTTCTTTCTGTGCTGCTGTGCAGTAGAGCCAGCCATGGTGCCATGAACCTAGCTGCTGCTACCTGCCATCTCTCCTAACAGTATCCAAAATGTTATCTGTTTTGGAGGGAGATGACTGGAGGGAGATGACCGCAGGGCACCCCTACACTGCCTCCCTACTCTGTCTGGTGGTCACCCATTCCCTATCTCCCTCAGTAATTTTTATCTGCAGTATGACCAATTCACTGAATGTGCTATCCATGACATTCTCAGCATCATGGATGCTCCAAAGTGAATACATCTGCTGATCCAGAGCCATCAAGTGGTCTCACAGGAGCTGCAATCGGACACACTTCTTGCAATATCAAGGAGCCAAGAATACCAGAGGAATCCCTGAATTCCCACACCGCAGAAGAGGAGCATGACATGGGTCTGGGATCCTCTACCATGACTCAACTTAGAGCAACAACTACAATGCCAAGACAAAAACAAAAAGGAGCAAAACAAAAGGAAAAACTACTTACCAGTCACCAGCCACTTACTTACCTGCTGGCTGTGATGGCATAGTTTGACTTATGTCTACCTCTCAGTTGCTGCGAATATCCTTACATCTTATGGTGTCACATTTGCCACATTCCAATCATCTGGCACCTCACACACAAATCTATAGAAGATTATGGCAAGTCTCTTTGCCATCTCTGCTTACTTCTCTTCCTTTAACAACCTTAGATGCAAGCCACGTGAACCTGACACTTAGCTAGTATATCCCATCTAACAATTTTTATAAAATCCATCATCTCTGCCATCTTTGCTTCTGCCTTCATTTTGTCAGCATTCTCTTCCTTTGTAAACCCAAACACAAAGTACTCTAAATATTCTCAACTTGCCCTGCACCTCTACACTTTGTCCTTAATAGGTTTCACATGGCTCTTACAATCCACTTCCTATTCACATGCCAATAGGAGTTTTGGGTTTCCTTTTATGTTAACTGCATTCTATTCTTATATTCACTCTTTAGCGGTTTTGTTTTCCTCTTCAGTTCCCCTCTCAACTTGTTGTATTTGGCCTAATTCACACTTGCAGAATTTGTCTGACAGGCAAAATACAATTTCAGCAGCAAATTTCCTTGCACAGGTTGACCTGATACATGAGACTTCATGGGATCCAGAGTCATTGTTGAGGATTCCTAGAGCCACTTCCTCCTAACTATATATTACTATACTGCTGTTAGTCATTCTGACACAGATGACGACCTTGGGCATGTTGTGTCCACGCCAGCCCTATGTAGAGTATTGTAATTATCCCTTGAAGCCCTGTAAGTTTATTTGCCACAAGTAACTATCTAATTTGCTTTGGAAATCATCATCTCCTCTTCCACCACCCTCATAGGCAGTGAATATCAGGTCATTAATTCTTCACTGCATAAAAATTTCTTCCTCTATCTTTTTCCCAAAACTTTAAATCTATGTCCGTAGATTTTATACTGCCATTTTATGGGAACAGATTTCCTTTAACTACTTTTATTTGAACCTGTTATAATTTTGTACACTCCAATCAGTCTCCGCTTGATTCTTCTAGGCCCGAAAGAAAAACAATACCAACTCCTCCAAACTAATCTTGTAGCTAAAATCTATCGTCTCTAGAAATTTTTTTAACTCACCTGTGCACCACATTGAGGACCTTTACATGCATCCTGCAATATCACCAGCAAGGTGCCGTAACTTTCTGCAGTCTCCAAAACTGAGTATTTGTTTAAGAATGACACACACCCTGAAGTGTCCTACACCTCCTGCCTACTCTAGAGGACCATGCATTTACTATCCTGAACTCTTATTCTGTGGAATGATCACCTTCTGATCATTTACAACTCTGGAAGCTCTCATTCTCCCTGATGTGCTGCGGTGACACAAGCACAAAAATATCAACCAAGACGCATGAAGTGCCCTGAAGTTCCCACAGAGCACAGGAGTTGCAAATCTCAGCTGCCCAACCATTATCTAAGAAAAAAATCTCAATTCCCATTGTTAGATATGGTTAATACTTTATATAAACTATTAATTTGATTAATAAGTCTAGACTGTGCTAATGCACTCAATTGAGCTTGGTGAGGAGTAGGAGAGGTGGTTGAATCAAAGAACAGGCTTCTTCCTGAGGCTACTAGCCTTTCCCCTTGTGTTGCTCACATCCTGGTGGACAAGTGGACTGAAGAGAGTAATGTGGGCACTGGCTTGATATTTAAATATGGTGCAGGGATGTTCAAACCCATCAGCTGACTTCATACAGATGAATCAGCTGCTGGCCAGCCAGGAGAGTGGGAGGGGAACATGACAATGCATAATTAATGATGTTCCAAGTGCAGAATCTGGCAATGGGATCCCCCCCCCCATTCTGGTCAGCAGCTGCTAGAGCCACCTACTAGCATACTTAATCTCAAAAATGGAGAATTCTGCCCAAAGTTTACAATGCATTAGTAATCTGAACTAATTACCTCTGTGCAAACTCATTGGCTTGACGTCCTTTAAACTTACAGCCATGTTTGTATCACATTTCTTTAGACAAAGATTCATTTTGCTTTAAACCATTTCAAATTATGTTAAACATTCTTAGTTTTGTTCCCTCTCCAGCCCTATGCAAAAGTGTTAAATTTTACTGTTACAAACCAAGCAGTCTCTATTGCAATGCCCTAGATTTTTAAAAGTATTAAAACAGCATTCCAGTGTAACAGTGATCACATAAGATATTGATGTATAACTGAGCCCAAGCATAGGGATTCTGGTTTAAAGTACATGAGCATGAACTTTAAAAAGCACTTAACAGGATCAATTCATTCTGTTGTTCCCCCACCCCACAGAATAATTTCAAAGACAGCATAAAGTATTGAATGCTGTTTCGGCTAGAGCGTGTTTAGTTCTGAGTATTGCATCAAGGGTGCTATTTCATTTCACGTAAGCTGTGATGCTAAGCTTTTATCGATGTAATCTATAATGGTAGTATTAGGTAATTACATTACCACTGATTAGTTTTGAAAGTTCAAAATACAAAACTTGGTTTATAAAAGCTCCTTTTACGAACATACTGCATTTTGACAGGAAGAACAAAATCTGAAGCAAAGCATCCTACTGCAGTAAAGGAAATGTTGAATTCAGAATTCTATTACTGAAATAATTGCGAAGTGCCTCGATTGATTGATAGCATATAATCGGCAGCATTGCACAAGAACATTGAATTGTAAAATAAATACACCTCAGTTATCAAGATGCATTTTAAGAATCTAGCTCAAATGAAGTAGTTAATGTAGCATGTTCATTTAACTAAAATATTGATGTAATGGGCTATATAGTTAGTGCATTTAGCTCTAGTTTTTCAGGCTCAGTAAAGTCAGTGAGCTGAGTTACATTTAATCAGATGTGTTAAATGCTAATATTGTCTTAATATTATAGTCGCTTCGACAGAAAAGCGTTTCCAATTCTTTCAGAATAATCTTCAAGTTTTAAACTGTGGTCCATGCAACAGTAAGCACATTTTGCCAGTTGCATTTTTTAAGTTCAAATTTGGTAGGTTTTAATTTTATGGCATATTACAGGAGTTACATCCTTTATTTTCCATTTGCATATCAAAAGCTCTTGCTTGCTCAAATGATCTTCACCCAGACCACAAAAACCTACATCAATATCTTCAAAAGAGAAAACTTATGATTAAAATATTTTGACATGTTCATTAATCTTGGTGTTATCCACAATGCCTATGATTAATTATATCAATAATGAACTGCCATGAAAGCTACAAGGCATAAAACATGATGCAACCTATTCATTTGAGTCCCAGAAACAGTTTGTCTGCATTCTTTCACTCACTTCAAATAGGTTTCCTACATATGTTGTCACTTAAATCAGAAGCAAAAAGACACGTGAATGTACACAATAAGGGACTGAACTAGTACTTGATTACTGGTGAGGAACAGTGGTTTTACCTACTGCTTTCCCCTGTCCCAGAGAAATGGGTAATATTAATTGCTCACGATGGTTGAATTGTGTCTCCAGTACAATAAATGCTTATTTTATATTGTATTTGTTGGTTTGTCAAATACAATATCCATTTGGCAGTAGGTTTGAGATTGTTTGGACATTAAAGTTTATTTATTAGTCACAAGTAGGCTTACATTCACATTGCAATGAAGGTATTATGAAAATCCCCTAGCCACCACACACTGGCAGCTGTTCAGGTACACTGAGGGAGAATTTGGCAAGGCTAATGCACCCAACCAGCACAGCTGTGGACTGTGCTGGAAAATCGAAGCACCCGGAGAAAACCGACACAGACACAGAACAGTGACCCAGACTGGGAATCAAACACAGGTCCCTGGCACTGTGTTAGGAGCATTGCTAACCACTGCACCACTAGGCTAATAATTGGATGGCAGTCATCAAGTTTCAGCCTTGGTTTTGTGGTAGTACTTGCCTCAGATGTTCAGACTTCAGATTTCCTCCAGATATCTGAGCACATCATTTAGTCTGAGACTTCAGTGCTGTATTGAGGGAGTTCTGCATTGTCAGAGGTGACATCTTTTGGATGAGATATTAGCATGAGATCCAGTCTGTCCTCTCAACCAGGTGTAAAGGACAAGGGCATCAGACACAAGGGAACACCACCACCTGGTGCATCCTGACAAAAATATATCACCCTTTCTTCATTGCTGCTGAGTCAAAACCCTGGAACTCCCTCCCTAACAGCACTGTGGATGTACCTACACCAGAGTGCATTGGTTCAAGAAGGTAATTAACCACCCCTTCTTATGTGCACTTACTAATAGGCAATAAATGTTGTCATAGACCACATCCCTAAATGAATAAAACAAAATGTTTCTTCTTTAAAGAGCAGGGGAGTTTTATCCAACTTAGTGGCCAATATTCATCCCTTAGCCAAAGCTAATTAAAAATCATTCCTTTGATAATTCTTATTTGTTTGAGAGATGTTGATTGCAAATTGGCCAGCTCTTTTTCTTGAATTACAACAATGACTGCACTTCAGGAGTACACCATTGACTATCAAACACAGGGGTATATTTTAAGGCCACGAAAGGTGGCCTGTTACTACAATTTCATTCTAAATTAGTATTTACTCAACTAGCACTTTTGGTATCTCAGCTATAGATCAATGATGATTGGACTAGGTTATTCATGAAAACTGTCATGTTCAGCCCTACACAATTGACTTATGGCATAGCTTTGAAATAACAGTTAAATAAAAGTTGATTACTGCAACATTTCTTTGTTACAGGATTCCATTTTAAGGCAGTCAACTTGTGATTGTACTTGTTAAGCACCAAGTCATTACATATTAGATATCTCTGTCCTTAAGTTATTACCTGCACCTGAGCCTAGGTTTTCCAATAGACTTAAAGAACCACTGTAAAACCTTGAATATCTAATATCTTCATGGTGGACTGTGGGAAGAGCACAAAGACACTGCTGTTGATAATATTCCCACTGGCTAAAAAGCAACCAAACTCACAGTGGGCAGAATATCCTGTTTCCATTGTCCTTCCTGCAATATTCTCCTGAAATACTGTGAACAGTTTTTGGTCCCCTTATCTAAAGAGAAGATAGACTGGCATTGGAGGCAGTTTAAAGAAGGTTCACTAGTTTGATCCCAGGTATGGAGGGATTTTATGAGTTCAGAAGAACGAGGAGCAACTTTGAGACATTTAGGATTCTCAGGAGGTTTGTAGGGTACATGTTGACAGTTGTTTTCCCTTGTGGGAGAATCTAGGGCCAGAGGAATATAATCTCAGAGAAGACATGTCTTATTTAACAGAGATGGAGAAATTTCTTCTCTCAGGAGATAGTAATTCAGTGGAATTATTTACCAGAGGATCATTATATTCAAGGCTGAGACAGACATTTTTAATCAGTCAGGGAAATTGGGTTACGAGGATAAGGCAGGAAAGGAGTTGAGGATTATCACATCAGATTAGTCATGATCTCATTGAATGGTGGAGCAGATTAAATGGGCTGAATGGCCTACTTCTGTTTCTATGTCTTATGGTCTTGTATTTTGATTGGTTTCATTGACAGGATTAGTATGAATCAAAGTCAGAATATTGACCAAGTTAGCAATATTCTGACTCAATCCAGCTATGTTACTGTTCAGTTCTGCAAAGCCAGATGTGATACATCTCTCCAGCTGCTCCATTCCAGATTGTACAATACACTTGAGCTCTTGAATTTCAGCTTGTGTTGCAGACAATCCAGACAAGGCAGAATCTTTTTCAGGTTCTGTGTGATTGGTGGGTGACAGGTTACTAAGACTAGTTTGTATTGTAACCTGAGTGACCTCCAAACCAGACCGAATAACCCTTTTTAAATCCACTAAATCTTCATGAATTGTGTCCAATCCCTTTTTATGCTCATGCATAAAGCTATCTGTGAGGGGTTGATTCACTTGCATGAAAGCATCACGAGACAATACGCTTTCTGAAGGGTTTTGCACACTTGTTTGCAGAGCTACAGGCTCTATAGCAGATAGTTCTGTCAGTTGGAGTGCAGAGACCTGACACTCTTCTGATCCAACTGGCTCCACCTGCTTCGCTGATTCTTCTGGAGATCCAAACTCTCTGGCCACTCCCGAATTTCCTAAAGGAATATTGGAAGAATATGGTGTATCAGTAAGTGCTATTGAAGAGAAAGAAGAACTATACTAACAAACTGCAATTTTAAGCGTGGACACAATTTTGATCCATCTCAAGTAGTATTGAGATCATGACTTTAACTATGTTGCCCGAGCCATACAAAATTGTTGATATAAAACTAGCTTTTGATTGCATTACTGTTAAAGTCAGAATTAAATTACATTGTTAAATAATTTCCAAGTACATGCATGATTTATGTTTTTACTATTATACAAAGCACCAGGAGACAGTTCTCTTTGTAGAAGCTTTACAAATCGATAGAAAACTTTGTATATTTTGATGATCACTCACTCAGAGGGTGGTGAGTGAGTGGAATCAGCTGGTGGTGGTGGTGGTGGTGGTGGTGAACTTGTTGGGGTCTTTTAAGAGACTTCTGGATGAGTACATGGGATTTAATGGGATTGAGGGTTATAGATAGGCCTGGTAGGTAGGGATATGATTGGCACAACTTGTGGGCTGAAGAGCCTGTTTGTGCTGTAGTGTTCTATCTAGAAGTTTAGTTCCTTTCTTTCCAGTTGCTGTAGACTTTGTAACTAAATTGCTTACAGCCATTCCTGTTCTTTAGTGAGGGGGGCGGGGGGCGGGAGCGGGAGATAAAGACTTTTTTAATGCTAGAGTTCTTAATGTATTTTGTACATTTTACAAGACTATTGTCTCTTATGCTTATTCAAAAGGAGACTAGCTAGATGGCCATTAAAAAATGTCATAGCAAATAGGAGGGCATGTGAAGACCATTATATTTAGATTGGAATATAGATGCTGGAAATTTTAATGCCTTGCCTGCCACAGCTATCTGAGCAGGCAAGGGGCAAAGCATGGGAAGGTCTGTTGACCTTGGATAGGATTTTATGGTTTTGGGATGAGCGAGGCCATACAATCCCACCCAGGGAGTTCTAATGTTACACCCTCAGGTGTATACACCCTCAGCTGTGGTGCATTGTAATTAAATAGTTAGCCACATGAGCAATCTCTGAAAACAAGAAACACAGGGACTATTTGTAAGAGTGACCAATATCGCTGAACCCAAAATCCTAAAAGATAGCCTCAAAATTTGTGATAATCCATTTGACACCACAAAAGGAAGGTATCTGCACAGATGGTCTCAATCTTAGGGGATAACAATTTCTAAAAGTTCTTTGTACTGGTTGTTAGAAGATGGATTAGGTTTTGAGAAGATAGTTCATCAAGGAAAAACAAGAATCTTAAGTTGTCCTAATCTCCAGGACATTTCTAGAAGAGAAGGATTTGGCTACAGACAGCAGAACAGGACAATCTGACACAGTACAGGCAAATCTCGTAATAAGACAGGTTGCACAACTGAGGTTGCAACCCAATTTTATTCTGAAACTCAATTACATAAACACTTAGTTCCATGCCAAACAAAACCAATATTTCAACATTGGACTTTGTTACATTAACTTGGAGATTTATTTCTGATTTGTTAATTATCTCTTCTGCTCAAGTCATTGATTTCTTACTGAACTATGATCCTGCAAATTCATCATGTTAATATATTTCACCCAACTGGTGATTGTTTATATTGACAGTGGGCTATTGGTTTTTGGAAGACTCAAAGTTAGACCCAGTCTTTACACTTACATTTCCGGAAAGATTGCTAGACTACAAGCAGGAGCCCTGGAAAATTCTCTTCTGTCTGGGCACATGGAGCACTTTACCTCGATTCTAGCTAGAGGTGAGCTCATGTAATCATTGAATAAACTCTATAAATCAATTCCATATGCTGAACTCTTATCAGATTCCTACTTTGAAGCCACTACACAGATCTGAAAATCCTTTGATAACTAAATCCTTTTCTCCTAGTGCCATCTACAGCTGAAGTGGAGGATTTGATCTATTCAATGGAAAGCAACCTCTGCTTTGCAACAAACTTTTCCATAATTATCTTTCTTCATAGGGTTTGAAGTGTACCTTTTCCACATATAATTCACATGCAAGAACAACATGGTTTTGGTAGACAGTTCTTTACAAGTAGCTGCATTTTTTGCTATGCCCATAAAGCTGAAAGCCATTATGCTTCACACAATATCAAGGTTTGACAAGTCAAATGGGACCATTAGTCCTCCTTCAGCATTGGCTACATATAAATTAATCCATTATAACCTTTCCACATCCAGCTTCCCATAGTGCAGTTTCTTTTAAAACAGACTGCCTGATTATACAAACTCATTTCTGAAGATGAATCTTTGTCTGATATATTGCAGTTGCATGGTATCTTTTATTTGCTGTATTAGCATCTTTCTTTTCCTCTCTTTTCACATACTTTAATGTCCATCCCTTTTTGAGAAAATAGTATTTTGATTTTATATAAAAGCCTAAAGCCTCATCTCTCTCATTAGTGGTGCTCACTCTAAGAGCAATCAAGATTCTTTTTACTTTTCAAGCATTAATTTAACAAGGGGAGTTAATTTCCTCAGCCTGAACAGGTTCCTTGTCAGTAACAAGCTTTTTTAATTCTTCACTGTATAACTACCCTGACATTTTTCTTTTCATCACTTCCTTATGTCAATTTAAATAAGAGAAGCAGCAAATGTGTCATGTGAGGAAAAACTGAACTTTTCTTCTGCTACCACAGCACTGTCTGGAAGCACCACAAACTGGACATCTGTTTATTTTGCCATCATTCAATTTGCTCGAGCAATTTTGTGTCATTGTTTACTTGGTCACTTGTATTCTTTGCTTCATAGCAGATTTTAGATCAGCGTCTAGTAATCCATTTTGCCGGCTCTGGCTGTGCATGTATTTTCCGAACTTGTGTTTTAAAAACCATCTTTCCTAGATGCATAACTACACACACTCTGGAGGTGATCTTACTGGTTCATCACCCCAGTCGATTGGCACGGTGAGCTGGTAAGATCGGACGAGAGATGAAAAATTGGCTTCACACCAGGTTTTCGATGTTACTGGCCCAGTTCTGCTGTCGTGATCAGCTGATTTAAATGTCCTGGACACAATTGTATAGGCCCACTTGCCTTAACCTTGCTGATGGAGAGCGTCATCTTGGTAGGAGGAGGAAACTCTGTAAAGGGGTTACTGAGGTAACAATCGGCTGTGTTTGGAGTGGGGGAGCAGTGACAGATCTCTCGGTGCACTGTGTATGCTTGTGCACAGTGCCCTGAGATCAGGGAGGATGTGCAATAGCTCAGCAGTCGGCTTCCCACCTGAAATAGGCTTTGGCATTAATAGGCGCTGCCCACTCCCCCACCTCATTTTTTTCTAAGCCCCATATGATTACATATGGGAGCTCTCAAAAACAGATGCGTTTCTCTCCCGTTTTCACACTCGTTCAGTGTTCAGAATTTTTTTGCTAAGATCACCCTGCCACCCACCTCCGTCAATAGCTTTGTTGCCCTTGCTGTTCATTCTGTCTTCTAAAATCTGAGCGCTATTTACTGCTTGAAATACATGATCCTTTATTGTAGAAAAATTGAACTCTCAAAGTTTGAAGTTTATTTCTTAGTCACAAGTAAGGCTTACATTACACTGCAATGAAATTACTGTGAAATTCAACCATTCGCCATACTCCGGTGCCTGTTCACCTAACTAGTAAATCTTTCGGACTGTGGGAAGAACTCCACACGGACAGTGACCCAAGCCAAGAATCGAACCCAGGTCCCTAGCACAGACCATTATTATTTTTCTTCAGCAATAAGAAACTTCTAGCTTTTATTTGGTCAGTTATGGGATAATCATACTCACCTATGTTTATTGAGCTCTCACAATGGTAATAACCAGAGGGCTGCTTTTTCTTGTGCATTGAGCAGAGATCAATACGTTCAAACACTTCCGTGCCAAATACAATATTTTCATATTCCTTGTAGAGCTCTGGGCAAATTTTTCGGAAGCCCTGAAAGAGAAAAATATCACAACTTGGAAATCCTTAGCTTCATTGTAGATCTATTGTTTAGAATTGTTGTAAAGATCTGTATCAGTACAGAGATGACCTAACATAAATTTTACTTCTCCTCTACCACACTTCTAAAAGCTTTCCAGAGAACTATTCTAGATCTTAAACATCTTGGACATCAGTGGCAAGGTGGCCAGTGTCCAAATCTAGATTTATTATTCTTAAAAGCTGTCAGAGTCCAAACACACAATTCATTGATTCACAGTTTGCTTGTGAAGAAGTTGGTGGAATTATTACATTTTTACAAAAGTCTGGAATGACAAGGGAAACTTCTGCAGAAAACCTCATCCATACCTGAAAAAGTGTGTGTTGGGGACAGATTCAATAGTAACTTTACAAAGCAAATGGACATATATGTGAAAGGAAAAACTCTGCAGAGGTCTGGCAGCTGGGATTACTTGGACAGCTTTTTCAAAAAGCTCCAGAAGAGACATGATGCAAAGTAATATTTGTTTGTCACCTCTAATTATTCCAAGAAAATGCATTGGAACTCTTATCCTATAAGCTTTAACTCATCCAAAACACTACTGCCATTTTCTGTCAGAAATAAGTCTGTCATCCAACATCCCAACTTTTGTGGCTTCCATTGGTCTCTCATCTCCCAGTGACTGAAATTAAAACTTCTCATCTGACACGTTTAATTTGTTCATGGACAGAACACTAACTTTCTACAGCCTTTGCCACTCTTTCAACCCCACCCTAACCCCTCTAATTCTAGTGCTCCTCTGTCTCCATAAATCGCTTTTCCTCTTCAACATCATTACTGACCATTCCTTCAGTCACTGAGGTCCCACAGTTTGGTATGCCTTCCTTGAAGCCCTTCAACTCCCTCCTGAAAACCCCTTCCTAATATTTCTTCCCTTTGTTTGACAGTTTAGAAAAAAAATAATTCCCTGCACAGCAACAAAACAATTCCTTTTTATACTAAAGCATATTGCTAGTATAAATGTGAGTAATTGTTGACTAAATAAATAATAATTCATAAAATTTAAAGTAACAAATGTAAAAAGCCAGATTATACTACAAGGTAAATTTACAGATTTTAACAATCATCTGAAGTTCTGGAAGGAACTCTCTAGGGAAGTACCTGACACAAAGACACTGACAGAATATAGCAGCACATCAGCTACATCTATTATGTTCCAAAAACTCAGTTGATTCTACAGAAGTCTCTGTGCATGAAAAATCATGGTATCATACCGATATTGCTCCCATAACAAAGCAGTGTATATTTTCCGTTAGAATATACTTTAGTGAATTTCCTGTTCTCTTGTCATGTCAAATCAATTCCATTTCTCTGACTTGTGGTTAAAAGAATGGCCTGCTCCCATCAGTCTCTGGAATACTTGTATCTAGCCTTCAGAATACACCAGAGGCTTTGTGAATACAATGCTCCCTGCAGATTTCAGTTCTCCTCTGCTGAGAGATGCCAGCCTTAGAATCTCACTGTTCAACATTATTTAGATTAATGAAGGAGAATGCTGTTGTTACCTGCAGTAAAAAGTCTGACAACACCAGGTTTTAGTCACAGCTAAAACCTGGTGTTGTCAGACTTTTTACTGTGTTTACGCCAGTCCAACGCCGGCATACCCACATCATGACTACTATCGTTGTTACCTGCATCAGAGGAGTCCATAATCATTCAGGGCTAACCCATAGCTTTCAAAACCAGTTATAAATTAGTTTTTCGCATGAAACCGTGGAATTTCTACTGGCATCTTTCTGGTCTTGATCTTCAGTTTCCATCACTCTCAAACAGAAGCACTCTTGTCTTTTGCCCAAAACAATCTCATCTATTCTTGTGGCTAACAAGACAGCTATCAACCTCCCCAGAAGACAAAGCACAAGAACGATAGATTTCTTCCCATTCTACTAGTGAAATTAGTAAACTTGATGGACTAACAAAGTAACCTGTTGGACATAAAAGATTGATATGGCAGCATTCAATTTTAACCAATTCAAAAGGAAGATTTTTTAATGAAACGAAAATCAGGTTTTGCATGTAGCTCTTCCACTGAAAAGAGGATTTTGGTACAAATAACTTCTTGGTAATGCAGAACTTGAGCAATGCTGAGAAAAAGAGATGTTGAAGGGCTCATATTCTGGTGAACATAATGAAAACCTTCAACAGCACTTCCCTCTTCTCAATGATCAGTAAATAGAGCGCCACTGTGTAACAAAATCATTGCTAGAAAATGTTGTGATTTGTGCTCCCTGGTCAGCAAAGCGTTCTCCTTTATGCATTTGAAAAGAACATTAGTTTCATCATTGTTAGGAACTTGCATAAAATATAACTGATACATTGCAGTTCAGAGTAAATATTATCTTTTAGATATTGATCAGGCTGGAGTTCACAACGCCCTGCCACAATTCTCATCACAGGTGCAGCTACAGGCATTAGCCCATACCCTGAACATTTATTCTTCAATGTTAGATTACAAATTCCATCTTGCTTTCAGAAGAAATGATTCAGTTTCAGTCAATAACTTGTTCTGACAATACACCACTAAGTGCCAGGCAACAATCATCTCAAACAAAATCCAATCACCCCTTGACATTCAATGGGATTATCATTGCTTCATCATCAACATCATAGGGTCACCTTTGACTAGAAACTTAACTGGTCCAACCACAAAATACTGTGACAAGATCAGGTCACAGACCTGGAATTTTGCAGCAAGTAACTTACCCTGTCTCCCCAAATCTTTTCCATCATCTCCAAGGCACAAGGAGTATGATGGAATGCTCCCCACTTTCCCAGATGGATGCAGCTGTATCAACTCAAGAAGCTTGACACCATCCAGGACAAAGCTGCCCACTTGATCAGCAGCCCCATTCACTGCAGCAACTTGCCAAAGGCTTCTTTGACATTTCTTTCCAAACCCCCAACCTTTACTCCTTAGAGGGACAAGGATAGTAGATGCATGGAAATACCATAATTTGCAAATTCTCCAAATTGCACACCATCCTGACTTGGAAACAAACTGCTCAGGAATAAACTAATTCTTCATCACAGAATCAATATCCTAGAATACTGCGTGGGAGTACCTATACTACAAAAAGCAACAGTTCAAGAGATGACTCACCAGTACCTTCTCAAGCATAATTAGGGATGGGCAATGATTGATTTTGCCAGCAATAACCAAATCATGCTTTTTTTAAAAAAAAAAAACAGGCCACATTCTACCTGGATTAGTCAGATTAGGGAGCTGGCGAGAACGGTATAAAATGAGAGCAGTTATTTAAAAAAATATTTTTCACACGATAATGTTGTGGCAAGTTTAAAATGCCCAGCTTTGCTTTTAGAAGACTGTATTTCACAGTATCAAATAAATACACAGCTTGCTTAATGCATTAACATGACTCTAAACAGGGCTGTCCTGAACCAGACAAATTGGCCTGAACAAAAGGAATAACAATCCAATGACCTTTCACCATGGGGCTGGCACTTGAAGCAGGCTGCTATACCAAGTAAAGCAGTCAGGCTGTTTCTGGGTTTCTGTCACTTGATTGACATTGCTGCATTATTGTGAAATTTATCTTTGTAATCTTCTTTTGTCCCAGTTTAGAGCCAGAAATGTGGGATTATAATTCAGAATCATGGTTTTTTTTTCAGCCAACCTCTGCTTTGCTAGGCAGTTATAATGAACTGGACCTAATGAAACACTTGGTGAATATCTAATTTCAAATTAGATCAGTGCATTGCCTACCCTTAATGTACACAGATGTAAGGTACAACAAAAACAGAACAACTAGAGACATCTCATTTGTCTTTTGACAGAAAACCTGACCAGAGAATATCAAAGTTAAATAATTTTTCAATGTGATTTTAGACACATTCTTCTGCTCTCTTCTGTTTTGCCTGGGGTTCAATACTTCAGCTGCAACTTGCCACAAGTTACGCATTCCTCGAGGCTCCTACTTTAAAAACGTATAGGATAATGACTTGAATTAATGGCTAAGACCTATTTTTAGGTAATTTAGTCACAATAGATATTAAATTGCTTTTGAAAATTCCATGCTTCAGCAGAAAAAGCTCCAGTCCCACTTAAATCTATTCAGTCAAATGTTCATAAATAGATTTTCAAACAAATCCTCTGAAGATTAGCCAACGCTGCAATACTGAATGTTGAACATTAACGCACCAAAAAGGTAAGAGCAAGTTCTGCACAGAAGCACCAATGGAGGCGAGATATTGTGAGTCATGTACCAAAATTACACACATACATTTTTGATTTATAAGTAAGGATTATAGGGAAACCCAAGTAAGTTTTGGAACATTTATTCTAGTAACTGCAAATGGAAAAAGTAATAGAGAAATAGGAACATAAGAAATGACAAATCGGAAGAGACCAGCTGATCCATTGACTTTGTCCTATTGTCATGGTGCAATCAAGTATCCCCACTTCACCCCATCACCAGCAGCCACTCACCCCTACTTGGGAGAAGCAAAAATGAAATTTAAAAGCAAGGCCCTATGCCAATTAAGAGGCTGAAGAGAGAAATTCCTCTGACCTTCAGAAGGCAATCAAAATAAACTTACAGGAGCTCCTTCATCCAATGCTCTGATATTATATACAATAGAATATCAGCCACATAGTGAAGAATCTGCTAAATGCTGATATATAAAAAATTGTAGAAGGTGAAAGGCTATTACAGAAATCCCAAATGTAGTTTACAGATATGCCACAAGATGGTAGTGTTTAAGAGACCACGTAAATCAAAATTCAAAAACATGGACTATGACTCAAGACAATTTATTAAAGTATTCAAAATTACTTCACAGAAAATAAATAGTTTAAAATTCTAAACAGAGTCAAATGATCCACAGGACAAACTAGATTTTTGCACATCTGATAACAGTGCAATGGTATCGTAAAATAAGATTCCCTTCCATTCCAATAGACTAAATGCAGACATGCTCAAAAACAAAATGCATCAGAACACCTTTGAAGAAAAGGAAATGGTCACAGGAGTGTTGATTCAGATATCCAGCATATCCATAAAGTGAACTCCCCTCCACTGTATCCATCTTGTTCAATCAACTTTTCAATATCTTCATTTTGCCAAAGTTTCAGCAATGCATCTTTGACTTGTAACCAAGAGAACATTTGGACTACTTGTTCATGTGTAGCATGTGGCGTTTGTCTCTGTTGTGGTAAGCCCTCTGAGGGACAAACCTCAGATGACATGACTTTTCATTCGATAGGATAAAAGCGTGCACAGCTTTAAACTTGTCAAAAACTCAATGTAGAATTTTCCAACTCATGTACAAAATGTTCAGTTAATATTTAGGACAGAGTGAATTACTTACTGAAGATTGTATAAAGGAATTAAAAAGAGGGGGATGTGGCGATTGTCACCAAGGGCAACACAGCAAAGGGTCATGTGACATGCATAACCAATTAGGATTCAGTGTGGAATCACTCCACGTTTAGAGGGGCTTCCAGGCAGTCATTTTGGGAGCTAGCTACAGCCATTCTGCTGCTGTATATTTCTTGTTGATAAATCCTTTTTGCATTTGCTAATAGAGTCTCAAAGTCCATGTTTATACAATGGTTCTCCAACCATTATCCACAGACACCAGGGGATAAAATGTGCAAGTGTTTACCAATCGGGGTGGGCCTAGTGTGTGGACACTATGGTCAAAAAGTAAGAGAATAAGTAGCAGCAAGTCAAAGTGAGAATTGAGTGTGACTACCAGAGTGGGCAGCACAGTGACAAGCACTGCCACCTCACACCGTCAGGGATCCAGGTTCAATTCTGGCCTTGGTGACTGTGTAGAGCTTGTATGTTCTCCCCAAGCCTGTGTGGCTTTCCTCCAGGGGCTTTGGTTTCCTCCCACAGACCAATGATATGTAGGTTAGGTGGATTGGTCATGGAAAATGCATGGGGTTACAGGGATAGGATGGAGTGTAGGGCTTGGGTGGAATGCTCTTTCAGAGAGTTGCTACAGACTCTATGGGCCAAATGGTCTCTTTCCACACTGGGACTCCTATGTGCAGAGTGGGCAGACTGTCCCTCCCAAGAGAGGAGCATATAAGGAGTGCCAAGAGTATGAAGATCACTAGGTTACCAAAGCTGGTGGTGGATGCCAGATGAATTCAGCTTTTTCCAAGAGGAGAGAGGATTTTAAAAAAAAACTGAAAAAGGTCCAAAATACAAGTTCACTCAGGGTGCCATTTTCGTCAGAGTACAACTGTAAAATTTACTTGTTTACAATGAATGTTAGGAGTTTTAGGTATTTAATTAAGAAAGGTATTACAGATTAATCTATTTGAATGATGGTCCTTCAACCAACAAGTTTGAGAAATATTGTTCTCAGGAAATGCATAGGACTGGACCACCAAAAAGCAGTTCTTCCTTTATCCCACACACATTTGGGGCGCGGGGGGGGGGGGGGGGGGGAGGGAAGAGATAGGATTTTATGAAGTAACAAATCCACAAGAGCAGTGTGTGGAATGACTGAATTAGGCAGATTGAAATGCATAAATCACTGGCATGTTAGGCATCATGCCAGCCTGTGGTAGATTCATTCCAAGTATGAACCTATGTGCCATGAATACTCATCACTGTGAACCTTTTTTTGGTAAGCAACATCCTACTTTCAACATAGTCAGTGGCACATAAGAAATTCTTAACACCTGATTCACATTTGTTCAATTGTGTTGGAGAGCAGTAGTTTTGATGTTGACACTGCAGAACAAGGGAGGTGAGCAAGAAGATGGCAGCTTCTATGAAGGAGTGGAAAAGGAATTCGAGGGAAGATACAGGATGAGGTTAGGGGAAGAGAGGAGTGAAATGGAAGGTCCTAGCATTTTCAGCATGGTGGGGATAGTCAAGGTAAGAAATTGAGGGGCTGAAAGGAGACATCAGTCTCCCAGATGTACATTCATCTCAGAGTGTTAGGTGGCAGAGTCTTTCCAGAGCTTGGAGTTCACTTACAGCATTTCTATAACCCCCTTTGAGACTGATCTCCGACAATGTCATTTATAATGCATTGAAGGAAGTGTGGCTGAGCCTGCAAGTTGAACCATGTCCCACAGTACAACACCAGACACTGATGTGAAAATTCAATAGAGTGAAAAAAAATTGTTTCTTCTACAATAAAAATATCCCCAATTCATGCCAATTCTGAGACATGCCAGTACATTTAGTTGTGACTAAGCAAGTCCCAACAAACAGGTACACACATGAACAAAGTGAAACCAATGTAATGTGAAATATTTGTGTGAAATTTAAATTTAGAAAATATTTGTCCCACCTTTGCATTCGCTGATGTTAATGGTAATTGAATTTGGATGGAAAGTTGCGTCTGTGACGTAGAGCCGCCCTGTTTGACAAGGAAATTCTTATACCCAGCTGTTAAACCGATGGTTAGTTTTAGCACAGAAAAGCAGCCCCTGCCGTTGATTTGTACGATTAACAAGACAGCAAAGAGCAGCAGCCTGCCCACTCTGCCGGTTCTGCCATCGGGAGCAGCGCACCACTAATAAAGCTCTGCCCATTATTTTATGTTCGGTAGAAACAGTGTGCCCCAAATGGAATTAAACTACTATATACAAAACATTGGACACGTCATTCAAAAGTTAGGTTCTTTTGGACAGAAAAGCACATAGTGAAGACGACTTCGCTATCACAAAGTCAACGTAGAATTGAATTAAGAGAGATACACTAACTTTCGACATCATTCGAGTCAAGTTTTTTTTGGACAGAAAGTCAATGTAAAATTGAATTAAAACAAACAAAAAAGGATACACAAACCTTAGATTTTAAATATTTGGCTCAATCACTAACCAAGACCCAATGGCAGCTGCCATCTCATTTCACCAGCGGGCCAAGAAAGCCAATATAATCTATATTTTAGGAGTCATGTCAGATACAGAAAAGCTCGTCAGAAGCGTGGAAGATTCCAATCGGGAACATGATGCAGGAGACATTAAAATGATTACCTTGCGGCGAAGCTGAGGTGATTTGGAAAGCTTCAGGAAGGTTGCATGGGGCTTGAACTCACTGCTGCCTTCAATATTCACACCTAATTCTCGAAACAATACCTCGACAGATTCTGGCAAAAGGCAAAAAGAGACTAACACTTTCATTGTTAGAAAGGTATTTGCTCAGGCTTCAGCCACACTCAGAAATACCCTTTCAAATTGCTAATAACCAACTGAGCTCAAGGAATTAGATTTGAGAATGTTTGAAAGGCTTCTGTCTGTAGATGCAGACAATAAACTATTATTTCACTATTTGAATAGTTAAAATCCTATCAATGTAATTATTCCTGAAATAGCAAACTAGCTTGAATCTGGAATTGGAAACAAAACCAGAGAAAGCTGGAAAATCTGAGCAGGTCTGGCAACATCCACACGGAGAGAAAACAATTAGTGTTTCTAGTCCACATGAGCCTTCCTCAGAACTACAAGAGGGAGAAAATGTGATTATATACAAGAGGGGGTGGAATAGTGATTAAATAGGAGCTGGGAGCGATTGCAACAAAGATGTAGCTTAGATAACGGTCTCCTGTACATCAGGGAGACTAAACTCAGACTGGGTGACCACTTGGGAACACCTTCATTCAGCTCGCGAAAATGATCCCCAACCTTCCGTTGCTTGCCATTTTAACTCAGCATCTTGCTCTCATGCCCACGTGTTGTTGGCCTGCTGCAATGCTTCAGTGAAACCCAATGCGAACTGGAGGAAGAGCACCTTACCTCGGATGGAGAAAGCTAGCACGAGGGGCCATAGCTTTAAATTAAGGGGTGGTAGTTATAGGACAGATGTCAGGGGTACGTTCTTTACCCAGAGGGTGGTGAGGGATTGGAATGCCCTGCCTACTGCAGTTGTAAATGTGCCTAGTTTGGGGGTGTTTAAGAGATCCGTGGATAGGTTTATGGATGGAAAGGGTTTGGTTTAGGTTAGAGAGTCATTGCTTTTTGACTGGTCGGCGCAACATTGTGGGCCAAAGGGCCTGTTCTGCGCTGTAATGTTGTATGTTCTCTTCCGATTCAACATGTTACATCCATCTCGAATCAACATTGAGTTCAACAACTTTAGACTGTGACTTTTCTCCTCCAGTCTTTGCTTTTTTTAAAAAAATCCCAAACAATTTTTGTTCTGATGCAAAAACCCTCCATCCCCTGCATGGGGCCATCTGTCACTTGTTCTTAAGTTTTGCTATGTTTCTGTTGCAATCTCTCCCAGATTCCACTAATCACTGTTTCTTGCCCTGTTATATACAAGATCACATTTTCCTTCTCTTTAGTTTTGAAAGGTCACATGGACTCAAAACATTAACCCTGTTTTCTCTCCCTACGGAAGTTGCCAGACCTGAGTTTTTCCAGCTTTCTCTGTAATTATTCCTGATGTGTGGGAGTCAGATGAAGGGTTTGGTAGGCAAGATATAGTTAAAGATGAGGACTAAATGGAGGCCTGGACATAGACTTTCTACTCTTTGATTGGAAAGTGGCAGAAAAGAACAAGAAACATTGTGAAATTTTGAGAACCAAGTCAAAAAACTTACACAATGAGAAAAGTTTACTGTGGAAAGGAAAAGGCTGACAAGTGGTATTGCAAATTGTTCTTTTAGAACAATTCTAGAATTGCACAAGATTAGATAACATGCAAACCAAGAGAAATTATTGAATTTATAACTGCTCTTTATTGCCCCAAGATGTGTGGGTTAGATGGACTAGCCGTGGGAAATGTGTGGGGTTACAGGGCTAGGGTGGGAGGGAAACCTGGGCAAGATACTCTTTTACAGGAGAGGGTCTGTGCAGACATCTGCACTGAAGAGATTCTACGATCCAACACTTTTCACAATCCGAGGACTTTAAAAAAAAAGGTGCTTTTGCAAAATGCTTCATTGGTGTTTCCTCCAAGCATTTTTGTAGCCAGATGGCAAAATGCAGCAAGGACAAGATAACTATCAGCACCAAACTCACAGGCACAAATGATTTACTTCAGAATTGTGCCATGGGATTTTTGTATCCACCCAAGAAACATCTGAAAGATAGCATTTCCAATTAATGCAATGCTAAGGGACCGTTGCATTGAAATGTCAGCCAAGATTACATCAAGTCTCTGGAGAGATAACACATCCCACTCAACTCCTTCGCATTCAGGACCGGATCATAATGCCCACCTCCCCCCACCTTCCTGCAATTAAGTCACATTAGCCATGTGCAGACATCCAATAGGTAAAGAGCTAACTAGCTTTTTTTGGAAACACAATCAAAAAAGGATAATGGAAGAAGTAACAATTTTACTAACGGAAGCCAAAAGGGAAAGATGCATACAATTTCTTTAATGATTCACAGGAGGTAATACTACTTGCACAGTTATACAAATAAAGGGATGCTTTAATTACAACCACATCCCTATTTTCAAAGATGACTTACAGAAATATGCAGTACCAAGTTTATTCAAGCTACTACATACAAGGCTTTATCAGATAGAGTCAACAACAAATCAGCTTTAAAAATTATTTGTATGGACTTCACTAGCTGGACCAGTTTTTACTGCCCATCCCCATCTGCCCTTGATTAAGTTGTTAGGCCATTTAAGAGTCAATTACATTGCTGTGGCCCTGGATTTTTTTTTCCACTAAAGGACATTCATAAATTAGATGACAATTGATAATGATTTCGTGGTCACCCCTAGACTTAATTCTAGATTTTGTTTTAAATATAGAATTCAAATTTCACCATCTGTCATGGTGGGATTTGAACCTTGGTCCCCATAGCATTCCCCTGGGTCTCTAGATTGTTAGTCCATTGATTATCACTATGCCACCTCCTCCTCAAACTGATTCATGCACTGACCTGCCACTGCTTTTAAGTCAGATTTTACTTGATCGCTAGTATCTTCTGACAGTTTTGCAAACAGAATCTTGTCATTAAATTGTCCTATTCCCTGGAATTGCAGATTGAGAGATTTTCCCTCTAGAATGACGTCCACTTTGCTCTTACACTGTTGCAATGCTGACACAGCTCTAGGAAACGAGAAACATTCGAAAAACAATGAGTTTCACAGGCAATTCTTACTCTACTTTGGCCAGGCATTGTGTGTTTAAAAACAAACCTGGAAATTTTAATACAATTTAATTAAACAATTCTTTGATTAGAAGTCTCCAACACAATCTGTTCCTTACCTCAAATATCCAAAGCAGAAACTGGACACACCTAAAAACATTAAACCACATTTAATTGTCGTGGCTAATTTTCTGTTCTACTCACAGGCAACACTCACCAAAGCAACTCGCACATTTTCAATAAGTACAATTTATGCTGAGAATGTAGAAACCATTCCATAGGGTTGGAATTATCAAATCACAGTTCCCCAACATCTTCTCTCACCGGGTTTGAATTTCAAACTGTTTTTGGACAATTGGAAGGGAAAATCTTTGCCCCTGGCTTAACCAGTATAGTGGCAGATTCCTGAATTTGAGGGATGGGTTACGAAGAAGATAATCCACTCAAGAACCATTGCCTCAACAGTAAGAATGAGGAGAATGTTATTTGGTCATCTATGGAGATCAACTTCAAGAAAATTCCAATATTGTGCACAAAACTCAAGGACTAGTGTCAAAAAGGAGAAGAAAATGCCCAGATTGTCAAGAAAAGTTTCATAGATACAATAAATGTACTTAATTAAAAACTAGCAATTATGATTCAGGATTTTTAAATCTGGAATCACGGCAAGGAACATGGCAGATTTGAAAGTGCTGATAAATTGGCTGGTCTTGTGTGTTACTAGGTTTGATGCACTCAGTATTCGGAAGCATTAAATAAATCTTGAGCCAGAAGGTGACAAATTTACACACACACACACACTCTACAGCAGATGGATGGAAACAGATGAGGTGGGGTACATGGTATACAACAGATGTGGGCTATCCAGGGTCAAATAGGATGTTGAGGTTATTTACAGTTTAGTTCAAATCCATACGCTGTCTCAGAAAGCCAGTAGTGGTTCTATTTTAAGAAAATATATTTGTTCATGGGATAAATGTGTTGCTGTCAAGGCCAGAGTTTATTTTCCATTCCTAATTGCTTCTTGAACCAATGTGGTTCTTGTGTGAAGGTACTCCCATTGTGCTGTTAGGTAGGAAGTTCCAGGATGTTGACCTAGCAACCACAAAGGAATCCCATTATATTTCCAAGTTCAGATGGTCTGCATTGGAAGAGAATTGGATATTCATTGTTCCTATGTGTCTGCTGTCCATGTCTTTGTTGGAGGTGATTATGGATTTGGAAGGTACTGTTGAAGAAGCCATGGCAAGTTGTTGCAGTGCATCTTGGAGACGGTACACATTTCAGCAACATTGTGGTGGTACTGCTGAAGGAAGTGAATGAATGTCGATCAAGCTGGTTGCTTTGTCATGAATGATGTTGAACTCTGAGTGCTGCAGTCAGCCAGGCAAGTAGAAAAACCCCGTCACACTTTTCATTTGTTATTTTCAGGTAGTGTAAAGGCTTTGGGATAGCAGGAGGAAGCACCTGCCCTTGCAGCCATGTGTTTTGGGACAATAGTTAGCCCCAGGACATTGAGGGTGGGAATCCAGTAATGGCAACCCTATTAATTGTCAAGAAAAAGTGGTCATACTCTTCAGTTGGTCTTTGTCTGGCACAAATGTGCTGCAATTGTTGTCACTTATCAGCCCAGGCCTAAATGTTTGTCCAGACAGAGACTGCGTCATCATATGAAGAGTTGCAAATGGAATTGAAAACTGCAATTCACAAGCATCCCAACTTCTTACCTTATGATTGAGGAACTCTTGCAATGTGCTTGGGCCAAAGGGATTGAACTTTGGAACTAGAACCATCTTCCTTTGTGCTACACATGAAACTAACCAATTGAGAATTTGCTCCTCAGTTCCCATTGACTTCAATTTTGCTACAGTTCCCTGATGCCTTATCTGGTCAGATGCTGACTTGATGTAAAGCCAGGGCAGTGACACTCGCCTCTGGAATTCAGCTCTTTGCCCAATTTAGGCTTAGGCAAGAATGAGATCAGGAACCAAGTGGTCCTGGCAGGAGCAGGTTGTTGGCAAAAGTTCCACTTGATAGCACTGTCAACCAGACCTTTTATTACTTTGCCGATAACAGAGTAGGCTGATGGGATGGCAATCAGTTGGACTGGATTTTTCCAATACTACTGATGATAACTTGAATGTACTCCCTGGTGATCCAGTCACAATGCATTTTTCCACACCAGATTGCCATGCCACACCATGTCTGAAGCACAGTAGCATTCCCCTTACCCACCCTATTTGTAATTGTTGCACTGATGGACCTCGCATTGCCCATCCAAAAGGTTTATTTCCTAGTGGCCATTGGTAAGGCAGCAAGTTTGTAGATAGATACAATGCATCAGTTATTTTCTTCAAATTGGTGGACCTCGCATTGCCCATCCAAAGCATCAACAACACTGAACAGTCAGCTTGGCTACATCTATCTCACACATTTAATCCAGAAGTAAAAGATTGAAACATGAGTTTCTATTGGCGATTTTTAAACAGACCCCTTGAAACTTTCTTGCAGATTCTCAGACAGCTAGGGAACCAGAGTTGAGAACTCCAGTCAATAATATTCAAGAGGAACACTTTTTGCTCCTTGCTGTTCATATTCAGCACAGGATTAGAAAGAATTTTGACCTGAGTGTCTCAAGGCAAAGACACATTAACAAACAGCCAGAGTGTGTTTAAATATAAACAGTACAGGATAACATACAACATTAAAATCAACCCTAACAGATAATTCCTGTTTAAGGTACAAGTTATGTACATTTATTAATCCAATCATTTGGAAGAGGGCTTCTTTGCAAAAGTCACTATGTTCTTCAAAGTCTAGCAGCAACTGCAGAGATAATTTCTGATATACCATTACAATTACCTTTATAGTTCCTAACAATGAGGGAATGAATATACAAGTGCACACATTTATATACAACTTGGTAGCATTAACACAGCCATCTTCCTCCAATGCTTCACCTAGAAAAGAGCAATCATGTAATTTTGCTAAACAAAACAGAAATGATTCTATTATTAAGGCACCTTATATCAAAGCTTCTTAAAACAATAGATCATATTCAGATGAGAAAACACTCAAATCATGCAAACAGAGCACCTTCCCCAACCAGCCCTCAAAAAAAAGAGTTAAGTTACACAAGTGTTAAGGGGAAGCAAATCAAAAGGAAAAATATATATCCTACACACATTAGAGGGGGGAAAAGAGCGAAGGAAGAGGAAGAAGAATGACAATTGAGAGATTTGGGAAGGGATGAGAAGGGAAAAGGTGCTCTAATGAACTGAGAGATGGGAAACAGGTAGAGTGGATTTTAATGGGTAGAAGGCACCTCTGAATTGTTGGATGGATGGATGGATGGATAGAAGGAAGAGTAAGAGGGGAAAGAAGAATGTTCCTGAAGAGGCAAATGTTGTGGTGGTGGGGAAGATAGAGGTTGGAAATTTGGAGAAAAATGATGCACCTTACCCATCTATAAACATTCTGCCTTACCATTGATTACTAGGAAATAAACCTTTAAAGGTAAATTAAAAATCAATTAAAATAAAATCTAACAGCTGCCTCTATGAAAGCATTAGCCACATGCTTACTCTTTGTTCACATGAGCATGTATTTTCTTTTGACATTTTAATCAACTCCCTTCCAAAAGGGATCAGTAAATTGGCCATGATCATTTTGTCATGTGTGCATTCCTTATGATAATTTTAAAAAATTCCAGCTGCCCTCTTGTTCTTTTGCTAATTATCTGACCTTTGCTGCCAAGGAGAACAGCAACCAAGTCTCCCCCCCCACCCCCAAACCTCACCCCCACCCACAGTCCCTTCAAATTACTGAAGTCCATCATCCTTTGTACTCTTCTTAAATCTCTTCCACATGCTCCCAAAGGCCTTGGTATCTTTTCTAAAGTGTGGTATGTTTAATTGGACATGATACTCCATCTGAGGCCTAACCAATAATTTAGCAAAGTTGATTATAAATCACTTTTGTAATCTATGGCCAGGATTGGACGTTTTGAGAGTCACCAAATTATCCATCCCACCCTTAACGAGTCCACCACAGGTGAGACCGGAAGTCGCACAGCCTCTATTTATAAAACCAACGGTCTCATGTGCTTTTTTTTAAAAAAGCTTGTCAAAAATTAGTGCATGTACATTCTGTTCCTGCACTCCCCAATTTGTTGATATTGCCTCTCCTGTTCCTTCCAACACAAAACTCTGCCAGAAAGTTAGGAGGGAGGGATGAGAGGCATCGCATATTTTAGTTCTAACCTTCTGCAACATTTCAGTAGATTGGGTAGTAGAAGATTGCAAGGCAATAATAAGAGAGAGATAGGTGACTTAAGTTTTCACAGAAGAGTTCCAAATTAATTGGTAACAAATTAAAAGCAAGATATTTACAGCTTTCAGACTTTGTAAATCAGTGTTATTTGAGTTTGACATAATTGGCCGAGGACTAAAAAGAATCCTGTTACCTTTCAAATGAAAAAAGAAACGTTGAACAGTAAAAAGTCACAGTATAAAGCTCAGTTCCACTCAATTGGTTTAGCTACAACATTGAACTCTTTCTTTAAAGGCACTCAATGAAAAATTTTGCTTAATTGTATTTATCACACTCAAGTTGAAATTGTGTAAATCTGTTAACTACATGTACATAATTGGTGTGTATTTTGTCACACAAATATAAATGGACTGAATGATGTGGTTATTTGTTGGTTTAATTCTCCTCCTGCTCTCACACTGATCTCTGTCCTTGGCTTCCTGCAGTGTGCCAATGAAGCTTAATGTATGTTTGAGGAGAAGCTCTTTTTTAAGATTAGGCACTTTACAATCTTCTAGATTGGACACCGAGTTCAATAACTTCAGGCTGTAATCTCTGTCCCCACTTTGTTTCCTTTCTCTTCGCAGTTTTTTGTTTTGCTTTTGGACGGCAACTATTCATCATTTTGCCACTTTCAGCTCTCAATAGATCTTCTGTTTCTTTACTAGTCTCATTACTACTCCCTTTGCTGCAATTGCGTCATTTAATCTCTCCGGTCCTTTCCTCTTAAAGACCTGATGCTTGTTTTTGCTTTTGGACAGTGATCAGCATTCTGCCAGTCTTACCTGCTGTCAACACGTTTTGTTTCTCTGCTACTTGCTCTACACCAATCCCTTTGGCCCTGCCAAATGACAAACTCTTGTCATTTCATCGCTCCTGTATTCCACCCAATGACAAGTCTTTCCTTTCTTTTCCCACGTTCTTCAGACTCGTTTCAAACCTATTTCCCCCTGTTTTTTCTCTCCACAGATGCTGTATGGCCTGCAGAATATTTCCAGCATTTGCTTCATTTCAGATTTATAGAATCTACAGCATTTTGTCTAAAGTTGTTCTTCAAAACATTCATCCAATTTCCTTTTGAAACCAATGACTGTTTCTGCTTCCACCACCCTCTGGGGCAGCAAGTATCAGGTCATTGACACTCACTACATAAAGTAATTATTCACATCCCCTCACCCCTCTCTTTCCTGTCCAAAACTTGAAATTTACGTCACCTAGTCCCTGTATTTTCAATTTCCTGATCTGTCTTATCCAAAACACTGCTATGAATTTTTTCCTCAATCTCTTTTGCTCCAAGGAGAACACCACCTGCTTTTCTAACTTTTAAACTAAATGCCTCATCTCTGAACCCATTCTAGTAAATCTCTTCCAAGAAACCACACATCTTAAGGTATGGTGAATAGAATTGGATGTAATACCCTAATTGGAGGCTCAACCAGACCAGAGCTTTATTGAAGTTCTGCATAACTTCCCACTATTGTACCCAATGTCTTTACCTATTAATTCCATAATCACAAATGTTTTGCTGACCACTTTCTCAAGATGTCTCCCTGTTCTTGCACACTCTTTAGAACTATGTTCTTAAGTCTATATTGCCACTCCCTTTCCCTTCTATCAAAAAGCATCACTTTAAACTTCAATTATCTACCCAGTATGATCTCCAAAGTGATCTACAACTTTTAAAAATAAAATGAAATCTTCCAGCTAATAGCTGAAAGAATGACAGATGATTTCATGTGTTACTTTCTTTACTATGAAAGAAGAGTAATAGCTCTATTGATTACCCTTGCATGCAACTCATACTTCATGTTACAGAATGGAATTCTCCCATTTTCGTTTTTAGCACAGCCAAATAAAAAAATTTACACAGACACAATTTCTCTCAGTTCAAGATTATTTTTTGCTCCTGAGTCTTTACTTTTCCTTCATCAGCCTGGTAACTTCCAACCCCAGAACCATCCTTCATGGTGAGTGAATTACTGGAGGTCCTCCCTCCAGCTAGGTGAATTTTCCAGCCTCATTTAACTCTTCATAAATTTGGTCTTTTCAACCCTTGTGCAAGCTTCCATACATATTCCAGCAAGGTAAACCATGAAGATTTTGGACCCCTACCTATACTCTCTATCTGATCTTGGCAGACCAATCTGTGAAATTTGGAGATATTTTAGGAAAGTTTGTAACTGAATCCTTATAATGGATGCTTCGGTACCCTTATTGATGACATCATGAATTGCATGGGCCTTGTATCCAGGCAGAAAGATTAACTATTTAGACCCCATCATATCCTGGAATGAAAGGGACAAAGTTTTACAACCTGACTTTGCTTGGATACACTGAGTAAAGCAATCTAGGCCTTTCCCTAATCTTTGGCAGTCTCATCACACAGGTCTGTTGTCAATTCGATGTCAGCATAGGAACTTCACACAAAGGATTGTGAATTTGTGGAATTCCCTGCCCAGTGAAGCAGTTGAGGCTACCTCATTGAATGTTTTTAAAAGAAAGGATAAATAAATTTTTGAACAGTAAAGGAATTAAGGATTATGGTGAGCAGACGGGCAAGTACAGCTGAGTCCATGAAAAGATCAGCCATGATTTTATTGAATGGCAGAGTAGGCGCAAGATGGCCTACTCCTGCTCCTAGTTCTCATGTTATGTTCATGTTCTACCTGACTCCTTTCATTTAAACAAAACATCAATCTTAAACTCTAATTGCAATACCCATTCCATTAGCATGTGTCATGTTACCTTCACTGTTTGTAACTAAGTTTGGTGTCATTAGTAAATTTTGAAATTCTATTATTTCAAGATCCAAAACATTTAAGAAGTTATTTATCCTTGCACTGATCCTGACCTTTCTCAAGCCTGAAAAATTAATCTTTTACCACAACTCACTCTTGTCTGTCATTAAGCCAGTTTTCGTTATCCATTTGGACACCAATCCACCACTTCAATAAGCCTTAATTTTATTAATCAGCCTTATGTAATACTCTGTCAAATGCCTTCTGAAAATCCTTAAAGAAAGCATCCACTACATGCCCTTCATCAACTTCCTCTCTAGTTCATCAAAAAATTCAATTAGATTGAATGGAAGGAGAGCAATCATTATCAGAAAAACATTAAAAATAACGAGTAACAGAGTGAAGGGGTTGCAATTACCAAAACAGATTGCGTTTTTAATAACACAGATTGTTACTTTTAGCAAATGTCACTTGGGTTTCTCTAAACTAGTTGTGTAATAAGGTTTTAAAATGAGGCGAGTATCTTGGCTGATTAGTAGTAATTATTACATTAATTTGTACATCCAAATGACAGAACTCTTTAGAATTAAGATTTTTTGATGGGAGGGAGTGGTTGTGGAACTTAGCATCCTTTAATTTCATTAGAATTTACCTCTCTACTTCTGCTGGTGTATCCAGGTGAGCAACAACGATAGTCAGATGCATCCTCCCTGCAGGAATCACAGCAGGAAGCAGTTTGGGTTCTTTGGTTACCACCAGTTCCTGGACATCCTCAATTTTGTCCAAAATCTGTGTTAAACAGTGAAACAATATTTAACATGGAAGAATCACTAATTTCTCTCACCAGTTTGCAAGAATTAGATTCAATGTTACACCAATCCTTTGAATCAAGCAATTAATTTATTTAAATAAACTTGCATGTCTGAATGTCTATACTGACAGAGATAACTGATTTACGCCCTCTCATTTCCTCATTGATCTAAGCATGGGGATCAATTGTAAAGTGCACAGAACAACAAGACAATTATCTACTTCTGCAACCACAACATCACGATCCTCAGTCACCCTTTGTTTAAAAGGGTGTAGTTGAGTGAACAACAGAACTGCATGTCAGATTGTTTCCAAAGACTCTTCATTGAAATGGAGATTGTTACAAAGAATATGTATTGGATCATTCCCAATGTATCTTGCTGCATTAGAAATAATGCACTTCTAAAAGCCATCACTTCTGGTATTCAGACTTCATTGATATTGCTTAGAGTAATTCAAACCTCTTATTTTGCTTTTTCAAAAAAGTGAAATATCCACAGAAAATCAAGGAGGTGAAAAGGAAGCACACATCATCAATTTAACACCAAGATATAGAAATAGGTATTGGGAGAGGTGACCAAAAAAAATAGCTATTGGAGATACTTTAGGCGATAGCTTTTAGGTGAATGTGACTTTTTCTTTGATACCACCTAGGGCATGATGAGAAAACAGGAGGGGGGGGGCAAGTACAGTTACAGAAGGATTCGCGAGGAAGCAGAGAAGGAATAATTGCAGGAGATTATCTGGCTACTCTAGATAGATAGGAATGAAATCAGGCAAAGATACTTCCAACCCCCCACCCACGATAATAGTCAAAGTAAGAGAATGGTCTGGTCAGCCTTGTCAGAAGGGATAGTTTGTGACTTCGACAAGGGCAGTTTGTGCTGTGGCAGAGAGGTAACAACTGAAGGGGTTCAAACGTGGTGTCACATTTCTTTACAATCCTGTACTTTGTGTACACTATGCAGCAACTTAGCATTTATCATGTAAACAAGACAGTCACGAAAGGAAAAAAACAAAGGTTACAACTTGATATGCTACTGACCCAAACTCTAAGCATATCTCTCCATAATTGGCTTTGTAGCAGAGTATGTGATACAAGTATGAATGCAAGTCAATAGAAGGTTTTCACCAAATGCCTGTCTAACTGTGTAACCATAACCATCTTTCTCTGCTTCAAGAATGATTGTGAGCACAAGGCTGTTTTTGGAAACCCACTCTTCGAGGGGATTTTGTTGCTATACTGGAACAGAGTTACTGGCTTCCCATCACCTGTGCACTTGTTTATTTATCTGGAGATAATGAAAGTGGATTGTTGGTAATGAAATAAAATTAGTGACTCAGCTGCTTGACAGTAACAGGATAAAGAATTCAGATTACAGCTCAGAGGCCTTCACCTCTTATCTGTGTAACAGGCACAAATTGCTGCTTCTGAACTGTTTGTCTGTGGCATGAAATAATGTTTCAGGTAATGAAGTGAATCTCACGCATAGGATCTACTCAACGATGACAATTTTCTTACTAGGGAAACAGAGGGAGTTCAAGATTAATTATGTTTTATTGTCAGATAAATGTCATTATTTAAATGAACTCCACTATATTCAAGCAAAAGAAAACAGGCAAATATTTTAGAATTTTAAAATCATCAGCAAGTCAACTAGTACATGTGGGAGCTGACATATTTTCTTCAAAATATAAAACATCGTGGTAGGATTTACAAATAGGGAATTTCTTTCATCCCCCAACACCACTTACATCTCATTCTGTCTTCAGTGGATCTGGAGTGGGTAGAAGCAGACCAGCAGCTGGACACCCATTGTATCAACCACCCAGGGGTATTATATTGGCTAGCCCCTACAGGGGGAATGTACTCACCCATGTGGACAGATGCGTGGTAGATACTGTATTTGAAAAGCCAAGTAGCACTGCTTCACTGTGCTTCTGGGTACACACAGTCGGACACACTGAATGCAGAGGCCCCCTGTAAACCAACTGCTTCCTACATTCAGACATCAGCATAGGGAGTCTCCAGATAATAATTGAAGAGGATTTTGTGCAAACAAACTGTAGCCGTGCATAAGTATCATTAAACCTGTCTTTTAAAAAAAACACTGGTATCACATGCCTGCACCTGCTGCAGCAACCCTCAATTCACTGCTGGCCTAACTCCTAGTAAAGGGTCAGGGAGGTTCACTGGAAAAACTCCAGAGTCCAGAAACACAACCAGACTGAAAAGCGTCTGTAGGCAGAGACAATAGTCCCATTCAATTGGAGATATGGTCCGATATCTGGCGTGAAACTCAACCAGTTTCTTCAACTGTTAAAGAGAATTTGGAAGGTGCATAATGGCAAGACTTGAATAATCGTCCATCCTTTCCTCCCACCCATACCATTACCATTGCATTCCTAATCTCTGTAGAAGAGATGAGAGAAAGGAAGTTGCATTTTGTGGGACCAGAAAGGTGAGCAAGGAAACAAAGTACTCAGAAGACCATATTCCTAGATTTTCACTGCCAGTTAATGTGCGACCCTGGAACTGGGGTGGGTTTTCTTCGCTGGCTGATCTGTTAGCGTTCATCTCATTACTGAATCTAAACAGCAACTTTGAGCCTGCACGTGTAGAATAAAGCTGAAATCCAGAAGATTCTCTTTGTTGCAA
The DNA here is from genome assembly GCF_965287045.1 of Carcharhinus amblyrhynchos. Classification (NCBI taxonomy): domain Eukaryota; kingdom Metazoa; phylum Chordata; class Chondrichthyes; order Carcharhiniformes; family Carcharhinidae; genus Carcharhinus; species Carcharhinus amblyrhynchos. The sequence continues at coordinate 48,099,989 of NC_137331.1, forward strand.
ATTGTTACTTTGCTTCCTACATTACAACACTCATTGATTGGTACTATATCAATGCAACTCTTTCATAATTCAATGCTTATAGAGAGGGTGTGCTGTTGAGGTGCTCCCAGACCATAATTGAAAATGTTTGAATGGGCAAGAACTTCCACTCTTGCCCCATTATTCTCACTGTAAAAACCCCTGCAAAAAGATAACTTGATGAATGAAGTTATCTTATAGATAACAACCCTCAGACACCACCATTACCATCCCTGGATATGTCCTGTCCCACTGGCAAGCCAGAACCAGAGGTGGCAGCACAGTGGTATACAGTTAGGAGGGAGTTGCCCTGGAAGTCCCTAACATCGACTCCGGACCCCATGATGTCTCAGGTCTTCAGGTTAAACATGGACAAAGAAATCTCTTACTGGTTACCACATACTGTCTTCCTTTGGATAAAGGATTAGTACTCCATGTTAAACAACACTTGGGAGGAAGCACCAAGGGTGGCAAGGATGCAAAATTACTCTGGATGGGGGATTTCAACGTCCACCACCAAAGATGACTCAGCAGCAGCACTACTGATTGAGCTGGTTGGGTCCTAAAGGATATAACTGCTAGACTGACTCTGTAGCAGGCGATGAAGGAACCAATATGCAGAAATAACCTCATCCTTCCCAATCTGCTGGCTGCAGATGCATCTGTCCATGACAGTATCAGTAACCACCACACTGTCCTTGTGGAGATGAAATCCCACCTTTACACTGAAAATAATCTCCATTGTGTTGTGTGGCATTATCACCCTGCTAAATGGAACAGACTTCAAACCGATCTAGCAACTCAGGACTGGACATCCATGAGGTGCTGTGGCCCATCCACAGCAGCAGAATTGTACTCCAGCACAATCTGCAACCTCATGACCCGAAATATCCCCCACTCATTACCATCAAGCCAGGGGATTAACCCTGGTTCAATGGAGAGTGCAGGAGGGCATACCAGGAGCAGCACCAGGCATACTAAAAATGAAATGTCAACCTGGCAAAGCTACTAAACAAGATTATTTGCATGCCAAATGGCAAGTGATAGAGCAAAGCAATTCCACAACCAACGGATCAGCTCTAAGCTCTGCAGTCTTTCCACATCCAATTGAGAAGGGTGGTGGACAATTAAGCAACTCACTGGAGGAGGCGGCTCCACAAATATCCCCATCCTCAATGATAGAGAAGCCCAGCACCCAGTACAAAAGATGTCTGAAATATTCACAGCAATCTTCAGCCAGAAGTGCTGAGTGGATGATCCATCTCAGCTCTTCCAGTGGTCCCATGCAATTTAGATGCCAGACTCCAGCCAATTCAGTTCACTCCATGTGATATCAAATGGTTGGAGGCACTGGATACTGCAAAAGCAATGGGCCCAGAACCTGCCACTCCCCTCGCCAAGCTCTTCCATTATATAGTTTCCACACTGGCATCTACTCAACAATGTGGAAAATTACCCAGGGATGTCCTGTACCCAAAAAGCAGGACAAATCCAGCCTGGCCAATTACTGCCCAGTCTACTCTCGATCATCAGTAAAGAAATGGAAGGGGTCATCAACAGTGCTGTCAAGCAGCACCTGCTCAATGACGCCCAGTTTGGATTTTGCTAGAGTCACTCAGCTCCTGATCTCATTATAGCCTTGGTTCAAACATAGACAAAAGAGATGAATTCCAGAGGTGAGGCGAGAAGGACAGCCCTTGATATCAAGGCTCCACTTGCTTTTGGAGTGCTGTTCCTTCATCAGGTGAGTGGGATTTTGGTTCACGAATGGGGCATGTAAAAGACACAAACTCAGTTTTAGATCATCTATTTTGTAAATTGAGTGTGTCTTTATATGCCCTGTTTGTGATCTGAAATCGCACTCACCTGACGAAGGAGCAGCACTCAAAGCTAATGGCTTTTGCTACCAAATAAACCTATTGGACTTTAACCTGGTGTTGAGAGACTTCTTACTGTGACCTCCCTTGTAGCCAGTGAGGATACAAACATTTCTGTCAAGGCTTCAACAATTTTCCCCCCTTGCCTCTCAGTTTTCTGGGGTATATCCCATCAGATCCTGGGGATTTGTCTACCTTAATGTTTCTCAAGAACCCCAATACCTCCCCCTTTTTGATCTCAGCATGACTCAAGCTATCTACACATCCTCTCCCAGACTCATCATCCACCAAGTCCTTTTCTTTGGTGAATACTGATGCAAAGTACTCATTTAATATCTCACCATTTCCTCTGACTCCAAGCATACATCCCTTCCCTGGCCTTGAGTGGGCTAACCCTCTCCCTGGCTACCCTTTTGCTCTTTATATAAAAAGCCTTGGGATTTTCCTGAATCCAATATGTTTTTTGTGACTCCTTGCTTAAGTTTCTTTCTAATTTCCTTCTATTCATGCCACACAAATGCCAAGCAATAATCATTACCAATAAGAGACACTACCCACTGCCCCTTGACTTTCAATGGTGTTACCATCACTGAATTCCCCAGTGTCAACGTCCTTAGGGTTACCACTGACCACAAACTCAAGTGGACTCACCATAAACGCAGTGGCTACAAGAGCAGGTCAGAAGCTAGGAATACTGTCATGAGTAACTCACCAAAGCCTATCCATCATCTGCAAGCCTTGGGATTCTCCCCATTTTGCTGGGTGGGTGTAGCCCCAACAACACACAAAGCTCACCAGCATCCAAGACAGAGCAGTCCACTTGATTGATGCTCAGTAGCAGCAGTGTGCAGTGGTGAAAGGATTGAATGCTTGCAGATGTGTGCCAATCTACAAGATGCACTGCAGCAATTCAAAGGTCCTTAAATAGCACCTTCCAAACCCACAACTGCTTCCATCTAGAAGGACAAGGGCAGCAAAAACATGGGAGCACCATCACCTGCAAGTTCCCCTCCAAGCCACTCACCATCCTGACTTGGAAATATATCGCTATTCCTTCACTGTCACTGTATCAAAATCCTGAAACTCCGCTAATGGCATTGTGGATCAACCCACAGAACATGGACTGCAGCGATTAAGGCAGCAGCTCACCACCACCTTCAAGGACAACGAGGGATGGGTAATAAATGCTTGGCAATGCCCATGTCCCATGAATGAATAAAAAACGTGCATCTATATTTTGAATGGTGTACTAATTATTGCTGCCATACCCCAACTGGCACTGAAAAGATTTGTCAAATTTCTCCATGATTAAAAATATGTTAAAGTAATTTAAGCTTGTTTTATCTTTATTTTAACTTTCATCTTAATCTAATCATACTCTGATTTGCTTGAAAAGCAATAACAGGTTCATGGTTTTAAACATCTTCTTTCACTGTTAAGAATTGGGGAAAATTAAAAACAAAATGAACAAAAGGACAAGAGAACATAAAACAGGGAAGCAATTGGAGGCAGACATCAGGAGAAATGAGGAGATGCAAATTAGCCTCAGTGAAAAAAAAATGACTAGGGAAAAACAACCTTGATGGTGACATGTACTTACCAAAAGTTGACACCACAAGGTAGATAATATCAAAGAGAAAGAAGTTACCTAACTATAGAACACTAAGGAGCAGTGGAGACACAGCTAACATCAGAACTTCAGCAGTTCCAGATAAAGTCTCCCGAAAGAATTAGCCATTTTCTGTCTTTGTTGAACAGTAAGATGTTTCCCAGATGTGGCCACCTTAATCCATGTAGTAATTACTTTGCTGGATTTAGCTGGAAGTTATTTAGAAAATCAGGTAACATTAGCAGCTGTGGATCACAAGTTAGTTTTATGCCAAACATCTGTCTAATCATCCATGTGTTGTATTTATGGTGCTTCTTTTCATGTGTTTGGTTTTAAGTTAATAAATATTCTTTACTGATTGTTCACACAACAATGGGACTGCTTCTCACTGAGTTGTACAATCATTCCTTACATTATATCAAACAACATCACCAGTAAGAACCAGCTTTCAAAGTTACCCTTTTGGGTTTTGGAACATCCTTACATGCAACATCAACAGGGTTTGTAACACCATCTGTGATTGGCTGTTTTCATGACCAACAGATCACTGCTGTTGAATGCCTGGCAACCCCTTGATTTGGTGCAGATTTAAGCTATCAGGGCAGTGGCAGCCAACAGAGATTATTAGACTTTAGTGGGCAGCTTTCTTGGAGCTAAGTGCCAGACATAGTCGCTTTGCTAACAACAAAATCTAAACCACTGAAATAGCCCTGGTTACTTTGCAGATTTCTGCAGATATCCGTAAATCAATTCGAGTTTATTGCTGACTGATGCAGAAGTGGTGCATAATCTAAACAAGAAATCTATGCTTTTGAATGCTAAACAAATTCCAAAAACATAAATATAAGCATGAATCTTTAACTGCTCAGTAATACCTGTGGATTTGTAATAGGTATTGAAACAAAATAGTTTGGTGGTGATCTCTTTTTCTTGTTCCCAGCTTCAGAACTCTTTTCTTCCATTTCCTGGGTCATTTTATTTTTCCGTTTTGAACGATGTTTTTTGCAACTTCTCTCTGCGTTCTTCTGATTGTGAACTAAATTGAAGCAAATTATGAAGATAGCTTTATTTGATCAGTATCATCATTCTTCCCCAATTCAAATACAATTGATATAATCATCACTATTACAGGTTGATATTACACTGGGGACAAAGACATGTTACAATCATGTACAGGATTATTTTGCCCAACAGAAGTGCACTGCATTATCCAAGATCACATACCTTCTGTAGTTCAATCATCAGCAGCGAAACATTGGGTTTCCACCAGTGACCTCTGTGCAGTCACTATAGAAAAAAGTCTGACAACACCAGGTTTTAGTCCAACCTATTTATTTGATAATATACTCAAGCTTTCGGGTTAGCCCCTTCGTCAGGTGAATGGAGAGTTCTGGCCTCAGACAGAGCATATAAAGCACAGACAGTTTAGAGATTACTGATTAGAATGCGAATCTCTAAACTGTCTGTGCTTTATATGCTCTGTCTGAGGCCAGAACTCTCCATTCACCTGACGAAGGGGCTAACCCGAAAGCTTGTGAGTATATTATCAAATAAATAGGTTGGACTAAAACCTGGTGTTGTCAGACTTTTTACTGTGTTTACGCCAGTCCAACGCCGGCATACCCACATCACAGTCACTATAGGGCAGCACAGGCGTTAACATCGCTGTCTCACAGCATCAAGGACTTGGGTTCGATTCCTGGGTCGGGTCACCATCTGTACAGAGATTGCACATCCTCCCCATGTCTGCGTGGGTTTCCTCCCACAGACCGAAAGACATGCTGGTTAGGTGTGCTGGCCATGCACCCTCAATGTGCCCGAACAGGCAGTGGAGTGTGGCAACGAGGGAATTTTTACAGTAATTCAATGTAAGCCTACTTGTGACACTAAAATATACTTAACCTAATACCTTTTTTGTAGTTATAGTGAAACAGATGCAAGTGAGAATCATCTCAAACAAGAACCTGAATTTAAATAGTTGGCATTTTTGTAGTTCTTCCTAAAAGAATCATTTATTTTGGTTCTTTGAACAGTAATGGAAAATGCTGACAATACCTTTAAAAACATTTGTTTAATTCTGATTTTATTCAGATTATGCAAGTGTTTTATTGTGAGGCTCTTTTGGATTCAATTTATATTTCTATTAACTCATTATATTGAAATCTAGCAAAAGCTCTTTACATCATGAATGAGTTTTCACGTACAGCAATTTTGTAGGCTAATTGCACAGTGAATACATACCAGCAAGGTCCCATAAATAGCCACAAGATACATCACAAGTTAATCTGGATGGACTAGGCTCCACTAAGTTAACAACTGGCATTTAGGTAGCATATAACAGTAAAACATTCCTTTATACAAAATTTTTACCCACGCCACATAAGGAGGTATTATGAGATGACCAAATCCTTGGAAGGCAAGATTCAAGGTGATCTGAAAAAGGAGGGTAAAGACAAAAAGGGGCATAGCCAGAGTTTACAACTTTGACAGCTGTGGACACCAGTGACGGACCAGTTAAAATGAGGACGCACAAAGCTAGGATTGGAAAGTGCAAAGATCTGGGAGGGTACAGAGATAGGGAGGGACAAGGACATGGAGAGATTGAAAGAAAGGATATGAATTTTAAAACTAAGGCTGGTGCAGGAACCAATACAAGTCAGCAAGCATGAGGTGGGGGGCAGTGATGAACTGAATTCGGTATACATCATGGCATGGTGAGCAAAGTTTGGAGGACAGAACTAGGTGGTTGTTCAGCAGCGCATTTCAATAAGATAGTTGAGAAGTAACAATGACTTGGATGAGGATTTCAGCAGCAAATAAGCTGAGGCAGAGTCAGACAAAGCTACAAAAGGCAGAATTAGGCAATTTCTGACCAATGTGGTCAGAGCTCAAAATAAAAAACAAAGTCCTGGTCGAACCAAAGTTGGGAAATTAAGATCCTTGATTTTTTTTTTAAAAAGTTGACCACAATTTGAATAAACTTTGCATATAACTTTTGTAAAAAAAAGAATTCCTTTTTAAATGTTAGTTTGTATTTTGCACATCAGCACTAAGACCCAGATTTCTGTGCATGGTCAGGTCGGGAGAATGCCTGATTCAGCAGACCTGACCTTTAAAAACATCTGCCCTCAGGTGGAATTTTCACTCAAAGCAGGGGAGCCAATGCTCAGGCTGTAGATTACAGAGGCAGGCTGGCCACGTCTTGCCTCTCTTCCCCAGTACCATATTTAAATACATCAAAAATAAAAGAAAAACCCTCAGGCCCTCACAACCATCACCTTCCCACCAAAAAGTGCCTATCCATGCCAACATGGACTCTCCTGCTCACTCCCATACCCACTATGGCAACTTAGTTCCCCCCTAATAATCCCCATTGCCCCATGCCAACTTAATTAGTGCCCCCTATTCAGTTTCCTGCCCCCGCCCCCCCCCCAGCTCCAGGCAGATTTGAGATTTCCTGGGCTGCTCTTTAACAGCTCCACAAGCTGGACAAACCCCAGATAATTGGATAGTGGTTTTACAGTTCTTCAACAGCTGGACAATTCCAAGCAGTGTGCAGAAAGTGCATAATCATGTTCACTGTTAACAGTCTCAAAGGATACCTTAACACTACCAAAGAGAGTATCCTTGGACTCTATCAAAAATGCAAATGATACCTGGCTATCCAAACAAATGCACCAAGTTCAGACCGTTTCTTACCCTTCCTAATCTGCATATGCTTAGATTGGATTCCAATCCTGTTCTTCCAACATCTCAGTTGTGGAAGTAGTGGATATAATTGCCATGTCTTCATGAATCACATGTGCCTGAACGCTGACTTAACTCCAGTCCTGCCCCTGCAGAGATGGGAATTGCTGGGTTCAAGAAAGGGGCTTTGAAATTTAAGGCCAATTCCAGGATTGAACTATGTCAGAGAACCTCTCCACTATGGTGAAAAATCCATGCCTCAGTCGCTGACCTGCCATTGAAGTTGTGTAGCTGGTCCATACAAGTCATCACGACCATGATGACCAGTCATGAATTGAACTTTCATTGAAGATGGGAATACTCATGAAGTTTCCTCTCGTCATTAATTGTATAATTGTTCACCATCACCTTAATTGTTCATGACTTCATGTAACAGGGCTGCAGAGCTTGAGTTAATCCAATGGTTGTGGAGTTACTTTACTCTATAAATGTGTGCACAGTGTTCATCATATATCAAGCACATAGCTTGTGTTGTACTCCAGCACGTTTTCAAGTAAGCCTCATGCTACTCCCTGCATTCTCTTTGAATCAGACTGGCCAGCCAGTTTGATGGTGATAGAGGAGCAAAGGATATGCTAAGCCATGAGGTTTCATGTTTTGCTGCTGTTGATGAATATTGAATTCTTAATCCATTTAATTTCACATGGTCAGATCAGACTACAATGGAAAGCCTCCACATTATGAAGTACCTTCTCTGCAAAATCTGTGCTCTGTAGGTTGCCAGGAAGCTACTATATAAAAACTAAAACGGGAAAGGAAATAAAGCACTGTTCAACTTTGCCAATGAAAAACAAAATTGCATCTCTTGCCATTTTATTAAATGGCAAACGTATGTGTCAAAAAAAACTGACCTAGAGCCTTCTGCTTGCCTCTTTACCCCTTACTTGAAGCATCAATTATGCATGTTATTGCTTAGATGCTTCCTTGCCTCAATATTTTAACTCTTCACTCATAACAAGTGAAAATATGATTATTGAAGAATCACATTTAGCTATTCAGTCCAATCATGCATGCACGGAATCCTTTCGAACCTCACCTTCAAACAGTTCTTTAGCATCTGTGTCATAAAATGGAAGTTCTGCAAGCTCTGAGGTGGTAAAGCAGAATTGAAAATAAAATCAGTTAAAACAGTAGAACACCTTGTTGAACAAAATATTGCTGTTTGAAGACAATTTCCCATTTCATTAGGATTAAAGACACGTCAACATTGGTCATTTCAAACACAGAATTTCTCTATTGTAGGACAGGAATACAGGAGAAGCAACTGATGTTCCTCCACAATGTAACTGGACATTTATCTGGCAATGAGATAAGCCAGTGCTCAATATGTACAGGCAGGCAGTGAGAGGCTGAGAAAAGAGGAAACAAGAAGTTGAGAGCCCTAATCATGGGCACATTGCTATGGAATAAGTTCAGTGAGTGTCTCAATGATGTTAGCAACCCAACCTATAGGACTAGCCATCGAAAGTTATTGGGCAGGAAGTTTACAAAGGATGTTCTTGAATTAATGAAAGGACTGGTGATTCAAAGTTTGACTGGAAAACCAGAAGAGTCTCTGCCTTTGAGCCAGAGGCAGCATGTAGGTTATAAATGGGAGTTCTACCCTGGTGAGCTTCAATGAGCTACGCAATTTGCTTCAGTTACACACAGCAGGAAACAAATATTAAAATTTTAATTATTTTCATGAACTTACTTTTGTCTAACATTCGCTAATAATAAACTCATCTTTTTATAATTATCACCGATCTTCAGTACCACTGGTCTCCAATGCATTAACTCTCAGTTACAGAGAGCAAGTTTTCTAATAAAGGTTATCCAAGTAACCATAACAGGGTTTCGTTCATGTTAACATTAATCTTACCGGCTCAGGGATCATGATATCTCCACTCAACCAAAAAAAACTTACTCTAAGCATATTCACAGCAAATATGCATGTTACCCAACTAGTACAACCAATATAGACGAAATACAAATTTAAAAACATGCCAGTCTCGTCAGGTTGAGATACAAAAACATTCCCAACACAAACGTTTAAAGGCGTAAGGATAAGTTAGAAAGTTATTTTGTTTAAAAATAGGCTTCATAAGCAGGGCATAGGCATAAAAATAAAGACCGTGTTAAAATATTGGTTAGAATAGCGTCTAGAATTGTTTAGGGAAACCAAGACTTGGGAGGCCATTCAGATGAGAACCAGAAAGAAGGGCAAGAGTTAAAAATACTAGACAGTTAAAGAGATGTTCAAAAATTAACATCCTTGATAAGGTCAAATGAGGGGTAGGGAAGAGTATATATTTCAATCGGAGAGCATATACTTTAAAGTAATCCCAAAAAAGTACAATGGGTAAGTTCAGAAGATAGTGCTTTCATCACTCGGCAGCGAAAACATGGAATGTCTCACCAGAAACACTCGAAACAGTAGAATCCATAAGCGGTCGATAAAATAGTTAATTGTTGGGGGGGGAAAAAACACGTTGATACGGGGGAAAGGAATAATTAGATAGCACAGCCACCGCAGGTTCAATGGGGAGATTGGATTCCTTCTATCCTGTTGAGTATTCTGAAACGACAGAACAAGTTTTGAATTATCTCACTAACATTTCGCAAGTGTACAGAATTGTTCTAAAGTGGGAGTTAAACCGGTTTCCATCTAACATCAATAATGTCAATCCTCCAACAAGTTGTGGGTGTGCGCGCAGAGAACTGCTTCAATTCACACACGTGTGAATACTTCACTCTGACTGCTGCTTTATATTGGACACTTTTAGCATCCAATCCAAATTTCCGTCTCCTATTTCAATCATCACATCTATCGTGCTTGTATGGATTTGAAGCCAAATTTTGACAATGACATGTCGGTAATGATGTCTTCAGCAGAAGGGATATTTATACTTCAGAAACATACTTGTAGCAAACTACGGGTTTGCTGAGTTTAAAAGCTGTACTCTGAACCTCATTGCCTTTTTCATAAGCATCAATTTGAAATTATGGTAACTCTTATTTAGACATGGAGGCTTCGTGGGTTAAATTTGTTTTCTGTTGCTTCATGTTAGTAGATGTGATTGTAAGTTTTGTGAATATTATTAATATTCTGTATATCCTTTTATGCAGAATACTGTACTACCATTACATTGGGAATTATTACGTTAGATAGGAAAAGATCGTGGGTTAGCGGTTTTGTCTTGCCCTCATCTTCAGGGTAGTAAAGAACTATAGCAGGATAAGTGTTTTGTGCTTACTGCAGCGACCCCACTGTGAGTCTTGGCGGAAATGTCCATGTGTAATTGAAGTACCAACAATCGGAGTGCTGACCTTCACCCAATCACATTACTCGGATATTGATTTGTTTTCTCTATAGTAAAGATTGAAACCAATCCCTGAGTGTAGGATATCTTAATGTTACTAATTGGCCAGTCAATGGGCAAACTAGCCAAATCATAGGCCCACCATGAAAACCATAATTGAACCCGTGGTCCAATTAAAAACACTCAGTAAACTCAATCAGGAACTTGTGGTTTATTATTAATCAATAGATGACCTTGCATTTTTTTTGGTTAATTAGGTGTATCTACAATTGAGGAAGAGGGACAAATAGCTAGTCATTCTTTCCATATGGAATTCTGGCTTTGTGGACTGTTACATTGACCAAATCTAGGAGCAGACTTGTATGGTGATCTACTTCAAACTGGGAAACTTAGGATGGCCTCACAACGCTAGGGACCTGGCTTCAATTTCCTGCTCGGGTGACTGTCTGTCTGTTGGAGTTTACACACTCTCCCTGTGTCTCTGTGGGTTTCTTCCAGGTGCTCTGGTGTCCCCCCCCCCCCCCCCCCCATAATCCAAAGATATGTGGGCTACGTTGATTGGCCATACTAAATTGACCCTTTAATATGAGGAGGTTAGTAGAGTAAAGAAATAAGGTAATGGGGATGGGGCAAGGTAGATCCATTCAAAAGACTGAATTCCCTTAAGTTTGCTTCTGATCTTCAGACTGAATGGTTTATTATTAAGTAATGATTGTCCTGCATTGTACATTAGTCTCAGAATGCCTTGTTTTCTTTTCTGGGTCTATCCAGGTGTATATACACAATTGAGGAAGAGAGACAAATAGTTGGAGTCACTCTTCCCATCTGGAATTTAGGCCTTGAAGACTCTTATGCTGACCAAGTCCAGGAGCAGACTTGTATGATGATCCTCACGGTCATTGCTACTTCAAACTGGGAAACTAGTGTTGAACTAAAATTTGTCAAAGATTGAGGGCCTTGAATAAGAGAATAGAGACTTTGACATCTTGCACTTCATGGAATGATCAAATACACTTGTTCCCAGGTTACAGAAATCCTATGCAACCTGAGTATCAGTGAGATGGCTTAATATGTCAGATATTGTTGTTCCACGAAACATTCTCCACCCCACTCGTGCAGGGAAGAATTCCTCAGTCAAGTCTGTTGCACCATCAAGTAGAAAGAGTGGCTGGATAGAAGACAAGAGTGAGGAGATGGAAAGTGTGCAGGTGGAATCTGTACAGGAAGCCCAGATTGGAATTGCTTGGAGGAATTTCTGAACTGTACCTCTAAGATGAAAGTTTCTGAGGGAGTTTTGGTGTTTTATATCTGTAATTTAAAAAAAAAATCTGCTGGAAAAAGGGCACAATTGAATGGAGTCAATTAATATGCATGAACTTTGTTAGGTGAGTTAAGGAGTAAAACTTTAAATACAACATGTATTGATAGGGTGAAATGGAATAGATTTGAGGAGGCTGTTATGGAAGTAAAAGATCACCTAGGAAACAGAGACCACAACATATTCAGCTGAACATAATTTCTGTAACCTGGAAAAAAAATGTATTTGGTCATTCTATGGAGTACAAGAGGTCAAAGCCTCTATTCTCTTATTCAAGATCCTCAATCTTTGACATAATTTTAGTTGAACACTAGTTTCCCAGTTTGAAATAGCAATGACAGTGAAGACCACCATGCAAGTCTGCTCCTGGACTTGGTCAACATAAGAGTCTTCAAGGCCTAAATTCCATATGGGAAGAGTGACTCCAGCTATTTGTTTCTCTCTATCAATTGTGTATATACACTTGGATGGACCCAGAAAAGGAAACAAGGTATTCTGAGACTAATGTACAATGCAGGGCAATCATTAATAATAAACAATTCAGTCTCAGTCAGAAACTTGGGTCAGAAGCTAAACTTAGAGTAATTCAGTCTTTTGAAGGATCTACCTTGCGTTAAGTTGATCTTTCTTTCCACCTTAACTGTGACTGCAAACTACATTTTGCACTCTCTCTTGTTTCCTTCTCTTTGAATAGAATGCTTTGTCTGTATAGCGTGAAAGAAATAATACTTTTCTCTATGTTAATACATGCAACAATAATAAATCAAATCAAAATTATGAAGGAACAAGACAGAATTGACTAGGGTGGACTTGAAAATAAGTTTTTAATAGAAAAGACAGTTGTTCAGCAAAGTCAGATGTTTATGAAAATAAAATTGATTCACAACAAAGGGTAGGTTGGTCTGGTAAACATTAAAGTTTAGAAGAATAAGAGGCAACATTACTGAGAAAATAGGATGACAGGGTAAATGCTGAGAGGTTGTTTCTCGTCATGGGGGAGTCAAGAACCAGAGGGCATAATTTCAGAGCAAGGAATTGTCTTTTAAGTCTGGCGTGAGGAGAAATTTGTTCAGAGTAGTGAAGGTGTGGAATTCTTAGTTATTAACTATGCCCAAGGCTGAGAAGGACAGAATTTTAATCAGAAAGGGTTATGGGGACAAGGTGGGAAAGTGGAATTGAGCATTATCACATCAGATCAATCATGATTTCATTGAATAGTGGAGCAGACTTTATGCACTGAATGGCCTCCTCCTGCTCCAATGTCTTATGGTCTAACAATGATATATTCCAATAAGGAAGAAGAATTCTAGGATTGGGATAAATCTACCATGATTAACCAAGGAAGATAAGGATCATAAACTGGAAGGAAAAAAACATATAATGGCAGCCCAGTGGTTAGCCTCATAGCACCAGGGACCTGGGTTCAATCTTGATCTTGGATGACAGTCTGTGCATTCCCTCTGCATCTGTGTGGGTTTCCTCCGGATGCTCTGGTTTCCTCCCACACTCCAAAGATGGCCAAGTTAGATGGATTAACCATGCTAAATTACCTCTTAGTGGCCAAAGATCTGTAGGTTTGGTACATTAATGAGGGCTCCAGGGATAGGTTAGGAATCAAGTTTTATGGGGATAAGTTGGGGAATGGAGTTGAAGATTTTTGTATCAGATGAATCATGATCTCATTGAATGGCGGAGCAGACTGGAATGGCCCCCTAAGTTTTATGGTCTTAACGCTAGGATCGACCTGTCGGGTTGAATGGCCTGTCTCTGACCTGCAAATTCTGCAAACATCAATCAGTTCAACCAATAAAACCATGTCATGAAAATAAATTCTACTTTCAACTAATTCAATTTATGAAAAATAAAATGCAGGTGTGAAAAATTCTAATGAAATGCATTCGGCCTATTTATTGTAACCCAATTTTTGTTAACCAGAGTTGCCACCTTAACACTTAGTGTTATTTAAAGAAAACACATATTTTTTTCCCTTGTGGCCTTAGTTTTGCTTTAACCTTCCCACTTGGCTTAATTTCTTCTTTTTCTTGTTTGATACAGCCATACCTGATAAGCTAAACTAATACAAGAAGTTCTCACCTGCTCCTTCACTGGCCTAATTGCTACTTGGTATTTTGCTTTGTACAGATGATTCCAAATATTAATGATGGACCATCTCTGGTTTCCAATAAGGGATTCAATTACGAAGAACTTTCTATTATTATCTATCATATCTTCAGTGTTCTGTGCTTGTGGTTTTCTTTCCTTTTCAACTGCTGCACATATCAGCAACAGTAGCGTCATTTGAATCTCCACATGTTGCAATCCATGGGGTGCATTATTATCTGTTGCCAAGGAACATGAGTTTATTATTAATGGCTGTGAATGATTACATACTGCACTTGATGAGCAATATAAAACTGTAAGTGAATGATTCCATTCCTTCACTACAGCACTTCCTTAACAAAATCTATTTATTGAAAGTGTTACACCTTCTTTCACAGGAAAGCTCATCTATGTGCTCCATATTGCAAAATTAGACAATTGTTATGTAGAAGGAAAATTTGAATTAAAGTCGACTTTAATCTCAGTATAGAAGTTACACTATATATAATCAATTCATAACCCATGTATTTTTGTAATCTCTTCTAGGGTTGTATGCCTAGTTTACTATTGGATAGTTTTTCAACATTGTAAATTAGATGCAAATCTTTTATTTTTTACATTTCTCAAATTTGCTTGATTAGGCATCATCTCTTCTGCCAGTTCTTTAAGGTCTATCTTTAAAAGTAATGCCTTTCACAAATATTCCCGTGAAATCAATGTGTATGAAAAATGTCTCTTCACGGTTTAAAAAATGGTATGGTTGAAATGTTTTTTTAAAAATGGAAGTAAAATTGGCTGTAAAGGCTTGATTTAGTGCAGTAGAGGTTAATCCAGAGAAAATTATTGTAGCTGTATAGTGGTCACCAAACAATCACTGTCTAACTTGGATTTCATGACGAGCTTCATCCATTTCCTGCACTACCCTCATTCTCCATTAGTCAGGCTGAACAATAGTTCAATCACTACTGCTTAATTTCTGCTTTGTCCTTCAGTAGAATGCTGCTGCTGCTTATGGTTACCAGAATTCTGTTGTCATAGTATGCTGCGTTCTTCTTTCTTGCGCCATCCTCAGAAATCTACTGTATACTTTCTGCAACCACTCTTTCTGCTGCCCTCCACTTCGCCCTGCACAAGAGATCACTTCTTCAGCTCTGATCGAGTGGCTGAAATACTGGCATTTTCCTTTCTGGATATCACTTTTTTGAGTTATTTTTGTTATTACAATTTCATGCAGCTCTTCATATACAGACCAATGGGATTTTTGAGCATATATCTTAACATCTACATTTCAAAGCCCTCTACTTTCTTTCACAGGTCTTTATTTATTGATTTGGTTTCATAAGCTTACAGGAAAATGGGAATAATGTAACACCTTATGAGTTTTGAGTTTATCACAAGCCTGAGTTTTCTTGTTGTTAACACATCCTTTATCTGCACAAAATTACTTTCGACCATCTTTATCCTTCTAATTTTGACAGCACACCTACCATTTTATGTTATTGCTTGTCCTGAATAGACAGACATTTATCTATTTGTTCCAATGTGACACTATCCACTTCAATCTCCACTTCCATTCATATTCTAAACCTGTACATTTCATTTATTCTTTATTTTGTAGGACCTCATTCTGCACGGTAAAGATTCTATGGTAGGTTCTTATGACTCTGCAAGTCGCACTGGGTTATTCATGTGCTGCACATTTATCTTGCTTCTAATTTTTACACTTGATGTGCATCTAATTTTCTGAATATTTGTTCTGTGTACAGATTGAATAATTTTAGCAATAGCACTTGTCGTGCTCCTCTCCACTTGAAACATTTTGATTGTCCATCTTGTAGACTAATGCCCACAATTTGGTCCCAATATAGACTCTGGATAAATCTCATATCTCGTGTCAATATCACATTTCAGCAACACATCTATTAGCTTTTGATGATCAAATGCTTTTTTATAGTCAAGAGGTTTTGATATTTGTCAAAGATGCTCTTGGGATAAATCTTCCCTCACTTCCTACTCCAGGTTTAAATCCAGATTGTTTCACCAAATTTTGCTTCAAACATGTTATCATTTATGTAATTTTCAATATCATTTTAATGAGTCTACTCATTATACATCTAAATTGATTGCACTCCATTGGTATCTTAGGTAACCTAATGAATAATAAACGTCTTAAGTCACCTTGAATATATCTTCTCGTACATATTTGATGACAAATTTTAAATTTTGGCAAGTGTGAGGTGGTCCACTTTGGTAGGAAGAATGGTAGGAAGGACTATTACTTACGGGGCGAAAAACTGCAGCAGGCGACGGTGCAGAGGGACCTCGGGGTCCTTGTGCATGAGTCGCAAAAACCCAGCTTGCAGGTGCAGCAGGTGGTCAGGAAGGCGAATGGGATGCTGGCCTTCATAGCGAGGGGGATTGAATATAAAAGTAGGGAGGTCTTGCTGCAGCTGTATAGGGCATTGGTGAGGCCGCAGCTGGAGTACTGTGTGCAGTTTTGGGCGCCGCACCTGCGCAAAGATATTTTGGCCTTGGAGGGAGTGCAGAGGAGGTTTACTAGGCTGATACCGGAGTTGAGGGGGTCGAGCTATGAGGAGAGGCTGAATAAACTGGGCTTGTACTCGTTAGAGTTTAGAAGAATGAGGGGAGATCTCATTGAGACGTATAAGATGATGAATGGGATGGATAGGATAGAGGTGGAAAGACTCTTCCCGCTCAAAAAAGACAGTAGGACTAGGGGGCACAGCCTCAAGATAAAAGGGGGGCGGTTTAGAACGGAGTTGAGGAGGAACTTCTTCACTCAAAGGGTGGTGAATCTCTGGAATTCTCTGCCTGTTGAAGTGGTGGAGGCTGCCTCGCTAAATATTTTTAAGACGCGGGTTGATGGGTTTTTGATAAGAGAGGGGATTAAGGGTTATGGGGAGAGGGCAGGAAAGTGGAACTGAGCAGCGACAGATCAGCCATGATCTTATTGAATGGCGGGGCAGGCTCGAAGGGCTAGATGGCCTACTCCTGCTCCTATTTCTTATGTTCTTATTTATGTTCTTAAAGTTTATTTATTAGCGTCACAAGTAGGCTTACATTAACATTATAATGAAGTTACTGTGAAAATCCCTGCGTTTTCACATTCCAGCACTTGGTATTGCTTCTAATTCTGTTTCTCAAGGACTTTTTATATGTTCTGTTATCACTTCATCCATGGCAGGAACTTTTCCTGTATCAATTTCTAAGTATTCTTTACCTCTGACATCATAATATTTGGTCCTTCAATTGCCTCTATGTTGAGGATTTCCTCAATTTAAATCATTACTTATACGTTCTGCCCATTGTTTAGCTACTGCATCTTTTTCCAACCACATTTTACCAGCTTTGTCTTTTATGCATCCACTATCTTTTTCTTTCTATCATCTTCTGGCACATGACTTATTTTGTGATTGTTTCCAACTCCAGTTTTTCAACACCTATCACTTTATACCATTTCTATCCATCCTGCCTAGATGCATTCTTTATTTTTTTTTTCAACTTCAGTGAACTCGAGATATATTTCTTTTCTCTTACTAACACCATTGCTAATATTTCATTTGTCATCCAGTCCTTGTCTCTCTGTCTCTTTACCGTTTTGGTAATATTCCCTTAGCAGCATGTTCTGTACTCTCACTCATGTTTTTCGACCTCTGCCCAGTCCTGTTACTTTTGAGTGGCTCTCATCCTGCTATATGTCGAGGTTTAAATAGTCTCTCAACCTTTTCTTCTTTGATATTTTTAGTTTTGTGGTCATCTTTTAGTATAATAAGAAATATAACTTCAATAATTAAGTAAATTTTGGAAACAAATTAACAACTACTATTTATCATGTTTGATCATTCCACTTGTAGTCCTATATTTATGAACATCTTTAAAGCTCCTTACTCTGTTGGCCTTGAATGGAATTTAACTCCTCCATTGTTGCTGTTTCCAAGGAACCTGATTGCATTTTCATGCTAAACAATTCCTTTCTCTTTGATACAATTCCTTAATGAGCCAAGTCTGGTTTGAGTACAACTCCTATATCTGAGGAAGCAGAGGTATACACTGACTGCATTTTAAATTACATCCTTACCACTTTGAGTGTGCAGCAAGAACTTGCCATCCCAGCTACAGCATTGACCCATTGGTGAGATGAGTAGAGAGGCCTAGTAGTCAGGCACAATTCTGGGGAAGGCACTTCCCCTTTGACAGCATGAACTGAAAAGACAAACCTGGAGGTGTGCCTTCAGCTCAATGACAGATAAGTGGTTTAATCGTTTTTAATGTTTATTATCTTTTTAATTCTAGCTACCTCCAGTTCCTCCACATACGTACCCCTGGCTCTGCATCTCCACAGGATTAAAATCAAGAGACATTAGAGGCCTTAAGATGGAGCCATTCTCTCTCCACAAATGCTGTCAGACCTGCTGACATTTTCCAGCATCTTCTGTTTTTGTATGCCCTGTTGCTTAGTTGTGATGAATGCTGGTGCCACTGGTGTTCAGGAATTAATCCTTTCCATGATGAGCTCTCCATCCTGTGAATCCAAGGCTTGCCTTCAGCATTTACCAAGAGAGTCAGCAGATACAGCACCCTAGACAAAAGCCAAAGGTTTCAAAGCGCACCAGACTGCCCGGTCCAACATGTGTTGTTGCAGCGGTATCCTGGTAAGCCAAGTTCTCGCTTCCCTCCCCACCCCACCCCCCGAGGAAAAAGCTTACCACAACCCCCAACCCATTGGAAGGTCTGTGGAAGTTCTGTGCCCTTTGTTAACCCATGGGCTTTCCTCTTTGGGAAGCCTGAAGACTAAATAGGGTATCCAAGTTAGACACTCATTTGCTTCACTGAGACTCCTGTGGGGTCTTGGTCTGTGTGGGAGATTGTAAAGGAGTGGAGCTCAGTGAGAAGGCGAGCTCAGCAGTTACTGACCAGTGGTAGGATGCTCCAGGAGTTGGATGGGCATGGGTCAGAGCATGGACAGGAATCCTCAAAGATCTCTCATTCTCTGTCTCCACTTTCAGTAATTACACAGAATTAAGAGTCAGTTGTTATTTAACTAACTGTGAAACAGGAGAGACAACATCAGCATCAACCTGCAGCTGCACAGAGGTAGGATCAGATCCTTGAAGAGGAAGGAGTGGCATGACCTGTTCAGCTGCTGGAGACTGTAGCACAGGGAGTGGTTGCTGGGAGATTACATCACCAGGCCAGAGTTTACCAACAGCAGAAAGCACTCTTGGGGATGAGTGAGAACCAGTGCCGTCTCTTATGAAAGAATTAGTGGTGATGCCTGCTGCCCCATTACACTATCACTTGTATGTTTCTGTATTCTTACTCACAATTCAATGTATTTTTGCTCTCACCATCCTAGTAGTGGTGTTGTTCATATTTTATGATTGCTAATTCACGCTTTGTAATAGATATAGAAAATAAGCAACTGAAAGTACATGGTTGGTAGAAATACGCTTGAGTTAGTTCTGATGGTAGGGTGAAACAATATTTCACATTAATGGTTAAAAACAGTGAATTGAAATAACCGTGAAACTCTCCTGGCCTTTTCTATTCTGGTACAGCACGTCCAACTATCAGAAAGCAATTTGATATCATATTCAATCCTGCGACAGCTTCAGGGACGATACACAATTAACTGCTGAGAAGAGAGAATTCTGCTGAAATCAATAGTCAAGAATTGAATTTGAGCTCCCGTGTAAATGGGTTTTCAGTGCCACATCTAATTACAGGTCAGCATACTACAAGAGGAGGATTTAATTAAGTACTCATGACGAATGCACAATCTGTGTCACCATAGGAAATGTTCATATGGGTATCCTTACAAGCCAAGTAATGAAATTAACAGATATTTTCTCTTAATTGTACTGTGGCCATTCAGATTTTTCTGCAATGAGCCAACATATTTACAGCTTGGATGGTACATCCGAAACGAGCCTGCAATCTCCTAATAGTATTATCACTGGTGACCTTCAGCTGACATCTGGCAAGCAGGCATCCTGGTGTATAGGTAATGCTATAGCTAAAAGCTGGACTGCTATTTATTTAACCAGCTGAGGCACCATACAGGCACCGGCTGAGAAATTTAAACTGGTTCAAATTTAAACTGTAACAAAGAAGATCTTGTGGCCCAATGGGAAGTGTCTCTGCCCCTGCGCCAGAAATTCTGGATTTGAGTCCCACCCCAGGACTTGATGGCCAAGGAAAATGCATTCGTAATGCCACCAAACAGATTGAGTGCCAACCTGCAATTCCTTACAACAATGGCCGATTGGTAAGGGTGGGAGAGATACCTGGTCAGCCATATTTAAAATGGAATGGCATCTCTCAAGCTATAAACCCCTAGCAACAGAGTAGCAATCGGTTCCAGGAATTACCAGCTGTGGAAACAGAGACAAGAGTCTGCCTTAGTGCACCACTAGATGGTAGAGAATTGGAAACTGTTAGAAGAACAAATGGTAATAACAGTTGTTAACTTTACTTGCAATTTAAAGAAATATTTAAGTGACATGACATTGTGCTAGAAATCTTGCCCAGTTTTGTAATAAGGCAAAAACTTATGTCTACACTTGTGAAAATAATACCAGATTCATAATTTATAGAATCCTAATATATGCTCTGTCCTTCAAAATATGTTACTGGTTATTGCTGAAAACTGATGTTTCACTAGAGGAATGATTTTTTTTAATGGGAAAAGCTGGCACAAGCCATGGTAAATGATTTGATTTCCATTTGTTCTGTGCATGACTCCTGTTGGGGAGAAATTTAACAGTTTATCTTAGAATTGTGCTTATTGCTTTCCTTGAGTTAGTGGGTATGGGCACAGTCTTGGAGGACATGTACCTATTCCTCATTACACAATTCTTGTGATTTGTCCATCAATTTTCACCATCATTCAGAAGAGAAATATGTCAATGTGTATAAAATCTACTCCGATCATGTGGCACAGTGGTTAGCACTGCTGCCTCATAGTGCCAGGGACCCAATTCTGACCTTGGATGACTGACTGTGTAGAGTTTGCACATTTTCCTTGTGTCTGAGTAGGTTTCCTCCGTGTGCTTCAGTTTCCTCCCACAGTCCAGAGATGTGCGGGTTAGGTTGATTGGCCATTCTCAATTACCCCTTAGTGTCTGAGAGGTTAGCAGTGTAAATATATGGTGTTACAGGGGATATAGACTGGGTGGGATCGTTGTCAGTGCTGGTTTGATTGGCCAAATGATGACCTTCTGCACTGTAGGGATTCTATGATCCAAGATGAGGTAAATAGAGATGAGGATTGGCTTAGCAATTACGAAAGGAGTCCTCCCGTCATGATATGCAACTATCTGTCTTGTAATTATTATCATCCCATTCTCCTCCAGCTAATTAGCTAATTACATGCATAATAAAAACACAATGCTTATAACATATATAGTGGACCTTCCAATGTTCACTGGTAACTAGAAATTGCAGACTTTATAATACTTGAGCTTGTTTAATGGACTCCAGAAATTGATCTGTGTGGGAACATGACTGCAAGCCACCTCCCAGACTGAAAAACACCCATCCACCACTATCCTTCACTTCCTAATTCTGAGCCAATTTTGTATCCATACCACCGCTTCCCCCTTCATTCCATGAGCTTCCATTCTTATGATCCCTATGAAGACCAACAAACCTGGAATTTACTGAGCAGCTCCAATAAGAAAACAAATCAACAAGATTTCTTTTTTTTGTAATTTTGACTTCAATGACTAAACCAAAAGCGACATAATTTAATCAAGAATTAACACAAATTGTGATCAACATAAACTAGAAATTACATATTAAATAGCAAATACAACAAAGATAGATCTCAAGAATTTACTGGGAAGTCCATCGAAAGTGTAAGACACAAATTTCAGCCGTAGCCTTTGCAGATGCAAAATTTCAGAGTAGCTATATCACTTGAATCAGTAATTAATCCAACTTTTCCCGAGCAAACAAATTACACTTTGCATAGTCATAGAATATTTTTAGGAATCAATTTAATGTTGCTTACGAGTCTTTTCTTCTAACCTCCCTCTATTACCTGTTCTTTCCATATTCTTCCTGGTTATTACCAGAATCTTGCTCCTGACATTTGTTGAAAGCCTCCTTTTTCTGTTTTGTTTTAACTTTTCTTTCCATTCTTATCCAGGACATTTTAGCTTTGGGTGTGCTATCTTTTGCCTACAAAGAAAATGTCCATAGTTTAAGGGTATCTGGCATAGCAAGGGTTAACACAGTAAGAAGTCTCACAACACCAGGTTAAAGTCCAACAGGTTTATTTGATAGCACACGCCACTAGCTTTCAGAGCGCTGCTCCTTTGTCAGGTAAGTGGGAGTTCTGTTCACAAACAGGGCATATAAAGACACAAACTCAATTTACAGAATAATGATTGGAATGCGAATCTTTACAGCTAATCAAGTCTTAAAAAGTGCAGACAATGTGAGTGGAGAGAGCATTAAGCACAGGTTAAAGAGATGTGTATTGTCTCCAGCCAGGACAGTTAATGAGATGTTGCAAGCCCCGGCAAATCGTGGGGGTTACAGATAGTGTGACATGAACCCAAGATCCCGATTGAGGCTGTCCTCATGTGTGCAGAACTTGGCTATCAGTCTCTGCTCAGTGACCCTGCGCTGCTGTGTGTTGTGAAGGCTGCCTTGGAGAAAGCTTACCCGAAGATCAGGAGCCGAATGTCCGTGACCATGGAAGTGTTTTCCAATAGGAAGAGAGCAGCCTTGCCTGATGATTGTCGAGCAGTATTCATTTATCTGTTGTCGTAGTGTCTGCATGGTCTTCCCAATGTACCATGCCTCGGGACATCCTTTCCTGCAGCATATCAGGTAGACAACATTGGCTGAGTTGCAAGAGTATGTACAGGTGTACCTGGTGGATGGTGTTCTCACATGAGATGATGGCATCCGTGTCGATGATCCGGCACGTCTTGCAGAGGTTGCTGCGGCAGGGTTGTGTGGTGTCGTGATCGCTGTTCTCCTGAAGGCTGGACCTCCACATCATAGCAAGGGTTAGCGTGGGATTTGGAAACAGTACTTGCTCACAGTGTGATGTAAAGAGGCACATAGCCTTACACTAGGATCAGTTGTGAACTGAACAGAGACCTGTGTAGAAACAAGCATGGAGTCAGTACATGGCATGAGTTTTCCCTGTATATATGTACACTGTTATGTGTATTCAACAAATATTTCCATATCCATAGCACCCCTACAGTGTGGAAGGAGACCATTCAGCCCATTGAGTCTACACCGACTCTCTGATACAGTTTCTTAACCAGGTCCACACCCCACCCTATCCCTCTCACCCCACATGTTTACGCTACTAACCCCCTAACCTATCCATCTTGGGACACTAAGGGGCAATTTAACATGGCCAATACACCTAAACTGCACATTTTTATGTGGGAGGAAACCTGAGCATTCGGACAAAAGCTCCGCAGACACGGGAAGAATGTGCAAACTCCACATAAACAGTGACCCGACGGTGGAATTGACTGGGACAGCAGTGCTAACCACCGTGCTGCCCTAAATGTTCAGCCATACATAGCTCAGAACCTCCTCATACACCTATTGAGCATATAAAATACCTAGTTTATGTCTGGGCTGTATTTTCCCTGAATGCCCTTCATTCCTCTGTTACTGCTTTATCCTACAATCATCTTTTTCAATCTACCTCTTGCTAGGTCACTTAAATCACCGAAATTAGCTCTTCCCCTCTTGAGCAATTTTACCTTTGATATTTTCTGATCTCTTAAACTATACTCTGTTTTTCTAGTGGTTAACTAAATAATCTCCTCAATTTCCCAGACCCAGATCCAACATTGCTTTTTTCTCTTGAAGGTTTGGAGACATATCGATAGAGAAAGTTATCCCATGCAAACATCAGAAAATCTGCTCCTATCCTTCCTACCCTTAGCACTATGTTTTTCCCAAACTACATTGAGGTAGTTGAAGTCTCCAAATATTACTATTCTAGTATTGTTGTAAGTTTTTGAAATTTATTGACAAATTTGCTCATGTATCTCTTCACTCTTTGAAGCTGTACTTTTAAAACAAAGACTCCCAACAATGTAACAATGCTCTCTCTCTTTCTCTTTCTCTCCCTCTCTTTCTCAACTCAAGCCAAATGGATTCAGTCCTAGAATCATCTACGTATGAAGATACAAATTAGGAGTGGAAGTGGCCATTTGACCCCGAGAGCCTGCATGGGTGGGATTGTTGTTGGTGCAGACTCGATGGGCCAGAATGGGCTCCTTCTGAACTGTAGGCATTCTATGATTCTGTTCGATAATCAACTCCATTTTCCTGTCTACCCCTCCCCCATACTCTCACTCCTTTGTTAGTCAAGAGTAGATCTACCTCTGCCTTAAAAATATTTAATGATCCTGCCTCCACTGCTAGTAAGTACTTTATATTTAGAACTGTATCATCCTTAATCAATTTTTTTTTAATTTAAACATTAGTGGGATGTGGGTGTTGTTGGCAAGGCCATCCCAAATTGTTCTTGAACTCAGTGGTTTGCTCAGCCATTTCAGAGGACGGTTGAGAATTAACCACATTGCTCTGGACTTAGAGTCACATGTAGACCTGACTGAATTAACATGGCAGATTTCATTCTCTGAAGGACCTTAGTCCTGCCATACCCACTCCTCTATTTCCTTCTTCAGCATTCCTTAGTACTTTTTAATCTGGAATATTAACAATCTATTTCAAACCTTGCTCAAACCATTTTTCTGTTAACGCAACCATGTCATCATTCCATATAGTAATTGATGCCCACAGCTCACCAATTCTATTAGTAGTAATTCTACATACAACTGAATATCTCTGTCATCATTGTATTATTTTCCTCTCTGTGGTCCCCACATTGATATATTTCTGATTTTTCTGCTGTTTATATCTTTCTATTCTCTGATCAAATTTCTGCATTCTGCTCCCCCTCAATCACCTCCCCACCCAAACCCAGGTAAAGTAGTTTGCAGGTGGTGGTGTTCCCAACCACCTGCTGTCCTTGCTCTCCCAAGTGGTTGGAAGGTGCCGTCAAATAAGGCTTGATGAGTTGCTGAAATGCTTCCTGTATGTGGTACATGCTGCTGTCACTGTGCATCAATGGTGGAGGGACTGAATATTTAAACAGGTGGCTGGGATGCCAAATGCCATTTTACTGGTTGGTGTTGAGCTCCTTGAGTGTTGTTAAAGCTGCACTCATCCAGGGGAATGTAGTGTGTGCTATCACACTCTTCACTTATGTCTTGTAGATGGTGGACTGCTTTGGGGCTTTAGGAGATGAGTTACTCACTGCAGAATTCCTAGCCTCTGACCTGATCTTTTAGCCACAGTAATTATATGGTTAGGTATAACTCCAGTCAACGGAAGGCTTTCCCCCACTGATTCCTATTGACTTCAGTTTTTCTCAGGTTCGTTGATGCAACACTCAGTCAAATGCTGCCTTGATACCATGTTTGGAACAAGGCTGTATTGCAGTCTAGAGCTAAATAACCCTGGCAGAACCCAAACTGAATATCAGTTACTGCTGAGTAAGCGTCACTTGATAATACTGCCAACAATACTTTCCATTACTTTGATCAAGACTGACAGGGCAGTAATTGGCTGGGTTGGATTTATCCTGCTTTTCGTAGACAGGACAATCCTGGGCAATTTTTCACATTGTTGGGTAGCTGCACTGGAACAGCTTGCCTAGGGGTGCAGCTGGCTCTGGAGCCAAATTGTCAGTACTACTGCTGGAATGTTATCAGGGCTCATCGCCTTTGCTGCATCCAGTACCTTCAGCTGTTTCTTGATATGAGGTGGGGTGAATTGAATTAGCCAAAGATTAGGAGCTGTGATGCAAGGGACCTCAGGAGGAGGCCAGGATGGATCATCCACTCAGTGCTTCTGGCTGAAGATTGTTGCAAATGCATCTTTTGCACTGGTGTGCTGGGCTCCATCATTATTGAGGATGGGAATATTTGTGGAGCCTTCTACTCATTTAATTAACTGTTAATGATCGCATGTGGCAGGACTTCAGAGCTTTGATCTGGTTGGTTGGTTGTATAATCACTTGCTCTATTGCATACTGCTTCTGTTGTTTGGAATGCAAATAGTCCTGTGTTGTACCTTCGCTAGGCTGATATATAGATAGGCTTGGTGCTGCTCCTGATTATTACAACAACTTTTGTATGCAACAACATTCAACAGGGTCCTACATGGTCAGGACAACAGGAAACATTCAACATGGTCCTGCATGTTCAGGACAACTGGGAGGTTAGCATTGAAAATGAGCAAGGTATGGAAACTTATTCTTATCCAGAAGCAAAATACTGAAGATGCTGGAAATCTGAAATGAAAACAGGACTTTCTGGAAATACTCAGCAGGTCAATCCACATCTATGAAGAGAGAAACAGAGTTAACGGGTGGAATATGAATCTCCGTACTGGATGTGGGCTGGGAGGTGGGGCAGCCATTTATTTAGATGGTAACCTGGCCACCTTTCCAATTCCACCACCCTTCCAAAATCAAGCTCTGGCCAAGAAGGGATGAGGACAATCATCTTGCCTAGAAGTCAGTTGAGGGGTTACTGAAGGATGTCATCCAATCCTGAATTATTCGATGACAGGTGGAGGATTTGCTGTTTTTGCCAAATGCACAGAAAACATGTCAGGTATGTCCATAGTCTAATAAGAGTGGCGTCTACACTCACTGACACTCTGCTTAATCAAGGGATCCAACATCAGAAAAGGGCAGGGGGAGAATATGGGGTGGCCACCCACTGAAGCCACCCCATATTCTTTCTACTATTCCCTCTCTCCCAGCATTTCCCTCCCTGGGATCTCATTCCAACTCCCTTACCTCTGTGATTCCACTAACTACCCCTGGTGTAGTTCCAGTGTAGTACTAACAGTTGCAAGCACTCCCAGTAGTGCTGTCAGTACTAACACTAGATGGTACAGTGAATTAACAGCCTAGGCGGAGCCAGGAACCCTGGTGGCAGGGTTTCTGCTACCAATTAAGCACATTGCTCTATTGGGGCTCTTGGAGATTGGAACAACAGAGGTGCACCCACCACCCCCCACATTTTTATTTCAGAGTTTGGGACTTCTACCACCTGAATTGAATTCTGTTACCATTTTGCATCTATGATCCTCCAGGTTTTGTCAAAATGTTCCACCTTTTGACCTTCCAAGAATAATGAAGGACCTCCCCGAGAAACATCCTTATTGTATTGAGAAACTAATTGACAAAAATTTATTATTGCACAATAGGTACAAACATATAAAAACAAACTGAGATGTCTCTACTTTGTGTACATTTATAATAAAAAGTTCTGTTATTATTCAAGGACTTCCATGCCTTTAACTTTTTGTCATTTTTAATGGGACCATACATTCACACACACCCCTCATCCACAGTTACTCTCACCCTCTCACCTCCTCATCACCATCACCCAGAGCCTCCCCTCAGTCTCACCTACACCCTTAGTCTCACATTCATTCACACTCTTACCCTCACACTCTCATCCACATATCCTAACCTACATCCTGAGGAACAGTGGAGGATTTTTAAGGAGATCTTTTTTCGGTACTCAGGAGAAATATATTCCGATGGTAAAGAAAGACTGTAGGAGAAGGGATAACCAGCTGTGGTTATCTAAGGAAATAAAGGAGAGTATTAAAGTAAAAGCTGATGCGTTCAGAGCAGCTAAAAATAGTGGCCGATTAGAAGATTGGGAAAGATTTAAAAGTCAACAAAGAATGACTAAGAAGATGATAAAGAAAGGAAAGAGAGTATGAAGCTAAACTAGCTCTAAATATAAAAAATGACCAGTAAAAGTTTTTACAAATATATAAAGAAGAGGAGACTGGCTAGAGTGAATGTTGGACCCTTGGAGGATAAGAGGGGGGATTTAGTGGTGGGAGATGAGGAAATGGCTGAGACTTTAAATGAGTTTTTTGCCTGGTCTTCATGGAGGAGGACACAAATAGTTTGCCGGATTTTAAAGATAGAAGGATGGAAGGAGATGAGGGCTTTAATGCGATTACTGTCACTAGAGAGGTAGTGCTTGATAGACTAACAGGACTGAAGGTAGACAAGTCCCTGGGACCAGATGGAATGCATCCCAGGGATCTGAAAGAAATGGCAGAGGTGATAGCAGATGCCTTAGTAATTATTTATCAAAATTCACTGGACTCCAGGGAAGTGCCGGAAGATTGGAAAACGGCTAATGTTACGCCGCTGTTTAAAAAAGGTAGCAGACAAAAGGCAGGGAATTATAGGCCGGTTAGTTTAACGTCTGTAGTTGGAAAAATGATAGAATCCGTCATCAAAGAAGAAATAGCGAGGCACCTAGAAAAGAATGGTTTGATCAAGCAGACACAGCACGGATTCGTTAAGGGGAAGTCATGTTTAACGAATTTATTGGATTTCTATGAGGATGTGACTAGTGTGGTAGACAGAGGGGAACCTGTGGATGTGGTATTTTTAGATTTCCAAAAGGTGTTTGATAAGGTGAATCACAAAAAGGTTGCTGCAAAAGGTTAGGGTGCACAGAATTGGGAGTAAGGTGTTAGCGTGGATAGAGGATTGGTTGTCTAATAGAAAGCAGAGAGTTGGAATCAATGGGTGCTATTCTGGTTGGTAGTTGGTGACTAATGGAGTGCCGCAGGGATTGGTGCTGGGGCCTCAACTATTTACCACTTACATTGATGATCTGGAGGAGGAGGCTGAGTGTAGGGGAACGAAATTTGCTGATGACACAAAGATGAGTGGAAAAGCAAATTGCGTGGAGGGTGTGGAAAGTCTGCAGAGAGATCGGGATAGGCTGAGCGAGTAGGCAAGGACCTGGCAGATGGAGTATAATGTTAGCAAGTGTGAGGTTATCCACTTAGGCAGAAATAATTGTAGGAGGGATTATTATTTAAAAGGCGAAAAGCTGCAGCATGCTACGGTGCAGAGGGACCTGGGGGTCCTTGTGCACGAATCGCAAAAACCCAGTCTGCAGGTGCAGCAGGTGATCAAGAAGGCGAATGGGATGTTGGCCTTTATAGTGAGGGGGATAGAATATAAAAGCAGGGAGGTCTTGCTGCAACTGTACAGGGTACTGGTGAGGCCACAGCTGGAGTACTGTGTGCAGTTTTGGTTGCCGCACTTGCGCAAGGATACATTGGCCTTGGAGGGAGTGCAGAGAAAGTTCACTAGGCTGATACCGGAGATGAGGGGGTTAGCCTATGAAGAGAAACTGAATAGACTGGGTCTGTACTCATTGGAGTTTAGAAGGCTGAGGGGGGGATCTTATAGAGACGTATAAGATAATGAAGGGGATAGGTGGGGTAGAGGTAGAGAGATTCTTCCTGCTTAGAAAGGATAGCAGGACTAGAGGACACAGCCTCAAGATAAGGGGGGGGGGGGGGCGCAGTTTAGATCAGAGTTGAGGAGGAACTTCTTCACTCAAAGGGTGATGAATCTCTGGAATTCTCTGCCCATTGAAATGGTGGAGGCTACCTCGCTGAATATATTTAAGTCACGGGTAGATAGGTTTCTGATAGACAGGGGAATTAAGGGTTATGGGGAGAAAGTGGGAAAGTGGAACTGATCCACTTCAGATCAGCCATGATCTTATTGAATGGCGGAGCAGGCTTGTAGGGCTGGATGGCCTACTCCTGCTCCTATTTCTTATGTTCTTATGATCCTCATTCATCCACTTCTTTTGGGTCTCTGTGACCCCAGATTTGGCTGCTTCTCCCTCTTCAACTCAGGGCCCTCAGCAGCAAATTAAATGCACTCAGGGGCTTTGTCTCTCCTTCATCAGCATTTTGCCCTTGGCAGGGGACACCCACAACATGCATGAAGCTGGTAGCTAGTGGGCCCATTAGTAACACTCTTCCCCACCCCCCCACCCGCTTAATGTTCCTCCTGGCTTCTTGAACCCTTACTCCTTCATCCTGCCAAAACCTATGGATCCAGACCTACCTGCACTCCTCAGCGAAGTACAAATGCCTGTAGTCCCAGCAATGGCCACCACTTCCAGCTGCCGCTGCTGAGACTATCGAGCTATCCAATTGGCTGGCGGTTCCCTAAATGGGACTTTCTCCCAAGACGGGGAAGAAGCCTGGTCTTCAAGTACTTATTGCTGCTCCTTCTGTGAAATCACCCACAGATGCCATTAGATCTGCGGATTATTTTCAAGATTTTCTGTTTCTATTTAAGCTTCTACTGCTCTTGCATTGCATGCTAAAATCCCATTTGTCCTCCCAACATGACACAACCTTTATCAGTTATATCACCACGCCATGACACAGGCCCCACATCTAACAGAATAAAAACGAAATACTGCAGATGCTGGAATCTAATGCCAAAATAGAAAATGCTGGAAAATCTCAGTGGGTCTGACAGCATCTGTGGAGAGAATTGAGCCAATGTTTCAAGTCTGGATGAGTCTGACAAAAAGTTTATACCTGGAGTTCCCCAGACACAAAGATATAACACTTATCCTTATCAGAGAAGATCTACCATACATAGGACTATATCCCTAATTTATCTAAATTTGCCTATGTCATCTATGCCTACAAACTTGTAAATGGTTCATTTGATGTCATCATTGAAATCATCAATAAAGATGATGAACAGGAGCAATTTCCAGCATTGTGCTCTGGATTATATTTATGGTCTGATCCCATGTTGACACACGCCTTGGTTACTTAATGTACAAAAACCCATTTAAAAAATATTCCATATGACCTGATATAGAAGCAAGCCAGCGTAATACACCAATCCAGATTGACAGAAATATAAAAAGTGAAGGCTTATGTTTCAGTGAGGAATTGTAAACGAACATGGGTGATTAAACTGAGAGATTAACAAGATGTAGAGAGCTGACATGGTTAACATGGACAACACTTTCTCTTCCCATGATGACTTACCAGTGACAGAAATTGCCAAAAAACATGCTTTTGGGACAATAAACATGCATGACTCTACTTAGAGTTTAACTAGTTGGAACCACGCAGTTTAATAGGTAAGAAAACCTTAGAGATATCCACACTTTCCCAATAGAGTCCAGTTACTGTCAAATACTGTAGAACTAATAAGACCCATGAGAAAAGGCACCAGTAAAATCATAGGGTATTGACGCAATCTGTAAATGATGAAGAGCCAAATGGTTATTGAGTCTTCCTTGCTCTGGAAAATAGATAGCTTTAATCTGCTGGGAGGACTACGCCCAGAGAGCATTTCACAACCTCTGGATGTCTGAAAGCACATAAGAGCAACTGAAGTGCTATTTAAATTCATTCACGGAATATGGGAGTTTCTGGCTGGGCCAATATTTATTGCCTACCTCTAATTGCCCTTGGGAAAGTGGTGGTGTGCTACCGCTTTGAACCATTGCAGTCCTTGAGCTGTAGGTACATTCAGGGTACCATTACAGTGGGGTTCCAGGAATCTGACCCAGCAACAATGAATGAAAGGTAACATAGTCCCAAGTCAGGAAGGTGAGTGGCTAGGAGGAGTACTTCTAGGTGGTGGTATTCCCATGTGCCTGCTGCCCTTGTCCTTCCGAGTTTGGCCACAAGGAGTTTACTTCTTTCAATCCAGTCAAGATAATATGTTGATGTGTGCCTGCATGCATTCTAATATAAAGATGCTCAGCAAAGCAAGGGTTAATGTGGGACCGGAGTGTGGCACTGCCTTCAGTGTGCCATTTGTAGTCACATGGTCAGAGCACAATCTAGAAGCAACATTCTATAAGCAACTAGCCTGCATGGTGGGAGCTACACCATGCAAAACCATACTTGGAACTGTAATTGGTTATCGTCTACCAGTAAAGGTGTTTATGTTTAAACACATAGCCTTAAGATCTCAATGAATCACCACCGCAGCAACTTAAAGAACACATAATATGACATCTTGGATATATAAAAGAATATTTACATGTGTAATAATTGGATACTATTTTGTGCAACTAATAATGTTTTTTTATTTAGAAGTTTGGTGCCAAATTAATGACAAATAAAAAGTGTTTGTAGAACAATTTCTGCTTTCAAAAAGACTGCCTGTTTAACACTGTTTACTTCCAAAGATTTCTTATCCAAACATTATAGATAAAAGCTACCCTGTTTTCACAAGATAAGCATTTGTTTTAGATATGAAATACAGGCTTCTCCAGACTTTGACAATAATTTGGGTCTGGTTAACTTGGATAAGAAGCATTGTCCCATTGATTTACCAATATCATATCTGAGTTGTAAACATCAAAATCATTTAGAGATTACATGATCAAAAACAAATACCCTTGGAAAACACTTCTATCAAAAGGGATAACTTTGAATTACATTATACACATTGTTGAAAGGGGAGAACTGTGATGCTAAACAAATCACTTACTGTCAGGAGTTGATATGTTTTTTGCCACTTAAACTGTATCAATGTAAACTATATTTTCATACTAATGTAAATGCAGAACTGTATTTTCACTGCCTGCTTGTGATTTACTGAAATTGAGGATATAAGTTCACTACAGTCTCAAGTGCTTAAACAAAGTGAAGCTGGCCACTTTGTGATGCTTGGTGCTATTTTTATTGCTTACTAAAAAAAAACTGATAAAATCATTAGCTCTTTTCAATAATTATCATGTAACTGGCTTCACATTAGGTCTCTGATATTTGGTTATGAGGCAAAAATGCATTTTCAAGTCTTTACACCAGCTCAATGGGAAGCAAAATCATAGAATATCAGACTAGGATTAAGAATTTCTTAATTATATCCATTTCAATTATTCATAATAAGAATTCCGCATTGAGGAATGAGAAATATATTACCTCAAGTTCAAAATTATATATCATGGCACATGTCAATTTATTTATGTAAAGTCACATAATAAATTTAAATAAATTCCAATAAACATTATTTGTTTTCCCTTTGCATAAGTTCAAACATAATTTGGCTGAGACAGTTGTGATATTGTATCAATTTTGATATGTTGCATTGTTTATTTTAGTTGTGACTAATGAACCAAATATTGTTAAAAATCAGAAACAAAACCAGAAAATTCTGAAACACTAGGCAGGAACATTTTTTCTTTCCATAGATGTTGCCTGGCCTGCTGAACATTTTCTGACACTTGCTGTCTCTACCTAGTCCTGATATTGTGTTGCATAGAGAATAGGTAGTCATATACTACCATCTGTTGTAGGTAAAATGTTAGAATCCGTCATCAAGGAGGAAATAGCGAGGCATCTTGAGAGGAATTGCTTGATAGAGCAGACGCAGCACGGTTTCGTTAAGGGGAAGTCGTGTCTGACAAATTTACTGGAGTTCTATGAGGATGTGTCTAGGACGGTGGATAGAGGAGAGCCGGTGGATGTGGTCTTTCTTGATTTTCAGAAGGCGTTTGACAAGGTACCTCACAAGAGGTTATTGCAGAAGGTCAGGGGACATGGAGTTGGGGGTAGGGTGTTAGCGTGGATAGAGGATTGGTTGTCAAATAGGAGGCAGAGAGTGGGGGTCAATGGGTGCTATTCGGATTGGCAGTTGGTGACTAGTGGAGTGCCCCAGGGGTCGGTGCTGGGGCCTCAGCTATTTACCATTTATATAGATGATCTGGAGGAGGGAACCGAGTGCAGGGTGTCGAAATTTGCTGATGACACCAAGATTGGGGGAAAGGCAAATTGTGCGGAGGGTGTGGAGAGTCTGCAGAAGGATCTAGATAGGATGGGCGAATGGGCCAGGAACTGGCAAATGGAATTTAATGTTGGCAAGTGCGAGGTGGTCCACTTTGGTAGGAATAATGGCAGGAAGGATTATTACTTGCGTGGCGAAAAACTGCAGCAGGCGACGGTGCAGAGGGACCTCGGGGTCTTTGTGCATGAGTCGCAAAAACCCAGCCTGCAGGTGCAGCAGGTGGTCAGGAAGGCGAATGGGATGCTGGCCTTCATAGCGAGGGGGATTGAATATAAAAGTAGGGAGGTCTTGCTACGGCTATATAGGGCATTGGTGAGGCCACAGCTGGAGTACTGTGTGCAGTTTTGGGCGCCGTACTTACACAAGGATATTTTGGCCTTGGAGGGAGTGCAGAGGAGGTTTACTAGGCTGATGCCGGAGTTGAGGGGGTTGAGCTATGAGGAGAGGCTGAATAAATGTGTTGAGTATAGGGCTAACGGAAGGACTTTGAATCGTGTGGATGAGCAGAGGGATCTAGGTGTATGTGTACATAGATCCCTGAAAGTTGGGAATCAAGTAGATAAGGTTGTTAAGAAGGCATACGGTGTCTTGGCGTTTATTGGTAGGGGGATTGAATTTAGGAGTCGCAGCGTTATGTTGCAACTGTACACAACTCTGGTGCGGCCGCACTTGAAGTACTGTGTGCAGTTCTGGTCCCCACATTACAGGAAGGATGTGGAGGCTTTGGAGAGGGTGCAGAGGAGGTTTACCAGGATGTTGCCTGGTATGGAGGGGAGGTCCTATGAGGAGAGGCTGAGGGATTTGGGGTTGTTTTCGCTGGAAAGAAGGCAGCTAAGAGGGGATCTTATTGAAACATATAAGATGATTAGAGGTTTAGATAGGGTGGATAGTGATAGCCTTTTTCCTCTGATGGAGAAATCTAGCACGAGGGGGCATGGCTTTAAATTAAGGGGGGGTAGTTATAGGACGGATGTCAGGGGTAGGTTCTTTACCCAGAGGGTGGTGAGGGATTGGAATGCCCTGCCTGCTGCAGTTGTAAATGCGCCTAGTTTGGGGGCGTTTAAGAGATCCGTGGATAGGTTTATGGACGAAAAGGGATTGGTTTAGGTTAGTGGGTCATTGTTTTTTAACTGGTCGGCGCAACATCGTGGGCTGAAGGGCCTGTTCTGCGCTGTAATGTTCTATGTTCTATGTTCTAAACTAGGCTTGTACTCGTTAGAATTTAGAAGAATGAGGGGAGATCTCATTGAGACGTATAAGATGATGAATGGGATGGATAGGATAGAGGTGGAGAGACTGTTCCCGCTCAGAAAGGACAGTAGGATAGGGGGCACAGCCTCAAGATAAAGGGGGGGCGGTTTAGAACGGAGTTGAGGAAGAATTTCTTCACTCAAAGGGTGGTGAATCTCTGGAATTCTCTGCCCGTTGAAGTGGTGGAGGCTACCTCGCTAAATATTTTTAAGACGCGGGTTGATGGGTTTTTGATCAGCGAGGGTATTAAGGGTTATGGGGAGAGGGCGGGAATGTGGAACTGAGCCACGACAGATCAGCCATGATCTTATTGAATGGTGGGGCAGGCTCGAAGGGCTAGATGGCCTACTCCTGCTCCTATTTCTTATGTTCTTATGTTCTAAACTACAAAGGGAAAGGTTCTGATGAAAAGGTAACTCTATTTCTCTCCATAAATACCACTGAACTTGCTGGGTTTTTTCCAGCATTTTCTGTTTTTATTTCACAATTCTATCATCGGCAGTATTTTGATTTTGTATTAGTATTTAATTCACAGCCACTTCTCTTCCAGGAACATGCACTGTCAAGAAATTCTGCTGTTCTCTCTAAAGGGACTTATTTGTCTCTTAACTTATTCAGCTTCACTGCTTTTCCATTCAGCTCTGACAAAAGGTCATTGATCTGAAATGTTAAGTCTGTTTCTCTCTCTCTCCACAGATGCTGCCAGACTGAGTGATTCCAACATTTTCTACTTTTATTTAGAACGAAAGCTCAAGTGGTTTGAAGTCTTCATCTAAATCCAGAGCCACGATCATGAGATTCAGTCCATTTAGTAATTTAAATTTTATTTATGAATTTCTGGTTGATTACAACCTCATTTTACTTTCTTCACGTGGCAGATTCCTTTCTGCGGATATTTTGCGCGACTGCTGAATGACATCATCCTCACTGAAGGATCAATGATTGTGGCATGATCATTATACATATTTACTGAGTTGCAATCTGTAGCAGGTCACCAGAAATAAAAGTATCATTCTAGCTTGTTAGCACACTTTCAATTCACTGTCCTTTTCTCCATGAAGGCATCAGATTTGTCAGATAACCTTTATTCAAATCACATTTTTACTTGGGTTTATTTTAATTAACTTCTGGAAATGCAGTTTGAGTATCTGTCATGATTTCTCTTCTTTATTCTTTCACAGGATGTGGATGTCGCTGACGAGGCCAGCATTTGTTACCCCCATCCTTAACTGCCCTGAACTGAGTGACTTGCTAGGCCATTGAAGAAATAACCTGCACCTAGAGTCACATGTAGGTCAGACCAGTTCAGGATGACAGATGTCTTTCCCCAAATGTACCAGATTCATTTTTACAACAATCAATGCTGGTTTCATATTCCAGATTTATCAATTGAATTCAAATTCTACCAGTTGCTATGGTGGGATTTGAAACCAAATCCCCAAAGCATTAGCTTAGGTGTCTGAACCCAAGTCCAGAGACCCTCCACTAACTGTCTCCCCAATAGGCTCAAAACGTTGATGATCAATGTTAATCACTTCAACAGAGCAGAATCTGCTGTGCAATTCCCCAAATTGTTCAAATAGAAATGACTTTTCTATATTCGGAGACCACAGAATCCCTACAGTGCAGAAGGAGGCCATTCGGTCCATTGAGCCTGCACTGACGACAATCCCACCTGGGCCCTATCCTCGTAACTCCACATATTTACCCTTCAATCCCCTGACACTAAGGGGCAATTTATCATAGCCATTCAACCTAACCTGCTCATTTTTGGAGTGTAGGGAGAAACTGGAGCACTAGAAGAAAACACACAGATTTAGGAGAATGTGTAAACTCCACACAGTAACCCGAAGCCAGATTGAAACCACGTCCCTGATGCTGTGAGGCAGCAGTGCTAACCACTGTGCCACCCATAGAAAAAAGCTACATCACATAAATAACAAAACTTCTAACATTTCCTACAATGTATATTGCCTGTCACGCAGTTTAACAATACTATAGTGCTCAAAAAATTATTCTGCAAGATGATGTCACCTTTAGTAATGCAGTCATCTTTTTGGCGTATTGCTCAATGTCAGTCTATATCATTACTTAATGATATTTCAACTCATTAGACTCACCCATAAATGTCTTCTAATGTCTAGAAGAGCTGTATGACTCTTTCAAAAATATCACATCTAGCAAAAGGACGCTACTTACCAAAGAGTTCTTACCGTGAAAAAGGTGGTCACTAATAACTGCAGGGGTGAGAATGATTAATTAGAGGCATGTTGTGAGCCATCAGGACCCTACAAAAAAAACAAATGTAAAATTAATGTGCACATTTTCAAAATGAGGATAATATAAACATGGTTAAGGGTTATTTAGCCCGCCCTGCAAATCTCATGAGAATTGAAACAGTAATCACTCACAGGCTTAAAAGCAATGTGTGTCCCATAAATATATTGATTATTTCATTAACCAAGGCAAATGCAGTCGTATCTGAGTGAAGCACTGAAAAGTGAGGGTATGCACATTTTTTTATTGAAGAGGTGCTCAGGGAAGCTTTAGCCATTAATTGGCACATCTCCATAAAAGTGAATGGTCATAAAATTCTGCACCACAATGGAGTTTTGGCACTGTGAGTACAATATTAGTTCCAAAATGGCAACCATGTCATGTTTGCACAGATGTGGTACAGCCTGCAGTGGAAGCCATTCTGGGAAGGTCAGTAGCACAAGTGTTGCGAGCATGAACTGGAAGTTCGCTGAGAAGGCAAATCTAGATCATTTACTGGTGCTGTCATTTTTGACCATGCCACTCTACCTAACATTCCCCCAAACCCACAGAACTGAATGTGCATTCAGCAGCAAGAAGGGCCCCTAATCAAAACCATTCAAAGGGATTAGCAACAACTTTCACTTTTGGATGCTGATTAATTGCTACTGGCACCGTCTGTGATTTTTAAAATATTAATTCATGGGACATGGGCATCACCGGTTGGCCAGCATTTATTACCCATCCTGAGTTCTCCTTGGAGGGTAGTTGAGAGTCAACCACATTGCTGTGGCTCTGGTGTTGCATGTAGGCCAGACCAGATAAGGACGGCGGATTTCTCTAAAGGACATTAGTGAACCAGATGGGCTTTTCTGACAATGGTTCATGGTCATCAGCAGATTCTTAATTCCAGATATTTTTTATTGAATTCAAATTTCACCATCTGCTGTGACGGGATTCAAACCCAGGTCCCCAGAACATTACCCGAGTTTCTGAATTAATAGTCTAGCAATAATTCCACTAGACCATCGCCACGCCTATGTAGAGGTGCTTGGTGGATTGCAGAATTGTTTCTAGTTGGCGAAGTTGACAGGGAGTGCTGCATGTGGAGAAGACATTCCTTTTGACTTGAACAATTCTGATCAGAACTCTTGCTCCCATCAATGGGTTCTGTAATTATTATACCCCTTGATCTGCACCATGAAAGGGAAATGGAGCAGGAGCAGAATAAAGAAAGACAAGCTGCTTACAAAAGGAGGGGAGGTGGTCAGGGAAAAGGACTCTCAGCTGGAGGCCTTACCTACTCAGGGTCCTTGGGGAGCACCTCTGTTATCTCAACCTAAGCCTGAATCAGTTTGAAGCCAACTTCATTTTACAACAATCTGTTAACAGAAATCTGCCATCTGATGCAATCTCAGAGAAGAGGAGAATTTAGTGCTGCCAGTGGCTATGAAAGTGACCACGGCCACAACATCTTGGCATGAGGGTCCCTCCAGGCTGGAGCAGGCACCATCTATAACGTCTCCTCGTTTGCTGTCCATTCTGCATAGGGGAGTGACAGACAGTCTATATGTTACCAGAGGGGAGTTTTATTGTCTTTTCTCCAACCAGAGAAAAGAAGGTGGCTTCCCCAGGAAATTGGACGTCCCCATATTTCAGTCTGCCATTGATTGCACACATGTGGCTTTGTGGGCATTGTCTGTAAGTGCTGAGATATACCACAACTACAAGAGGTCTCACTCCCTGAATGTACGGTTGATGTGAGATTGCTGCTGGCGCATCAGAGTGCCCATTATCTTGACAGCAGTTAGGATACTTCCATCCTGTGCCAGTCTGTTGTTTCCTTAGTTATTTGAGCCACCATCCTGAACCAGAGGGTGGCTGCTGGGTAACAAAGGCTATCCAGTTAACACTGGACTCATCTCTCCCTATGCAACCCAACCACACTTGGCCAACATGTCTGTAAGAGCTATGATTACATGCAAAACATCACCAAGCAGATCATTTGGGTTGTTGAGCAATAGATCAGCCACTGGATTGGTCTAGAGAACCCTGCATTTGTCACAGCATTTGTCCTGATTCATCATGGTCTGCTGTATCCTCCACAATGAAGAAGGGATAGCTCCTGTGATACAGCAATAAGTTGAGGAGTTTGAAGAAGAGGGGAGACAACCAACACAGCAGCTTTCTAAACAGGCTGCCTGTGATCGCTTTATCCAACTATGGCTCCGTTGAAAAAGACCCAAAACCTGCATTCTACAACAGTCATGCACCTTAAACATCCCTCCTTCACTGACTATTATAGTGACCTCTTGACCACATTTCTGAAATAGAAGCCACCGTTAAACAATCATCCCTAACCAATGAAACCAAACAAATCATCCAATATTCTGTGAAAAGTCAACTCATTCCCAGGAGCCTGGTGAGCCTATAGTTTTATGTTGCTTTAGCCATGGCAACATCTCTGGCAAGTTGACTTCCCAGCATTCAGCACATTCTTTGCTACAGTATAAATTGTTGTGATTGTTCAAAATTTGGCATTCTTGCATTTGTTCTGATGAATGCAAGGTGAAAAGTTTTGGCCACATGTCTGTCTTTTCAGCAATATTTGTTATCCCGGTGCATCCCCTTAATGCCTGTCTTTCCTTGTCCTACATAGTGCTACCCCAGTGACTGCAACACGGCTGGTGGAAGGTTGCTGACTTTTATTAGAGGCAATAGCAAATGGCCTGCAGGATTGGCCCAATTTTGGACTACCTCGGCATGAATGGAAGCAGTCTGGGCTGTTTAGCTGATGGCAAGAGCAAGGATACTGATGAAATGCGATGAAAGGCTCAATGCCATCATCATGAAAGAAGATAACAAGGAATCCGAGTAATCTGTTGAAGGACAGATTGTTGGATTGCTCTGACAGCCTGCACCCCTTTAAGAACTGGTATCCACAGCCATGGCAGCAGCAGTCCTAGCCTGCATGAAAATAAGCTGCGATTTCATGGCCCCAGTCTAAGCTCCTGCTGCTGCACATAGGGTGACTTTTGCCTGTGCTGCAATGGAAATGAAGCACTGGCCATCTCATGATGCATCAAGATTGGATCTGCAAGTGCTGTATAGTGTTGACTGGAGTGCGCTAGAATTGATAGCTTCTAGCTTTGTGCAAATCCCTGTGCAAAGTTGGTGTTGGCCTGCTCCATACTCCTTTCTGCCAACACCAAGCATCCTGCCAATTCACCCAGCATTTAATTGTGATACCCACGGGTCTTTTATCTGTGTGCCACAACATCAAAATCATCATCTGAATCCTCTGCAGCAGAACTTGTATCTGAGTTCATCCTCCACTGAGCTGGCTACCACAGTATCCTTTCCCTCTGCCTTTCCTGCAGCCCAGTGGTGCTGGTAATTCACCACTTACTGATCCCACCTGTATTTAAAGTTTGCAAAGTGCCAAGATCTGAGCTCAGGATTATGAATGTGAAATCCAATGACCATGTTTTCTCATTATTATTGTCTGTCCTGGTGGGTATCATGCTCCTCCAATACCACTGCTGGACCAAGAGACAGTTCTTGGGTATTTTCAAGAAGTTACAAAAATGGGAAGGTAGGGGAGAAAGTAAAGAAAGCAGCACATGTTACTTACACCACCTGCAGCTTGTGGACCAATGGGGCTTGTGGAATGTGAGGAAGAGTGGCTATGACCATCAACCTTTGTTTTCAACCTCACCACTGTTGTTCACAGGCTAAGTCATAACCACTCCGCTAAAGGGTTCCTTAGGGGTGAGAAGTCCTCATGGAGCTGTATCCATCTCCTGCCAGGATGACTCAGCTGTGGCTCAGTTGGTAACACACATCTCTCAATAACAAGGTTCCAAATTCAAGTCCCACTCCATGGCTCGAGCACAAAAATCAAGGCTGGTATTTCAGTGCTTGGGTAATGTGTGTGTTGCAGTTGAAACTCTGACAGTGTATTTAAGCAGTGAGGCTTGCACCTAAGTACATGAGGTCAGGTGAAGCTACGAATGGAAGATATTTTTGCTTGATTGAGATTGTTGCTGGGTGAGTGAAGAGAGTATGGTGAATTGAACATTGCATGTGAAACTAATGGTTCATATGACATTTAAAGATGCATTCACTGACTTTGACCAGTTGCGTCAGGTCATTAAACTTCTTTGTGCACCATATCCTGGAACTTGGACCTTAACAACTGGCATTGATGGTGATGATCATCTACTCCCTCCGTCAGTCTATCTGGAGGTTTCCTGGCCACCTGTGGATGATCTCTTGCCTGCTGTCCAGTTCCTGCACCAAGGCCTTCAATGTTATATCAGAAAAACTTGAAGCACAATCATTGCCGTTTGCAACCATTTGCACTGTATATCTTGCTTCCAGCTACTTTCAGCATCTGCCACATCCACCCCTTTAAGAAGAAGTGTAGGCTGCCGTCAAGTAGTGCGAGGCTGCTTTAAGTGATTCTAGCCTTGTACAAACTTGGCTCCCCTTGCTGAACCACACAGCCATCAAGCAGTGGTTTGGCACTGGGCTGCAAAGTATCATTATGAGCAAGCAGTGCAAATTCTGCATGCTGTCTATATTACAGAAAATGGATGGAGATAAACCGCACATAACAATTTTTGAGCCTATTTCTAAGATTTGTACAATTATTCCCACATAGTTGTTATACCTTTATCTGTTCAAATCCAAAACATTTTAAAAAACGGTTTAACTTCCAATGAAGGAGTAAATTATGTGGCCTCCCACGCAAGGCAACTTATAAGTGTCACAGAGTATCTATTTAGTTAATGGGTTTACTTAAGCATTGCTTCATCAGTCAGGTCCTGGCATGATGATTTGGAAGCTACTTAATTATATTGTTGCCTGGAAAAATAAGTGGAGGAGAAGCCGCAGTATGCCTCTTTTGCTGAGAGGTATACAAATCCAAGGTGATGATAGAATACATATCTGAGGGTGATAGTGCCTATAAATTAGGTTGAGAGGGTGAATACAGTAAAATGTGCCTAAATGGAGTTTGCTTGAAAACTGACCACACGAACTGAAGTTCAACTGTTGAACTGAATATGGGGAATGGCTTTTAGCTAACATTCTCAATTCACTCAAACTGTACAAAGCTGAAAGAAAATTTATAACAGATAAAACTTCTAGATTAATTTTAACAGGAAGATCTCTGTTTACACAAATATTCCTTACCGCTAATAAAAACTTGTTCCCATTTAGAATAACATTTGGTGAAATAGTAAATAAATCAATAAGGGAGCTATAAATATGAAGACACTAAATCAGCCTTACTTCAAGCAAAAGCTATACTCCAGAGACTCAGTGACATTCACAAAACTCCAACAACAATTTATATTATAAAGATCCTTGAAGATAATGAAATAACCCAAAGGTTTCTGTAGAATTATATCGTAAAACTAAACTCAAGCCATATAAAGCAATATTAGGACAAATGAACAAGAACATGTTAAAGATAGGTTTTAAGGAGTGTCTTACCGGGC
The DNA here is from genome assembly GCF_965287045.1 of Carcharhinus amblyrhynchos. Lineage (NCBI taxonomy): Eukaryota > Metazoa > Chordata > Chondrichthyes > Carcharhiniformes > Carcharhinidae > Carcharhinus > Carcharhinus amblyrhynchos. The sequence continues at coordinate 48,142,682 of NC_137331.1, forward strand.
AAAAGAGAGAGGGAGAGCCAGATTGATTTTGGGAGGAAAACCCTCATCTTAGGGCCGAGGGGTATGATTGAAATCAGAGAAGTTCCACACAACAGAATGAGATAAGCACAGTTATCTGAGGGTTGGGAAGCTAGAGCAGATTACAGAGATAGCGTTTATTTTTATCTTTCCTGGGATGTGGGCATTGTTGGTTAGGTCACCATTTACTGTGCACCCTGAATTGTCCTTGAGAAGGTAGTGGTGAGTGCCTCCTTGAACTGCTACAGTCCATATGGTGAAGGTGTAACCACAGTGCTATTAAAGAGGGAACTCAGGTGGCTTGGAGAGGAAATTACATGTGGTGTTTCCATGTATCTGTTGCCTTTCTCCTTCTAAATGATAGCAGTCACAAGTTTGAAAGGTGCTGTCAAAGGAGCCTTGATGAGTTGCTGCAATGCATTTGGGAGATGGCGCACACTGCTGCCAATGTGTGTCAGTGATGGGAGAATCAGTTTTTGTGGATGGGTTGCCAATAAAATGGGCACCTTTGGCCTGAATAGTATCAAGCTTCTTGAGTGATATTGAAATTGCACTCATCCAGGCAAGAGGAGAATATTCCATCACACTCCTGACAGGCTTTGGGGAATCAGGAAGTGAGTTATTTACTGCAGGATTCCTAACCTCTGATTTGTTCTTGCAGCCGCAGTATTTATATGGTTAGTCCAATTCAGTTTCTCGTTAATAGTAACCCCTAGGATGTCAATAGTGGGGACTTCAGCAATGGTAATGGCATTGAATGTCAAAGGGTGATGATTACATCTTCACTAGTTGCCTTGCTGGCACTTGAATGTTGTGAATTTTATTTCTACTTATCAGTCTAATCTTGGATTTTATCTGGATTGTGTTGCATTTGGACAAGTGTTACTCCAATAGAGGAATTGAGAGCACTGCTGATCATTGTGCCATTATCAGCAAACGTCCCATTTCTGACCTTATGATGGAAGGAAGATCATTGATAAAGCTGCTGAAGGTGGTTGGATCGGAGACACTACCCTGAGGAACTCGAGTAATGATGTCCTGAAATTGAGATTATTAACCTCCAACAACCACAACCATCTTCCTTGGTGCCAGGTACAACACCGACCACTGGAGAGATTTCCCTCTGATTCCCATTAACTCCTATTTTGTTCAGACTCTTTGATGCCACACTCAGTCAAATGCTGCCTTGATGGCAAAGGCAGTCACTCTCACCTTACGTCTGAAGTTCAGCACTTTTGCCCATGTTTGAGTCAAAGCTGTATTGAAGTCAGGGGTTGAATGATCCTGGTAGAATCCAAATGCACATCAGTAAGCAGACTATTGTTAAGCAAGTGCTGCTTGATAGCACTGTTGATGACCCTTTTTATGACTTTACTGATGATCAAGAGTAAACTGGTGGGGTAGTAATTAAAGTAAAAAAGAAAAAAAAAGTTTATTTATTAGTCACAAGTAAGGCTTACATTAACACTGCAATGAGGTTACTGTGAAATTCCCCTAGTCGCCACAGTCTGGCATCTATTTGGGTCAAAGCACTTAACCAGCACGTCTTTCAGATTATGGGAGGAAACTGGAGCACCCGAAGAAAACCCACACAAACACGGGAGAATGTGTAAATTCCACACAGACAGTGGTCCAAGCCAGGAATCGAACCTGGGTCCCCTGGCGCTGTGAAGCACCAGTGCTAACCACTTACATTGGGTTTGTCCTGTTTTCTGTGCACAGGACATACCTTTTCTATTTTGCCAGTTAAATGCCAGTGTTGTATCTGTACTGGAATAGCTGGGCTATCAGCACAGCAAGTTCTGGGGAACAAGTATTCAGTACTGTTGCTGGAATGTGATCAGGACCCATAGCCTTGCAGTATCCAGTGCCTTCAGTCGTCTCTTGATATCAAGCAAAGTGAATTGAATTGTCTGAATGCATCTGTAATGCGGCAGTCCTCAGGAAGAAGCCAAGTTGGATAATCCACTTGGCACGTATGGCTAAAGGTTGTTAAAAAGGTTTCAGCCTTTTGTACTGATGTGCTGAGTTCCCCCATTATTGAGGATGGGGTATTTGTGAAGCCTCATCCTCCAATTAGTTATGTGGTTGTACACAATTATTCATAACTGGATGTGACAGGACTGAAAAGCTTAGATCCGTGGTTGTGGGATTTCATAGCTTTATCTATCACTTGCTACTTTTGTTGTTTGACATGCAAATAGTCCTGAGTTGTTGCTTAACAAAGCTGACACCTCATTTTTAGATTAATTTGATACATCTCCTGGCTGGCCCTCCTGCAGTCTTCATTGAAGGAAGGTTGATCTCCCAGCTTGATGGTAATAGTAGATTTGGCGATGTGTCGGGCCATAAAGTTACAGATTGTAGTTGAGCAAATTTGCTGCTGCTGATGGCCCACAGCACCTCCTGGATGTTCAGTCTTGAGTTGCCAGCTCTGTTTAACATTTATCCCACTTAGCATGGTGGCAGTGCTAACACAACACAATGGAAGGTATCCTCAATGTGAAGATGGGATTTCATAGTAAATTCCTGTGCATTTACTATGGCCAATCCACCTAACCTGCACATCTTTGGAGTATGGGAGGAAACTGGAGCACCCTGAGGAAACCCATGCAAATATGGGGAGAACTTGCACACTCCACACAGTCACTCAAGGCTGGACTTGAACCTGGGTCCCCGGCACTGTGAGGCTGCAGTACTAACCATTGTGTCACTATGCCGCGCATTGATTCACGGAGCTAGCATCACACATAGTGACACATGTCCCTTCACACTCACAGCAATGGCCCCTCACACCATTACCCTATCCAATCCACACTACTGTCTGCCCTCTTTCACCTATTGATCTTGTGTTCTCACTGAGATGCCACTCACCCATTCTGCTACCCTCCTGTGGCTCTCTTGCTCCCAATCATCACACCCAAGCACATTCCATACAGCTCACAAGAGCTGGTCTGCTTCTCCATGCTCACAATTGCTCTCTCGCAGTGGGGGGTTTAGTGACAAAGCTTGAGAATGAGCTGCACCCATCAGTGAGCACAGCAAGTTCCGTCCTCCTCTCTGTAGAAGCCCTTGTCAATCTATTAACTTCATCCTTAAGAAATGTGAGTGCCATGTGCCTTGACTCAGTTAATTGACCAGCATGCAGCATTTAAGCAATTTATCTGAACCTACTTAAACTTAATCCATAGATTCCATATTCCATAAAATCCCTCCAGTGCAAAAGCAGGCCATTCAGCCCATTGAGCCTCCACCGACTTTTCAAAAGAGCATCTCACTCAACCCACGAACCACACCCCCCCCACACTTTTTCCCCATAATCCAAGCAGTTATCATGGCCAATCCTACTAACTTGCACATCATTGGACACAAAGGGACAATTTAGCATGGCCAATGTACCTAACTTGCACATCTTTGGACTGTGGGAGGAAACCGGAACACCCGGAGGAAACCCACACAGACACAGGAAGAATATGCAAACTCCACACAGTCATCCAAGACTAGAATTGAACCTGGGTTGGGTCTCTGGCACTGTGAGGCAGCAATGCTAACCACTGTGTCATCCTTAGTCAGAACTAATATTTGTTCAAAACATCTCAGGCGTTTATCCCACAGTGCTTGGGTGATGCATTACCACCCCACCAGACAGTTCTAAAAAAAATTTATTTGTAAGGTTTTTAAAAAACACATTGTTGAAATGAAATGGAGCTTCCCAAGCCCTCTCCCCTAGTCCTCTCCCCCCACCCTTATGCATACCCTTGTTCAAGTCTCCTCCATCAGTAAGTACATCCTGGAACCCCATACCTGCCTGGTGCACAGTGATACCATCCTGCCCCTGGCCAATGGCCAACTCCCAGAGATGTATTTAACCTAAGTGATGTGACTGCCTCCTGGAACAAAGCATCCAGGTAACTCTTTCCTCTCCTTGATGGGGAATTTCACAGTAACTTCATTGCAGTGTAAGCCTTACTTATGACTAATAAACAAACTTTAAATCTTTACTTTGTGGTCTGCAACGTCTGTAGCTCAAATCCCAGCTTAGCAGCTCTGGGATCTGTTGTACAAACTTAGACATAGTGCAGCTGTAGCACACCGCCTGCCATGTTTGGCTATTCTTATTTATTGAGTTAATTAGTGAGTTAACTTAATAAAGTAATTGTAAGTTGCAGTTTCTGAGCTTAGAGACAAAAGAAAAACACTCACCAGCTACTGGAGGTAAAACAAAAAGAACAAAAATCTCCTCTCTCCTCAGGATCAATTTCCCACTTCCACCAACTTCTTGACTTTAGCACTGTTTAAATAGCACAAAGATCTTCAATTGCTGTGCAATAGCTAATAATAAAAAATAGGAAATAAGAACATGAGAAATAGGAGCAGGAGTAGGCCATCTGGCCCTTCGAGCCTGCCCCACCATTCAATAAGATCATGGCTGATCTGTCGCTGCTCAGTTCCATTTTCCCGCCCTCTCCCCATAACCTTTAATCCCCTCTCTTATCAAAAACCCATCAACCCGCGTCTTAAAAATATTTAGCGAGGTAGCCCCCACCACTTCAACAGGCAGAGAATTCCAGAGATTCACCACCCTTTGAGTGAAGAAGTTCCTCCTCAACTCCGTTCTAAACCGCCCCCCCTTTATCTTGAGGCTGTGCCCCCTAGTCCTACTGTCCTTTCTGAGCGGGAAGAGTCTCTCCACCTCTATCGTATCCATCCCATTCATCATCTTATGCGTCTCAATGAGATCTCCCCTCATTCTTCTAAACTCTAACGAGTACAAGCCCAGTTTATTCAGCCTCTCCTCATAGCTCAACCCCCTCAACTCCGGCATCAGCCTAGTAAACCTCCTCTGTACTCCCTCCAAGGCCAAAATATCCTTGCATAAGTACGGCGCCCAAAACTGCACACAGTACTCCAGCTGCGGCCTCACCAATGCCCTATACAGCCACAGCAAGACCTCCTTACTTTTATATTCAGTCCCCCTCGCTATGAAGGCCAGCATCCCATTTGCCTTCCTGACCACTTGCTGCACCTGTAGGCTGGGTTTTTGCGACTCATGCACAAGGACCCCAAGGTCCCTCTGCACTGTCACCTGCTGCAGTTTTTCGCCACGTAAGTAATAATCCTTCCTACCATTATTCCTACCAAAGTGGACCACCTCGCACTTGCCAACATTAAATTCCATTTGCCAGTTCCTGGCCCATTCGCCCAGCCTATCTAGATCCTTCTGTAGACTCTCCACACCCTCCGCGCAATTTGCCGTTCCACCAATCTTGGTGTCATCAGCAAATTTCAACACCATACACTCGGTTCCCTCCTCCAGATCATCTATATAAATGGTAAATAGCTGAGGCCCCAGCACCGACCCTTGGGGCACTCCACTAGTCACCAACCGCCAATCTGAATAGCACCCATTGACCCCCACTCTCTGCCTCCTATTTGACAACCAATCCTCTATCCACGCTAACACCCTACCCCCAACTCCACGTCCCCTGACCTTCTGCAATAACCTCTTGTGAGGTACCTTGTCAAACGCCTTCTGAAAATCAAGAAAGACCACATCCACCGGCTCTCCTCTATCCACCGCCCTAGACACATCCTCATAGAACTCCAGTAAATTTGTCAGACACGACTTCCCCTTAACGAAACCGTGCTGCATCTGCTCTATCAAGCAATTCCCCTCAAGATGCCTCGCTATTTCCTCCTTGATGACGGATTCTAACATTTTACCTACAACAGACGTTAAACTAACTGGCCTATAATTCCCCGCCTTTTGCCTGCCACCCTTCTTAAACAATGGCGTAACATTAGCCGTTTTCCAATCTTCCGGCACTTCCCCGGAATCCAGCGACGTTTGGAAAATAACCACCAAGGCATCCACTATCACCTCCACCATTTCTTTCATATTAACTTGTATAAAGACTTTATGACTCTTACCTAATTTTAAAACTACAAAGTCAGCTTCCTGCTATAGTATTTTAATTTGCTTGCAATTTCTTTTTACAGTTCTGAATTTCTAAATCAAGTGCTAAAGGTTAAGCTAAGTTTCATCATTGACACAATTACTTTGCCTACTGCTCAAGTGGCCTGATGGGTTGGACTAGTGCCTCAAAACTACTTTTTTTATTGTGGCAATGACAGTGATTTGCTAATGCTTGATAACTTCCCTTCAGATTTTGCAAGTAAGCAGTCTGTGGTAGAGAGGAAGATTTTCCAAACAGATAATTCCCAATCTCATCGATACACCTAAACTTCCATTCAGTGAGAATATGAGCCATTTACACTCCTATGCACACCATGGATTGAAAGGTATTATTGGGAATGTTGCATATTTTCATTTCTTTCCCAGTTCAACAGAGATTTGGAGTGTTTGAAAAACTCACAAAGAGTCATCAGTAAATTAATAAAAAAGGAACAAAATATGATAAGAGATTAAACTAGCCAGGAAAATTAAATAATCTGTAAGAGCTGGTGGAACTTGCACTTCTGAACATCTTAAGCAATACAACAGTACAGCAACCTGCCATACCATTCTGATAGGTCATTACCTTATTAAGTAGACCTGAGGTGGAATTTTCCCATCCTATCTACTACAGAAATTGTAGCAGGCGGGACATGTTCCATGAAAAGATCCGTTGTCTTTGGGCAGGATTTTCTGGTTTTGGATTCTGGTTTTAGGACAAGTGTAGCTGGAAAATCCCGCTGCATACCTCCAGATGCAATTTCATTGGAACATCTTGATTATTCGCCATTTTTAATGCACATGTATACTTTTACATGTGAATAAAACACAATCATTTGTGTAAAGTATGCAGAATATTGAATGTAATTTGAATATACTGCCTTATGCATAATCAATGATAAAATAATTTGAAGTTTTTTCTAAACTGGTGAGTGCTCAGGCGTTCTCTGATAGAACAGTAGGAAAGCAGTAGTTTGAGAAGCAACATTGAAGAGATTATTATTTGATTAGCTGTCTTTGATGTGAGGTGAGTTGTGGAAATTTATTTTTATACCAGATTAACCATGTAACATTTAAAAGGTTTGAATGTGCTTTCAAGAATGAGAGGTTTTTTTATATAACGAATACAGTATTAGAGTTTTAGAATTTGATTTAATTTCATCTCAACATAGCAGTCTACCCATGGATACAGGGTGAGTAGATATGGACCTTATAAGGTGCTAAAATGGGGTGGGTTGGCATGAGTTGGCATGGAGAGTGTAATGGGTCATGGAGATTAGGTGAGGGGATTGCTCTGTGGAACATGCTGTCTCATAAACTCACTTTTAATTGAAGAAACAAGACGATAGGAGGGACAGTGTTAGAATGCTGCCTTTGATAATTTAATAATTATTTATTCAAAGTAGTGATTTCTAATAATTTATTTTTAAAAGGTTTTTCTTGAAAGGCAATGCTTTTAGTATCTTTGGATGGAGGCTTGAAATGTCACAATGCAAAGTTCCACAGAACTGAGGTGGGCCTTTTAACCTGCCCACCTTGGCACTCGCCATTGTGTGGTCATCTATGCTTTGCTTCCAGGGGGGATGGTCAGCCTGTCCCTATCCTACATCCCTGGAGTGAAGATCATGTAAGTCAGGGACTTTTCTGCTGAGGCAGGTTTGGAGAGTCAAGAAATTTCCTGAGTCAACCTACCCACCGCAGTAGCAAAAATCTAGGCTTTAGAGTCATTGTGGAACAAAAAGAAGCCTCCAGACCATCAAGACAATGCAGCTTTCTGTAGAGCACTCTGGTCAGATCTATTCCTCAACTCTATTCCCATAGCTCTGAGAGTTTATTTTCCTCAATTGGCCATTAATTTCCTTTCAAAATCATCAATCCTCTCCACTTCCACCACCCTTGTAGGCAATGAGTTCCAGGTCATTACCTTTCACTGCATTAAAAAAAATTCTCACATCCCTCCACATCTTTAGCCCAAAATTATAGACCAGCGTCCCCTCGTCCTTGGGAACTGCTTTTTTTTGGGCAAACTTATCTAAACCCACCATATTTTGTAACACTCTTTCAAATCTCCCCTTAATATTACTTGCTCCAAGAGAAACAACGCCAGTTTCTCCATCCTAACCTTTACCTAAAATCTCTCAAGTATGGAATAGATCATAGAACCCTACAGTGCAGAAAGAGGCCCTTCAGCCCATCGAGTCTGCACCAAACACAATCCCACCCAGGCCCTACCCCCATATCCCTACATATTATACCCACTAATCCCTCTAACCTATGCATCCCTGGACACTAAGGGGCAATTTCTTAGCATGGCTAATCAACCTAACCGGCACATCTTTGGACTGTGGGAGGAAACCGGACTACCCGGAGGAAACCCATGCAGACACGAGGAGAATGTGCAAACTCCACACAGACAGTGACTCGAACCAAGGATCCTGGAGTTGTGAAGCAGCAGTGCTAACCACTGTGCTACCATGCCACCCAGAGTAAGCTGGTAAATCTCCCTGTATCACCTCAAGGATCCTCACATCTTTCCTGAAGTGTGCTGATCAGAATTAGATGCAATGCTGTAGTTGTGGCCTAAGCAGAGATTTGTAAGAGTGCTACGTCCCTGCTTTTGCACTCAATGCTTTATTAACATCTCTGTCAATATGGCCTTTCACCTTCAAACATTTGTGAACATGAACCCTTGGTTCCTCGGCCCCTGCAGCCTCATTAGAACTGTGCCATTTTGTCTACTCTTCCTCTCTCCATTCCTTCTGCCAAAATGCATCATCTCGCACTTCTATTAAATTCTATTGTCCACATGTCTACCCATTCTGTTAGTATGTCTGTCCTGTTGCAATTGATATTGTCCTCACCGTTTGCCATACCTCCAAAGTTAGTATCATCACATTGGTATCACCATTTACTAGCAATTGTTTTGATATTGAATGCATGTTTATTCTGTTACAGATGTTCTTTGGTCTGGCCACATATTCAGTTGCCTCACTGGAACTAACAAAGGAGACGATGGCCTTGTGGTATTATCGCTAGATTATTAATCCAGAAACTCAGCTAATGTTCTCAGAACCTGGGTTTGAATCCTGCCATTGCAGGTGGTGGAATTTGAATTCAATAAAATATATCGGTGACACGGTAGCACAGTAGTTAGCACTGCTGCTTCACAGCTCCAGGGACCTGGGTTCGATTCCCGGCTTGGGTCACTGTCTGTGTGGAGTTTGCACATTCTCCTCGTGTCTGCGTGGGTTTCCTCCGGGTGCTCCGGTTTCCTCCCACAGTCCAAAGATGTATGGGTTAGGTTGATTGGCCATGCTAAAATTGCCCCTTAGTGTCCTGAGATGTATAGGTTAGAAGGATTAATGGGTAAAATATGTAGGGATATGGGGGTGGAGCCTGGGTGGGATTGTGGTTGATGTAGCTCAATAGGCTGAATGGCCTCTTTCTGTACTGTAGGTTTCGATGATATCTGGAATTAAGAATGATGACCATGAAACCAAGGTCCAATGTCAGAAAAACTCATCTAGTTCACTAAAGTCATTTAGGGAAGGAAATCTGCCGTCCTTATCTGGTCTGGCCTACATGTGACTTCAGGGCCACAGCAATGTGGTTGACTCTCAACTGCCCTCAGGCAACTAGGGATCAGCAATAAATGCTGGCCATGTCCTACAAAGGAGTTAAAAAAAAGCAACTGATTCATCACCTTTCAAACGGTTATATTTCAGTGAGAACTTTGCTGAGATATATTTTAGCCAGTCAGTTTGGTCACGTTGTTTCTGTTGGCAATGAGGAAAGCACTTGGGGCACAATTTGCATCTTCACTGCTTGGCATTAAATTGGCAGAGTGAGGACTGCCTGGTCTTTTAAAACCTCCCACCTTCCTCTCATTGGAATTCACGGGTTCTACCATGAGTGGGTGCTATCCTGTGCCAGCCAACTGCTCAAGCACTGAAAATGAAAATTAGCTCATTGATCTTTCTTGTTACTGATATTTTTAATAGTCACCTTGTGGAAGTTCAATGTATTATGAGTAAGACTTATATTATACAGTGTGTTTATAAAATCCTCATGCAAATTTGAACTTTAAAAGTTTAATGCACACACTAAAAGCATTTTTGTCCAGTTATTAATTGAGTTTCTATGTGATGCATCTTTTTCTATAATGAGCTGTGAATTATTTTCACACAGCTTTTATAAACTTCAAGTCAAAAACATAACATGCTGTTCAGCTTTTTACTATCACCATTTTTAATTGAGAAAATTAACACAATATTAACGTCAGTAACCTTTGAATTTGGTTTCAAATTGTTAATTTACAATTTGCTTTTATAGAATCATAAGTGCAGGAGGAGGCCATTCAGCCCATCAAGTCTACACCAACCATAATTCCACCCAGGCCCTATCCCCATAACCCCATGCTAGCTAGTCCTTCTGACACTGAGGGGCAATTTTTGCATGACCAATCTATCTAATCCACATATCTTTGGACTGTGGAAGGAAACCAGAGCACCTAGAGGAAAACCACATAGACACAGGGAGAACATGCATACTCCACATTGACAGTGACCCAAGCCAGGAATTGAACCCGGGTCCCTGGCACTGTGAAGTAGCAGTGCTAACCACTGTGCCACCATGCCACCCAATCATGTGTACAACCAAACTTACTTAAGTTAAAGTTGCATAAGACACTTTGAAGAGAAAATATTGGTGCATCTACGAGTGTGGTATATCCCCAATCTCAGCTTTATTGTACTTTATTTTAATTTCTACAAATATGGGAAGAAAGCTTTTGCACTTGTAGGAGTTTGATCTTTAGATATTTGATCCTTGTTAGTTTAGTATGTAACCATACTCTCTTCACTGTATTCAAATACATTGGGATCATTTTCAGTATTGTCACTGTCCTTATGAAACACATCAGTCTCCCTTTATGGATCCACCCCTTAATCTTAATTTTAAAAGATGGAAATTTCTATGAAGGTAAGTGTTCTGCTCTGCCAGGTTCTACCTAGGCAACAAAACTGAATGTTACTCCTCAAGAAGTGGACCTTAATATTCTTACTTGATCTTCATACTGTGGATACATGAATCAAAAGAGGAATGGATCAGTTACTATTATTTCTTTCCCTTCAATTGTCATAATTTTTTGCAAGTTGCAAAGTAAGGGGTTTGGTTGAAGGCAGATTATATTAATAGGTTCCACTGTATCCCATTCTACTGAATTTAAAAATGGTTACCACATCTAGGGGTGGCACTGTTGGCACTGCTGCCTCACACTGCCAGAGATCCAGATTCAATTCCGGCCTAGGGCCACTATCTATGTGGATTTTCGCACTTTCTCCCGAGTCTGCATAGGTTTCCTCTGGATGCTCCGGTTTCCTCCCACAGTCCAAAGATGTGCAGGTTAGGTTAATTGGCCATGCTAAATTCTACTTCAGTGTCAGGGTAAATGTGTGGGGTTGTGGGAATAGGGCCTGGGTGGGATTGTGGTCAGTACAGACTCATTGGGTTGAATGGCTTCTTTCTGTGCTATGATCTATGATCTCTTTTCCTGCTGTAATTCTAGTACTGTTGTAATATTGAGCTCTGCATTTTCAAGAAATCCCATCAATTTGTTTTTGCATTTTTAGTGTAAAAAAGCAATTTATATTTACTTTCTTCACATGAAAGGGAATGTAAACCTAGAACTCTTTCCCTCAAAAAGTTGTCATGGCTAGATTAATTCAAAAATTCAAAATTGAGATTGATAGATTTTTGTTAGGCAAGGGTATGAAGGGTTACAGAATCAAGGTGGTAAATAGAATTAAAATATAGATCAGCCATGATCTCAATGCATTGTGCAACAGGTTCCATTATACTTGCATCCAGAGACTCAAAACTAAAACAATTGTGTTTCCACTCTTGTTGAACCAGAGGTAGAATATATGTTTTAGGAAGTTAATTCAAGTTTTAGGCGGGGGTTGGAATAAGTAAGAAGAAAAGCTACTGGTCTTAATTTAGATGGTGGGACACTTTTCTCTTAGATCAAAACATTTTGGGTTCGTGCCCTGCTTCTGATTATAAAATGTAGATTAATGCTCAGCTGTAAGAGGTGATGAAGAACAAAATGGAGGTCTCATCCGCCCTTTCTGGTGGATCTGGAAGATCCCATGGCCTATTTTGAGAAGAGCAGGGAACTCTCCCCATTGTCCTAGGCAATATTGATGAAGACCATAAAATCATAAAATAAAGGAGCAGGATTAGGCCATTCGGCCCATTGAACCTGCTCCATCATTCAATTATGGCTGATATGACTCTCATCCCCATTTTCCTGCCTTCTACCCATAACCCTTGATCCCCTTCATGATCAAGAACCTATCTGTCTCTATTTTAAAGACACTCAATGACCTGGCTTCCACAGCCCTCTGTGACAATGAGTTCCGTAGATTCACCACCCTCTGGCTGAAGAAATTCCTGCTCAACTCAGTTTCAAAGGAGCATCCTTTCACCCTGAAGTTGTGCCCTCAAGTTCTAGTCTCTCCCACTGGTGGAAACATCCTCTCCACGTTCCCTCTATCTGGGCTTCTCCATATTCTGTAAGTTTCAATTAAATCCCCCCTCATCCTTCCAAACTCCGTTGAGTATAGACCCAGACTCCTCAACTGTTCCTCATATAACAAACCCTTCATTCCTGGGATCATTCTTGTGAAAGTCCTCTGGACCCCACCCAAGGCCAACACATCCTTCCTTAGGACTTGGCCCAAAAACGCTCGCAATATTCCAAGTGGGGTCCGACCAGAGCCTTATACAGCTTCAGCAGTACATCCCTGCTCTTGTGCTCTTGCCCTTTAAAAATGAACACCGACATTGAATTTGCCTCCCTAACTGCCAACATAACTTTAACAGAGTCCTGAACTGGAGGGCACAGCCTCAAGATAAAGGGGGGGCGGTTTAGAACGGAGTTGAGGAGGAACTTCTTCACTCAAAGGGTGGTGAATCTCTGGAATTCTCTGCCCGTTGAAGTGGTGGAGGCTGCCTCGCTAAATATTTTTAAGACGCGGGTTGATAGGTTTTTGATAGGCAAGGGGATTAAAGGTTATGGGGAGAGGGCGGGAATGTGGAACTGAGACATGACAGATCAGCCATGATCTTATTGAATGGCGGGGCAGGCTCGAGGGGCTAGATGGCCTACTCCTGCTCCTATTTCTTATGTTCTGAACCAGGACTCCCAAGTCCCTTTGTGCTTCAGATTTCCGAAGCCTAAAGGGACTTGGGAGTCCTGGTTCAGAGCCGAAATGACTCTTCAACCAATATCACTAAAAGAGATTATCTGGAGTTTATATGTGACCATGCCATTTTGAAATTGACAGCTGTCTACTCTGCATTCTAAGAATTCTTACAACACCAGGTTAAAGTCCCACAGGTTTATTTGGTAGCAAAAGCCACGAGCTTTCAGGGCTTTTCCCCTTCGTCAGATGAGTGGGGAGTTCTGATCGCAAACAGGGCATATAAAGGCACACACTCAGTTTACGGAATACTGATTAGAATGCGAGTCTTTACAGCGATTCAAGTCTTAAAGACATTCAAACAGAAGCTACACTTCAAAAGTACAAGATCGACAAATGCCTGATATAAATTTGAGACTTTTTAAAAGCATCTTCAGATAGCATTCGGAATATATCGCCAATAAATGTGCTTCAAGTAGTTTCCTTAACAACTTAATGAGCTGCAAGTTATTTCGTTTGCTTTCGAAACAGGACATTAATGACGGTTGATATTCACCCCCTGAAGTCGGTGCGCAAAGAGAGGAACAGTCATCTCTGGGCTGTGTTGCTGAATTTGATAATGTAACAAAATGCCGTGAGCGGTGAATATTTGTCTATCCTCGAATTGGCTTTAAATTCCTCTGCTGCACACTACTTTTTTTAAAAAATCAACTTTGCCACAACCGAGCGCCGGGAGAGAGAGAGAGAGATGCATTTTAAACATTTATCTGAGTCCACTGGATTAGCTGGTTCATAATTTATTAATACCATTCCCTCCTTCGCAATAGAACAGCGCACTCCACCTTTCCCCACTGTTGGATTAAAACTGAGTTGAAATGCTAAGCTATCCTGTGTTGTTTGACAGCAGCTAGCAAGGTGACATGTATTAATAATCGGTGTCCCAATGCTCCGATTTGAAGATGCAGACTTCTCAGGGATGCGGCTGACCAATAGTCTCGGTGTCTCCACCCCTTTGCTAAGCAGTGTGTACAGAGTGCCCTCCAATGAAGTTGACAGGAGGTGAAAGCTTGTCTGTGCAAGAGTTTTCAGTTAGTGTATCATGAAAGGAGGAAGAGGAAGAATTGGAGTTGCGATGTTTTGCGAATGGGTGAATGTTTGCTCAGGTTTTGTTTCACTGTAAATAAAAAGACAAACGTCAGAACAGACATTGAAATTGACCTTTTCGACCTTCCAGTCGTCTCTGACTCGGGCTACCTAAGGATTCGAGGCTTTCTTTAAAAAGGGGGGTCAGGTAAGGGATTTTTGTCTTTTGTCCCGCTGAATCAACCGAGAAGGGCAGACTACAATGGCCCAAATGTGTTGCTTGGAGTCCAATCTGTTACTGTGTGACACTGATCCAGGTCCAAGTTCACGGAGAATCCGCTCCAAATGCCTTAACCTGGGGCTTAATGTTTGTTGATGATAACTTGATTTTTCAAATGAAAGTACTTTGCAAAGTAATCTCATTGTTGCTGCAGGCACGGAATTCATGACCCGCGTATGTCTTCTCAAGTTCTGACACTTGTATTTGGAGCAAAATAAATCAAAATGTCCCATCTTGTTCACATAAACAGCAAAACTACTGCTCTCTAGCATTGCACTATAAAATGCCCAATTTATGTGTTTATGTTTATGTGACTAATTTGTTATATATAGAGTGTGCTTCAGTGAAGAGATGTTGCAACTTGTCTGATTCTCATGAACAATTCCAATTGTGCTGCATCATATGAAACTAACAGCGAACAAGCCTTTATGGGAGTGCATGTGATTGTTTTCTAAACAGCTTAGTCTTAAGCCATTTAAAATGGATCTTAATTGTAAGAAACAACTGAGATGATAATGGGTTAATGGCTTATGTGGCAGGTTTTAATACTGTACAGTATAATAAGTAGAAGCACTTTTATGCAGTAAATGTATCGTGCTTACAATGGGAATCCTTTGCCATAGCTAATGCATTTCATTGATTTGTTGGAACAAGCAGTGGAAAAAGAGTAGTCATCAGCTGATCCCGTTTAAGTTGATTATGTAGCAGTTTGGTGATTGTCGGGCTGCTGATTAAGTTGGATTAATTTACAACTGGCATCAAAACGGTTGTCTCAATGATAAACCTATGCTATGTCTAATTGAGATAGGTTTCCTCTGCTGACCCACAGCAAATGTGAAAACAAAAAAAAATCAGCTTTTTTTTAGTTTGATAACTGCTTTTATTAATACTTTGAAGAGAGCCTTGGACCTTAACATGGCAGCATTACAGTAAGGTTAGAATCATTTAATTTCAGTTATTTGGTTCAATTTGGAACTACGTTAAGAGGGAAGTATTTGTTAAGCTTTTTGCGAAGAAATGGCTGATTCCAGCTATATTAACTCTCTAAATACTAATAATTTGTCTTGAACTTGAGGATCATATTTTTGTAAGATAGTGAAATCTATGGGAATATCTAAAAGGAGGTTTATTTAAAAAAGGCAACCTTAAAACGTTGCTGCATCACAAATTTGTCACAATTTTTTTAATTTAGTGTATAATGTGAATGGTGACCATCTGAGTGCCATAAATCATAGAGTACATTCAATTTTTTGCAGGATACTGAAGTCTATTTATTTGCTTGAAGGAAAATCGCCCTGTATATAGCGATAGTCAAGCTTGGTAAAGTTCACAGCAGAGACCAAATTTCAGAAATGCAGGTTTTGTTTCTGGTATGTGGATCTGGCTGTTATTGAATTTTAACTTTGACCTGCAGAGATCAGCTGCAAAAAATTGAATGTACTCTATGATTTATAGCACTGAAATGGTCACCATATACATTGTATACTTATTTTTTTTAAACAAAAAATTGTGACAAATTTGTGATTGCCCTTTTTTTTAACCTCCTTTAACCTCCTTTTCGATATTACCATTGTAGAAGCCTACAAGCTGTGATGGGAGGGACAGTTACACAGATGAATGCATAAACTAATTTTGGGTGTTTATCAGTCAATATCATAGTATTTATCTGTATTGTGGTTCTACAATGTGGGCTGAAACATGATCAATTTTTACCTGAAGGAAATTTTCTATTCTTCTGATTTCATTGTTAATTTTTTTTTCATGTTCTGATCATGATGCGTGGCAATCCATAATGTGACTTAACATCTTCCTTGGACTTGGGACCTGGTTCATCTCTGTGAGTACTTTTGTTATAATATCTATTGTCTGAGATTTTTAGTTGTATAATATGAACATAGAGAACCATTTAAAGGGCTATAAAACTATAAAGCTAATGTTCATTTTACATGAAAGTTAAATCTATTTGCACACTCTTATCATAGTGTATAATTTAACTGCAAGTACATTTCACAATTTGATATTTGAATGAGATATTTTTAATATTTGATTTTATTGCTAATTTTGTTGTATGGAGATGAGTATTTGTTAACGCCCGTTAAAGTAATTTGCAAATACTCATGTGTTAGATTTCACACAATAAGTTTGGTTTTGGCTTAGTTATTTGTACACCGGTAAGTCACATGGCAATAAAATGTGACCCATGATTACATCCATACTGTAGCACAGTATAAAAGATGCAATAAAAATAAATGAGCACATTAATACTGCAGAAAGGACTTCAAATTAAGATTCAATACTGAAAGCTTTCTGAAGTATATTACTTCCATTCTATGACTAATGTGGAAAGATATGCGTATACATTTTCCTCTTATTTATTCAAGCTTGTTAATTGAACTTAAAAGGTGGCCTAATGAGGTTAATACATGCAGCACAACAATATTGTTGCAAGCTAATAAATGATCTTCAAAAATACCAACAAGGTGATGGTGGGAGAATCGCACTAGTGTTCTGTTTAACTTAACTTATACATCTCCAGTTACAATATATTATAACCTTAACATATACCATCACAAAAGATAATATCTAAGTAACAGTACTATATGCAGGGCTGTATATTTCTATGATTAGAGGGAAAACTTGTTATTAAATGTCAATTTTGAAAAATACAAGGAGAGAAGGCAAAGCATGTTAAAATGAATATTGTGTAGATTTTTGTTATGTACATACCCAGTGTTGTGTATTCAAATGGAGGTGCTTACAATTATTACAGAATGCAGTTGCTTGTTTTATTTTTTGACTTGTTCTCAAAACTTGACTACTATGGTACAGTCATGGTCGTTGTGTTACTTGACAAAAGGAAACCTGCCATCCTTGCCTAGTCTGGTTTACATGTAACTTTATATGGCATTGACTATGAACTGCTCTCTATAACGGCCTATCAAGCCATTTGGTTGTATTCGCAAATCATCATAGAATCCTTATAGTACAGAAGGAGGCCCCTCGGTCCTTCGAGTCCGCATCGACTCTGTGACAGAGTATCTTACCTAGGCCCTCTCCCCTACCCTCTTTTCAGAACCCCACATGTTCATCATGGCTGATCCACCTAAACCTATGCATTCTTGGACTGTGGGAGGAAACCCACGTAGGCACTGGGAGAATGTCACACAGTCACCCAAAGCGGGAATTAAACTGGGTACCTGGAGCTGTGAGGGAGTGGTGCTAATCACTGTGCAGGTGGATCACCACCACCACCTGAAGAGCAAAAGATGATTGGCAAGACCAGCATTTGTTGCCTATGATGGCCACATTCTTGTGAATTAATTTTTAAAAAATATTCAGTGTAATGTCTGTCTCCAATTTAATTGAATTTTAATAAAATATTTACTTGTGGGATGGTACTGGCAATATTGGTATTGCCAGATGTGAGAATTCCACTGTTTTGATTACAGTAGTAGAGCAATTAGCAATTGTTTCTGGTCTGATTTTGAAATGTAACTTTTATTGGTGAATTAAAATGCATTATCTTTGAGGAGATTTTTTGGTTCAGTGGTACATGCAATACATAGTACTGAACCATATAGGTCAGGAAAGTTCCCCAGGTTAAATTTCTGTGCTGATTTAGCTGTTTTCAGTTGATTTATAATTGTCACATGTATTAGTATACAGTGAAAAGTATTGATTCTTGTATGTTATACAGACGAGGCATATAGTTTATAGAGAAGGAAAGTAGAGAGTGCAGAATGTAGTGTTACAGTCATAGCTAGGGTTTAGAGGAGGATCAATTTAGTGTAAGGTACGTCCATTCAAAAGTCTTACAGCAGCAGAGAAAAAGCTCAGTTACTGCTGTAATTAGCCTTAGTACATCTGAGAATGGATAAAAGCTTCAGCTTTTGATTGTAATCTCCAGTAGAAATGCACATATGTAAACATTGGGCAAGGACTTGTTCTGGCTGTCCTTTTTTATTAACTAGGATGTCTTTGGGTTTTGTGAAAAATAGTCACTTTTACAGTTACCTCCATCAATGGAATCAAACCAAGGGAAGGTGGCGGGGGGGTGTGTGTGTGTTTTACGGGGAGTGAAGGAAACATTCTCTCTCCACTGTGACAGTAATTAGACCTGTTGCGCTATATGTATTGTACCTCTTGTTTACAGCTGACTCGTTTATCAGCTATTTCTAGCGTGAAGGTAGTACTTTTCCTCCATTAGAGAAGACAAGGAAGTAGTTTAACGACACCTAGCCATCTCATTGCCCAGTGCAGTATTTTTCTGAAAAGTATGATGTGTTTTTCCTATTCATTCGCAAGATGAGCTTTTATCTTAAAAAAACTGATGTTTGACTGAGTAGAATGGTGGAGTGGATATGTACAAGACATTAGCGGAAAGGACTTCAATGAAGTCTGGCTGTAATTGGGTGTTTGACATGTGAGTAGACATGCATGTTGAATGCCTTTTGCTAGTAATTGTTAAATCACATCAAAAAAGGTTTGGAAAAATGACTGTCTGGAGTTTTAGCTGCCCACTGAACTTTGAGTGCATATTTTATCTGAGCTACAATAGACTGCCAATCCTCAGAAGTGTAAGTAGGGATATTGTGGTTGACAGGTTGTACTAATTATCAATTGCCAATATGAAAGGCTTATATAAAGGAACAATTTCTCCCAAATGCTATAGCTGTTAAATCGGAATGACTGGTGACACTATTCCTTACCTTGATGACTACAATTGATAACCTCATCCTTAACATCAAATGCAAGATAACAGAAGTTTTCAGTTTCTTTAGTTGAGTATAAATGGTTGCCATGGTATAGATTATTTCTCTCTCCACTGTGACAGTAATTAGACCTGTTGCGCTATATGTATTGTACCTCTTGTTTACAGCTGACTCGTTTATCAGCTATTTCTAGTGTGAAGGTAGTACTTTTCCTCCATAAGAGAAGACAAGGAAGTAGTTCAACGACACCTAGCTATCTCATTGCCCAGTGCAGTATTTTTCTGAAAAGTATGATGTGTTCCTATTCATTCGCAAGATTGAGAGAGAACAGTGATTGTTGGCATCTGCGAAAGCAGTTAATGGAAACCCTCAAGATGAGTCTTTCATTCAGGGGTGTGTCTTGTGTAGATGGTGGAGATTATTTCCTTTGTATGTTTGGTGATATGCAAATAGGTTTCAGCAAGGGTGCAATGGGGAAGGAACATTTTATTCAAAATGAGTGCAGTTGTGCGCCCAAAATGGAAACTAATCCAGAGGGTACCTTCAGGAATTGGGCTTGATTAAAGTTTTACTTGGTCTAAATCAGGGATCTGAAACCTGTGTCTCATTGAGGATTTGTGCAGCTCTGGGCTTGCTTGATTGATTTTATTTTGATCATTAAAATGGCATATCTTGCTTTTTAAGCTTTTGTTACAATTATACTTGTTAA
Source organism: Carcharhinus amblyrhynchos (assembly GCF_965287045.1). Classification (NCBI taxonomy): domain Eukaryota; kingdom Metazoa; phylum Chordata; class Chondrichthyes; order Carcharhiniformes; family Carcharhinidae; genus Carcharhinus; species Carcharhinus amblyrhynchos. The sequence continues at coordinate 48,162,645 of NC_137331.1, forward strand.
TCAACTTTTTTCATTAAAAAAAACCCTTTTAAAATGGTGTTGAAGTATGCCTGTTTTTTTTTCATTGTTATGGTATTTAAGTAACCGCATGGACCATTATATATTTTTTTCACTAAAATGGGGAAAAAGTGGCTGCTTTTGTTATTAACGTTGCTGACCCTCTTCCTAATGCTACAGCAAAGTTTTAATCTACTATTCCAATAAATATTTGTTCTGAGTTTCAGCCACTCTCCTTCAATGCCCACTATATTCATACATGGAGAAGCACTTGATTGTTAGCACGGATGACACATGTTTGAATGCTAGGTAACTGCATACTATTGGGAAGAGCAAGATTTAATATCCTTAATTGCTATAACAAAACAAACTTTACTAGTACTTTCAAAAGACTAAAAACTCAAATTTTTGTTCTGGTTCAGATTCCCCAGTCAACTTATGAATCATCAAGTTACAATTCTTATTAGGGAGAGTGAGTCAATGTATTTTCAAAGGAGGGAGCTTGTGCTTGATTAAATTATTGTATTTTATGGATGTTTTTATCTGGTAAATAAGGATAAGGCACTAGATATTATTCACCTGAATTGCATAAAGTGTTTGATCCTGTGCCAAATAATAGGCTGATTCGCAAAGCGCATGTTCTTGGGATAGATTATTACTTTTATTTTTTGAATGATGCAAAACTGAAAGGTAGACTGAAAATGCTATTGGCGCATAGCTGGGGGGTGGGGGTTAAGGATGGAAGCCAAGTGGGTCTCACTGGAGTTGGTGCTAAAGTCATTGTTTATAATTTTCCAAATTACTTGGACAGTAGAATATCTTGATGTCCAATTGGGTGTCATCTAGAGTGATCTGTGTCTGACCTGTCTTGTCCAGCTCATTCTGGGCTATCAATTGGCAGAGATGGAATTTAACATGGGTAGTTGCAAAGTGATGAGGTTGGGTGAAAGATGTTGGCATTTAATAGGAAAGTGAATTTAAAGTTTATTTTATTATTGTCACAAGTAGGCTTACGTTAACACTGTAATGAAGTCGCTGTGAAAATCTCCTAGTTGTCATACTCTGGCACCTGTTCGGGTAAGCTGAGGGAGAATTTAGCATGGCCCACGTACCTAACGAGCATGTCTTGCGGAAGAGGCTGCAGAGCTGACTCAGTGCTAAAATATCTGGGTTATTTCCTGGATGGGATGAGGGATTTAGTAGAAATATTTAAGATTTGCATGAATGGGCAACTTTGGATTCAGGAAACGTCTTCTGTTAGATACAGGATTAGAGAACTAAATTGTGAAAGGGGACCATAACTTTTAATTTAACTGGGAAGGTGATAGATTTTTGGGACAGATTACCCTAATGTTAACCCTAGGTTTAACCTAATGGGAGGTTTGAGAGGGCGGGCAGGGTCATTGCTCTACTATCTAATTGTAAAATGGGTTAAAG